>NW_026913252.1:1200000-1800000 GCF_034315485.1 Pezoporus occidentalis
TATAAATACGTATAATTATAAAAATGAAAAATATATAAAATATAAAAATACAGACTGATTCAAAGGACATGAACCTTTCTTAAAGCAGTGAGGGATGCAACTGATTATCTAGTGGAGAACAACAACATATGGCTGTTTTCTTTGTGGCTCCTGCTGCTCCAGGAGACAGAGGCAACATAGGAATTGAAAGTAGTGGAGTGTTCTTTACAGATTTAGTTATAACTTATTTTGATGTCTACATGAAGGGAAAGGTGAGTGGGAAAATTCACATCTTCCTTACAGGACCCTCTGCTGCTTACCTTAGCCTAGTGTAAGGTGCTATTCACAATGCCCTGTGTTGTGAAAAGACTTTCATGTTCGCCGGTGTCATGTTCTGCATCACTTTTTTAAAGCTCCTCCAGCTTCAACCCCTCCCACGGGCAGGGACCCCTTCCACTGGAGCAGCTTGCTCCAAGCCCCTGTGTCCAACCTGCCCTTGAACACTGCCAGGGATGGGGCAGCCACAGCTTCTCTGGGCACCCTGTGCCAGCGCCTCAGCACCCTCACAGGGAAGAGCTTCTGCCTAAGAGCTCATCTCAGTCTCCCCTCTGGCAGGTTCAAGCCATTCCCCTTGGCCTGTCCCTACAGGCCCTTGTCCCAAGCCCCTCTCCAGCTTTCCTGCAGCCCCTTCAGGCACTGGAGCTGCTCTCAGGTCTCCCCTTCAGGAGCCTTCTCTTGTCCAGGCTGCCCCAGCCCAGCTCTCTCAGCCTGGCTCCAGAGCAGAGCTGCTCCAGCCCTCGCAGCATCTCCATGGCCTCCTCTGGACTTGATCAGCTGTAATCCCCCATGACCTGCCCAGTTCAGCACAGCAGATGTTCATGGGTCATGGCTGCAGCATTCGTTTGTTGTAGGTGCGGTGCTGATACTGTTAGCACTGGGACAAATATACTCCTTGACTTTGATATTTTTATAAAGAGGGGTGATTTAGGTGAGAATAAAATGAGGAATACTTTTTTTCCCTTATTCACTCTGTCACAGCTGACTTTCATCTTCTTTAAATATGGGCCCTATGATCAGAACTCAAATCCACATCCAAACCTGCATTTCCCCCAAATCTGGGGGTGTTTTGAGCTGGAATCCATCACTTACTTTTTTATTTTTATTTCTTCTTCAGCTAGAACCTAATAAATGTGCTCTATAAAAAATGAGCTCAGCCAACATCTGGAGGCAGATAAAAATCCTCCAAGCTACTGTTCCACAATCTTAGGGATCATTAGCACTGCAGAATGTCTATACAGAATATTTATCTTAAGCATATAATAAAATGAAAGCTACTGTGCCAAATTCAGAACAACCTCTGATGAAAAGAAATGCCTCACATCAACATTAAGCTAGAGCTTTTCTAGCCAGAGAGAATCTTTTCTCTAGCCAAAGTACAGCAACTTGTAGTTACAAAAACTTAACTCTAAACACAGGTATGGGGGGAATTTATTATTTTAATTGTGAGTCTTCATCACTGGTTAGTTTAATGTGTCTCGCCTCCTTTTTGTTTTAATCACCATCCCCCTCTCCTTGGGATGGTTTATCGCTTGTAAATTATTTGTCACATCGTTGTAATTCTATCCAGATCCTTAACTTTCTAATCATGCATCTTTTATGGGGCCTCTTTTAAAGAAGCACTATAATTACTTGCCAAGGGTCCCTGTAAATTTTATCAGGCTGTAAAATATTACACTTTAATCATTTGGAAAAAAAATAATTGGAAATGTTCCCTCTGAAAGGGTACACGATCGATCCTGCGAGGAGCACGGCACTTTCGGCAGTTTTGCATTTGTTCCTGATGCATATACCTCAGGAGCCGTCAAAACTCCTCCACTGCATTCAGTGTCATGGGGAAGTATTAATGGAGAAACTGGCCTTTGATTAAGCTGAAGATATTGCTTACTGCAAGTTTTAGCTGTTGCAAAATACACTGTGAGGATGGCAAAGGGTGCTCTCAAATTCTCTCAGTTGAAGTCTCAGCAATCGGCTTGGTGAAAGAGGTGTTTAAGAGCAGAGCAGAAATGCAAAATAAACTGTAGACACAGGAATAAGCCGAACCTTCCTTATAGGAAATTGAACCTTTTTTAGAGAGATAATTCTCTGTTTCCAAACAGATTTTGCAACTATCATCTTGTCATTTAGTTTTATTTGTAGCAAATAGACAGAAATACACATAACATTTCTACTTCTAATATTTCACAGAATCACAGAACTGTTTGGGTTGGAAGGGACCTTAAAGACCACCTGGTTCCAACCCGCCTGCTATGGACACGGACACCTTCCACTGGCAGCAAGCACTTTGGACTCATTTCTGTCAACCTTTACAGCAGGAACTAGCAACTTCCATGATGCTGTTTTCAAGAACAAGTGTGAGGAAATTATGTACGTGATAGTTACCTGAAGTGTTTTCTGGAACAGCGTTTCACATGCACCATTCCAAACATTGCTTTGCAGTTATTTTAAGTCTATATGTGTATAAGGTTTAAAATTCTATGTCATGCTCATCACCAGCACTTCAATTAAAGCCCTTGCACATTTCTGGTAAGTACGCATTTCCTTAGATAGCTGAGCTGAAATACGAGCGAGTTAAATGATTTGGTCAAGGAGCACAGTAAGCTGGAAGCAAAGTAAAATATAGATCTCACCTCAGCTCTATACTCCTGGGGACAACTATGGGATATGCTTAAGAGGAAGGACAGCCTATCTGTACTATTTCTCTTATGCTGAAAGAAGCCCTGAAAGGATCCTCTTATCCTATCTGTCCAGTGGCTTTCAGATACTATCATGGGAATACCCACAGTTTTCTTTCTCTATATTGGACCAGATAAGACTCATCAGTGCTCAGACAGGTCAGGTAAAGGCACTGTTAGATCTCAGCATTCCTGTTTCCCAGGTTTTCTGTAAATACAAACTAAAAGTACCTTTCCTGAATGCCCTTTCCAGAAAATCTCTGCACCACAAGTAAACCATCCACATTCTGCGCAGCATCAGCTTTGCAGCAGCCTTTGGCTTGGTGATCAGTGGCATTGAGCATGGAGAAATCTCTGTGCATCAGCACACGTGTGCAGGTAAGGCACAGAGCTGTCAGAGCTGAGAGTGATGTCTTACAGCTAAAGCAGTCCTAAGGGCCAGTGCACTGCACCACACAACAGCGTTCAGGGGACCATAAAGTAAATTTCTTTCATTCATGATTCAGGCAAAGTCAAGAGATGATTGTTCATGAATGAGACAGACCCTGACCATTATTTACAGTAGTTGTTGACCACCAGAAACTGTTGAATGAATATCCCTTATAAACCATACATAGGTAAATATAAAGCTGGCTCAAGTTGCTTATGTTGTTGCTATTCTTAATAGCCGAATGCTGACAGAAGGCAGTGATGAGTTCTAGCCATCGTTAAAGACAGATATAGTTATGGATGAATTAGTCATTGCAAGACAGGGGTTCAACTGAAGTAACATTTCTACCTGTAGGCAGGTTGTCCACAAAGACATCTATGTTTGTTTCATATCCATCTCCATACTAATACAGCAAATAAAGAAACTCTAACAACAGGTAGCCTGAAAAGCATAAAATACATCCACTTGCAATTAACCAGACATGCTGCAGATGTCTGAAAATCAGTATAAGAATGATTTCCACAGCCTGACATCTGGTCCTACAAGGGTCCCTGGGGACTCCTCTGCTGCTGTGTGAGCTCAGGGGTCAGGTTCATGCTCCAAGACAGCTCCCTAAACCCTTCAGCTGTTTACCTTGCTGCTGTAAGAGTTTACACCTCTGCTCACAGCTCAGAGGGAGGAAGCTGTCCTGCTGACTTGGAAACGCAAGTACCAGGTTTTTAGTCTTTAGCCCTGCTTCAGAGCCACCCCTCCAGGCAGGCAGTGCCACAGGCTGAGCCAAAATGGGTTCAAACCTGGACATCAAAAGAAAAAGATAAAACAAAGAAAGAAGAAAAGGCACGATATGCAGATCTATTCTGCATCCCAAAGGACAGGGAGCAAAACATGCAAATAGTTGCTTTTTGGAACCTGCGAAGTTGCCACTGCCTGCAACCAGCGTTACCCCCTTCTCTGGTTAACTCAAGCCACTTGACAACCACTTCAGCATTGCTCTTTATTCAAAACAGCCACTTCCCTTTGATTCCTCCCAGTCAGGGACAGCACTTATACTCCAGCCTGCATTTACACTCCCTCCTTGTCTAGATTTCCTGCCTTTATCTGGAAAGCCTGGTCCCCCCTGTCTCGCTCTGCTTACCCACCTGCAGCGATGCGGATGCAACCTGGCAGCTCTGAGCCCAGCTCCTGTTGGGACTGGCAGGAGCAAAGCCTGCTGTGGTACATCAGCAGCTTGCTGGAGGGCAGGCAGCAGCTGGAAAGCAAACAGGCTCCCAGCTCTGGGGGTACAAGCTGTCCTGCAGGCTGGCTGACAGCTACACATCAGCTCCATTGAACAGGAGGGCAGGGAGACACTTTCTGCGTGTCAGCTTTGCAGCCAGGGATGCGGGGACTTGCTCCTTTCTCCTTGCATGCAGACGGTATCCATCACCACCACCATTTTCTGTAGCAAGGGGAATGAAGAAGAGGAATTAAATGCAGGACCAGAAATAAACACTGGTTTTGGCGCATGTTTTTGCTAATTTATCACTTGCTCATTTCAACAACTGCTTTGTAAGTGGTTAGCAAACTTTATTAATTTCTGGAGAGTTTAGTGATCACTATCTATAATACTGAGATATGACAGTGAAATAAAGCATGTCCTCAACTGTTATGGCTATAGGCACACAAAGTAGAGTCTTACAAGCTGGACACTAATAAAAAAGCCATAACCCCTTTTCTCTTCCCCTTTTCTCTTCCATCCATTACTATAAAAGCATCTTAGCTTCTGGTCTGAAAAAAATATACTTCTCAGTATGTCATCTACTAAAGATCTCTACAGAATAAAGATCCTGTATTTTTTTCAATATAGTAATTAAAAAAAAAAACAACAATAAAACCAAACAAAAATCAACTTGTACTGGACTGAACACCTGAGGGCTTACCTAATGGTGATGACCTGACACATGGTGTTTTGAAGATGACAGGGCCAAGATCACAGTGCCAGTGTGACACCGCAGCCTGACGTAGGGCTTTCAAGAATACACTGAACACGAAGCCTGAGCATGCAGGACTAATACATGCAATCACCAAATGCTAATTGGTTTCTAAGGCAAGCTGTATCAGATGAAATGTAAACCAAAACAGAATCTGTTTCTCCAAGGCTTTTAAAGTTAAAAGCCTGGCTAAGCTTGGGTAGTTAGAACCAATAACACTCAGATATTCCCTTTGATCCCATATTCCTGCATGTCCATTATGAAACCATCAATATCGTGTGAAGGTTAGAGGGAAGGTGTAGGCTCTCTGAGGATTGGCCAAATGCTACCTTCGCATCTCTCCCAGCTCCTCTTTCCAATATTTGTCTTCATCAGTGATTTTGATACCATAAACAATGACAGCACACATCAAACTCAAGGCAGTGAGGGGATAAAGAAATAAGAGATGTTTGCTAGGGAGGATGCTGGCCCAAGCAAATGCGCTGCTGCCTGGCTAGAGATTTGCTGTAATACTGCACCTCTAAGTATTGTATTTGCCTCAGGCAGCTTCCCTCCATATAAAGAGGAACATTAAATCAACAAATATTTATACACATTGACTTAGAATTCTGTGAATGCAAAAGTCATTCCATCTCGGGGCCCTAAACTGTAAAGAAGTTCCTAGGAGGACAGAGCATGGGTACAACAGCAATGAGGTCTCTGACCATCTGCTCTTGCTCCCCTGGATTAGATGGGAACTTTCTTCATTTATTTGGGATGGAGAGCAGAGTAAAGGTGTGCAGTTTGTCCCCTTAAGTATCTACCAGATTCCAAAGTCTAAGAAAATATCAGCACTGCTTTGCCAATGACTCCCAGAAAAAGATTGTCACAGGGATTATTTGCTGGGGACAGAGGAGGTAATAGCCTACTGGTGCTGTGCAATCAGTGCTTAATTAAAAGTCCTAAACACAGCAAAAAATCTGACAAATTGTTGGGAAATGGGACAAAACGTCTATGGCTGGAGTTTAGATTTTTTTTTTTTACCAGATGCTAAAATCAATGAGCTGAGACAATAAATGGAGAGAGGTGTAGCTGATCTACAGGAGGTCACTGCATGCTTCTGCCTCTGTCACCGAGAACAGTAGAGTTCATGCCATGGAAAGGCTGCAGTATCTTTTCCAGCTTCCGTAATGTCTGCACTGCCTTTTTTAGGACAAAGAAACCCCTACCTGAAGGCTATGCTGCATAGAGGAAAGTGGCATAGGCGGGCAAAGTTCCGTGAAAAGATTCACAGTGGCCTGCTCCATAGTCCCAGGGCAAACTCGGCTTTGCGAATGGGATGCCAAAGCTCAGGTGCCTCATACACCAGGCAGTGGTTGCTTTGGGGTCCCATTAACTCTTTGCTTTTGGGTCACGTGGGTGGAATCACCATCCCTTGCATTGTCCAAGACCACGTTGGACACAGGGACTTGGAGCAAGCTGCTCTAGTGGAAGGGGTCCCTGCCCATGGCAGGGGTTGGAGCTGGAGGAGCTTTCAGGTCTGTGATTCTATGAGCTCTTGAAGGGACTCTGCTCCTGGGCAGGTCTGAGCTTTCAGACTCATCAGGATGTCCTGATTCCCCCAAAAGCAACATCTTTCTGATACAAACAGATCTCCAGTGCTAAGAAGTGGAGCTGAGAGTGTGCTGTTGCCATAGCAGGGGCAGGGGAATCTATGGAAACCCTTGAAAGGGGATTGCTGTACGTACTTGCAAAACAGCACAGCCAAAAGCAGTACCAGGGCACTTACAAGGCATGCTGTGAAGCTGGGATAATTTCCATCCATTTAGCAAAGTGCTTCCAGTCCTCGTTTCAGAGCAGGTAAAAGGAAAATACAGTAAATATTGAACAAACAAAGTTAATCTGTAGCCACAGCACTTTACCCAAGAGAAAGCTCAAACCATCTGACTGTTGCCTGCTTCTGGTTTATTATTTTCCTCTAAGGCAGGATGCCTTTTTCTGTTGTTGTTGAAAAGACTACAGCTGTGTGATGGTTGGTTGCTCTCATTCCCCTCCACACACAGACATGCTAACCCATAAGGCACAGGTGAAAATCATGGGGTAGTCAATCCCTACGGCAAACGCAGACATTTTAGTAACATGATATATATCTGTGAGTAATCGCACACTTTGCTCTTCAGTTTGGTGGAAAAGTGCCCTTGAAAATTGCTTACTCCTACTAAAATATACTGGATTTGTACTCCAAGGGACAAAGCAGAAGTACAATGAATAACTGCAAGCAGGAAAAAACAAGTAAGGTTCTTTGAATTTGTCCTTTCACAGAGATTTAGGACTCGGTTCTTAAAGTTTTTCTTACTATTGCACTGTGCTCTGTTCTTGGCTACAGTAGTTGAAATATCAACTGGTGTGGCTAAATTGGTTCTTGAAATTTGCAAGCAGGGTTACCAGGGATGAATTTTATTTTCAAGGCTAATACAGTTATCAGTCTGATTTTGTCTTTTACCACTTACATCATCATGACAGTCAAAAGCATTATAAAATGCCTGACCAGAAATGTTCTGTTGAATACATCATGAATGGACCCAAATTGCCTGTGAAGATTGCAAATCCTTTGTTTTGTGGAGAAAATGCTAATTGCTCATTTTCCATTGAACTCAGGCATTTTGGGACAAGATCATATTTCATATTCTCTTTTCTGGGGAAATCTTCACTGGATATAAATAGTTACAACACTCAAATGACTTACAGCAGTCTTAGTGAAGGTGTTACTCTGGTAGGGAAACGTAACTGGTTCTGCAAGTTTCCTTGAGATGATTTCAACCTGCCTGCTGTTGTGCCTACTAGAGACACTTCTCATCCATTGCTAGCTACAGGGACCTTTGAAATTGCAGAAGAATTGGGGTGTTTCAGGGCCAAAAGGGCTCATTTTGATTTCTGACTCTGGGTTCTTGCATTTTAATTCTCATGAGCCTTTGGTCCAGGCAGGCAAGCATGCTGACAGCAGGTTCAGAATAGGTGGCAGCAGCTACCCTCATCTTGATCAGCTCAGAGTCTCCAGGATATTTGCAGAGCAAGTCTTGAACTTGACATTCTGTGTCAGGTAGGGAAGTGTTTTAAAAGTCCTCTGCCACCATGTTTGTTCAATGTACTACATAGCCCTGTACAGATCACAGAGGGCAGTGTCATTTTTTGGCTGGGTCTTTTTTGCCTTTTCTCAGAACCAAGGATGAGCGGAGGCCCTTTCAAGAACATGCAATCTTTTGGGTAGCATCAAGCTACCTTTTTGTTTGTAGGGATTTCTCAGTCTGCTCAAAAATGAAGATGCTCTCCCAGAAGGGAGGGAAAGGTCTCTCTCTTCCCTTTTCTCCAGAGGAGAGAAGATTTGAAAATGGCAGTTATCAGACATTCAGTCAAGCAGATGGTCAGCTGTGCTCAGCACCATTTGGATCACTGTCACAGTTTAAGCTAAACTAGAACTGGTTTAAACTAAAACCATCAGCGTTATCAGCATTGTTCCCTGGCTGAAAGTCAAAAACACAGCACTGCACCAGCTACTAAGAAGGAGAAAAATGACTGCTACTGCTGAATCCAGGACAATCACATTTTCAGAACTATAACAGAATGAAAACAGTAACACCAGAGCAGAGGTATAACACAGCAAACCATACAGACACGTAAGGCACAAGCAGCCATTAGGTGAAAGGCAAACATTATTTAGCAACTCACAAGTTCATAAATGGTAGGTTTACAGAAACTTAATCCCCTTCTACTCGTTAGGGGATTTCACTACAAACCAGAAATAGCTGATCGGGAATAGGAGCAATGTATTTAAAAGAATGAAGCACACTTCAGAAAACTCCTCTGAATCCTTCAAAAAGTAAAAGCACTAATTAAAGAAAGATGTTTCTGTAAGAAACAGCCACAGGTTTACAGGGTGGGAATTGGCTAACTTAGAGCCTGTTCTGTGCGTCTGGCCACTGCCTGGCAACTGCAAATCTTCACACTATAAAAACTCTTTCAGTAACACTTTGAAATACTTGCCCAATCATGTTTAGTTCACTTGGGATTTATTATAATACCATTAGATGGGATTATATCATTTGGTTTATTGTCAATTGCATTTCCATATTGTGTCCAGTGGTTTTATGATGTGGACAAATATTACACCAAGGACTTAGGCTCAGGCCATCACATTTAAATTCTTTTCCTGAGTAACAGTTGGCAGAAATCCTCATCTCAGACATCCAGGCTGCAAAACCCTCCTTGGAAGCAAAGGGGAGACCAAACACAGTTTTATGCTATTGAGAGGATTGCTCCAATGGTGCTGTGTGTTCTAGAGTTTGCTGAATCCACCTAAGTGCTGGAATCAAATGCAAAATGCATTGTCTATCTCTCCCTTCACCTTGACTATAAAGACCACAGTGAAGTACAGATCTGAGATCTTCTGATTCATAATGGCCGGCCAGAGCAGGAGCATGAGCACCAGGACAGATGCCCTAGCCTGACAGGTATCTAAACTACCTGGAAAGCTGGTAATGAACTGAAGCCCTCAGACTCAAATGTCTGATCACATCTGCTTTCATATCCAAAACATTAAATGCTTCCAACAGTAATAAGGCCCTAGAGAAATGAAATCACCATCAGGGGCAACAAGAAGGACATCAGACTTCTTGTCTCACCAGATTAAAATCCTTTTGTACTATGCTTCTCACCACTCTTTCAGGACAATAAGTAAATAACCCCTTTTCTTATAAAGTGAACAAGAACAGCTTAGATGTATTGGATTGCATAATGCATTTTCAACAAGAGTTTTATTGCTGTCACCTCTAATAGAAATTAAACGTGTGCTAATGGCCTAGGTAACAGGAATGCAGGTTTCTCTGTATGGGAAAAAGTGTTGCTTTCTAACAAACTTACAGTCATGTTAGAGAAGAAGGTGGATTTTGTTGTTGAAAGCTGCCTGGAAGTATTTTAAAGAAAGCATATGGCAAAGCACAGAAAACATCTAAGGAAACAATAATAAAACCAAAACATGATAGAAGTATCAGTACTTCACAGCAGTAATAATAATAACCTTAATAATAAAAATAATGCATAATGGGACTATACAGACAAAGAATCGGCTCTAAAACATATGTGGTGAAAGATCTTCATGTTGATGAATCATTTGTTCTGATCATAAAATAATATCCATAATTTGAAAGTTAGGTGTTAAAAGAAAAATTAATCTGGTCAAGAGTTGGTCTGCTTGTGAAAATGACCATGATGCTCTGATTGCAATGCGTGTGCCTGTGTGCAGCACGTGAGCAGGGAACCCAACGTTCCTAACCCCTTCCACCCCAGTGGGAGGAGGCAGTCCTCCTCAGTGGAAACTTTCCCTCTTTCCCCTGTGCAAAAGCAGAATGGGGCAAGACTGTGGTGGAGTCTTTCTGCAAGCCTTGGAGAAATGTGATGTCTTCAAGGCCTCTTTCCCCCTATCAGGTTTGACCAAACACAGCTGCTGGCTCAAAGGACGTGCAATGAGCTTTGCAGATAGTCCTTTGCCTGTGTTGTCCCTGGTGGGAACCAGACAGCCCAAGGAAGCTGTGAAGAGGGTTTCTCTCAGTTGGAACCTGGCCTGTGGTGCTGTTTCTAGTGGAGAGTCTCAGTGCATCTGTAGGGAGGTTTATGCCTCCTTCTAGGCACCAACCAATATTTGGCCTGGGGAAAGCAAATGAGTCACATCTGCACAGCTCCTTGGCAAACAAAAGCCCTGTAAAGCTCTTTCTTTTAGTTAGTAGGTTCTCACAGGGAAGATATATTTTCATGGGAATTTACATTTTTTTGCCCTTGAGAGAAATTTCACTGTTTTCCTTAATCAAAAGCCGTGTCATTTTTACCACTAAACATCTCACTTCTTCCCATCTGGCCAGAAACACTCCAGTGAGACATGGGCTTGGAAGAACTTGCAAGCCTTGGAGGGCCAGATACAGCAGACCAGGCTGACTCAGTTCCTTTATGGCTCTATGCAGTGGGCTTGCCTATAAGCGCATATCCCTGTGTGGATGTAACCCCAGCATGTGCAGTTCCTGGCAGGTGTAGAGCAGAAGCCAAGAGACAGAGCAGATCTAAACCGCACTCTCTCCTGGAACAGTCAAACAGACTTCAATGGTGCTTGAGCAGTGGTGAGCCTAACTGGAAGTGATGGATTTGCTGGGGAAAGACCGCTACTGACCATGTGGGCAGTGTGGAAGAGCTGCCCCACACTGTCCTTGCAGCACTTCCCAGCACAGCTGGGCAGCTGTGCACCAGCTTAGCCCTGGATTGCAGTGAGATGGTCCATTTTGTTTTGGACTTGGGTCCTCCCAAAGTCACACCTCAAGCACACATGCCCATGTAACCTTGCGTAACCTCATGTATAACTGCACGAGGAAGCAGTTTTGGGGTCTATTTAAGACGTGTTTTGCCTGTAGGTCTGTTGATCATGGAAGTTATAGAGATCTCTGAAGAAGAGCTACTTGAAATTTACCATTGGGTATATTTTCCACATTAAGAGGGAAGGAAACCTCAAGGAAAAATGTCAGTTTTTTTAATTAATTCCAAAGAAGTAAACCCCTGGTAATTGAGAGAGTTCATTTTGCATTAGCCAACAAGGGAAACATTTCTCTAACAACTGAGAAATGGAAGTGTGCAGTCTGTCATGCAGATATTTCCTGAAACATTCAACTGGATAGCTTCTTCAGTTGCTGAAAACTGGGGGGAAAAAATCAATGGATTTTTCTTCTTGCAATGAAAAATATTCTTAGTTTGTGCACACTCAACAGTTTTGCAGCAGGGGAGAATTTACTTGACCCCTTTTGTGTCCAGCACTACAGCAGTAAAATACAGGCTTTCCATTTTCTCTCTGCAGCACTTTGCTTATGATCCTCTCCCTTCCCATTGCGATTTCAGCTGCAATTACCAGTTCTGGACTCATGTAGGATTGACCTGAGGACTAGAGAGACCTTTTTACCCCTAAGGAGGTTGCCAACAAGCATGCCATGGAGAGAGCTATCACTGGAAATGAGGTCTTACATGTGCTACCCTCTGAAGCATGCCACAGAGTGAAGGGCAAGAAATGCAGGACAAGAAGTTCTCAGTCTGCTTGCTCTAATACCCTCACAAAACCTAGTTCTGCAAAGGCCAAAATTATCAAATGGGGAGACTGAGCCCAGGAGCCTACCAATCGAAACTGACGGGAAAGGAGACAAGAAAATGAGGCTGGATGACTTAGAGTCCACTGAATTTATACAGAGCCTCACTTTTTCTAGCCCCATTCAGGTTCTTTAAGAAGGTGTGTATGTTCCATTTCTTTTGTTAGAAAATATCTAGGATGTGGCTGACGGTTTCTGTTTCAGAGGATGTCTGAGATGCAGGGCCATAAGTTCCAGCAGGTTGTGTAAGAGGTATGTCATCTTTTCTGTTTGTTTACTTGCTTATCTGTGGGGTTTTTTTTCTTTTGAGGATAAAATCCAGTAACCATTAATGCAGTCATCTAACATGTTCCTTCTAAAGAACAAACTCAGTTGCCTTCCACCACCTTCCCTTTCCTGTGCTGTTTCTGAGAAGTGCTGAATGAAAAGAGAAAGCTGCATTTTGGTTTTGGTTTTAAATTTAAAGAGGGGTATTCAGGCTGGATGTGAAGGAGAAATTTTGCCCAATGAGGGTGGTAAAACACTGGCACAGGTTGCCCAGAGAGGTGGTGGATGCCCCATCCCTGGAGACATTCCAGGACAGGCTGGATGTGGTTCTGGGTGACCTGATCCAGTTAAAGATGACCCTGCTCATGCAGGGGGTTGGACTAAATGAGATTTGAAGGTCCCTTCCAACCCAAACCATTCTGTGATCTTATGATTTTCCAAAATGACATTCAGCGTGGCTATGCACATTTGTGCTTGGTTTAAAAATATCTCTATGCTTCTAGACATGTTCGGCTCCTGCTTTGTTGAGAAAAGATCCCCAGTTGAGTGTTGGGCCACATAAAGATGAGCTGGACATGTGTACTCATGGATATATGAAAATGCTGAGCTGAGAAGGAAGAGGAGGAGGATATGCTGTCACGGATGGAAGAAGTGTCTGCATGCTGGTGCTGACAGGGTGGCATTTAAAAGCAAAGGAATTGGAGAGCACAGAGGAGGTGGCATTATTTAATGTAGGGCTGATATTGTTAGTTTCTCTTTAAACAGTTTCTTCAGAAGTACTTCCACAACATGGAGCTAAGGACCAAGAAATGTCAGTTTAATTTGGTCTCTGATACTCAATCAGTGCATGGCCTCGGGCAAGTGACTTATCTTTTTTCTATCTAAACGTCTGCATCAGTGAAACAGAGGCGAAAGTACCTTCCACTAGAGTATCAGTGAGTTTAGCATAACTCATTAATGTTTCCTTGGAGCTTTTAAATCCTGCAGCAGAATATCCTCTGCAGGCTCTGGTGGTTAATGCACTGTAGGGGTGACAGGCAGGAGAAAGCAAAGCTGGGCACCCCCATTTTGTGCTCTGTGACTGACAGCTTGCGATACGGTATTAGGTACATGGCTGGTGTGCCAAGTGCGGGTCCCCATCAGTGTGATTAGAGGATGCTCCCAGTGGAGAACACTGTGACTGGGAGAGTGCCAACAATGTCTTGCTGAGAAACAAACAACCAAGGTATCAGCCCTGATCACTGCATTCAGCTAATGAAAATGTATGTAATTGATATTTTATAACTATATGGAGAAAGGATTTTTATTTTTTTTTAGGGCTTTAATGGTATTGATTGATGGGAAGGAAGCCAGATAGATGTCTCTAAGCTGCAGGCTATAGGGCTAAAGTGCTCTTGAGTCAAGAAATGTATACTTGTTTAAAATTCACTTCAAATTTTCACATAATTTGCAGCTTTTAATCACGTTTTTGGACCCTGACAATTAATCACGTAGCCACTCCAGTCAACTGATTGTCTCATTTCTGATCAATTATCGTTGTCAACATCTTTCCCCTATATTCTGAGTACTGACTTGTACCATGAGGCCCTGGGATATGGTTCGGAATGCTCTCTTTGCAGATGCTCTGGCGCAGAACTTTCCTGACATTCATCACTGCTCATTTCATGTGAAGCTGCTTGGAGTAGCCCAGTGGAGGCAATACTGATGCTTTAAAATACATGCAGATATTGCTGCTTTCTAGTTCCATGAGCCCTTCAAGGCAAAGATTGTCTTTTGCTTTGTGCTAGTACAGCCCCTCAAAACGACAGGAAGGGTCTTGATCTTTTCTTAGGCTCCTCATGGTGCCAAAATTCGTTAAGTCATTTGGGTTCTGTTCATATCCAACTGTGATTACATGGGCTGCTTTTTCTTTGCCCATGGCATCACACTGGGCAAAGCAACATGTAGAAATAACAGTTCATTTTTGTCTATAAAGTAAGATTAAAGAGCAGGGGATCTACATCATCAGGTTCCTACTGCAGAGAAAAAAGGATAACCTGGGCTCCCCATGCAGGTGACTAACATGCAACCCAGATCTAGACGAGACTGTGTGAAAAGCAGGCAAGTAAAATGAGCTTACTGCAGCAAAGGTATGGTTTGAAAAAGCTTTAGACTTTAGAAAGGGTACTTTAGACAAAGGGTTTATATTGATTTTAATGGGGTTTGGACAGTTCAACAGCACTGGCTTAGGTTTAAGCTCTCTGGTTGGCTTTGGTCGTTGTAAATAAGATTCTCTTTCTGTTGTGACATGGGAGGACCCAGCAGTAGTAGGCACTTAGAAGCCCAATTTTCAGCCTGCACAGTGCATGAAGCTGTGAATTGGTTTGTGTTGTTTTCTTTGTCTTTTTGTTTTGTTTTCCTTGAGGAAAAAAATGTTGCTCATTTTGAGATATTTTAAAAGGGATCTCCATGTCCTTCCCCTTTTTCTCTTTTTCACTCTCACTCACTGGAGCAAAACATGAAACATTCACATGCAAAGCATTAAACCAAAAGAAGATAATAAAAAGAGTGGAAGACAAGGATGAAAAGTTGACTTTCCTGATCTACCTCTCCATGCACCCATGCATGAAGTGTCTTGCACATACACATCAAAGAGACTTAACTATGAACGCAATGTGAGATTTCATTTTCAGTTCTTACTAAATGGAATAGTTACATGGAGAGAGAAAAGGAACAGGCTGGATGTGAGAGGAAAGTGCAGAGTCATTCTTTCTCTTCTTGTGGTCAATGTGTCATTCCTTGGTATAGCTCTGCTTGGGACATTTTTCTGTGGAAACAGAATGAAGAAAATCAGATTTGTTTTAATACTATTGGTAAAATTATACTGAAATTGTATGCAAGACTCTCATTTGATACCAGGTCTTAGCAGGTTGCTTCTAAAAACATAACTGGTTTAGTGTTCCTGTTGTCTTCTCTCCCACCACTTCTGTTTCCAGTTCCTCTAATCATTATTCTACTTACTTCATTTGTAAGAGCTGGCTTAAACAATCCAACATTGCAAAATAGCATTTATGGAGATTGAAAGTTGTGGTAATTAATCATCTTTGGATGAAATTCTAGCCCAATGAAGTCAGTAGCAAAACTCATGCAGCTTCAAGGTTTCAGCTCATGGCATTTTAGTGCCATGAATTACTTGTACTCTGGATGTCTTTTGAAGTTTTGTGTACATTAAGGAGAAATATTGGGGTTGTGTGTTTGGTCATTAGGAAGGAATAAACAATGGCTGCAAGAATAAAAAGTTATACAGAGAGTAACAGTGTTTGGTATTTCTTTTGTCCCTGCAGACCTGAAGCCCAAATCAGTTTTTGTGACTGCTCTGTAAACAGTTGGGGATCTAGAAGTTGAGCCTTGCTCTTTCTGGCTAAGTAGTAGTCACAATTTAGCTCATGTGTGTGCTAATGATGCATGAGACACAAGCCAGAATTCTCCAAAGTTTCACTGGTTTTGCAGAACTAACCATAAAAAAGCTTTCCTGTATTTATGGAGTCTTAGTTACAGCTCACTGAAAACACTAGTAAGCTTCCCTTACTACTAGTTGATGTCAATGAACTTTTGGCTCAGATCCACAAACATCTGATTCTCCTATTCGAACTGGTATGACTCCATTATGCAGTATTCAAGAGTTTGTAACACTTCATCAGAATACACCATAGATAAATTGAAAACATGCTTATTTAATCCATGTAATAGGATCAATCAATTTTTTTCCCAAAAAAAATTTACTAAAGCAAAACCTAAGGGATTCCTTAAACCCCCAGGACCTGCACTAACTGGGCTGCCTGCAGTAATCCCTCTCTGGCCTTAGAAAGACAGGCTCAAATATTATTTCAAAGCACTTAATTTCT
This sequence comes from Pezoporus occidentalis, assembly GCF_034315485.1. NCBI lineage: Eukaryota > Metazoa > Chordata > Aves > Psittaciformes > Psittacidae > Pezoporus > Pezoporus occidentalis. The sequence continues at coordinate 1,216,414 of NW_026913252.1, forward strand.
CCCCCCAACACCACACATTCTTCTTGAGTTTGTGGCACTGCCAGATATAGACAGAGTGAATAATCTTTGGAGAAGCTGCAGATGTCTTCTTCAGACTCTGGCAAGCCTTGGTCATTGATGAACAGCAGCAACTTTCTCAGTGATCAGGTTTGGGTTTTTTTCCTTTCTTAATGAAGCGGTCAAGATGGGACCACACGTGATGATAATACTGACTGGTCACAAGCAGCAACATCTCTAAATATCGTGAGCAGTGTAATGCCAAAGTTAACACCTGCAGTACCTCTCAATTTCTCACAATGGTTAAGAAGGTCCTTAGCAGACAGGAGAAGGAAAGAAACCAGGGGTACTTGTGTGATCTGCTCATGTCACAGAAGTCAGTAGCAAAAGTCATAAAACCATCTAGTAGTGGATATTTTCTCAGACAAGTACAGAATTTCTAATGAGGATTTTTCCCTCTCATATCAGTGACAATGTTGATTATCCTGAGTTCAAGGGGAAAATCCACCTTGCCTCTGGGCATGCAATAAATCATCTAATATCACTCTAAAGAATTGATCACCCATGAGGGGCCATGATCTCATCATTGGCTTGGAGAAAGGAGCAGTTGATACAAGGCAAAAGCACTCCTCGAGTATGTTGTATAACTTTTTGTATTCATTAAGATGCTTCAGATACAGAACAACCGCCTTTGTTCAATATTTATCTTTTCATCTGCCCTGACCTGGGAAATGAGAGCACTCTGAGAAGTTAATTGAAAGCTTGCTTTGTTTCATTTTAGCTTTCAGGTCTAAAACTTCACTTTCAGTAATGGTACTGAGAACACTTTTGTCCTGTCTGCAATAGCTCAGAAACCTTTTCCAGCAACAACTGGGAATTTGTTATTGATCACCATTGTCTTATTCCAGGAATTGTCCACTGAGCTGATTTTTCTTATTGAATGACAACAGGAACCCCCAGCCCAGGAAGAGGATTATTTCTCTCATATTTCCATAGTCAATCAATCACAAGATGCTCTACACAGGATTCCCATGTTGTCTGTCCTCGATGAGTCAGGGGGGTTTGATTTGTATTTTATTCTATCCTTCCTCATCCAAGTCTGCTTCCTGCCAAGAGAGGCTGAGGTCTGAGCAAGGATTGCAGAGACCTGCATTCAGATGCTGAGATGTAAAAGCTCCTTGTGTAACTTTCGTGAAATATTTGTGCCTGAACTAACATATATGAACAAACATACATGCATTTATATGGCAAAAATAAAGATATAATTTTGTTATTAATATGGTCCATACATTTTTGGGACCAGGGACTCTTTCTAACAGGATTTATATATATAGTACTTTTTGCAGTACTGTCCATACCTGCTGGCAGAAGAAAATATTTACCAGGGTCATATTAATTAAATAAAAACCCACAAGATTGCAAATTGACAATGTTATTTTGAGTAAAGTTTGAAAAGCCACTAGGTGTGGGACATGGAGGACTGAGCCATGAAGAAAGTGGTAGAGTATGTGCAGAGGTGCCAAGCCCCAGTGTTAATAAATCTTTGAGTCCTCTTTCAGGACAGGACTAGGTAGGTGAGGGCACAGCATTCCAGCATTAGCCCCAGTGTCCCTTAGACATTCTACCCTGACTAATAGGGGATAAATACTATTAAATACTAATGAATAAATTAAATACAAATAAATAAATATTAATAAATTGGAGAGGGGCTTTGGACAAGGGCCTGTAGGGACAGGCCAAGGGGAATGGCTTTAACCTGCCAGAGGGGAGACTGAGATGAGCTCTTAGGCAGAAGCTCTTCCCTGTGAGGGTGCTGAGGCGCTGGCACAGGGTGCCCAGAGAAGCTGTGGCTGCCCCATCCCTGGCAGTGTTCAAGGGCAGGTTGGACACAGGGGCTTGGAGCAAGCTGCTCTGGTGGAAGGGGTCCCTGCCCGTGGCAGGGGTTGGAGCCGGATGAGCTTTCAGTTCCCTTCCAACACAAAGCAGACTATGATTCCGTGATTCTATTTCTGATCATTTCTGAAGGTGGGAATTCATGGAGCAGCTGATGAATAATGATTTATCAATAGTTCCACGTTAACATTTCTTTGCATCACACAATGTACTCAACCAGCTCCACACTGCTCCCTTATTAGCACAGACCTCTATTTTACAACAGCTCTTGTATTTATGTTTCAAAGGACAAAGTAGCAATAACAAGAAAGCAATAACAAGGAGCCAACACAACTGAATGTGTCCTAAAACAAGGAATAAAAAAACTCAGCCAAGAATGCAGTGTAGATAAAACCATGTTATTTCCAAAGAAGGGATGAATCCCAATACTTTACATGAAGTGAAAGATGAAACAGTAGTTATTTTGAGATTGGCCTTAATTTGCTGGTGATACTGGTGATGTTAATAAAGTTATTTATAAATGTTTACCAGTGTGTCCAGCATCAGCTGTGATATCATACTCCTTAGTTGAAAACTCAAGTTTTCCCTTAAATGAGATGTGTTCAAAGAGTTCAGAAAGAAACAAAAACAAACACATAAAAATGAGGCAACACCACCATGTTGGTGCTGCACCATTTTTCTGCTTTACAGATTTTGGTCTTTTCATGTTACATTCCTGAATTCTTCTCCACAAGCCAAGGGTGACACACACCCGTTTTTGTCTTGGGTCTTTGCAAAAATCAGTGGGGTCCCAGTAATGGAGCTCAGAGAAACGTGATGCTCATAGTAAAACTTGGCACCACCTTAGATATACTCTCTACAGCAATACAGGGAGCTTCAAAAAGCCTTTGCCCTTAGTACTCTCTCTTGGTCCTTGTCTAAGGATTTCATGCAAATGTTTTATTCATTTCAGTCCAGAAACCACTGAGATCTTATATTTTTATTTTAATCCTTAATTATTCCAAATCTCTATATGTCTTAATATACTGAAAGACTAAAAATAACGACCTCAACACCCTCACCCTGCCCCAGGCACTTTGGGTTTTAATCTTTTTCAAGGGGGTTAATTTTAGACTTGGCATCTTTGCCCCATAAACTTCCCACATGTGGTTAAAGCTACAAGCCAGGTCCTGCCACCAGCCATATTTACCAGAAACAGCAGCAGAAATTTCCAGCAGAACAGTAAAGGGGCTGCAGTTCCTGTTGTTCTGCCAGTATATTTCATCTAAAAATATTATTCATCTTGCCAACCGCTTTAATGCAATTGGGGAATGGCAGAGCTGGGAAGGCAGAAGAAAAGCTCTTTGTTAAAGAATTTCAGCTCAGAAGTGACTCTATTTTCTATACTGTCTGCTTCTCTTTTCCTTTCCTTTCTGTATGTCCTTCTTCCCTGTTTACCCTGCCTGTTCTCAGACTTTTCCCAGTTGTATTAATTAATAGTTCTATTCACCAGAATACCTACCATTTAAGGTGCCCGTGCTTGACTTTTAAACACAACTTTTTAAAGTGAACTTGAACAAAGAGAGATAGTGTAAAAAAGATTGCCCTGCTGCAGGATTAAAATCCTTCCTGATACAACTACCTGGGTTTAGACCATGGGAGTAACCTGGAAATAGTTACAGGGAGCATGGCACACAGGCTCTTCCGAGCCAACCACAGCCACAATCTTTGGCTTTCCCTCATTTCGTTGACTCTGCCATTTCTTTCCTTTGTAGTTTTCTGTTGCTGAAGCAGAAGCTGGAAGATGATCAGAGAAGAAAGCAGAGACACTGAGGTCAAGTGTCCTTGAAGTCTGCTTGTGACTAATACAGCAATGAGCTTATTTGGGGAAAATCCAAAACCAACTTGTTCTGCACCTGAGCATGAAGGGTACCTGCTCAAAGAAGGGCAGTGGAGCTGGTGCAGGGGCTGGAGCACAAGTGTGATGGGGAACGGCTGAGGGAGCTGGGGGCTTCAGTCTGGAGAAGGCTCAGGGGGGACCTGATCGCTCCCTACAACTGCCTGACAGGAGGATGGAGCCAGGAGCGGCTGGGCTCTGCTCCCAAGGAACAAAGGACGGGATGAGAGGAAATGGCTTCAGGTTGTGCCAAGGGAGGTTTAGACTGGTTGTTAGGAACAATTTCTTCACTGAAAGAATTGTCGCATTGGAACAGGGTGCCTAGTGGTGGACTTGGCAGAACTGGGTTAACAGTTGAACTCTATAATCTTGCAGGTCTTTCCCAACCTAAGTGATTCTATGATTCTATGGTCACACTAAAGCAAGCAGGAGTGGGCATTGAAACCGACCCACTCCTAGCAGCAGAGAAGGAAAAAAACCCACAACACTTGTAGGGATTTTTTAATGTTTGAATTCACTTTAATGACCTGACAGCCTCTTATTTACAACAGCAGAAACCCTTCCAGGTGCTGTTGTGCACCAGGCTGGATCCAGCTACCATGTCTGCTGTGACCTTGAGAGGAGGGGATGAGAGGGTGGTGAGAGCTGGGATCTGTGCTCTGGCATGGGCATGAGCTCCCAGCCTTCCTCCAGCTTGATGCAGCTGGGAATGGGCCCTTTGGAGGATGCTTACAGGTGTGCTCTTGGCTTTCAGGCTAGGTCTCCATGGTTCAACCCAGGTGAGTGCCTCAGTGAAGCTTTGTGGTACTTCGGCAGTAGAAATAACCTGTTGCCTTCTATTTGCTCTTTTACATAGATCTGTGAGGATACAAGCAAGTAAAGAGAAGCAGAAGAGGCTAGATTATAAAACAAATTGTGGTTCAAACCAGGCAGAGGAAAGCTTCTATCAAGAGAGTTTTAACCTTCCACACGCTTTCATTTATAATTATTATTTATGATGATTACTACCATTAATTTGTTTAGTGAGCTGAGTGTACATGTTATCCTGGCAAGTGTCAATAAAATAAACAATCTCTTCCCCCTCCAAATCTAATATTCTAAAAGTGGCAGGATACTAACTAGATCTTGCACAACCTGATAAAATCATTACAGCCTGAAAATGGTGTAGTACAGAGGAGTCTTTTAAGAAGATCTCTGAAGGAAGAAACTGAAGGATGCTGACATACATTAATAGGAAAGCTGCTGCAGGCATATGCACAGGCTGAAGATGTGCAATCTGGAGTGTGCAGGGGACATGAGGCAGGGTTGAGGGCAGGCATGGGGAGGAGAAGGGCTGATCCAAGCCTTGCTGTTGAGTTAGGACAATGCTCAGAGCCAAGTAGGTGATTTTACTGGCAAACCAGTGTGGTGAATCCAGCCTCCTCATCAAGACTGCCATGCAAGAGAGATATTGCCTCTGAAGAAGGTACAGTTTAGCCTCGTACCCTTTGTCCGGGAGGCAAGGAGAGAGGACCAAAAAATGAGGAGAAAGAGGAGGAAATTGGTGATGGGCAATCCACAGCACCATTAATGCCAGGTTGCAAGATGAGCTACTTGCTTGTCCTCACTGTGGTGACATACGAGGAGTGCAGTGAGAAGGTCGCTCAGGCCCCCACCTTGCACCAGCAAATCAGGTTGAGAGCTGTTCTGTATTGTCTTGGCCAACTGGCAGCTATAAATGTACACACTGGGATGATCATTGCCTCCTTACAGTCTTATCTGACGGTCTCTTATCCAGTGGAGGAACAATATTGGGTCAGGCTGTGTAATAGCCAGCCCCAGAACAAACTAAATCAAAACTCCCAAGGGAAAAACATCTCTGATGTGCTTTGGTCCACCCCTCAGAGCTGGGTGAGCTTATGAAAACCTGTGCTGTGGTAAAGGAGTCTTATCTTCAACACATAGTATATGCACCACATGAAGTTGTGGCCATCTTACTCCACGGATTCCATCTCTGAGCCTTTTTGCTCTACAAGAGCAGTGTAAAGCAGGAGAGCTGACTCTTGCAGCTATGCACAATTAGGCGGAAAATGTGGAATATGAAGAAAAAATTGTGGCTATCCCAGTGTTACACATGATGGAGTATTTCCTTTCCAGCCTTTGATAGCATCCATTTGGACTTATGAAAAAGAGGAAAGGACTCTGTGTGCGTGTGTGATGGCGCTGGGGTCAGGAGAGCACTGGAGAGAGATGAATTCCCTGACCCTCTTCTTTGGAATCTTAATAACGTGTTAAGTTATTGTGCAGCAGAGGAATGCAATTAGCACAGCGGCCAACTCCTCCTCCAGCAGGTCATTACTGCATTAGTAAATGGAGGCTGTTAAGGCACACAGCATCCCTAAACATACCAGAGGGGCTGCTGGCCCAACAGGACCCAGGATTGATGAGAAAACTCCCACTGCTCTCTACCCTTCTCCATCCACTTTTCATTATTGCTTTTCTGATCAAGCATGCGACCACATCCTTCCCCTCCTCCCCCATACACTCTTCCTGAGACACGCTCCCAGGAGGCCTCTCTGGAAAATCCAATCACAACCTACTGAGAGCTGTCTGTGATATATGCAAAAGCAACCTCCAGCTGTGAAGAGCTTAGCATGGCCACAGGAAGCTTCCCCAGCCAAGCCAAGTAGGCAGAGATGAGGCTCAGAAGTGAGGTGCAGAAGCAGAGCAAGGCTGCTCTGTGTCAACTTGGATATGGAAAGAGATCAGCCCAGCCCAGCCCTGGGTGCTAACGCACTCACTGGTTTGTCCTGCTGGATTACAGGGAAATTCCTATCATATCCTGAGGTGCAGGTTACCAGCACTCTGCTGCTCAGGCTCAGTGGAAAGCAAGGAAAAGGGAAAAGGTTTCTCCACTGAAATCACTGGACAAATTAATCCTGTGGTTTCCTAGGTCGGACAAATGCCATCGTGCTTTGTATTGCTCCTGCTGTCTCTTGCATTAGCCTAAGCAGTTCCAGAGGAGCCCGGAGAACCCTGCGGATTGGATAACAAATGGCATTTGTTTTCACATGTTTTCAGTAATTCTGATTATTTTGAAACCATTCTGATTAGAATAAATGCAAGTTGGCATCTTTTTCCCATGATAAAACATAACAGCCTGAGGTTAGTCATAACAATGATGAGAGAACCGGCGTCTTGCTCATGATAAAGACCTCCAGCACAGCCAGGTCAGGACATTGATGGCCCCTCGTAACTGATAAGTTTTTAATCCATACGCCATGTCATCCTTGAAACATTCTACAAAGTGCACCCATATTGCATGAATTTTGTGCCCACCAAAGTGCTGAAGATTATTTTCAGCAAGCTTCAGGATGACACCATCAGAAACAACCATGTAAGCTCTTCAAGGAGATGGGGAAGGTGAAAATCACTGCTACTGTTTCCTTATTTCATCGAGAAGTGAAGAGCTGACTCTAACAGATATCTGACTCCTTTGATAAGATACAACCCAATGAAATGACATCTCATAAGGCAAATAAAAACACAAGGACGGAGTAAGAAAGCAGGTCTCCTAGATTGTGGCACTCTTGACCAATCGATGTCTTCAAACAAGCACAGCCATGTTCAGGTGATCACTGCCCACTGGTCATGGAGACCACTGCAAAACAAATACTCCAGATTTCTTATTGTGCATGCCCAGCAAGTAGAAATGTCTGCAGTAACAAAGGGGTATGTTCTATACAGTCAAGAACCTGTGAATTACAGACCATAGGACATGCTTATAAGTAAATAGAACTACAGTTTTAAACATATAATGACTTTTTTTTTACCAGAGTACTGTCTCCAGCTTCTCAGTATTAGAGACCATGTTTATATTGCTATGCAAATTATTCCTCATAACGAGTTTACAAATTTTATGTTCATTAGTAATAGCTTTATGAGCTTTTCCCTTCCTGTTTGATGCTATCTATAGTGCTCTGGTAATACATAATGAATGTTAACTGCTTGTGCTCTGGCCGTCGTGCCAGTTTACATTAGGATATTTTTCCATGCCTTTTGTTTCTAGCAGTTGGAAATTGGTGTTCAGTGGGAATGAAATAGCCAGATTACTTCATGCTGCTCCTCCCAGGTTTTTCATTTATCTGACTGATAAGGTGCTGGTGGATTAAATCACCAACTTCTCTTGTTTTACAGAATTGGGTTAAATATATGTTTAAGCTTTGGCAAGTACAGTAATTTGCCTTTGGGCCAGGTCTTAGCCACAGACTCAAAGCCCCCCATGACCCATCTGTGTGCTCTCATAGCCCAGACTCCCTCCCCTCGTGTGCCGGGCTGCACCCCCAGAGCGTGAGCAGCAGCTCAGGGAGGGGATCCTGCCCCTCTGCTGTGCTCTGGGGACAGCCCCTGCAGCCCTGATCCAGCTCTGGGGCAGCAGCACAAGAGGGATGTGGAGCTGTTGGAGCGAGGCCAGAGGAGGCCATGGAGATGCTGCGAGGGCTGGAGCAGCTCTGCTCTGGAGCCAGGCTGAGAGAGCTGGGCTGGGTCAGCCTGGACAAGAGAAGGCTCCTGAAGGGGAGACCTGAGAGCAGCTCCAGTGCCTAAAGGGGCTGCAGGAAAGCTGGAGAGGGGCTTGGGACAAGGGATGTAGGGACAGGCCAAGGGGAATGGCTTGAACCTGCCAGAGGGGAGACTGAGATGAGCTCTTAGGCAGAAGCTCTTCCCTGTGAGGGTGCTGAGGCGCTGGCACAGGGTGCCCAGAGAAGCTGTGGCTGCCCCATCCCTGGCAGTGTTCAAGGCCAGGTTGGACACAGGGGCTTGGAGCAAGCTGCTCTAGTGGAAGGGGTCCCTGCCCGTGGCAGGGGTTGGGGCTGGATGGACTTTCAGGTCTCTTCCAGCCCAGACCATTCTACGATTCTATGATCTATTGATAATACAGCCAGGATAGCTAGATGCGATTCTCAGTGGTATTTTCATATCACAACAGTCCTAGGTAGATGCAAATACATGTCAGACAATCCCCCAAAACTGCCTTTCCTAATAAAATGTATTTCTGCTGGGAAACCGTCATAAACCAGAGTACCAATAAAGTAGTAGAATGTATGGTCCAGTTTACATGTCTGGACAGACAATTCCCTTTGCAACAGACGTAACCTTCCAGGTCAAGCGGCTTATTTTGTGATAGTCACCAGTTTAGATTAATTGTCAGTCTCAGTTTAAATGGCTGGAACAATATGGCAGGGGTGCATGTGTGATTGCAGTGATAGTGATGGAAGGAAGTTTCAGATGGGGACAGAAGCGCTTTGATCGAGCCGTCTGTATCAGCCAACCTGCTCCCTGCTTGTCAGGCTAAGCTCTACCTCGTTGCACAACATGGGATTGCAACCTTTATCTGCTGAATGCATCTCCCAGAGGTGTAAACACCCAGGAGGTCTGCTGCTTAGTGAAGAACATCAGCACGAACGAAACACAGGGAAGGAAAACCCAGCACTAGCAGTCTCTGAAATGGAGCCTCTCCAATCCCTCATGCTTAAGCCCTGGGAAGCTGTAGGTGTCCCCTCTATTTTGAAGCAAGATGCTCACAGAAACATTAAACTCTGGAACCAACTTTTCACTAAGGCGTATCCAAGGCAGCAGCTTCCCTCCCATCAAACTACCAAGGGTACTAATAAAACTTTGGGACGCTCCTACGCTGATGTCTGAAGTGCCATTAACTAGCTACAGGCTAATAGACCCAGATGACACCACCTTCCCTTTGTGTTAAACCAATTATTAAACAGAAGTTCAAGATGGAGCAACTGTGTGGTGATGGGAGATTTGAATATAGCAGCTTCAAATCAGTCCCACGTACTGCTTCTTGGTGAGGCATCAAGATGAAATAATACCCATTTTGGAAAATTAATTTATCAGGACAAAATTCTACATGCTCTGTACCCCTAAGGGAAGAAAACACAGGGAAGTCCAATCCCAGAACATGGCCAGATCCCGTTGCTGCAAACTGAAAGTTTCTGGACACTTCTTCCTGCTGTGAATTTATGAGCAGAGACATCTACCTTATATACAAGAGCAAGATTCAGTGTAGAATGAAGTCGCATGATCTAACACTGCATCTGTAAAACAGGCTATTGAGTTTGATCAGGTTACAATTCAAAGCATTTTAAAAGTTCTAATCCCATCTCTGTCATTCATTTCAGTGATACGCTTTTGCTTTTGTGCAATAATAGCAGACTGTTGTGCCATTTATGTGCCCTGGCAAGTGTTGCAAACATACTTTGCAGGTTCCCTTGCACTAGGAAAATGGGGTTTGTGAGACCAACCCAAACCAGCCTGGGGATCTGTGAAAACATTCCCGTGTGCTATTCAGAGGCCTAAAAGCCTGGGGTTTTTGAACAACTGAACGTTAGGAAGCCAACTGTATTGGAGGTTGTTTCATTTTAGATCAACAGCTGTCTTCATTCAAACCTCTGGGTTGATTTTGCACATACAAACTCAGCTCTGGGTGATGCAAGAGAGACTCCTTCCCTTTATTGGTGCCATCCCAGCCTCCTGCTACATGGGAATAAGTAGAGCACTCGCAGTTATTTGTGCCTTCTCTCCTTGTCTCTCTCTCTTACTGTCCATGTCATGTTTGCTCAATTTACTACACAACAAGTATTTCCACTTCTTACCCTGAAGGGTCAAGTGAGCTTATAAAAAAGTCTGTCTGTCTCCATGCATCACCCCTAAGAGTGCCCATCAGGCCCAAATCAGAATCTATTTTCTGTTGCTGAGCAATAGGTGATGGCGTATGAAGGAGACAGGGGTTAATCCACAGGGTTGAGAGAGTATCAGCTGCATGTTTGAACTAGGAAAGGAGCACCAATTGCTGGGAAGCCAGTGAGTCAGTGAGCAAATGTCTGTGTTTGTGTATGTAGGTGTGTGTGAGAGAAGAAGAGAAGCATACCCAGCCATATGCAGTGCATTACTCAGGACCAGACTTATCGGGCTGCAAGTGGATGCAGCTCCCACTGAAATCAAGGAAAAATTATTCTGTCCTCCTGGCCAAGTGCACTTCTGTCCGGCCTTGCCTTGCTTTGTGCTGAGGGTGCTTCTGGGCCTCTGTCAGGATGCATCAAGGCAAAGCTGTACAGCAAATCGGACGTTTCTGGTTTTCGAAGGACGATTTTGTATATGTAACATCTGATTCTATCACAGCTGATCTTTGCCTGCTAGCCTCCCTGTGAGAACTTAAATTCTTCCCCAACCCCCTAAAATCTGCATTGGCAAAACTCCAAGTGTTTCATTTCATGACTATTTTCTGCTTTTGTTTCTTGCCAGAATGAAATTGAGACCTTTTCAACATCTCTCTGGAAAGACACATACTCTGATCAATCTATAACCCACTAGCCTGAATACTGCCAGATGAAGAAGCTGCAGGTTTAGGTTCCTTTAATTTATTTCTTCTTTTTTCCTCCCAAAGAATAACTACCCAGGTGGAGCTTCTAGAAGCACAACTTTGTTTAATGACACCATCACACATATCATTATCACTCATATCATAGCTTGGTATCATCCAAACTTGTTCCACTTGCTTTTGCTTTTTTGCCCTGTCCATCAGGAAGCACAATACTATCCTGAGCTATTAAGGGATTTGCATGTCATCTCACTCATTTTAGGAAAGAATTTGGTTCCTTTGAATTTTTACTCTTGGGTTCAATAGAAGAAGCATGGCATAAAGAACAGCCCATTCTGTAACTGTAAAGGAACATAAATCTGTCATGGAATGTGCTTCTATGCTCCCCTTCCTTCCAGAATGTGGTCTTCAAACACTTCATAAACGTTATTGTGTGTCCTCCCAGCACACCTCTCAGTCAAGGCAGCTACTATTCTCATTTTAGAGATAGAAAATTAGGGTACAGAGATACTATGCCATTTCAGGGTCACCCATGAAGACTTTTTAGAAAGACAAACCCAACCTTGGTTTCCTCAGCTCCACACCATCGTCCTTTCCCTCTGGAAACACAAATAAATACACGTTTTAAAAATGAGACATTGATAAAACACAAGAAACTCCTTTCCCAGTACGGGTTGTCCATTGAACAGGCATCACTGCCCTGTAGACTGCAGAAGGAGCCCTGTGTGGCAGATGAGGCACAACCTGTCTCTGAGATGGCAATTACCTGGATGGCACCAGTGGGTGCTGGAAGAGGCTGATCCCGTGGGTGGGGTGTGGTGTTCCTAGAACGTGCTGGCTGCATCAGGAAAACCAGCAATGCCCTGCGGCGGAGGTGCTCATCGAAGCTCTGTATTTCAGGGAGGTGTCAGAGACAGACTACAGCCTGCTCCTCCCAGAACATGTCTGGGTCTGTCTCCTCCTGGGAAGCGATATAAAAGGGCAGCTGCAAGAGGTGGCTGGTTGTCAGCAGGCAGCATTGTGCAAATCAGGCCTTTTGGGGTTGAAAAAGGATAATTTGGTATGAGCAGAAGGGGGTTTTCCTTGCATGATAACCTCCATCTTGCAGCTCCCTCAGCTTGAGGATATGCCTTGCATTAACCTGCAGACTGGATTTAATCCTGACTCCCAGAGATACAATTAATTAACTACAAAGGAACTTCAGTTTTCCTGTAAAAGTCAATCCTCCCCCTTAGTTTTCCAGCCCTACCACTGAATTCCTAATGTCACTTTGTCCTCAAAACTTTGAGTGAAAAGAACAAACCATTTCATGTTCTTGTTTTCATTAGTAACAGTGCAACCCTTGATTTTCTGATGCTTGGTTCAGTTGAATTTGGGGGGGGGGGCGGAACAGTGCTGGGGTCTGTGGCTCATAGTGGGGCTTGAAAAGCAATTGCATCATCAAGTGTGTGAAACTTGCTTTGAGGAAAGCTGGGGGGGGGTTAAAGAGGAAGAGAGTTTTTCTCCTCTTTGCTTGCTTAGGTTTGTGAGTCTCTCTTATCAACATGCATCAGGCTTGTGTTTATTGAATTTCCACCAGTTGCTGCGATCTACTGTGTGATTAACACGACATGCACACAGGGAGTGGAGAGAGTGCCTTAGGAATGGGGAGGTCCTTGAAGCAAGGCTGTAATGATTTTCTTGTCCTTTGCATGGAAGGAATGCACACATTGAGTGTTTGTACAGCATCCAGCACTGTGAAGCCCCAGTGCGGTGAAAGCCTCCTGACTAATAGATTCAGAGTGATAAAAGTGGTTGCTATCTACTAATGAGAGTGGTGGGAATGAAAAATGAATCCTTGGTTTCATCATTTTCCAGGAATGCAGCTCCTTCTGGCTACCCAGAGGTTCATCTACCATCCAGCTGCCATGTGGGCTGCAACTAAGCATGCAGTTAGGAGAAGAGGGGAGAAACATGGTTCTTCATCACCTTGATAGTGTGAAAACAGTATATTTGGGTATATGATATGGATGTCTTCAGATACACCAACCTCATAGTGATACTTTCCGAAAAACACACCAATTGGGTTTTCTGTGAATGTAAAATAGGGGCAGGAAAATCAGAGCTTTCAAAGATCCAAAGACCAACAATAATAAAACTCAGTCAAACTTTTGACTGGAAGACAGAGCCTTGCACCAGAGCCAGAAAAATAGTTCTTACTAACGCTCTGTCATGATAGCAGCCCTTCGGGAGTCTGCTCTTCTGGGTCATCTCTCAGTCATCTTTTGATTCATTTCTGTGGCAAAATATGGCCTTGAAGTTGCCAAGATTTGGGGCTATAAAATTTAATAGAAAATGATTTGTTAGAAGATTTCTCTTTTACAGGGGAAAACAAAGAAGAATCAACCTACAAAAAAGCTCTATGGCCTCTGAAGGTGAGAGGAGAACCAAAGCCCTGGCATAAACCAAAAGGATCCACCTTTAAAAAGAAAATTAAGAGCTTGAGTGTCTCAGCAATCAGCGGATGCCACCCAAGTGTTCAGTGGCGTACTCAGTCTCCAGTACAGAGTCAGTCACTATGTGTCAGAACGTTACGTAATAATTTAAATGCTGTATAAAAATATCCCAGCAGCCGTGTAACATAGAGGGGTAAATTACAACACCCATTTGTGTTTGAAAAACTGGGAGACAGAGCAACTTTCTGGTTCATTTTAATTTTAAACCAAATAGGATGAAATCAGTGATATAAAGAATGCATCTGTTATCAAATCATGTGTATATAGGAGTTCTATGATATTTTCTTCCATAGGCAGCTCCCACTGATTGTGATCCGGAAAAAGATGCTGGGCCACAGATTTTCTGAGAAAGAAGCCCACAGACCCTGGTGCATCGTCTCCGAGGCTGGTCTTTGGTCTTGCCTTCTTCTGTTTTCATGGAAATGAAGGTCTATTGAAATGTCCAAGGTGGACTGCTGGCTTCAACACAAGAATGGGGCAGTGAAACCGTCTGGGCAGTACTGAACTGAAAGGGGAAGGTATACCAATACTGAAAAGCAAGACCATGAAAACGATGAAAGAACTGGTGTTTCATGACACAGTAGTTGCTCAGTAAGCCTAGGCTTCATTTCCAGGCGCTTTAGCAAAGTGAAAAGAAGTTGCATTTACATTGCTTAGATATGAAATCATGCACTGCAGATACCTATCACTGAGATTTTGTCAGAAATGGCTTTCCTTTTTTTTTTTTGTATTTTCTTTTATTTGTTTGGTTTTTTTTATATCTTAAGTCAGTTCTTAAATCTGAAAATGAAAATAAGAAGAAACTAAGTTCAAATGGAATTTTGTGGGCAAGAAGGACTAACCAGCTTGGAAATCCTTGATGCTTTCTGATTTCTTTTCTCTCCTCTGAGTGCTGAAAGATTAGCTTTGTATTTTAACAATTAAAAAAGTCACACAAATCTTGCAATAAGGAGATGCAAAGTCACAGTATCAGGGAACAGCTACTATTTCTTATATCAAGAGGCTGCCTTACATTAGAAAGCCAGTAGTAGACAACTTTGTCACTGCATTTTCATAAATGAACTGTGCCTCACCTCTAGTGCGACACTATTATTTCCCACATATTATTCCACTTTCTCAGCTCAATGAACCACTACATAATAATCATATTTAGTCATTATACAATATTTTTCTTCCCACGTTAATAGCTACAAAAGCTAAAACAGCATTTGAGGCTAACATTTTCCAGAGAGGCTTCATTCTGGAAGCTTCAGCTTTCTGACTTGAGGGAGTCTTGGACTGATTTTTTGAAGCATCTACAGTCCTATGCTGATCGCATTTTCCAGTCATGAATTGTCAGATGTGTTTTCTCAATTTGAAAATATCTTGGCCTGCTTTTAAGAAACTGCTGAATATCCACACTCTGGGTGCTGCTAAAGCCTTGGAACTCCTCTCCCTAAAAGTTGGTTTTGAAAGTCTTAGCAATGGACTTCAACTCAAGTTGTTGAAATCTCCAACAGAAATGGCATGACTTCAGAAGTCTGATGAGAGACTGCATTTGTCTGGAGTTGGCAAATGATCCATTACTCTGCTGGTTTTTGTACTTGCATCCAAGGTATTTCAATAATTTTTTTTCCCCTAATTAATGACAGGAAATTTTCCCAGGACCCAACTCATCAATACTCAGCTCCCACTTCATCTTTGTACTGGGTGAAATATCTACCAGGCCTACAATCAATCAGCCATGCAATTGCACTTCCTTCTACTCAGTTTGGTATTGCACTGGACAACGTGGGCAACATTTTTCAGGAACATCAGGAACGGTTTGCCAAATATGTCACAGGATACCTGACAATACTCGAATGGGAAGATGCAAATAAGATCACTGTGGGTCTTGTAGAACTCGCAAATAAGATCATTGTGGTTCCCTCAGGGGAGCCACAGTATCATATGCTCAGTTATTGCAAAATTAAAATGATTCTTCCTAGAGATATGGAAGGCATTTGGGAGAGTAACAGGTTTTCAAGGAACCTTCTGTTTTTTTATCATTTAAATACAGTTCTTAAAGAAAAAGAGGCTGCAAAGACTCAGTTGAGTGACTCTTATCAACACCAGTTCCATGTTTTCTGATTTTGCAGGGAAGGGATTGGTACTCAAACAGAAGTTCTGGAAACTCCTCCTCAGACACACAAATCAAAATATATTTTCCTTCTTCAAAATAGAATGACAGAACTAGATCAAAGATGTGTATTTGGAAAATCCCAACCTCCAAGAGTTGGATTCTAAAACCTGACACTTTCTGAGGCCATTGGCAGTCCATTTTTCTGTAAAAAAATCTAAATGAATGTATTTTCATTTAAGAGCAATGAGCTGAAGGACACATCCTGAGTTAGTGAGATCAGCCACATCATAGACTTCTCATCAAATCTGCAAGCTCTGCAACCTAGAATAAAACATTTTCTGGGCAGAGCCCAATTCTTTCTTTATGGAAAAGGATATTTTAGATTACTTCCCCCTTCCTCTTCCAGCTCCTCATTTCAGATATGCATACACAGGTAGCTGCTTTCCCATATACTTGTAGATGACCTTTTGGGTTTTGCCTCAATTAAGCACAACTTCTCAAACTAGAGGAAACCATTACACACTTTCCACTTTGTCTCAGCACCTGCAAAGCCTAATGATATAATCCAGGGTGAGTGGGCCATTGCAGGAGAATTTGGTGCTCAAGGAGAATGTGTTTCCTATTCACTGATGAGGTAAAAATGGAATCACCATTCTGACTCATTCAAGTAGCAAACTCCTCTGAAGATCACATGCCGGCCGAGCCAATGTTATTTTTGGCAGCTCTTCATGGAAACCTACGGGGTTTGTTTTGCCACATCTGTTCTCTCAAGTATATTTTGCTTTAGATGAGCCTGTTCCACCTTCTGCATTTTTTTTCTTGGGGGAGAATGGGGGGCCTAAGAGGGAAAGGACCTAAATTTGAATATTGTGTTGCATTGCAAAAGCACATTTTCATAGCAGAAAAAAAGTTCTCCCCTCTGGGTCTTAAACAGTATTTCCAGCTATTGTGTATACTCCCCAATCCTTACACTGTTTCTGAGAGAAATGATTTCTTTTGCAGATGTTGAAAGGGATACACACACAAAAGACTCCAACAACATTTATAAAAAATAGGGAGATGGGGCATACAAATGTACCACAGACAAATGGGGCAGAGAAAGGAGAGGATATTTTATGTTGTGCAGAATATGTGTAGCTTTGAAAATCTGATACAGTGAGGGTGCTGTTTTAGGGAACCAAGACTTGTATGGCTGAGTTCAGAGGCCAGGCTGCGTTAAGCCAGCCCATTGGGCTACCCAGCAGGAATCAGAGACGCACAGTTTAGTGAGAACCATGGGCTGACCTTCAATGCTTCTTTGAAATATGATTTTTAGTTTTTAGCAGCAGTTGGTTTTGATTGAATCCCAGTTGTCATTAATGGAATGGGGCACATTTTTTTATTAGAAGGTAGTTATTTGGAAGCTGCACATCAGCGCTTCAAAGATGCATTCCTGTGCGCCAAAGTGTGCGCATAGGTGTGCTTGTGAGCAGACCTTTAATAATAATGCCCAGAACTAATTTGATGTGCAGATTGATGCATACCTCTGGTGCAGTTTATATATATTTGCTTTTTTTCTCCCCTATCAATTCTCTGATTTGTATTAGGGAAGAAGGATAACTTGGGTGTTTTTTTTTTTACTCCTTTCGTTTCACAAGTACTAGCCCTGTACCCCCTTGCTGGATGACTCATTCCCTTCTCCTTCACATAAAACACCCTTTCAACAGTTTAGCAGTGAAAACATTAAGCCTGTCTCTTGGTCACAAGGTTATTGTTTTCATATCTCTTGGAGCAAGACTCTGGGATAGCTCCACTGACAAATTAGCAGTCGTGTTGAATGAACAATTACGTCAAGGCAATATTAATCTGGGGGCCTAGCTGAAGCGGGGAAGGTGCCTGATTTCAGTATAGGAAGAGGTGCTGAGAGGAGAACCTGTGTGATCTCATTAGATAAATGCACAACACATACTGGTGGGATCTCATTAAATGTTTAACAGCTACGTGTGTTTACATCAGCTTTCCTAGAGGAATGTATGGTACTCAAAGATAACCGGATTTTTTCTCACTAAAAATGGGCTTTCTTATATTAAAAGCCCCCTGTGAGGTAGACACTTTTCTCCTCTTTCTGCCTCAGTGTAGACATCTACATAGGAAATGGGTTTACCTCCAAAACAATATTTTAGATGAATGAATGTTGTTGCAAGCCTCCCACCACCTCCAGACTGAGAGGCCTCAGGAGCTTTCCCATGGAATTCTCCTGTTTTCATGGTCCTTTTGTGAAACGCTGACGAAAGGGGAAGCTGCAGACATTCCAGCACCAGCCGCTCCGGAGCAGGAACGTCAGTGCCTGCCTTCGGTTTTCACGAGCTGGGATAGTCCAGGAAAACTGACACCAACAATGCTTTCCTATGTACCCTCGCAGACCAGAACTGCTGAGATTCACACGGCTGCGCTGCTGCAGAGCTCTGCTTCCTGCGTGGGTGGTGGACTTGCTGACTTATGCATCAGGGAAAGCTGAGCTCACTTCCAATGGGCACATCCCGGTCCTGAGCGCAGCCCCCTCTCTTGGAGGCACCCGAGTGAAGCCTCGTGCCCCACAGGCAGTGGCAGACGCCGTTACTGCTGCCAGAGCTCTGGTACCACGGGTTACCTGCCAGATGGAAAGGACAGTTCCTGTTCTGCCAGGTTAGGGCTGCAAACCAAGAAGAGATAGACCCAGAGGGAGGGGAAAGGGAAAGGAGACAGAGATGTCTGCTCTAGGGCCAGGAACAGCTTTCACGCAGTTGTAAGTCAACATGCATTAATTCATTTGCTGTACGCTGACAAGGAATTAGCACAGCTACATGGGGAGTGGTTATGAGATGCCACACGGATATCCATCACATAAATCCCTCATATGGAAGTGAAGGGTCTTGTGCAATGGATCTGTACCTTTTGGTCATGGACTAATTATCCTCAGGTGCTTTCCTAATATCTCCTAAATTTGCCATAAGGATGCACAGCTAAGCAGAGCCCTATCTGAAGGCTCAGAGCAAACTGTACAGATACCTAGGGGCCAAACAGAAGTGAAAATCTAGGAATCAGGTTGTTATCAACCTGACTAAGATAGTCTTGGTGTGAAGGTACCTCCTTATACTCTCAATATTTGGAGTAGTAAGACCTGGCTTGCTAGTGGAATAAGTAGAGGAAATTTTAATAATTGTTTGGTTTTTTAAACTTCATTTTTGTGTATCTTTGCACTCAGAAAATAATCCCTGGCTCCAAAGCTGAGTGTCTGAACCTCAGACTCCTCAGTTGCACCCCAGACACCCAGCAACTGGCACTCAATTCTGTGAGGTTTGTTCAGAGTGTGGCCACGTTTTGGGGTACAAGACATGCTCTTTAAAAAGGAGACCACTCCACTGAAAATGCAAACCTCAGCAATGCCTGTGAGAGAGAGCAGTGCCTATCTAATGCACTTGGTCTCTTCACCATCTATACAACTTGCTATGTCACAGTTATGGATGGCCTATAGACAGCAGCATGTTAATACCTACTTCAATACTTTGGCAGCCTGGGCTGTTTCAGTTCTACTTCTTTCCTTAACCTCAAAATGAGATTAGAGCCAGACTCATGTCAAGTGTCCCACAGCTAACCTCTAAACTAATTTTTTATTGCCTTGAAGAGAAGGATTGAGAAAAATATTTATAGGCCCTGGAAGAATAGTAAAAGTTTGCAAGCATTTAGGGCTTTTACTCAATAAACCTTTATGTGCCCTTCATGCACCCAGTCAGCTCTGAGAAAAAGTAAAAAATAAGAAATTATAAAAAGCACAGGGAAATCGTGCTCTGACAGTAAGTCGAAAATCTCATAAATTCCAGAGAAAACCAATACCCACATGTTGTAGGAACCCATCTGTAGTCAGCTTATTGTAGAAGCCCAGAAGCAGAGAGAAGAATTAGGATGGTTCAGGCTTCTCTTCAGCCTTCTCACCGATTCCCATTTAGGTCAAAACTCCCTCAAATCTTCTTACAATTTTTACACTGTTTTATTTAATCTGTGCCCGGCTTCTCTGTGATTCATCTCAGTTTTATTCCTTTTACTGTTTTGCGTCAATTGACAAATTTTATCCTTATATCTGCAGTTCCTGAGTGATCATATCTCCTCTTTTCCCACCTCCTGAATACCTACATTCCACTCTTCCTATATTCTTTCCTGTACTTCTTCACCTTCCATAATGCTCACTATTCCTTCTCACAGACAATGACTTTAAAAGACACTTCTGAGGAAACCTCTGTGAGCATTACCTCATGGCATGGTGCGTTTTCAGTGCCCAGTCCTAACCCTGTTTTGGGGTTTTCAGTCCATTGTGGTTGCAAGGACTTTCTCATTTTTTTGATTGCAAAGCCCATTTGACTTGCAGATAAATATTAGGGGTTCTCATCGGTCTCAGTGCAAAGAATGGACAAACATTTTTCTTCTCTGTTTCAGCAAGCACTGCTTTCCTTCCACTTTTCCACTTTTCAGATTCCTCCATCCTCATATCCCAGTTTATTTGCTTCTTCAGCCCATGGCCCTGTGAGCTCCTACTGCAATCACATTTTCAGCTCACTGAAGAGAGCTGCTCATATATATAGTATGGCTTTTATTAATTACAACAAAACTAAAAATGAAAATCTTTGCAACTTCTTTGTTAGCTAAGGCCCTGATTTCCTATGAAGAATAATGAGTAACACAAGCAAGAAACGAAACAATCCCTAAGATGGCAAAAAATATCCCTTCATAGGTATTACTGGGATTTTGTTGTGGGTTTTTTGGAGGTTGAGACAGACCACAGGACAACATCTTGCTGATATTTATATAAAACATTGTCAAAGCCCAGACTAATCTGAGCAGGTGAGACAAAGTACAGAGGAATGGAAAAATCAATGTCTCACACTGGGAAACAGAGCTGAAAAGCTGAGAGATGCAGTCTCACAGAGCAGATCTCAAGGCAGAGACAAGAACCTAACACAGGCTGATATTAGTTGATCCTTTTGGTATAATTCATGCAAAAATCTAATTCATCAAGTGCATATAAAATATTCAATAGCCTGAGAATCTCCGCTCTGCAGTGCCAGCTGTGGAGATGTTGACCCGTCAATAAATCGTTTGGACAGTCTGCCCCAGACCTTGCTCATGTGTTGAAAGTCAGCTTTCAGAATAACATGCCATTTCTAGCATGGCAATGTTTGGGACAAGCATACTCACACTGCCTTCTCTTTAAAACTCGTTTAGCTCCAAATTGAAGGACAGCACAATGCATGTTTCAGAGGCCAAGGAGAGAGTACGCAGGAGAGGCTGGGTAGAGCAGCCACAGGTCCGTATCTTACAGCTCTTCAGTGCACAATGGATTTCTGCAGTTTTGCTGGCTGTGGTTGTCTGATCCAGTTATAGAGTCAAATATGATCTGATTCCTGGAGGATGCATCTATCTTTTTTCCTGGCTAATTTCTCTACTCAGCTTTATACTCGTGTCATTTGCAGTAAATACACTGAGTTTACATTTCTATTTCTTTGCAAATATATGTCCAGAAGGCTGCATTAGCTTACTGTGGAACTAATGTGAATTGGGCTGGGGGCCTGGGGAGGGAGCCAAGGTCAGGCAGTGACTCAGGACCCTGCCATGCTGAGGGAATATTTACAACATGAGGTTTCCTGGCCTGGTGGCAGAGGTAGGTTTATTGCAAAGGCGTTTATATGCAACTTGGTCTGTGCAATCTGTATCCTCCTCTGATGCAGAAAAGGGGAAGAGTGAAAGCAAAACTCCAGAAGGGGCAGAACTGCAATGGAGAGCCCCCTCTGTGCTCTGCCACTCTACACTGCGGGGTTAAGTGGCTGAGGGAAAAAACTTGGAAGGGTCCTCATCTTTTTCAATTAGCTGTGATGAAAGGGTTCCTATAAAGCTGAATTAAAATTAAAAGTAATAACTATGACTTGGCCTACTCCAGCAGGGAAACAGAAGCACATTTCTGACAGGAAAGACAATTCATCACAGGACCCACCTACCCAGGGATGGGGCAATTCTCCATCCTTTGCTATTCTTTGTGTTGAAAAAAAGAAACAAAACAGTGTTTCTGGGCCTAGAAAAGCATGCTAAAAGCCAACAAAGCCAAGGCTTGCTCCAGATGCCTAAACAAAGTCAGGAGATTGCTGGATAATGATACACTGGAGGTCCACAGAAGCAGTGAGCTGTTCCCTCTCCAAAGTCTTACCATGAGCAAAACCAAACACATGGGGGGTAGCTATAGGCCCTGTTTCAAGAGGCATTTGAACTCTTGAGGGTATTTCCAGGCACCTCAAACCCACAAGTTTCCTACCATGGGGAAATGTACAGACTTTTGCAAAAGTGAGGGTTGCTCAGTATGAGGATTCCTCCTTCCCAACACACTGTGAGGCCATTTTCCACCCAAGCGACACTAAACAATGAAAAGGTAGCAGAGAAAAGAAACACAAAGGGAAAACCACGGCGAACAAAGGGCAAAAGCAGCAAGTAAATTGGAAGCAGAAATACAAACAGAGACAAGGAGATTGGGGAAAGTTGTGTCTCTCCTGCTTGTTTCTTCCAGACAGAGCGAAGTGATGTCTGAAAAATTATGAATCAGGGACCACAGGCAAGGACAGGAGCAACAAGGCTCAATTGTGTGACCTCAGGCACAGATGGGAAAGTAGAGCAGAGAGAGGGAAAGCAGAGAAAACTGTCAGATTTCTGTGGGCATTACCATGCTGTGTGTGCTCTTCATAAAACATTTATTGCAGAGGATGCCTCACTCCTTTGATTTGGGATTCAGAACCTCAACCAGATTTAGACCAAGCATCTTCTTTCTCTCTTTTTCTTTGTCCTCCATCTAATTTTAATATAGATTAGGAAGAAATGTACACACACACCCCCCCCCACACCCCCCCCATTAGCCTCCAGAGAGCAGATAAAGAACTGTATCAAGCAAACTCGGGTCCCTACAGTTTGGGTTTCTCCCTGATTTCACCAGCTTAATTCAAACAGCGATTAAAAAATAAACGAACCCTTTGCTCATCAGAACAGCATTAACATGTGAGAATGAAGAAGCGCTTATTTATCTTGGCAAAAGCCAGAGCTGGGATAAATGATTCCAGCTGAAGATAGAATTATGTCTCTCGACTCCCAGCTAAATTTGGGGCCAAATACGTACTCCCTTTACCGCAGTAAATGTCACTTTCCTGATCTTAACACATCAGTTCCAGCGTATATTGATGCAATCCTCTGCAACAGCAGAATCACTACCGCTGTAATATTGCTCCCATAAAGCACTGGATAGAGGCCCGATTGACTGCATTGGACAACAATTACCTCAAATCAAATTCTCTCTTTCTGGACGGTGGTGTAAATGGGGAGTATCTTCATGAGAGATCGATGGAGTCGCAGCAGAGGCGGTCAGGGAGGAGGGGGGTGTTAAGCAGAGGGATTGTGCTCATTTTCCATTTTTGCCCAGAGAAGCACGGAACACTTCTGCTGCTCCCCAGTAACTGCGCTCAAGGAAAAGCATCAACGCACCCAGCAATTATAAGCCTAAAAACATGAGTGGCCAGACAGCCCTAATAAAAGTAGCTGGGGCTCCTATCCCCATGCACGGTGTGTCTTGCCCGAAGCATGGAGCGTTTGGCCAGGTCCCAGAGGCTGTCAAGTGAAAGGGTCTCACCTGCTACCTGCAATCAATCCTTGCCTACAGTGTCAAGCCACCCTCACTGGGGTCATTTGGCAAGGCTGAGCCATTGCTCTGTGTTTGTCAGGGGGGATCTGTTCAGTGCTTCCTGTAAGGGTCAGTGGCAAAGGCTGGCAGTAATTTTCAGCTAGGTATGTGGAGGGGGGATGGAGCCTGAGGCACTACTGGCTTCAATAAATACTTAAGGAATTTAGCAACCCAGTGCAGCCCCTGTGTCAGTGGATGATGATGATGTGATGGAGCTCACACTCTGTCATTAAAAATCTCTGCTGCAGGGAGAGGGCAATCTGATACACAAATGGTGTGCCTCAGCCATCAGGTTTCTTCAGGGGATCAGGATCAGCACCCACTAACACCATCAGTGTCCTGGGTATACAATACTGAGCTGACTCATGGCAATGGCAAAAAGAGACTGGCGGTAATGTTCTGGCCCAAATTGCACCACATCACAATACAGGCATTACTCATGCTGGATCATTTCTTAAATATAGCACAATCATGCAATATGCCTATGCCTACAGGGTAAGTAAGTGCTCCTTTGTATCTTTCTGAACCCAAGAATTAGATGATTTTATTTTTCTGTACCCTTAAAGGGCTAGAGATTTCAATAGGGGTTTCCATTTTGCAGAAGAAAGGCACAATAACTGCAGGAAGAAAAGGAGGTTTTCTGGGCATTGAGCCAAACCAAGACACAGGTCACCCGGCTCCTATAATCTTCTGTGCCATAGACTCCCCATCTGCCTTCTGGCAAGTCATTTATTCTACCCTCATCCTTTGTGCTGCAGCTGTAAGTGGGGATAATAACAGATCTTTACATCATAGGGCAAATGTGAGGATAAGCATGATGGTATCAGTGCAACTATTGCATAATGTGTTGGTGGGCTAGGGGGATTACTGTCCCTAAGCACTCCCTGTGAGCCGCACAGCCCTCTGAATGATCATCTGTCTGCTTATCTGTATCTTGTAAAGACTTAAGCTGAAACTTCAGCTTTATCTGTCACAGGTTTTACACGTACCAAGACATTCTGCACAGTGATGGGATTGCAGCAAGTTACAATTTTCCACTGAAAGCAAGAGATCAGCCCTGCAGGAGATGATGGGGTTCAGCAAAATTAAATGATGTGTTTCTCAAGCAGACAAGTAAAGAGGGATAGGCTGAAGTGAGTGAAGAAACTTCATGTACCAGCATCAGCTGCTTCTGATGAGCTTTCTGCCGCATTAGATCTGCCGGCAGAGTTGGTTGTGGGAAGGCATTTGAACTTCTTTCAGTTCAGATGTGTCAGGTTAACAATAATCTCTGATCTCAATAGCATGAACAAGTGCAATTTAGACTGAAATGGTCCTGGGAGTAAAACATGAGCAGGTCAGTGAGCACATAAGACTGTTGCTGGTAACAACTGTTGGTCCGAGCTGGGAGTTTCTAGGAAGAAAAGTGGAAGTTCTTCTAGGAGCTCCCACCAAGGTTTCCGAGGTGCTCATCTGCCCTTAGGCACAGCACTGCTGAATGGGCTTTCTCCCTGTATGCAAATCGTAGTGCTCATGAACTCCCCATCTTGTAGATCAAAGCAAGAAGGAAGAATAAGCATATAAGTTGCTCCTTGGTAAGTGTGTCTTGGAGATGATACGAGCCAATGCGGCATACAAGCTGACGAGGCCAGAAGCAATGGTAAATTGCAAAGAATTTTTGGCTTGTCTATATTAATTTACTAAATGAAGCTAAACCTATTTAAACAAGGCTTAAACCATTTTAAGTGTGTTGAGTTGGCACCAAAGTAACTTGATCCACTTTACATTGATTTAATTACACCACTGTGATTTATAGACCGTGCTGTTGTCTCTTACAGCCTTAGCTTCACCTTTGAATTGGCTTCGCAAGGGAAGAGGTCTCCAAAATATTTGTTTTTAATGTGAATTTGGAATGCATTTAATTATGGATGCCATGGGAGTGGGCAGCCAGCATCCCCCCAGGCATCCCACAATGTGGAGATTAGATACTTAATGCTACACTGAGAATCTTTCCATCCGCTCTTCACAGTGCTGATAGCATCACCTCAAAAATACCCAATCTGAACCCAAAAGGGAAGAAGAAATGGAATTTGCACATGGCTCAGGAGATTCAATAATTCATGATATTTCATTAGACAACATCTCCATTAGGAGCCTGACATTCATATTCATGGTTGAGCAGAGGGATAACTTATGAGTTATCTCTTCTGTCTTTGTGAGTGAAGATTAATGTCATAAATGCTCAGCAATCATGTATCATATATATACACACACACACACACTCAACATGCATTATTTTTATCTTCCATGATATTCAGGAGTGGAAGCACTTGAGACAACAATTTAGGGGAAAAGCAGTTTCTGAATGTTGTCAGACTGTGCACAAACCAGGGAAAAAAATGTGTCATCGGTTAAACAATCTAAACAACAGGAATATATCAAGCCAGGGACAGTGGTCTGGGTTGAAGCTGTTGTACACTTGCACTATTTAATATGCTACATATAACCCTAGGGGGTCTGTCCAAAATGGTGAGATTATTCACTGTGCAAAATGGGAGGAAGAGAAAGGAGAGGCCACTGCCACCATCCTGCTCTCAGAGGCTGTAGCCCAGTAGCATCCAAAGCCCATTCTTGCATAACTTAAAGAAGTTTGACTGGATTTCCCTAAGAAAGTGCTTGCAGCTACTGACTGGCATGGCTTAGTCACTCTGCACTGTGCTTTACCCCCTTACCTCCTCCTGTGCCAAAAGACTGTGTGGTAAAGAACAGGAAATGCCAATTTGTGCCATCTGGGGATTTCCTTAAGACAGCTTTCTGGCTGCTTCAGGTGAGAGCAGCTGAGCTCACAACAGAGCTTGCACAGTCCAGGAGTTGTTTCTAGTGCAAGTCTATTATGAGCATTGTATAAAGAAAGTGCATAATAAACACAATTTATTACATGGCTCTCAAATTCATTACTGAGTTCTCACCTACAAGCCTACAGATTTATAGACATTAGGATCCTTGGCCAAGAGGTGCTATGTAAGTGCAAATAGTTATGGCTGTTGGAAAGATCCTCTTGGATTATCCAGTCTAGCCACATGCATTCCCGCAAATGCATAAGCAGGTTCAGTGATTTGACACAAAAAAATCACTGCCTCGCATTGTCTAAAATGACTGATGTCTCTTGAATTATCTTCTTGACTGTGCTTTTCATCTTAATGAAATCGGCTGGCTGGACCATGCCAAGAGGTAGAATATGCCAGATTTTTATTAGTATGGCTACTAACATCTATTCCAACAGAAGTGAGCCCAGTGCAACCCCCTCGTATAACCAAAACCGCAGCCTGCTATGGGATCTGACTGCATATCTACTGATCTAAAAGCTTTCAACCCTCTTTTCATCTGTTCCCTGTCATCCCCACACCCATCTTACACAAGAAAGCCAATTTTAGGTAGTTTAGACAGATTTTAATTTCACTTGCTGAACTGCACAGACATTCCTTTGAAGTATTTGAGATGACAAAGACCAGAAAACATGTATAAAAATACTGAGATTCAAGCTCTATTTTTGCTGTAATTGTTTGTTGCTTAGGCAAAACAATACAAAAATCCAGAGGTTATGGCAGTACCTGGGAAAGAACAAGAGCTCACATCCAGGCAGTTCATGTTCAGCTAGTAACAGTCCGACTCCAAAATGTGTTCTGGGTTTGCTTGACTCACTGCAGTGTGATGCAGAAAAGCCCTGGCTCTGCCTGCAGGAAGCAGTCTGCCCATTTTGCTGCAGCATTTTGCCCAAGCTAGTTATTTCCACTGTGGGCCATTCATATTGTCTCCCATGCCCTTACTGGATCTCCCATCCTCTGTCCCAGTGACGTACCCTGGCAGATAGACCTACCAGGCTGGCAGATCAGGCCCATTTGATGAACCACTTCTCAATAGAGAGGACTATGTTTTAAAGAGTTTTAAGGCACACAAAATTAAGACATGTGCCCACAAGCTGCCGTTCTACATATTTAATTGGTTATTTTAAGAAGCACACATTTACTCTGCAGCCGATCACAGAAATATCACATTTTGTCATCCTGCTTTAACAACAATGCCCTATCACTGTTCATTGTTCTCTCTGGAGAAATTTCTAATCCCATTTGCTCACTTGGGCTTGTGTGAGTGGGAGACACCACTGTGCAAATCCCTCCTGCAGCAGGGTCCAGAGGCTGTGAACAGCTTTTCTGCCTGAAATTAATTGAGCTCCCAGGGTCAGCAGGTTACGAGTAGGCTCATTATGACAAATGATTTCTGTCTGAGGAGGAAGACCTTTGGGGTCAGTTGAGGATTCTGCCTAAATTTTGTAATTACGCCTGCCTCAGGCCTTAAACAAACTAAGTGTCCCTTAACATGTGGAGGGAGGCAGCCTGGAGATTAAGGAACAAGCAGAAACAGCCTGGCTTAGTCTAGCAGGACAGATTTTTAGCTGAATCTTGTAAATAAATACCCTGACAAGCTCAACAGAGCTGGAGACAGGCTTAGAGCCTGACAGGGAAAGATCTGGAGTCTCAAGGAACTCTTTATCCCTGCTATGATTACAAGATGTCCAGCTGGGAAAAGCTCATCATAATTCCTACTCTGCCTGCGATGGAGATGATTTGCTTTGCCAAACCCAAAAAGGATAATATGCTGCAAAATATGCAACTTGATTGTACATGGAGCTGCGTTAGTAACTTCAGGGCTTAGCTGGTGACTCATATCTCCGGCTGGATGGAGGAGTCATGTGCCAGAAAACCAGGCCAGGTTCTAACGTCGAACGGTGTAACTTAACTGCAACCTCCATACAGAGCTCTTCCTTCACAGGAGGGCAAAGGGGTGGGTACAGCCCCTTGCGCTGGTCTCTGCAGGGGACCCCAACTGCTGCTTCAGCAGGGGAGTGACAGGAGAATCCCTGGCTGGGACTCACCTCCCCTGGCTCCACTGTCTGCAGGTTATTTAAAGTTATTCACCTATGCAAACTCGAAAGAGGAGGGGGTCAACAGTTCCAAAGCATGATCCATCCTGTCCTGAAATAGGTGGGAAGAGTCCACCTCGGACAATACTTCTCCAGAGAAAGTCTGAACTTCCTGAAGCTTGGAGAAGGGTCTTTGAGGTGGCACCCAGACTGGTACACCCCAAACCCTGGAGAGACAAAGCCCAGGCTGTCCAGCCTTAGGCAACACTGGTGGGACTCCTGGGTGTGCTCAAGGCACCATCAAGATCTCATACCAAAGAGCTTTCCAGTTATTTAACATTGCACTTCCCTGCAAAAGCTGTCTGTAGGCAAGTCCCTGAGCCCAGAAGGGGATGCAGAACGTTTCCTAGTGCTGCTGGTCAGATGGACATGAGTGGGTGGAGAAACAAGCAATAGGAGGAGAAAAGCTTTCTGAAAGTCTCCATTAGACTACATTACCTGATGGCTCATGGCCACATGAAATATCATTTCATTAATCTAATTAAAGTGTGTATGTATGCACATAACATATTACTAAGTTTTTAAGTATCTGTGCAAAATATTTTGTGAAGTGAGCAGCAAATTATCTAATTTTGTTTAAAAACATTCACTCGAAAACCATTATTGACACTGGAAGCTGAGCTCAATTATTAGGATTAAAATCTGAACTTCTAAGACTTTTACCCCTCATATTCTTTTTCTCACTGTAGATTTAATTTTGATATTTGTATAATTCAAAGTTTGGGATGAAAAATAAATTGACATTCAGGTATTTCCTTCGATATTTGTCGGAAAATCAGGTTAGTCATTCCTCCCAAATCAGGCTCCCTATTATGATTTTCAGCATTTAATTCATCGATCTTGTTTTATAGTACATTTTCTTCTAACCCATAGGAGCATAGGATTGCTTGAATATAATTTAATTATTCATGTAAATTAAAGAAACAGAATAAAAATTACATACTCAGAAAAAATGGTCTTTCTTATAACTGTATACTTACAAAAGCAGAGTGCTTTTTATTCAATCATTTTTCATTGGTCTTTTTTGCTTTATTGCACTCTGATCACCATGGACACTTAAAACAACCTACAAACAGATTCATGGTTGTTTTCACAACCTATGTCTACAATTGTGTTTGTGCGTCTGTGTGATTTTTTTTGCAATGATTGCATGATTTCTCTCAGCAACAGCAACACAATATAAGAAGGGTTTTTAAATCACATTTTTAATTCAGTTTTTATAAACTCCGATAATATTAATGAAAAAACAAGATAAAAATGTTAAATTTATTTTTACCAATGGAATTGTGAGTCTATTTCCCAAAATATTTTTCTTAAAAAGTCTTATGGTTGACTTTTATTAAGCTTTTGGGTTTTTTCTATTTTAAGGTAATTTTTGATGCTTCTTCAAATCTTAGAATCAACTTTTCAATCTCATCTTTGAAGCTGTCAGAGATAAAGTCAACTCCCGTACACACAGTGAAATAACAACTGTTAAGTAATGCTAGCCAGAGTAACCTAGAGAAATGCTCTGCAAATATGCCTAGGACTTTTTCCTATGAATAAAGATGACCTCAGCTGGTTTTGGGTTTCTCAGAGAATGCAGTTAATAATGTGTGATGATCCTATTTATAGTGTCTTCCCTGTGCAGATCCATACAACGATATCCAAAGATGCTGGCCTCATTTTTGTTAATCTTTGTTTTGGGTTTCAAAAGCAGTTCAGAAAGTTAGGTTAGGTATACAGCCCAAGAGGAGGTACTCAGGACAGCATTCAGCCTACTTTACTCCACGATAGACAATGAGGAGATAGAAAACACAAGGCACCAGGCAGGAGGCAAGCACATCCTCCAGCACGGCCTTGGGATGATGCTCATTCTCTGTTTCTGAACAGTCTCCCTGTGGTCTTTGGCAATTACCTTTGCCCAGATTTTTAGAACTGGGCACATGCAATTGCATGTTTCATTTGCCCATACAATTACTGTAATTGTGACCACAGTTGTGGTAATCATACATGCAAATAATCAATTAGACATCCTGGAAGAGAACACTTCCTCTGCTGTGCCCTGGACAGCATTTTCAGCTATACCTTGCTGGCTGAGCACCTATAGTAAAATCTCCTTAGTCAATGCAGCATTGTGCAGTACATGCTATCTTTTTCTGGCACAGAATTAGACTATACAACCTAATCAGTCATTTTCCTTCAATCCCCCACAACAGTTTCTTTTGGAGACAGCGATACAGATAGCAATTGGCAAATACATCTGGTTTGTGATGTGCCAACACTTGAAGCAAGAAAACAAACAAAAAACACCAATGAAGCTGTTAAGGCAGGAAAATCTATTAAGAACCCAAGGGAGAAGTTGCTCCCCTGATTACATACAATATGCACTGTGTACTCTTAGTGTACCCAGCGATGGTAATGAAACTGCCCTGAGGATTGCGTTGTCCACTGGCCTGCAGCCAGACCTGTCACACTGAAAGTGATCTTCTACCCTGAAAAGTGCCTCAGTAAAAAACAGCATCATTTGGTTTCATGTTTATGGTGTTTTAATGATCCAGGGTCTGATGTGTTCAGCTCACAAGTGAAACCAGTTCTGGGACAGAGGTTGTTTTCCCTCTGCCCTGACTGCTAATCCTGTGAGATAGAAATGGTGATGGAAACATCCAGTGATGATGCTGGAGAGAGGGGCTGTGTGTCTGCCTAAGCTGTATCACCTCAACAGGGTGAACAAGAGATAAAATAGTAAGTATTCATTTTTAGTCATGAAAATGTAATGGAATAAGCTGCTACTGGCTTCCACAGGATGATTTAAAGACCTCATATGATGGCACACTTGAATTCTATATATAGGCTATTAGATTAATAATAGCACCCTATTGATCCCGAGCTTTCTCCAAACCCAAAGTCAATACATACAAGAGCTCTCATTGACTTCCTCTAGCTTTGGATCATTTCTTTTTGTCTTAGCTGAGGAGTTTACCAGAGAGGGTAAAAGAACTGTAGGAAATAATTGTACCTTGAGGGACAGGGAAGTTGAAACCTTGGTCTCTTGTGATTTGTTCCACTGATAGACTTTGAACTGAGCTGGGCAGAAGTTTGCTTTATTTTTGTCAGGGGTGATTTTTATTAGAACATGCTATCTCAATTAAAAAGGCCTTTTTTCAAGGAGATGAAAGAGTGAACGTCCTCTATGAATATCAGGAAAATAATGTGTTAGTTTTTGAAGCACAGTGACTTGGCTTTTTCATTCCATTCAAACTCATGTTTTGAAATGGAGAAACAATAAAACATAGAAAAGCCAAAAGAATCTCACCCAAATCAACTCAAGTGTATCAGTGTTTCAGCTAGGACTAAAAGTTCCTCTGTAAAACACAGTTTTGCAAAATTACAGAAGAAATAACCTGAGTAACTCAGAAACTATTGAGGTAAATATGGGAAAACACATTTTTAACATGCTCATTGGTGACTGTGTAAGTTGCCGTTCATTCTGCACACTGTATCGGGATGGATTTTACTAACTTCCAGTATGTCATGTTTTAAGATACTCGTTGGAATATGGATCATCATTTACTGCCTATTTGCTATTTACTATCCCTTTTCAGCTATACTGAAAACTGAGTTCTTGCCCTGGAGTACTGAGAATTAATTAAAGAAGTCAAATAGTATGGTCAGAGAAGAAGGAAAGAGAGCTAAACTGATAAGCAAAAAATAAAAATAAGGACCTAGAGAAAGATAAACTAAACCCATAATATAGCAAGCACAATAAGCAGCAATGTTGGTTCACTCTCTTGCTACAAAGATCCTTGTGGGAAAAGGGATGTGAGAAGGAGTAGAGGTTATTTACAGAACCCTAAACTCAAGGATGGGGCCACCTTTCTTTGTGCAGGGGACAAGGAGCTCCTGGACACTGAAGGAAAATGAGAACCTACTGCTGGAACCTCAGTTCCCCAGAGGAATGCACAGATTGAGGAAATCTGCAGTCCTGCTCCTCGGAGCCCTCTCCTTAGCACCAGTGTCTCCTTCTGCAGTCACCTCTGCCTTGTCCCACTGACCGCTCTTGATTCATGTGCTGTTTTGAGGAGTCAGACAAAGGAAGGGTGGTTACAAAAACCCCTCCTGTATTGGCTTTCAACCACTTGCTATCAGAGAAAAACAAAAGCAGAACTTGATCTTTTGTTGTTGTTTTGGGTTCTTTTTTCCCCCTCCTTTTGAAAAAGGGATTCCTCATCTTTATGGCTCCTTTATATTCTAACTGCCCCAGCTGGAAACCTTCTAGGCCTTTTTAAAACAGGATTAAAAACACAGTTTTCTGCATTAGCACAGCTCAAAAGGATAACCTCAGCTCTTTTCTCTGCCAGCCAGCTTTTTAATCCTGAATCACATGTCACTTCAAATTATGAATATGATTTTCATGTCCCCCTCGGGCCTAAATTTCACCCAAGTAAATCCTCTCATTCAGCAGCTGGAGAAACGTGTCAAAAGCAGTGATCTTCAAGCACTGAGAGTGCTCTGGGAGAGATCAAACTGTCCCAGCCTGAACTCTCCGAGTGCCAGGCATCTTTTCCCCTCCTGCTTATTGTTGTTGAC
The DNA here is from genome assembly GCF_034315485.1 of Pezoporus occidentalis. NCBI lineage: Eukaryota > Metazoa > Chordata > Aves > Psittaciformes > Psittacidae > Pezoporus > Pezoporus occidentalis. The sequence continues at coordinate 1,249,400 of NW_026913252.1, forward strand.
ACCCTGCATCCCCTCTTCCTTTCCCCCCAGTCTGAAATCCTGGGATGGCAAAAGAGGGAAAAAATAAGTCCCTTCTAAACATTTCTGGGATTGATGCTTTCTGCACTTGTGGGGCAGAGGGAGAACAAAGACACACGCATGAACTGGTTATGGGTAAGGAGAAATTAAACCACCTGATAAAGCTGTGCTTCCTTTCATCTCCTGGTACAGCTCTTTGCTGATTTGATCAGCAGTCAGACAAGCAAACTGGCTAAACAGCCCTGATATCCAAGCCAGCCGGGTAGGTGTGCTGGTGTCAAGCTCCATTTGAAGAAGGAAGTCCTTCCTCACCCGGATTTCTCTGTGCTGTACAGATCCTGCTTTCCAGAGTGTCTTGCAAACATGAGCTAACTTAGAACATCCTCATCGAATAGTATGTTCATTTCCAGGCCTGGTCTGCAAATAAACAGGTTGTGTTTTGTGCAAATTACTGAAAACCTGAGAATCAAGCTTGGAATCAGAGCTCTAGAGATTTCTAGAGCACATTGGGTTTTGGAGGCATTTAACATTAGGTCAAATATGTCCTCAAAGAGGCCTTGCCTGTTCAGAAGAGCAAGTCTTGTCTTTTCATTCTCTTTAGGGACACTAGAGAGCTCAAAGGACCATGTTGAACTTTCCTTCTCCACTTTTTCCCCTAGTATAGTTTCTACTTCTCCAAAAAGAATGAAATTCGTGGCTATTTTTTTTCTTTCCCAATATGACTGTGGCCATTGCCTTTGATTACTGCGAGGATAGATGCTACATGACAACCCAAGGCACATGCCAAGGCTTTGCTCAATTTTTCCTAATGGGATCAGTGAAGCATATTGGGACTATACTAGTGAGGACCATCTCCACCATAGCAAGATGACTAGCAAAGATGGTCCTCATTCAGTCCTTTCAGATCAGGGAACAGAGTTTTTGGTTTCAAAAGAGCTCTGGGAGTAGAAATAATAACCTTGCTGAGGTCTTCTCAAGACTCATCCAGATATCTGAGTTCAGCCTTTTTCCGCAGATAGTGGAGACACAGTTCTGGTTTGAGGTCGTCTCCTCTGAGCACACTTTTCCATGGGTTTTCTAGACTTTGTCAGGAAGGGTGTTTTGCTGCCATTTTGGATTTTAATTTTCATAGGAGCTCTCTTTCTTCAGCGGGGAAGAAGGTAAAGATGGACCCAAGACACCACAGAGGGTAGAGAGCACCTGAAACCACAGCGTGCCGAGAGTCCCCACAGATGCATCACATGGCTGTGCATCACATAGTATGGCCCTTTCCCATTTGAAAATCAGTCAGAAAGATGTTTTCCTCCTGCAGAAGAGCAAACACAAATGTGGAAGGGACTAAGAGGGCATGTTTATCACTCGCCTACCTTCCCACGGTGAAGAAGCCACAGCAGTTATTACAGAAACCTCACCTTTCAAAACATTCCCATGGCCATGACCATGCTACTGCTGAATAAACGTATATCCTGGAAGGATTTCTTATTTGCTGGAAGACAAACTCTGATCCAGACATTGCCTGTTGCTTTTTGAAGTTGTAGCAGCAAAACAGAAAAGTCGTGGTTTGCCAAGAGAGGTGGGCAGGAAACTTTTTCCCATCCACAAGCAATCCTTGATTTAGAGTTTTCCTATCCTAATACTGAGTGAAAGAGGGAAATCTGAAACTCAGAAGGATTCAGATTGTATCAACCAAATACATTTTCTGAACTTTTTTTTTGTATATTTTGGTGTATAAATTTAAAGTATTTTTGTGTTGTTTCAAAATGTTTGCTTTTGAAGTATTAATCACAGTAAATTTGAAAGCAAAAATGTTCCTCTTCAATTCCCTTCCTCCCACAGTAAGACATTCAGATCAACCACTTGTGATTTCCATCAACTGGTATTTTTCAATTTAAAATAATTGCCAGAAAATCCCAATCAGTATTCAAGACCATGTTAATGACTGCCTGGCTGCAGCACAGGGGTGGCAATAGTTTAGTGACTGCTGAGCTGCATGCACAGTCTTTAATCCCTTAAGTAGTGCTGTGAGGCTTCCAGTAGCTAATATATGTCCACCACCATAGCAAGGAACAAAATGAATATTGCTCCCTTTATCCCTTGATGTTTAATACTACAAAAGCTTGTAAAACTGAGTTTCCAGAGTGGTGATTTTTTTTTCCTTTTCCACCACTGGTGATAAATTTGTTTCTCTTTGCTCTTGGCACCAAATTTTGTGAACATTTCTAAAAGAAACAATGAAAACTCACTCATGATATGCTAAATAAATGCTCCTAGCATTTTGTCCTCCACTGCCAATGCACCTCGCATAACCACTTACTGTTCTGCCTGAGTGGTGGTTCATGGCGAGTTTGCACTGGTGGAAGTGACCAAACCAGCTGCAGAGCAATGGAGAATCAAAGCTATACCTCCTCCCTTAGATGCCAATCTGAGCATTAGCCTTAAGAAATACATGTTCTGGTGGCCCCAAATTAAGAAGGACATGGGGCTGCTGGAGCAAGACCAGAGGAGGCCAAGAGGATGATCAGGGACTGGAGCACCCCCCGAATGGAGACACGCTGAGAACACTGGGGCTGTTCAGCCTGGAGAAGAGAAGCTGCGTGGAGACCTCAGAGCAGCTTCCAGTGTCTGAAGGGGGCTACAAGGATGCTGGAGAGGGACTCTTCATCAGGGACTGTAGTGATAGGACAAGGGGTGATGGGTTCAAACTGAAACAGGGGAAGTTCACTTTAGATCTAAGGCAGAAGCTCTTCCCTGTGAGGGTGCTGAGGCGCTGGCACAGGGTGCCCAGAGAAGCTGTGGCTGCCCCATCCCTGGCAGTGTTCAAGGCCAGGTTGGACACAGGGGCTTGGAGCAAGCTGCTCTAGTGGAAGGTGTCCCTGCCCGTGGCAGTGGGATGGAACTGGAGAACCTTTAAGGTCCTTTCCAACCCAAACCATTCTATGATTCTATAGCTGAGAATGAGCCGTCATAACAAGACAGTGATCAGCAGAAAGGATCAAAGTGAACAAGATAAATGATGGGTGTAGCCTCTCCACACAACAGGGATAATTCACAGTATTCCTATACAGTTGCTTTCCTTAAACACAGAGTACAGAGACAGACTGGAGAAAATGTATCTGCAGATGGTATGTGTAAGAGGATGTAGACTCAAATTTGACATTCACTTTATAAGCCAAACCCAGCCTGTGCGATCTCCCCTCAGGTCTTCTTGCTGTTGTGGAATAGTTTTCTATGGGTAAAAATACTTGAGTTTTCAAAGCCTGATTTATGATTATTCTCTTCTAAAGTCTTAAAAACACAAAAATTATTGCAGCTATTTGTATCTCATCCTGGCACTGTTGTTCTCCATTGCAGTAAGTGTAACTATCTCTTCTTAAAATGCTGGATCAAATCCATATTCTATTTATTACCTCTGAGGACTGCTCTTCTCTATTTTATAGCCTGATCTGTGCAGGGGGATAAAAAGTGCACAATCTGAAAAAGTGCAGAAGTGTTGTCATAATCCTTCTTCCTCCCCCACCCCCCAAAATAGTGCCTCCCAAAAGGCATCTGCTTTTTAGACCTTAACAGCAAAGCAGAGCACAAGAGCAAAAATGAAGATCTCTGGTGGATGGGTGTTTGGCACCTAGGCCAAAAGCCTCTGTCTCCAAAAGGTGCGTGATGGAGATAAAAGGGGGTTGAGGATGTCCCCTCTTCTCCTCCTTGTGCTTTTCTGCTCTGTACTCATTTATTCTCTTTGTAATTTAAGTTTGGGGGAAGGACTAAACAGGTCCTGGGAATAGCAAGCGGCTCATGAAGAAGTGAGGGAGGCAGCACGTATTCAGCAGGTTTTCCATACATTTTAATTCTAACTCTGTCCTGTCTGTCTCCATATGAAAGCGTTTTACTTTACGCATAGCTTGGACCAGCCTACTGCCATCCACATCCTAGAGCAGCTCTGACCTTGTGCTTTGTCCTTCACCCAGAAAATCCCTGGCAGTGCGTGCTGGTTTCCCAAGTAGCTACTAAATATTTGTCTGAGTGGGAAAGGGTGTTCCCAGATTTTTAAGGACACAAGAAACCAGTTTCCGGTTTGTGTGTGTCAGTGAATCTTTGTTCTGTGGACTTCCAAAGCATCCTGAAGAAGCAAACCAACCCCACTTGTGGATTAGGTGGTTGATCCTGGATGCTGGAAGTGCCAGAGGGAGAGGATGTCTGATAAATGGGTGGCTTGGCAGGCTGCGACAGCCTGCTGGAAAGCACATGCAGACCAGCTCAACGGGAGTGAGGGCACATAAGGGGTTTTGGTACCTGTCCACCTTTCACCCTCTGATGGACCACAGGTAAACAGTGTAGCGTCTGTTGTGCACCCCCATTGACTCACAGAGTGGCACTAGTGCACATCCTTCACCCATGGTGTGTACCAGAGGTTTCTAGGCCACATCCTCCTCCAATGAGTGAGGGAGAAAAATCTGAGGTGCACAGGAACCATTCCTCCTTATGCAGTTTGAGTTTACCAGGAGAGGTAAGCAGAGTTCCTTGCGGGCTGCACTCACGGTGCAGTCACAACCTGTCTCACCATTCTGACCACAGCTGTGCCCACCTATGCTTTCCCCTCCCATTGTATGAGTGCAACCTTCCGTAGAAAGCAAGGGAAAGTGTAAAATCACTCCCACTTTGTTTCATCACTTGAATCAAGTTACTGATCAGTACTAGCATCTTTCTGGATAGAGAGTATCTGACAGAGCTGGGCTGTTCCATAGCACTCCCAGGCTGGAAGACACTTTTTCCTGCTGTCAAACACTCACCACCAGCCAGGTACCACTGGGGAGGGGAGCAGGTGCTGGGAAAATTAACTTTAGCTCTGTACATTTTGCCAGGGTTCCTCAGTTATGAGTGTTGTGGGCTCCCAGCAGAGTGGATGGAAGGAGATTGGATCTCACTGGGACAATCTGGGGGCAGATGTTCTGAGTCACACTCATTTCCCATCACTAAGATCCCAGCTCAGCTGCCTCAGTGGCGTGGCAGGGATCCCTCCTCACCCTGGCTTTTAGGATGCAATTAAAAAGATTTAACTATCATTGTCTTTACATGGGCAGAGCACCCTGTTAGGGTTGTTCAGAGTTGTGTTTCTGTCATGTAAAACCCATGGCAGTGGGTGAATTAGTAAATGTTTGGGGTTTGGATACAGAGACTGAGATTTTAGAATACATCTAAGAGTTTGGTCTCTAGTTCTCTTCAACAGCCATGCAAAGTAGGTGGTGCAACTCTCAAAGATGCCTTTAAAAAACCCACACTGAAAGTTGTTCGATTTGCAAGATTTATCAATTTTCTATGGAAACAGTGGCAGATCCCCCAGGTCAGCACACTCCTCTTCCTCACTTCTGGATACCAACCTCAGCAACACTGGCAAAGTGCAGACCTCCTGCTAAGCCATTTCCCTGCAACAGCCCCAGCTCCCATGCTTGTCCAGGGAAAGACAAGCTCCTGAGTAGAGTGAAAGTCCCTGCTCAGGCACGTTTGGATGTCACCAACCCTCCTGGAACAGACACAAAGAATGAGGAGAGTGACATGGCTATGACAGCTATTTCATGATCATGCTTCACAGGTTGTGCTGTTTCTTACTATGGTAATCATTAACGTCAACTTCTACAGCAGGTAGGAAGCCAGGATTATTCACAGCATAATTTCACTTTGGAGTTTAATTATACTATGAATACATAATTATACTGTGAGTACATAGTACTGTGTTATTATGAAGATGTACGGATGAATCCCTACTACACTGAAGTTCAGAAATCTCCTTTATCCCCTCACTGACTTGTACAACGATACCCATCAGGTGGACAATCACATTAACATGGCTTCTGCCCCAGGTCTGGTGAGATCATGAGAATAAGCCTGCACTCTGGCTCCCAAGCCCAGCTGGTGTCTTTTGCTGCGATGGAACGACAAAATACTTGCGTTGGGCCATTTCACAGAAAAAGACCAACAACAACAGAAAGCAGGGTGGTTTTGTTATGTTATTTGTGTAATGGCTTAACACTCAAAGTGGTATAAGCAGCAGTAGCACAGTGTTAGCCACACATCAAACAGATGGCTAGGAATTATGATATCTGAAAACTCAGAGCATCTTCCATTTCTAGATGCCAGTTAATAATACAGGTGGTGCTGTATGAAAGGAAGAGTCTTTGCTACAGCTCTGGGGCTCAACTAGTCCACAGGGTCCAATTCCCAGTTTGATTGCAGTCCTTTCCTCCCTCTCACCACATAGACATCTGGTGTTATTAAAAGCTAGTAAAAGAACTGTTTTCAGAGCTAGCTCCCCAACATTGCATGTGTAACCATATGTGGTAATACAGCATCACATTAAAAATAAGAAAGCCTGCTTATTGAAGATCAGCAACTTCTTTTCCTCAGCATCCCTTCTCTGTTCATGTGGTTATTGGTTCCTGTGACTGTTCTTGTCTTTTGAAGAGATTTAATTAGATGCAATGGGTTGACTGCTCTGCTCTTTAGATAGCCATGACCTTATGTCTAAGTGTGGAAACCACCTCAAATCTAGCATCTTTAAAAAGTAATAAAACAATCTCTGCTCTCTCCCCGAAGTGTATATGTGGCCTTACTGCTATTGTGTTAGCACAGACAGTTTCTATCAAAATGTGGATGATATTAAATAAATATGAAATGAGAAACTGGGGTGGAAAAACTGCTGGAAGATACCATATAGTCCAGCACTTCGCTACAGACCTTCTTCTCTGGAGACAGTGGATTTGAGTTCTGACTCACTCAGGGGAAACTGAGGCTGGAATTTGGTTCATTCTCCTCAACAGCAATGGCAGTAAGGAAATAATGTCAGCTTCAGCGACCCTGGTCTGAAGATCATAAGAGATTCAGCTGTAATGTCTCACACTGACTACAAAGGCATAGGTGCTGCCCCTCCAGAATGGTGTTTCTGATCTTAATGGGCTGTGGAGCCCCCTCCTCTTCCTCTCTGGGCAGGCAAAAAAGGTGAGTTACAGCATGCAGTGTAGAGGGAAAGAGGGGGCAAGAAGGAAAAAAAAAAGGAGAAATAAAAAAAGGAAAAAAGATTTATTTTATTAAGGAGCCTGTGTAGCTGTGGACAGGATGCACACAACAGGAAGGATGTGGACACATGAAGGATTTCTCTGTCATTAAGGAAATGGAGGTATTGAAGTGCGGGTTTCCTTTGCGTGCTATTCTAGTGAAAAGCAATTCAGCAAGAAGGCAAAATGTTACCACTGCTTTGCTGTGGCTAAATGAGAAGACTTTCCCTCTTTCCTCTCCCTGCCCTGCACCTGCTCATATGGCTCTCAATCCACCAGCACTGAGGAGGAGCTTTAATACTTACTTCATGGTATGCTCCTTCATGACAGACACAGAAAAACACTGGGTATCCACTGCACAGCTCTGGGGCAATATCTCAACACAACTGTTTAAACATGGAAGAGGAAGGTAAAGCAAATCTAGGCACCAACCTTCCCAGCAGCTTCAGGGTTTCTCAGAAACATGGCTGGAGTTGGATTTTGCTACCCCAACAATGAAGGTCCCTAAGCTGAGCTGGAACCAGGGTGACCTTGTCATAAGAGGGGCTGAGATGGGAACAGGGAGCTATGAAAAGCTGAGTTTGGTGCTCCTGTTGCCCTTGGGAAACAAAACCTGTGATAACAAAGGAGAAAGCACCAGATGTGTCACCGCTAGGAGCAGTCAACTCTGACAAACTATTGCAGTCAAACCCCCCAGATTCTCTCTTAACTGAAATGGTGCTCCACATTTTCAGGTGAGTTTTCATGAGAATAACTCCCTTGTCATCATGAGGTTAAACAGCATTAGTGCCATTTTAAAATTAAAAAAATAAATATAAGAAATAGATTATAAACTTCTGCAGATGGGAATTCTCTGTATTTATGTGTTTATACACACAATGCTGTCCCAGGCCAAAATCCCCAGATATTACTGGATACGAATGATATCAGCCGGAGATATGCAGACATTTTTGATAGTTTCATTTTTCAGTTGTGAATCATTTGAAGAGGCAGAATGGAGGAGAACACCCGCAAGAAAGCATGCGCAATCTCTTGCAGGCAGAATAAATGTAAGCTACAAAATACTCAGCAAATCCTTTAGTGACCTAAGTTTCATCACACATCACCAGGAAAGACCTGACTTCAGGTTTGACCTCCATGCTGTTGTATAAATAGAGAAGGAAACCTGAGAAGCACTAAGATGTAGCCTTCCCCAGGAAAAAAAAATAAAGCAGTCTCTTCATTAATGACTCCCATTATAGCTATTCATTGTATCCTCTTTTCCTTAACAAAGTCTTACATTGTCAACCAGCCCTCTTAAACGTTTGTTGTGTGCCCATTATCGAAATATCATTTTCAGCTTCACTGAACACATGTAGGAAATGCAGTTCTGTAAAAAGGAAGAGGAGGGAAGATAGCACAAAAAACAGAAAGAGAAAGATAATAAGCTTAGATTGTATTTGTGCTATTACCCTCTCCAGAATACTCTTCTGAGAAAAGGAGATGTTTAATTTTTGCTGTGTCATAAATCTCAAACTCTCAAGTTGTTACTGATTAGGCTGGTAACTAAACAACTGAAAATGGACACTGGAAGATTGCTTTCCCCACCACTTCACATTTTATAAAGATGGATTTATTATGAATGGAGGGAGACCTCTGTGGTCAATTTTGAATCTGTTTTTAAGGACCGTCTAATAAATTTTATACATCTAAAGGGGAAATTACTAGTGGTTTACACAAAGTAAAAAATGTACAATTTCAGAAACATGAAACAGACCTGTTAAGGAAATGCCCAGCAAACACCAAGTTTTCTCTTTCCCATTTATGTTCTTTATCCTTATAATATTAGCTGACTTTTGATATAAAGTTAGCTCTGTTCCTGACCCAGACTTTGTTCAAGGTCAGGCAAAACCACAATTGACTTCAGTAGTGGAAGAATCAGCCTCTCAGTGCAAGACTAAAACCGTGGACAACAAAATACAGAAATAGTTCTACAGACAAATGATAGAAAGGCCTTCTCTGACCACAGCATGCCTTGCCATTAACCTTCAAGAAGTTCTCTGTTTGGAAGCCACTATTGCTACCAACTGATGTAGGGGATGGGCCAGTTTGAAATGTACAGAGACATCAACAACTTGCTTAAGATCCAGCATCAAGCACTTGTCCACAGGCAGACAGGTTTGATCATTAACCCACAGCTATATGTTATTCATCCTGCACTACCAGAGTAAGCTAGAAGGACCAAAGCACAGGTCATCTTAGCCAGAAGGCCCTCTACAGCTCTAGTTGGTCAAGGCAACAGGAGCCAAGCAGCCTACTCTCCCAGAGGAGTGAGCTAGGAGTTACACAGTGAACCAGGTCAGCCTGTATCCACAGTCAAATTTGAAGTTGCATTCTGAAGGGGATAAATGCTTCTGTGTCATTCAGAAATGTGTCTTTCAACGACTTGATTTCAGGGGAAAAACATTCTTAGAAAGGGCTGAAAAGAGCAAACTATTATCCACTTGCAATTGGTCTGAACTGGAATCTCTCTGGATGCATTTTAGATCTCCAGTTTCACAGACAGAGCGTTGGTCACCATCCCCTGCATTGCAGCTGATATCATATGTACGTTTGTCAGTTTTTTCACCTCTAAGTATGAATATTTTGGTTAGATTAGGTAACATTTTAAATGTCAGTGGGGCATTTGTCATATTGGATTTCCATCCATTCATCCTTAGAGTCCTTTCTTGTTTCATTTCTTTTGCAAGATATTGAAAACTTGGAACAGTTAGCACAAAATCAATGGGAATTTCACCTGAGAGACACAGCAGCAGGACTTACTCAGTATTTTAAAGGCAGACAATGAGCAGGGTACAGCCTTGAGATGTGAACAGTCTTTGGGATTGGTTGTATCTTGCAATTTGATCTGAATGAGGTGACACGGCAGCTGTATATTTATGTATCTATATATCTATATCAGTATCTGTATCTATATCTTTATCTATACAGGTATAGATGTGGAGATATATTACCTTTATCTCTCCCCAGAAAACAGCATTAAGGCCAAAACTTTCCTTTGCCTTTTGAAGTTACTTTTGAATCAGGATATTTTGGGGGGGGTGTCTTCCAGTCTTGAAGGGTAACCTACTCTGTTTTCTTACTTTTCTGTCAAAAGTGCTTGGAAGCATGCCTTTTTTTCCCAAATAAATTAATCTAGAGCCTGAAGACATGGAATCAAGTCATGAATTGTCCCTGTCTACAGGTAGGGAGTGATAGCTGTCACCTGGATGCTCTCTCTCAACACAGCTGCTTTGTGTCCTGTCTCTGCTCCTTCCCTGCTTCTTGTGCCCCTCTTCTCTCAGCATGAGAGACTGAAAAGTCCTTGACCAGGGTAAGTGCTACTGAGCAACAGCTAGAACATTGATGTGTTGTAGGCACTGTTCTCAGAATAAAGCCAAAGCGCAGCACTGCACCGGCTCCTAAGAAAAACAAAAAATTAACCCTATCCTAGACCATCCTAACCTAAACTATCCTAACCTAAACCAGGACAGCACCGACAGCACAAACCCATTTCCTTGTTGTGGTGGCCGCTTTGGTCCAAAGCCTGAGTTAGAGGGCATGGACCTTCCTTCCCCACCAGTGTGTTCTTTCTGCCTGTGTCTCCTGTGGTTCAGAGCATCACTGACATGCACTCTGTCTGCTCACACATGGTACGTGCGGCCCCTCCTGAGCACACCAGAAGGGATTGTGCTGACTTTACTGGTGACCTGCCCTTTTCTTAGGAGAGGGCCTCCTGGTGAGGATGGTGCCCAGGAGCTGGCTGCTGCTGCCTGTGCTCCCTAAAGCTCATGAGCCTCTGAGGAACCGCAAGTGGCACAAGACTAAACTTGGCTTTGTCCCTTCCACCAGCTCTGCCGGCCGGGTGCCTGCCTGCCCCATCTTGCCCAGGAACGGGATGAGTGGGAGCTGCTGAACAAGCCGGATTCACAGCTCCCAGCAAGCTTCCCAGAGCACAGGCAGGTGGTAAAGCAGGGATGTATGAAGACCAGCTGTGGAAAGAGACCAGTCTTGCAGGAGAGCACGGGCCTGCCCAAGACTCCTGCTCAGTTCTTGCTGTTTTCACTAACTCCTGCTGGTCTCTGATTGAACCCTCTTGTGGCTTTACCACCCTTTGAGTCATGGCCTTGTTAACAAAGGTCTGTGTATGTGAGGGAGGTGAGCCATGATGGGAGGTGCAGCAGATGTATTGTATGCAGCACCACATCTAGTGAAAATCCAGTGGGAATGCCCACTGTAAGGTTTGCTTCTTTTTGGTGGTGTTTGTTTAGTTCACTGAGCTGCTCTTTGTCTTTCCTCTCCTGCCCAGGCTCTGTGTTTGCTGGGGTTTCATCTGACCACTGCTGACTTAGAGAGGCCTCTTTTCCTCCCTAAAGAGACAACCAAACTGAAGAATGGTTGTGGTTGGAGACAACAGTGTGTACAAATGACATAGTGCTTTTCGCTATATAGAAACTGGACTGTTAGTCACCCAAAACAGCTTATTTACCCCATTTTGAATGCAAGCCAGTCTTTGAGCAGGCATAAGTTAATACTGTATTTACTTTCAGCCCCTTTATGTTATCAGAGCAATGAAAAGTTGTTTCTACCATTGTTCAAACTGATTGTTGCTATCCCTCCTTTGGTGATTTTATTACTTCTTCCTGAACAAATGCTGATGGAGACTGAAGGTCAGATTTGCTTTGTATGAAAGGTGCAGATAGACCTGCTCCTGCTGATCTTGTTGCTCTCAAGGATTCCCACCATCCATATTCCTCCAAGCAGAACCAGGAAAATGCAGTGTACTTCCCACCCAGTTGAATGACAAGGCAGCCATCTTTACCAGGTAGAGGACAGCTCTTCACCTCCATCAACATCTCCCTAAGTCAAATCTATTAGAAATGAAGGTATTCCAGGTGCCAGACCTGTAAACTTAAACATTATTCAACCAAACAAAACTATGTTCTTCATTCTAGACCTCATCGTGTGTAGCAGCTGTTGATGAATTAAGGCATTGAAGAGTCACCTCAGCCTTTCAAGACTTTGCCTTTAAAAAGCATAATGTAGCTTCATCTGATATAAATCTACATTATCGCGTTGCTCTCTATGCTGATTTATGTCAGTGGACCAGCTATTATACTAACATCAATAGCAATCTGCATCTCTATTGGTGGTGATGAAGGATGGAAAAGCAGTTGGGAACAAGGGAGAAGATAATACTTATACTGTGACTAAAAACCTGAAAAGTAGGAGTCTGATCAATGCTGTCAGGAGTCTGATGGGAATAAGCTGAACTTATGATTTTACTTAGTCTGAATGAAAACAAAATCAGGCTACCACCCATCAGGTATCCACCATGGTGTTCCACAGTTAGCGACTCTGATGAACTCAGTGCAGTTTTATACCCATAAACAGCTTTAGGGGTAATGCTAGGTGATGAGGAGACCTACGAGAACCATTAACTGGTCCACATACTGCTTTGGCAGTGCTGGATTTGCACTTCTGGACTCAGATTTTCACTTCACGGCACCAAATATGGGATTCAGATGTATTACTTTTTTTTTCCCTGGAGCTCCAGCCACCGGTGACTCCCGTATCCGTACTAAACGGCAGTTCCCATTATCCTGAGTTCTGAAAATCCATCTATGGCACTTCTCAAAGCTGCTGCCAAAGAGCTCAGCTGCTCCCCAAACCACGCCGAAATAACAAGGAATGAAGCATGTGTTTTCTTCAGAGCCAGGTAAAGTTTGTCTGTGAGAGAAGCAATCCAGGAACAAGCCCAGGGAGCCTCCATACCGAGAAGCTTGTTTTGTTTTTGCTTTACAGTTTCACAGCTCCAAGTCTTTTCAGGTTCTCCCCGTTCCTGCTTTAAAAGGCTGAAATCCTCTGCAGCGCAGCCACAAATATCACAGCCCTCTTGTCAATGTCCAAGCAGCTCAGATCTGCAATTTATTTAAAGCTAGCCTGAAGTGAACCAGTTAGTAAGAGCTGGTTTCCTATCACACCTCATTCCACCTTCTGCCTTTGAAGCCCACTTAACACAGCCTTACTATTCCTTGGGGACATCTGGGGATTAAGGCAGGCCCCTTGACAATGCACTGACTGTTCCAGCACTGTTGCCTTTTCTGTTTATCAACATAATACAAGAGAGAGAGGACTTAAAATGAAAGACAAGGAAAGAGAGAGGGGAGAAAGTGTGTGTGTGGAGAAGCAAGATTTTTAATGTAACAACAAAACCCTGTTGTTGAGAGCTTTTATTAATATTAGTAAGCTTCAAGTAAAAGCACTTGTGCCTTTAATAATGCAGCAGAGAAACAATTTCCCTAAAGCTCCTTCTCTGTATAACAGATAAGTTATGTTTGTTCCAGTCATTCTCCTTTCCTAGGTGTAAAAGCCTGATGGGACATTCAGTTGCTGATGTCTGAGGAGCCCAAAGGAGTGTGGCTCTTATTAAAGCAGATGATAACATTATTTGATCCTTACTTCTTTAGTTACTAAAATCCTCTTGCTGCTGGCATCATGCTGAAGGCATTGTCTACCTGTACATTCCTGCCGATAACACAGCTTGGATAACACTGTGAAGAGTAACACAGAATGAATGAGATATACCTGAACTCGTTACCAGACTGCGATCTTAAGAAGGTTTGCTGTTGGATGATGAGCAGCAGTTACTTATCACTGCTCTATCCTGTAGGGAACCTAAAAGTTGTGATAACCACAGCATGAGAAAGACATGTGTCGTGGTTTAAACCCAGTCAGGTAATTCGTTCTCTCACTTCCCCCCCTTTCTTGCCCTCCCCCTGCTCTCGGAGGGACGGAGAGGAGAATCGAAAAGAATGCAACTCCCACGGGTTGAGATAAGAACAGTTTAGTAACTAAGGTATAACACAAATCACTACTGCTACCACCAGTGATAATAATGATAAAGGAAATAACAAGGGAAGAGAATACATCATCTCACCACCAGCCGACCGATAACTCGCCCCCCCCAGCCCGACCAAGCTCTGACCGATACCTCCTCCAACCCTGCAGTCTCCCAGCCCTTCCGGCTCCCAGTTACCTCCTGGGCATGACGTGCTGTGGTATGGAATACCTCTTTGGTCAGTTTGGGTCAGGTGTCCTGTCTCTGCTTCCTCCTGCCTTCCCCTCCTCCCTGGCAGAGCATGAGGCTCACAAAGTCCTTGGCCAAACCAAAACATCGCTTGTTATCAGCTCTGTTCCCGAGCTGAAAGTCAAAACACTGCACTGCACCAGCTACCAAGAAGGGGAAAAATGACTGCTACTGCTGAACCCATGACAACATGCAAATGCTATGTGCTTTCATGAAGAAGGCACAGAAGATACCTTTTAAACAACTTACTCATTGAAAGAGAAGGATACTCTGGGAAGACACATACAGAGCACAGAGCTGAATTGAAATCCCAGCAGCAGTGCTGAGAAATCCAAGGCAGCAGTAAATTATGCAGAAGAGGTGGATGGTGGGACCCCACACCACCAGGCCTGAGAGTTAGGAAACTCTTCTTCAAGTCACTAGCACCTGGAGCACACATGAGCCACAGGCAAAGGAGGTCTGATAAAAGCTGTTTGAGACTGCTCGAAATTTTAGGGAGCCTGTGTGGCTTTTCAATGGAAAAAAATGCTGTAGAGGATTAGATGTCTGCCACTGCAGCATATAAACCTTTTCCCTCTCTTCTATGTAGTACACATTTAGTCTAGTCTCTACAGGATTTTCTTGCCTTCATCACCCTTCAGTCATATGCAGGCAGAGAAATTATAATGAGAGAATCCTATAGCAAGCTATCCATTAGCCCAGGACAAGTGAGATTCCAGCCTGTGGTGTGTATGGAGCAGTGGATGGGACAGCATCGGGGGCAGGTAACACAGTGCACAATAAATCACCTTCAAATTTCTTTTCCTTGTGATAGGACCATCTGGAGTGAGTACAACAGTCCTTGATTGCAATAGCTGCTGCTTAGCGATACACATCAGAAAAGGGGTCCAGCCTCTCCAAATGGGTAGGAAGGTGTCCCTGCCTGTGGCAGGAGGTTGGAACTGAGTGAGCTTTAAGGTCCCTCCAGCCCAGATCATTGTAGGATTCTATGATTCTGCTTGTGGAGCTGACTGCCATCAGTTTCTGTTTTCTTTCTCAGTGGCAGAGTTACTTTTGCTCTCCATTGCCACATGGCTGTCCT
The DNA here is from genome assembly GCF_034315485.1 of Pezoporus occidentalis. Taxonomy (NCBI): domain Eukaryota; kingdom Metazoa; phylum Chordata; class Aves; order Psittaciformes; family Psittacidae; genus Pezoporus; species Pezoporus occidentalis. The sequence goes on from NW_026913252.1 coordinate 1,264,650, forward strand.
GAGTTCCACCAGCAACACAGCCTCAAAACTCCTGTCATGGGAGGAAAGAGCTGAGGCATCACTCCAGAGTGACCTCCTGTGCAGTCAGCAGGTCCCACGAAAGGACAGTGATTATGAATGTTTTCAGATACTTGCAGTATTTGATTTGCATTGCCCCAGCTGTGGGAAACTCTGTGAGCAGTTTTTCTCCCTGGTTAATGCCTATAGTGGCAAAATTCATTTCCTGCTGAGCAGTCCCTCTGCCATGCAAAAAGACAGCAAACCTTCTGCTACCATGTCCTCCTTGGGTTTGGGGCAGGAGAAGGTCTTCGTGAATCACAGGCATTTAAAACCACAGCCCACAAAGTAACCTCATCAGGTGGGAAGAGGTGGGTAGGTTTGTACTGGGACTTGTTTCCTCTTTTAGTTTTACTGGTTTCCTTCAGTAATCACTAGGGCTTAACTAAGCTTTTCTGGCTTCCCCTTGTGCTTCTGAAGTTCTTTTGTTCCCATAGTGAAAGCAGAGCTATAAAGATCCAAGGTTTCAAATCACATCGTTTTATATCCCTGAAATTCTTGGTCCAGGCTCAAAGTTCTACTTGGTGCTGGCCATTTGCTCCATACAAGAAGGGAAAAAGGATAGAGAGAAAAGCTGGTATCTTCTGATGCCGAAATCTCTTTATATTGGTTGATTCTTTTTCTTCAGATCAAAACAGACTCACAGTATTACAGTGTCAGCAGTTGCTTGTGACACGTTCCACACTGGCCCAGAGGGAGAGCACAAGCACAACCTGTTATGAAAACATGGAGCAATGGAGAAGCCCAAAGACACTCTAAGGGATTTAGTGTGATAACTTTTAGATGAAGGACTATCTTGCATCTGGCAAAAAAGAAAATAACCTCCCCAGATGCAGTCCTGACTTACAGAGGCATAAAGCAGGGTCTGATGTGCTGGCAAGGAATCTGGCGCACAACATTGCCATTACCAACTCTGTGGCTGCCCACTAGGTACAACAGTTTTCCTCCCAGGCCCCACAGTCACCATACAGAGTCCCAGATAGGATCTTCTCACCGCTGCCTGGAGCATCACTTCATTGGCTACTACAGAAAACTCAGAAACTCAGTCCTGCTGCAAATCCAACTCATTTTTTTTCTAAATTAGGCTGAACATTACTTACATAGCTCCCTGCAGTGAAGAAAGCATTGACAATGACAGCTTCTGATGCTATGCAATGTTCAAGGCTTCAGGAGCTGCTACCAGCCATCAGTATCAGGCACAAATAATCCTGCTCTAAGCTCTGCCATAGTATAACAAGGCTTTCCTGGGTGTGTGCAAGCAGCACACATGTCTGGCATCAAAATCTACTTCAGAGCACCCACTGAATGCATTAAAAAGGAAAATAAACTGCATTCAACTGAATCTCTTTTCATCTTCCCAAGATTTTAAAGAAAGGCCTTGACTGACCAGGCAAGATGTAATATGGGGGGATGAGAGGGTTATTATCTGCCAGCAAATTGGCTGGATTTGGAGTACCCTGATGCAAACAGAGAGCTAGGGCATGGATACCAGTGTGCTCCATGTCTTCAGCAACTGTAAACATGTCAGCTCCTCCCCACTCGCTCATTTTCACCTTTCTGTCAAACTAAGCATGAGGACAGCCATGGGGACAACTGCTTGCATAAGGAAGGACTCCCTTTCCTCTGGTATCACTTTCATTTTGGGGATTGTAAAATACTGGCTGCAGCATAGGCTCTTGCTATACCAGTGTCTGGGTTGTAGACCACTGTGGCTCCATTTCTCTGCCCCTAAAAGGGTGCAACAGTTCTTCCTCTCACCCACACAATCTGTGGGCTTGAGCCCAGGGAACACTGTTACTCCCTACATCCTCCCAGTCCTGCAACAGAGATGAGCAGTCTGAGCAAGGGCTCACCCAGCACTAGATGATGGAGAAGTGTCAGCCCTACCAAGCCCAAATGCAGCCTAAGGCAGGGTGTGGGGTGATGGTCCCTGTCTCTGCACTGTCACTTTTCTGCCACAGCCACCACTGCCAGCACCTGTTAAAAATGTCTGGGAGCTCTGGTATCAATTTCTGATCCCAAACACAGATACAAAGCCCCCCAGACATTAGAAGTGCTGGACTTCAATTCTGAAATGCCTGGCACAGAGAAATTTGGGGCACAGTTATGCAAATGGCTTCTATGGTCTGTTATCAATGAAGACAAGCTCATTTCTAACGAGGAATAAGCAGGCATCCAGCTGAAAGCTTGAAAGGATTTTAAGCAATCTTGCTTTGCTAAGAACAAATCCAAAAGCGGTTACTGTGGCTCCACTGACACACGGTGACTTGTTAAATCACATTAACTCTGTTTTAACCACATGGCCATACTCTTCTGTGCCTGGCAACCTACACCCTAGCCCAGGATCCAAGTTTCTTGATTGTGTAGTGCTTTGGAAATACATATTGCTGTCCCAGAATATTTCCTCAGGGCCACACTGAACAGGCCTTGGCAGACCCAAGGAACACATGCAATGGAAAGTTCATTTTCACCTGCTTCATCTTAGCAGGTGGCATCTCTGGGGTAGAAAAGACACAGAGCAGGGATAAAAGCTTCAGCAAAACTGACATAACATTGCTGGAGAAGCAGCTATGCTAGATATGAGAAAATTCTTGGGAGATTTTGCTGAAAACAATGCTTAGTTTTTCCCCCACCATCAGAATGTTCATATAAACCTTATAGGCAACAGAGGAGAAGGATGCAGTACCTATAACCAGTTCAGGCTGTTTCTCCCTCTGGGAGTTTTCAAGTGATTTGATTCAGCTTTCTAACATTGTTCAAGGTAGACTTCATCTCCCCTAGCACTCATCAAAGCTGCTAATAGGTACTTCAGAGCTCATAAAGAGATGACCAGATCTTGGGCATTGGGGACTCTGGCTCATTTATCTTCCACAGGCAGAATCAGATCTGATTTTTTACACTGCCTGCTCAGATGCTAATGCAGTGCGTGGTCTCTGGCTCTTCATGGAAGCTTCTCTTACAATAACAGTCTGCTGTGAAAACACAAGGAAGGCAACACAGACTCCATATGGCTTCTACTTTTAACTAGTACACACAGATGGAGAAATGAGGGGGGAAAAGGAGAGAAAGAAAATAAAATTACTTAGAAGTCGGTGACTGGGAGTGGGGAAGAGGAGGTGTATTTGAGTATATATCAAAACAACACAAACTTTTTTTGCACAAAACCTCCTTATTTGTATAAATAAGGATAGGGAATCCATGAAGCCCAAATTTCACACACCCTGTGAAGACCTATTGCAGTCTCAGGTTCTTAGTTAACATGGCACAAGTGGATCCATGCCATTTTCAGTAGAATTAGAGTACTTCCTATTTGGGTCTGATCCTGCGAATTACAGTGAACCTTTCCTCATTTTACAATGAGAATCTGATTATAGTGCTGCTCCTCTCATAATGCAACAATTAGATTCAGGTCCAGATATACAAGGGAAGTTGTGTGAGTGGAGTGACATTTATGTGGTACTTGAAAAATCTGCACATATTAAGGACAATTTCATGGCTAACTAGCAAGAAGTGACACTTAACAGTCCTTTTAGTCAAAATGACTGTTTTGATGAAAAATGTTTTCCATTGAAGACAAAGGTGTGTAAAGCTACTCTGCAGGGATTATGTTGAGGACTGGTTTGGTTTTTTGATTGTTTTTTTTTTTGGATAAGCTCAGTTTCCCTTGATGTGGAGGACTTCTCAAAGCACTGTTCCTGCTGACTGTACTGTAATTTGGGTTTGTCCACAGTTCTAAGAAATAACGATGGATAATAATTTAAAAACCCCCACCTTTTAGGCTGTAGTCTAAAAAAGTAACCTGCACCTGGTGTCTATTTATACAGCAGATAACCTCAGCTCTTTTCAACATGACGCTTCAAGCTGCAGGTATTCAATTATACTTTACTTAAGAGGCTAATTGTAAGAGTTGTGGTGCAGGTTGATTGTAGTGTTTGTTGGATGCTGTAGGTGAGTACAGGTACTTGCTCCCCAAGGCCATGTACTCAGTCCAGTCTGGTACTATGGGTAACCTGGGAGTAATAATACAAGGCTCAGCCTAGCAGCTTCCCGGATGCTATTACCGTAACCCATGGGCAGAATTATTTTCTTCTCTTGAGAAGCCTTGGGGATCAGATAATGTCCTGCATGTTGCTATGGGATAGAAAGGGGAAGGGATACTCAAGCTATTCTTAGAAAGCCAGGAAGAGCATTTAACTACATCAAACCCTATAATTAGAGAAGCCTCACTACCAACTTCTAACATTAGAATTCTAAAAATCAGCCACCAAAGCTGCATCTTCATCAAAAGAGAAAGAAAACCCTTTTGGAGGACAGGTCATCTCAAGCTCTGTGCCTGTGGCAGGTGGTGGGTCACCCTCTGGAGACATGTGTCTTTGGTGCCAGGAGCAGCCCAGCCTATGGGCACAAGCACAGACAACCCACACTAGCTGGGATGGATTCCACCCTCCCTGTCAGGTCTTCAGTTCATTGTTTTTATTATGACTTGAATTGACATATTTCATTACATCCCATCACCCTCTGCCCCATTGTACATTCATCACATGAGTCAGTTCTGCTTTTCCAATCTGGTGCTTGATTAGCCTTTGTTAACAGAAATACCCCAATGATATACATGTAGCTGTGTACTTTTTGCTTGTGTATTGAAGGACACCATTGCAGAGAGGCTGCTAGGGTTTCTTCCGAGATAAAAATGGTCAGAGCCACAACAAGGCCCAAGGACATCAGAAAGCCCAGCTCTGATCCCAGCTCCTGACCTGCGGAGGAGACATGACTGAGCATCTTGTTACTCACCCTGGGTGCCTGCAAATTCCCTCCACTCTTCTTCTCTGGAGTCAAGCAGCTCATCAGCCGTCACCTTGCTCTGTATGTTTGTGCCTATTATAGGAACTGTTATTTTAAAAGAGAACTTTAGGGGAAAAAACACACTCAAGTTCCCTTTGGTGACAAAAGTGATGGTATAAGGGACAGTTGGCTGGAGGAATGACAATTATGAGAATTATTATACTATATCCCCTAGTATTGGGAAAGATTTTAGATGCTACACAGCTAAGCAAGGGCAGTCAGCAGAATCCATTTGCGAAGAGTAGGTCATCCTCAGCAAATATGATTAACTCCTTGGAGTGGAGGTGGCGATGAGAGCTGACAGGGCTGAAGCAGAAGACGTAATTGACTTGGACTTCCACAAGGCTTTTTTTCCTTTTTATTTTTTTCCATACAATACTGCATGAAAGACTCAGGGTTAATACGTCTGGCATTGATAGTGAAATCCTCTATTGGCTGCAAAAAAGAATGGCTCTGTAACTGAGGTTAGACAAGTTGGAAAGTGGTGATAAATGGATACAGATGAGGTAATGGTGAGAGGTGAGAAGTGGAGTGCTGCTGGGAGCAGAGGTGGGGGCTTGTTCATGGTTCAGTGACCCACTAGAGAGGGGGATGGGGAGTCAAGTGTGCACATCAGGGGACACAAAACTGTTAGAGAAGGAGAGGGAGACCACGTGTGGAGACAGAGGTAAAGATGGGCAGGTTGACAGGCACTCATCCCTGCACAATGCACACTGCAGAAAGGACAGGTAGGATTTGGTTTTCTTTGTAAAATGGTGATTAAGAATAGGATGTGAGGTGATAGCAGAAAAATCCATCACAGGTAGAGGGCAATGGAGGTTTCTGGGGATAGAATGAAGCTGTGGTTGTGAGTGTTGTATAATAAGCGGGGTTGTCCACTCTTCTGGACACTAGCACTGCAATCCCTTGCTGGAAAACCCTATTTTGTTCAAAATTACTCTCTTTTATTCTATGAACAACTTAACTGTTAACCGATGCATCCATTAAATGGTCATCATTTAAATCTGTCTACCTATTATGTAGCCTTTGCTAGTTCAAAAGCTGAGAACCTCAGTTTTAAATTATTTTATCCTTGTATTCAGCCTTTTTTGCAGTAAGAAAGTACTATCTCCATTTTACAAAGATCAGAAAGCATAAAGATATTAAATATAGTTATCAGCTGTCATAATTCCACGACAAATCCCACAATACTCTGAGATTTTCTTTTCTATTTCTGATGCTCAAAGACGGTTCATGATAAGGTTAGTCCATATGTAAGCTTCACAGTCCAGACCTCTGAAGGACCTTTCAAAACAGCCAAGTGAACATAGTTAGCATCTGGTCTTTGCAATGCTTTGTTTTACTGTACAAACAAAAGGTTGCTTACACGAATGTTTGCAGAAAGCAAGTATCACTGAAGCAAACACGTGGCCTCTCTTAGATAAATGCTTTTTGCAATATTTGCCCAGCTGTAGTGATTTTTGAACTAGCAGTTGGAGAAGTGACCTCTGATTTGACCTTAGGAGACAGGTTCTCAAGCCACAGGCTGCAGCAAACTCCATGTCTCAGCAGATTAAGATGATCTGGCACACATCGAAGTTACAGATTTTAGAGTAAAGAGACTCTCCCTGTGCTCTGATAACAGGAGCTAAATCTGAGATCTCTAAAAATGCAAACATTTAATCCTGGATTCAGTCAACGGCAAAACTGCCTGTAACTTGACAAGGGCAAAAGTAAAACATACTTGGCCATTGCCAAAGTGAGCTGCTGAGTTATTTGTATTGGTGGAGAAGATTTTCTGAAACGCCAAGATCTACCCTGCTTCTCCCACCCACTCTACTAGTGGTAAAAGTCCCATCTACTCCAGCGGAGTAGAGCTGGTCTGGAGATGAACACTTCTTGAGTTTCACCTAAATGCTTATAGTGTGCAAATAGCTGCAGATATAACATACGAGTTTTCTAATCCAAGAGTTTATAGTCTAACTGAAGATAAGAGCATCAAATGAAGTATTGTTCATATTAAAGTGAAAAGCAGAATAAATTGAGAGTGACAGTAACAGGGACCAGATTAGCATGCACACAGCTATGAACACATTTTACTGGTGCAAACCTCTTTCTAACTGTAAATAACTAACAGTATTAAAAATATCCAGCTTTAAACAAACACTGATCCAAATCCTCAAGTTCAGCAAAGCACTCGAAGTTCATATTGAACATTTAGCATGCCATGCTAATGGGACACAAACACTTGTTCTGGAAATTTGCTCAACTGAGTTCACAGTGCCAAAATGTGATGCCTCTGTGCTGCTCCTTGCTTGGAATTAAGATGAGATTGGGTGGGTGACAGAAAGAACCGTACTGCTTCCTTTGCTCTTGCTTGCCTTAAAAGCAGAAGCCATTCCACCTATGGCATGTCTAACTTGTAACTACCCTCTGTTTTGTAGTTGTGCATATAAGTCCTCTTTTCTCTCTTTTCACTGCCCTCTCCTTCTGCTTGGAATCATTGTTATTTAAGGAGAAAGGAAGAGGACTTTTTTTGTTTATCTGTACTTCTGGAGATGTATTTCTTCCTTTTTTTCATAATTTTCATTTTCTCTACTGCTTCCCATGCTAAAAAGCCTGAGTTCTCATTTTATGGACATACAGAAAGCATAACTTTCTTTGTGTAACTTGACATATCCCAGCGGCAGCGTAGTGCTTGATTATTTGATGAGACAGCATTGTGGATCACATGCACAATCGCCCCCGAGAAAATTACACCCTCTCAGGCTTCAGTGAGAATCTCTTTGATGACGAAGGGGTTGTTATTATAATTCAGACGCTCAGGTCAAGCTCTTACTAATTTCAGGGGGGTTTCCTTTATCATTCCTTGACTGTTTGGGCAGTACATAGGCAAAGGGAACTTCCAGACCAGGGAGCAAAGACTAGATGTAGCAAACTGTTAAGATCATTTTCGTACATCTAAACATAAGAAACAACAGTTAAATCACAGTATGCATGTGCTTTTTCAGTTTTATTAGCTGCATTTAATAAAGTTTAAAATACATATAGACAGGTTTATTTGTAAGTCTACTGAAACCTGCGCAATGCAAATTGTAGAAAATGCAAGAACTGCTCAAAATGCAAGGATGGGGTAAGGACAGATAGGATTTCTTTCTCCTCCTCTGTCAGGGCAATAGCCTTCATGAACTCAGCATTCTATAGCCTGGCTAACTAGGGCAGGACTTGCAGTAACTAGTATAGCAAGTTGAATTATTCATTATGAACATTTTCTTGTGGAGGAATGTATAATCCTTTTTTTTCCCCTACTCACAGATTTTACATGAACATACATTGATCTTTTTTTTCCTTTTTTTTTTTCCTTTTTTTTTAATGATTTCTCCTTTCTTGAGTATTTCTCCAGAAAGGAAATGGTGCAAACAAGGTATGCACAATTGGTTGTGACATGATCACAGCAGGACTTTGCTCAAGAGCTCTCCGCTGAATCCTGTGATTGGTCACTAAAATTGTAGGACTTCTCTATTAGACTGGCTGAACAAAACATGAAACAAAGACTATTTTAATGATAAGAATTCCTCTGATTTGCTTTTCAAAAGTAACTTTGTCTTTTCAAGATTTCCCAACTTACTTGAAATGTTCTTGCTTATCACCAGTACTTTGCCTGTTTCTACCTCTAATGGCATAGTATCCCTTTGGTCTTAACAGCCCGTTCCTAGCAAAAACTTTCTAAGACTCACTACAGGCTTAATAAGGCTCCCAGTGGGAAGAAATTGAGATCAACAAGGGATGTCTCTGTGCTTATTTCCATGTTGAATCTAAATGGTGTCATTCCTCAGAATTCATTAGTTTAACAACATTCCCAAAATACACTTGGCTAGTTGTAAATGTATCCTTTCTATTAAATTACTTAAAAGTTATAGATTTTCTTTTCTTTGTGTATATTTTTACTGAAAACTCACTCAACTTACAGATTGCCATGAAAGTTTATTCTTTATTGGAATTAACACAAGAAGCACTGGGAGTATTTTTCGCAATCTGCTTTTGATTAACGGACCACATTTTGAATGTTGTTAATAGGGGGGTTTTAAGTGCAAGGTTTCTTCTTGTAGAGTGTCCGACTCCAAAATTGCTTGCGTAAGCAGTCCCTGCCAGAGAACGTAGTGCACACGTAGTGCAGCAAAGCACAGCAAATGTGTAAGCCAGGTAACTACATCCATCAGCATATCCCAGAGCAGAAAGCTTGAATAAAAGAAGCGCAGATTAGAAGGAAAGAGGCACAGTAACCAGGAGCCAGTTCAGTCACTTGTAGAAGGATGTGATCTTGAAAGACAATGAGATGCAAATGTAAAAATAAGAACTGCTGAAATCTGTTCTTTACCTGCAGAACCCCAGCTGCCCATAACCATCCTTCTCAATATAACAGGAGTGAAAAAAGTTGATGTTTGTGGTAATCACATGTTGCAGAAGACAGGACACAGGTCTGACTGTGGTCCTCCTGAAATAAAGAACAAGTCCCCTTCAGCACTAGGTGAAGACAGCCTGAGAGAAGAAGAGTTGCTCTTCATTCAGGAGGAAGAAGGAAATAGCCCCTCAGAATGCATGCAACACACAAACACATGCAACAAAGGTCTTGGAGAAGCAGAAAGACCTGAGCACTGGATGGTGCTTACTTCTGCCTTAAGAAAACAGTCAGAGGACAGTGTACTTTCATGAGCTTCCCTGGAAAGATAAGTTATGACAGAGAATTCACAGGATGCATATGTTTTCAGCTGTCTCTTGAGTAAAGATGTCTCTCAGGAAAGGTATTAGCCTGTCCAAGGAAATCAGTGGTGTCTGCTAACCCCACTGCAAGAAACATCGCAAAGAAGATAACAGTGAGCATTTGGCAAATATGGATTTTCTTGAGCCAGGATTCTCTTATTTGTAATTCATAGGCTTGGCAGAGCGATCTGGGATTTTTCAATGGTTTTCTCTTACCCCTCAAAATAGATCTCAATTTAAAAGTGTCATTTTTTTGGATCTATTTTAAATATGATGTTATGGTCAGAAAGGGAAATCCCCAGAGATATATCAGTGGTTGAGGTACAATGTCCTGAGTCTGACCACAAGAGAAATATCTTGTATATTCTACCCCGTCATTCTGGGAGAGTCATTTCTTTCTGGTTATCTGTACAATACTGAGAAACAGCACAGATGTTTCGTACCAGTAACAGTCAGTGAACTCGCACAATCTCTCTCCCAGTCACCTTTCTATTAAGAAGCTGAGTATTTGTTTTCCTCTCCAGTGCTCTGCCTGAGCAGCAGATTGATCCTGGCCATATGAAAATGGTGCCTGATAGAACAATATAAAATAAACAATTTGCAAGGAATCCTGAACTGTGCTCCAGCCACTGCAGTAGCATAGGGGATGTGGAGACAGCTCAGGTGAAGAAAAGGGATCGTTTCTCATTAAGTACCTGCTGGTACACCTGAACTGAAGAGACTGGAAGATCACAAGAAATGAGGAGGCTAATTGGGAAAGAGAGCTGGATATGCATGCTTACTTCCTTTCACAATATGTGGACATGCAATAGGGAAAGAACCAATTCCACATTTTGGGCCAGGCTATATCATACTCTTTCTGGTGCTGAAAGAATGCTTTTTTTTTTTATCACAGTTAGTAGATGAGTCTGAACAATGTAAAGGGCTACTTTTTTTCTTCTGCTTTCTGACATAAAACCTGAGATTTTGCAAGCAAACGTGCTGAATTGTTCAGGAAGTGGAACTGAAATAAAATGCTCAGGAATGACTGGGAAGCATCTCATGTAAGATTGGAAATGGCCCTCAGGACTTTGAAACTTCAGCCACAATGACTGTCATTGCACAGAATTTAGTAGACAGCAAAGGACAAAGTGTTATGACAAAAGGACATTGACGAGCTGAACACGTCTACTGCCAGGCAGGGAAATGGGTGAATGCCAGGAAGATGGGTTTTCTTCATCCTTTATTAAGCTGTGCTGTTCAGTAGCTGTGCCAGGCTAGTGTTACAGTTTTTTCCCTGTGAAAACTGCCCCTGTCTCATACCTGGCAATTATAAGGGTAGAAATGTTATCCCATAAGGGTTCTAAAAGCAAAGGCATTCAGTGATCCCAAAAATTCTGTCTGAGGGACTATACTGGTGCCCACTTGTTTGATAGCACCCTCCAGCCATTTGAAATCATCTGATCTTCCAACACCATGGTGAAAATTAGTGTTGCATTCAGACAAGAACTTCCAAACAAGGCCAGGGCTAACTGAGCGAGGCAACATGGAAAGCTATGTAAAATGAGCAAGACAAAGCAGACCTTTGCTGTAGTGCTTGCCACATAAGCAGGCAAGCTTATATAAAGCTTATAAGCCATATAAAAGAGAAACTGACTGAAGAAACTTGCACAGAGGGTTAGGTCAGAGCTGCCCAGGCTCATGGGAGAGGAGAGAGCAGTAACTCACATCTCCAGAGTGAGCATCCGCTGCCCACTTGCTTTGCATTTGTACAATTGTGACAGTAGAGGCATGCCCACTAAACGAAATTTGGCTGTATCTCATTAAAATAGGCAAGGGCAAGAATCTTCATGTTATAGCTGCTTCTCTCCATAGAGCATCAAAGCGCTTCACAAAGCAAATTCTCCAGCTGAAAGCACTTCCTCCTCTGAGCAGTCCTGCTGGACTCTTGAAAGTCTCTGCCTCTCCTTTCATGAGCAAGGTTGGCTTCATCAAGACCTAATGACCAAGCCCTTGGAGACGCTGAATACCTGGAGCCCAATGTGTCTGCTAGATCTCATTATGCCTTTCAACACCACTGAGACAAAGGGAATGCCCCATTACACAGATGGATAAACTGAGTCATTGGGCTTTTAAAATGGCTTGCCCAGATACTTGAAGCATTGGCTACATCTCACACACCTCATCCAGGCAATTAGTCTCCTTATGGCGAGCAGGTCTGGTTAAATTACTACAAAGGGAAAGATGTGGCACTGAATAAATGACTGAGCACACATGGTGTATTGTCTGAACTGTAGATTAGATCTACTTAAACTCACTTTAAAATCAACGACTTTAGATACTAGCAGCAGATCAGCTGGTTTAATCTGCCAGGCTGAGCTGCCACGGCCAGCAGAAACTCTGGATCAGCTGGTGGATGCAGGGATGCCTCCCTACCCTCCCTTCTCTAACCACCAAATGTTCTGCTGCCCACTACAAATTAGTTTATAACTCAGGAAGAGCTCCCACACCAGATGCAGCCTGATAGCACAGGGAGGGTAGGAGCAGCCCTACCCTGGAAAGACCTGTTCACCAGTCAAAGATCGCCTAGAGATCTGCAGCGGGACAGACCCCTCCATGAAACGCTGCAGCCCTTTGCCAGCTGCTGGAAAGAGGCAGAACATGGCTTTGAGGCAGTGGGCAGAGACATCTCCTTCATCCTCTGCTCTGGCCAGCCACCTCCAGTCTCCATCCCTCTTCCTGTCCCTTCTGCTGTGCAGATCAGCCCCACACCTTGGCAGCCCTCTGGAATATCCAAAGTATGTGATGAATACCTGTGCAAATCTGGTTAACTTAATTACTTCTGTGAGATTGGTATCTCTGGCTGCTGAGCCACGTTAGTAAGGCTGATGTCAGCCCCTCCTGCAGCACACACAGGTTGGGGCAGGAAGGCTGGCACAGGCGGTGCAGCCAGCAGGGCCAGCGGGCACGGAAGGGATGTGCACTGAGGCACAGCTCCTTCAGGGTGCAGGAACCAGAAACTCTGATTTCAAGGCAGAGATATAGAATCATAGAATTAACCAGGTTGGAAAGACCTGTAAAGCCGTCAGGTCCAACCGTTCCCCAGCACTGCCAAGGCCACCACTAACCCATGGCACTGAGGCCTCTTCTCCACAGTGTGTGAACGCTTGCAGGGACGGTGACTGCAGCCCTGCCCTGGGCAGCCTGTTCCAATGCCTGAGCACCCTCTGGGGCAGGAATTGTTCCTCAGCTCCATCTAAACCGGCCCTGGTGCAGCTTGAGGCCGTTTCCTCTTGTCCCATCCCTTGTTCCTTGGGAGCAGAGACCAGCCCCCTCCTCTCTTCATCCTCCTTTCCCATTTAGTGCTCTGGCATGGGAGGGTTGGAAATGTGGCATCATCCTCCTTCAGCACAGTTTGCAAATTATTCCACTGCCATGATTCCCAGTCTGCTGCTGCCTGCAAAAGCTCCTGCTGACTCCCAGCACAGCAGAGAGGCTCAAACAGCAAACAAGACATGATGCTCCTTCAGGCCTCAGGAAAATTTGGGCCTGAGTCCCCTTGTTTCAGTCCAGACTGACTTGGCTCTTTGTTTGACCTAACTCTAGCAGAAGCCATCAAATAGCTTCTGTGATGTATCTGTGTATGACGTATCTGTGTATGACGTATCTGTGTATCATGTATCTACACATGCCTACCTGAAGCCAGCTTTGTCCTCCCCATGTTTGGGTGCTGTATTATCTCAGGAGCCAGCATTAGGCACTCCGCCGCCTTGCAGTACTTGGACACCTCTGCCACCTCTCCCATCACACAAACCTCTGCACTGCCTTGTAGATAGCCACTCTCTTTCCACCTTTCACTCCAAAACCCCTCCTTACTTGTGGTGCCAAGGGATTGAACTCCCACTGTTTTCAACAGAAGCCAGGTATCTGAGGATATCCACAGCTCAGAGAGCATGTGTTTGAGCTCCAAGGGCTAGTGCATATGGAAAAAGAATTTCCCATGGATTTTTTAAACCCAAATCATATTTCATTCAAATCAGTTAATTTGCTCCATATAATCTAAGTTCTGGAGCAGCCCTTACAAATTAAAGTAGTGATACGCTCCTGCTATTCTCAACAGAAGCATTTACTTCTTATTTCTTTCTATGTCCAATGATTTTCTGGCAATCTTATAAAGGTTAAATCTAGCCTGAAAGCATATGCCTTTCCTCTTTGAGTTTGATTAACTATGGCTAAAATGATACTGGGAACTGGAAGCTCTGAAGGCTGGAGTGGTATCAGACAGACAGACAAGCAGGGGAAGAAATGAGTCTTTTTAAGTTTTTGAAGCAGTTCTGAATGAGGTCTAAATTGCACCAAATAATGTGCTTAAATAAACTGCTAGCAGAGGAAACAGCTGTCAGAATATTATACTTCTGTGGATCCAAGTATATACCCTGCAGTTACGGAACAGAAAATTGCCAAATGAAGATTTAAAGTGACAAGATCTGCGTGTGGTGGCGGCAGCAGGTAAAACACGAGTCATTTAAGCTGCTTTAAATTTAACTGTCCCATGCATCAAGTATTGAAATTTCTCAGTAGCTGGCCTGTGAGTTTTCCTCTCTATGCTTTGTTAACACAGCAAGGTTCAGACCACATCTAATGGTTGAAAGGAACACTTTTAAACAGTGTTTCCTGCTCTGAAAGAGCCATTCTTGGATTTACTATCTAACTATGAACTGTTTGAAACAATACCCAAAAGAAACAAGGCATAAAATAAATGTCTATTTTTTATGCCCTTTTCTCCTTCTTTCTCCTCTTCAGCCTCTTCAATAACTGGCAACGTCAAGTGGGCAGCAATTGCCTCCTAACAAACATCCCACATCAGGGCGGGATTGTGTGTACAGGTGTACAGGTTAAAGAGCTCTCACGCCTTTCTGGAGAGGTGATGATGAGCAGGTGTATCACTGCTGTTTTCTTTTGCACATCATCTCTGCTGCTGTGAAAGCACTTTGCAAGCAAAAGTATGGCACAAGTCATTTGCAAGACAGCTTTTTACCCTCACATCCTGCCTTTGGGAAGCTGAGAGGTGATTTGTAGGTGAACACTCTCTGCACTTCCCAACACAGGCAGGAATAAAGTTTGAGGGTTCAATCCTGGCATTTGTTAGAATTTGTTACAAGTTACAATCAAGCGGAAAATTTCCTTTTGACCTTGGAGAAGATGAAGGACTTCACCCTTTGGAGTTTGAGATGTGCCAATCAAAGCATCTAACCAAGGAGCCTGTGCTCACAGCAGGATGTGTTAAGGGTCCCTGTATGTTCTGCTGGGTTCACAGCACACCTCAGTTAAGTGCTCCAAGTCAGGAAGCGCTGATCTCCATCTGAGTCCCCAGTCTGATCACTGCAGCCTCCCAGTGCTGCTTCCCTCTCCCATAAAACTGGTAAAACACTGTCAGTGCTGCAGAAGTTAATTCAAAGCGGGCTCACCAAAGAAATGCAAATATAGCAGCCTAAAACACTTAGATGAGTTTAAGTGTTTTCTTAGGCGTTTGGCAGAGCTGGGGCCCGTAACTCTTTGGGTAGAGACATGCAAGTCTGTGAGCTTGAGCTCCATTTGCACAGGGTTGGCTTACCAGGGTGAAAAGAAGGGTTCAGGTTTTAAATAAGCTAAGAATGTGAGGCAGCCTGCCCAGCCAGGCTCTGAGATGAAACATTCAACCTGATCCATTCCTATGGTATCGTGGCGGCTGTAGTTTTGGAAACTTTGCTTTTTTACATTTCTCTTTTCTCATGGCTCTGCCTCTAGGCCTCATTAATCTCCATGGGATTTGCAAGTGAACAATTGTCCTAATTCCATCTGGCTGGAGTACAACGAAAGAAAAAGGATCCTTTTTTAAAAAAGAAAATTGCTTTTTTAGTTCTTCTTCCTTCTCCTTCCTTATTCTGGAAATTCCTGGCAATTTAACACTTAGCTACTTCTTAATGATATTTCCAGAGTTAAGCTCGTTGGTACAACTTGAGAAATGGGATGATTAATAGCTAGACATATGGGAGTGCTCTGCAGCCAGGCTGCTACTGTTGCATTGACATTGTTTCACAGAGGATGATCTTTTCTAGCACCACTGAAATTAAATTAGAACCCAAAGATGTGGACTTAGACCTCGTTCCTCCCAACCCCAAAGCTCTCCCCTGTTTGATGGACTAGCTCATCCTGCTTAACAATGGATGTATAAGAAGCTTCCTTCTTAGGAGCCAAAAATTAGGAAAATAACTGGAGATGTCAGTGGATGCAAATTAGAAATGAAAACAGTGACAGAAGAGGCTTTACTCTTTTTGTGATAGACAGGTGATCGCTCAGCCCTCATGGAAGCCAAAGGGCTGCTGCTGGAGGGATACAGAGTTCTGAAGCTGGGTAAATCTGGAGTGAAAAGTTGCATTTTGAGTTACTTTTGAGACAGTTCAGAAAGTAATGGAGAAAAAAGTAATTTTCTGATCTGAACAGATTTCTAAAGGCACAAGAACAGGGCCTTCGCATTCAACTTTTCCGAAATAAAATATGCCATTCCACCACCCTGGAAAAAAAAAAAAACATAAAGAGAACATAAGATACCCAAAGCAGACAACACTGGAGTTTTCAGCTTGAATCAGCACCTCTGGCTTATCACACTGGGGCCAATTTTGCCAGTGAATTTTAATGTCTAGAGCTCCGTGTTGTCAAGGGCCTTTTAATATGTGCGTTTATCAGGTCTGGGCTTTATTTTTATTTCCATTCAGGAAAACTGTCATTATTCATATTTCTCATAGATGCAGACTGCCATACCATTGCATTCCTACTCGTGTTGGTACCTCAGCACTGGGGACCACAGAGCAGCATCTGGCCCCATGTTGCAGCTGGGAGCTGGTCTTTGCCCTGCTGCTATAGCTGAAAACCTCTTGTTTGCAGTACGACTCATATTTGAAACCACCTTGCTGTCTTAAGACTATTATAGTTCTTGATTGTGAATCAAAATGTAGAATTTTTGAGTCAAGGTCCTCATAACTGCAACTGAAACATGGGCATACACACAGGAGAAATTCAGCTTGCAGGTCCTGCAGCCCACATGCCATCCAGATCCACAGACTTATGAAATGAACCCTGATTTACAGGCAGGTAATAAAGAGCAGATCTGCTGAGCAAGAAAACAGTGTTTCTGCAGATCCCATTGCCAGCTGGATCACACGTCCGAGCATGGCGCTGGCACCAGGGCTGAGCCAGCCCTGCCAGCTCCTCCGCTCCAGCAGTGTTAACCCCTGTCATGGGGCTGACCTGCCTTCTCTTCTCTGCTGCTCTTGTGGGTCCTCCACCTCCCTTCAGCCTGAAAACTCTTGTGCCACAAGCTCTGAGCTTGCAGGAGGGATTTTCAGGTTTCTGTTTTCTTTTTTTTGGCGAGGAAGGTTTGTAAATGTGATAAAGGTAAGACATGGATTTGCTGAACGGCTGACATTCAGGATGCCTTCCTAATTCTTTCAAGCCTACATTAATCCTTATTAATACCATTAGCATAATGTATGAGCTGGGGAAAGTGAATGAAAGGAATACATTTTGGTTTGTCACACAACAACCTGTTCCACATTCCTATAAGTCAAGCAGGAATAGACTTCCATGGCCAAAGTGTTTTAAGGTGAGCACATTTGTCACAGACCACAAAGGAGTTTCAAATAAGCAGATTCAGCGGCTGCTTGTCTCCAGTAGAGAAGATAACTAAACCCCTTGTTCCCATAGCCATGCTTTAGAGCCATTAAACTTGACCTTACTGTTAAGTAGCCCCAGCTTAGCTTCCTCTGCAATGCCCAAATTCCTATATAGGCACCCCGTGCTGCTCCCTGCTCCTGGAAATGACCATAAGCCCTGGCTGTGGTCTGACCAGCTTTCTGGGCAGAGGATGCATGTTTTGGAGTTTTTTGCTGTCTTCCTTCATGAAGACTGAAAAGTGGGCAAAATTAACTGGGAGAGGGGGTATTATAGTGGTTTTCATGTTCAAGTCCCAGTTTAGGTCTCTGCAGGTTGTAAGCTGTTGAAGCCTGTATTTCCCCGTCAGCAAAGCTGTTCAGCACGTGCACACCTTTTACTTAGCTGATTAACATTGCTGACTATGGGACTTAATGAGGTTCCACATCAGGGATACAGCCAGGAGCTCTATTAAAAACCTGCTCCATATTTGTCAGTTGAAAGGTGCGAGGGGCAGAAGCCAGTTTGCTTTAGGTGATGATGCACAATGTTAGGGGATGCACTTCATATTTCAAGAAAAAAAAAACAGCTATCACTCCTGGACAGTCTTTAAATCCTGTAACATTTCACAGCCCGGTCATACACAGCCACATCAGACAGTGTTTGGGTCTGTATGTTTATGGGTTTTAGTGATCTGGGTTGCTCCATGTCCAAGGAACCAGAAAACTGCATTCCCAAGGATGTATCAGTTACTCAGTATTTCACACAGTTCATCTGCTTGTTTCACTTGTCAAAAATGGTGATCACCTTCTGTATCCCACGCACTCCAGCTCACGTTGGTATGTATTTGGAAAATACTACATTAAATGGTTTATTCCAGCTTTATCCATGTCCTAATAATGCAATGAATTATTGATGGATACTAGGAAAAAGAAAAAGAAGCAGAATAGTATTTCAACAGATGCAGTTACTCAGAAAAGTGAAGTGGAAGGAAAGTGTTTTCCATGCCATCAGATTTTAAGCTTTGAAATATTTTCCTATCCAAAACTAGGACAGCAATATAAAAACAACTCTCGTCAAGTACTTTTACAAACGGAAGTCTCCCATAATGCAGGGTCTGGACAATGAACATGTAAAATCTTCTGCTAAGAGTGAAAAGCAATTTTAAAAATGCAAAAAATCACGTTGGAACCGGAGTCAGAATATTTTAATTTAAAAGCTAAGACAGAAGAGAGGGTTTGGCAATTAAAGCAAATCCTTGTGAAACACTAAAACTGAAACAGTTAAACTGAAACACCCTTTCGCTCAGACAATTTTGATTTTAATGAATCAGCCTCTCCTGTGGAAGATATATGACTGTACAGATCTCAGTTGTGCCTAGTATGATGAGACCTCATTTCTGACTCCACTTCCAAGGCTGCTCTATTAAAAGACAGGAAGGAAGCCAACTTGCCAAACTGCACTTCTTGGGGAAGGAAAACAAGAAATAAACCTGATTGTTAAAGTATCTGCTGATATGAGCACTTACCAGAATATGGGGTGGAGAAGGGCCAGACCTTCCTTGCAACAACTATGGTAAAACCTAAGAAAAGCAGCAAAGGCTGTGTTAGACTTCTGGCAACACCGGTGTGCTTGATGCTTGAAGCTGAGCTGTTACAGACCATCAGGGAACTGAATGTGCAAGGCTGAAGTATGAGAGATACACAGACTGAAAAGAAATAATGCAGATTGTGAAAATCCAAGGACCAGGGTCAAGCCTATGTCTGCTCAGCAGAGCTTTGTGAACATTCACGGTGCACAACCATGCAGTCTTGGTAGTGAAGCACTTATTGAGACCCTGCTTCTATGAAGCTGATGTTGTTGGAGCCACTGACTCTGCTCAATCTACGCGGCTTAGGGACAATCACTTCTTTTGAGAAGACTGGTCACGTTCTGCACATCTTTAGGCCCAGTCATGTTCTCTGGCTTTAGGATGAGCATTGTGGCCAGCTCCCTCAGCTCCCTCCCACCCCAGAGACAAAAACCTACAGAGGATGACTCAACAGAAAAACAAAATAATTCCACAGAGGACTACTCTAAAAACATGCTCAATTATCTGCGATACAATGACAGCTTTTGATTCAATTTGAGCATTCCGGGTTTATCATTTCCCTCTCTGTCAGTGGGATGCATTCTGTGAGCAGCAATCTCTGTGTTTTTTTGACAAAGTAGGAAATTCATAATGGAAAAGAAGAAAGGTAATGAAAACTTGAAGATGTCTTCTTCCTCTCTTTTAAAGGACTGGTAATGAGAAGGAAACTGGTTATAGTCAGAGCTGCCAGGCTATCAGAAGGAATGAGATTTGAAGGGAAAAAAATTAATGGCATGCTAAATATGTTGTTGAAATGCACTGGGAATAGCTTCACGTTAAGAGGAAAACAGCTTAAAATCATGTAAAATGGAGGTCAGGCGTGAGAAGGAATGTGTCTGTAGAGAATTGTGTGCATGCTAAGAGCTGCCCACAAATCTAAATACACACATTCAGAGCTGCACAATAATCTGGTCAAACAAGGTTTTCAGAGGGGGAATTATCTGCCTCCACAGCTATTTTGGGGTATACTTCATTGCTGCGTACTTTTTCAGTTATCACAATCTTGCATTCAGTGACAGAAACGAATATGAGGATGTGGGTCACTACAATTCTTTGCAAAAAAGCAAGGACCTGGTAAGAACAGTTTTGATTTGCTCGGTTAGAAAATGTTGAATACTTTTATCAATTTCAATTATAGTGCCAATTTCCTTTAAGCTCCACTCTCTGAGGGAATAAGGTTTACATACTCATGCTCTGGGCATGTGCACAAGCAAACTAAACTTTGAAACAGTTGGCTAATTTTAACTCTATTTGGCAGAGGCATGATTCTCAAAGTTACTAAGGTCCTAAAAGTTTTCAGAGGAAAGTGGGAGGCTGCAGTGTACATTGAGACAGTAGTGCAGGGTCCACAAGGAATCCCAGCTTGGAGGCACAAGCACATAAAATCAGCTTCCCAAAGTTCATGAACACTGCAGTGAGCTATAGGAAACAAACAAACAGAATCATATTCAAACCACCAAAGTTAAACACCTCATTTTTAGCTAAGTAGCTGTTAAAATTTCAAAGCGCTCTATGTAGCAATTGATCTGTGGGACTCCAGCAGAGGTTACTTGGAGGACAGCATCACAGCACTGCCATCTTGCATGGAAAGCTTTGAAAACTAGCCTCTAAATACCCAGTCCATGAAAGTATGAAAGAAGTATAAATGCACCAAAACCTCCCACTGAAATCCCTTTTAAGCCTCTGAATGATGCAGGCTCTGACTGTGCTTAATAGCAAAGAATCACATAAAGCTAAAGAAAGGGACATTTGGGGGGAACAGTAACTGGAGGAAAAGTGGTCCAGGGTAGGCCAATCCCACTTCCACTGCTATGAATGCGTGTTCAGTGACAGAGGAAAAGACCAAACAGTCTGTATAAATTGTAGGTGTAAACTTTCCAGCTGATGTCAAAAACAAGAATGGCATTTTATTTTCCATCATATAGGAAGGAAATCTGAAGGAAAAACTATTTTACATGAGTTGGATCCCATTTTCATTGAAGTCCAAAGGCTGAAGGTTTAGTAGATGATTTCAGAGAATATTCTCATGGCTTCCTATCTTCAGGGAAAAAAGGAAAAAAACATTTCCAAAAAAGGCATTTCCATGAGAAGCTCCAGAGTGGCATTATCCAAATAGACTTCCCAGTTAAAGAAATGCATCTGTCTTTAGTACTTCTTATTTACTGCTCAGGTTAATAAGGCAGAGAGCTAAGTAATTACTTTTGAGAGAGGGTCTTTTAGAGAAGAAGGTCCTATGCAGCCTGCAGTCTCCCCAGGTCAGAAATCTACCTTTCCTAAATGGAGAGTTAATGAGGTGGTCTCTACACAGTATTGTAAAGTACCTTGGCCAGCTGGAGTGCTTACTGTGTAGTCTATAGTCTCAGACAAGTCTGTTCTGTTTAAATTGTATTTACATGGATTTTCTTTCTGGTTTTCTATTTGTTACACTGTGTTAAATAAATCTGGCTTTATTCAAGATAATTTGGATTTATTGATTTTTACTGGGGACAATTACTCTGAGTGATGTCCCAGGGGAAGAATATGAACCTCTGGTGAGGGGCACAGCAGCTAAGGAACTGTCACACACAATTAAAGGCGTAGGAGCTCTCTCATAGAGGAATAATAAGGATTTTCTGGCTGTGCTGACTGCATAGACCATGTAAGTAGCGATTAAAATATACATGATTGTACTCAGCAACTCATTAAGGATTTTTCATTTCTGTATCACTACATTAGAGACCATAAGGAGTCTCCCCTCTTTCAGTCCTGCTGTGTCTTCAAATCCACCACTGAAACTCAAACACCAGGTCCCAGGTGCTTAATGCCAAAAACAGAAACAGCTTTAGAATTCCTAGCTAAATACATATCTAGGCAAGGTCTTGATGGCCTGTGGATGTCTAGTATGATAGAAAAATGCCAGTTCTGAAGCTCTTTTTGGTCTCTGTATGACATACTCCCTCTCATTGCTATTCATATAGAAAAGTCAAATAGGGCTAAAGAGAAGAACATCCTAATATTGTCTGAATTTACACTTTTTTAAAAGGCAATGACAAAAACCCCTTTGACACAGAAAGAGTAACCTTGTCACAAAAACAAAGCGACACAGAACCAGTCCTCTGGAGTCACAGTTCTTAAAAGTTCATTCTGTAGCTGTTTGTCTCTATTTACATTATAATTGCTATAGTTATAGATGTGGTTTGTACCAGGTGTGTCATTCCTGCACCATGTTTGCCTCAGATTTATACAGCCAATTCCCCTGAGAGAAGAGAGGAGAACATGGATATCGTGGTGGGATAAATGCAGCATCCCAGGGATGCTACCCAGACTCAGAGTGAATGCAATGTGCCATCACCTCTACAGAAGGACTCCCAGGTACGAACTGGATGGTGTCAATTTGGTGTCACTACACACTTCTTATGGATTTTATCCTTTTTCGTTTTAAATTGGAGAAAAAAAATAGGTGAGAAGGAAAAGGATCCTGAGAGAGACAGTGCCCCCATTCCAAAGCCTGGTGGATAGAAATAGATGCAGCTATTCAGAAAATTGAGATTGAAAAAGCAGGAGGTTTCTATTTATCCTTGTTCAGCTTGTTATAAAATTCTCACTTGCTTAAGTCCTGCAAGCAAATAGCAGGAATCTAAAAAAGCATCAGATAACACCCCTGCATGTGCTGACACGTCTTGGTACTGGCATGGCTGCACAGAGAGGGGAGAGAGTAAATGGGGGTCGGATGTATATAAGGATTATTTCAGCATTTTTTCTCTCTAGGGCTGGATATTTGTGTGTGTTCCTGCTCATTTGTGTCGGCAGAGTCGGTGTACAAGGAGAGAGATCATAAAGATTTACAGCTGTTTGAAGGGAAAAAAAAAATCAGTGCAAAGGCACAGAAGCCCTCAGTGTTCACACACTTCTGGGGATGATTTTTTTTCCCTTTGTTTTGAGTTCACCAGTGTTTAAATACGCAGAGAGTCCTTTCTCGTATGACAACAGTGGCTGTGGAGAAAATTAGAGCTAAAAAAGCACTTTTATTTTAGATGCTATCTCCAAGGAGGGTATAAAATTTACAACAAGTCGCTCACTGGATTGTTGAAAGTGCTTCGTTTACTCTATGCTCAAAACCATGAAGACTTCAGCACAGCCTTAGCATGTCCTTGCCTCTTGGGGTAAGGGCACACAGAGGAATTCAGAGACCTAAAACTACAAATACATTAGGTAAGACCTTTGTGATTTGTTCAGTTCTCACGTGGATTTTGGTAACCTCTAAGATCACACACAACCTACTAACCATAGGACACCAGAAAAATATCATTGTTCTCTGAAGAAACAGCAGAGCTTTATGACGCACTTACTTATCTCCTTTTATTTACTTTATTACTTATACCTAACCATCCATTTTTCTTAGTTACTTACATTATATTCACCACGGTAGAATCTTTAAAGTATCCATCCTGAATCTCTCTTATCATTAGTGTATTGCTTTTCTCATGCAAATGAGGTACTTTTATGCTCATGCATAAGATGAGGGACTTGAAGCCATGATTTGAATATCCATACAGCATGGCCAGCCTGTATAGGTGAGTAGCCCAGGCTTTTGTACACTGATGTGAATATATTGCTTCCACTTCATTTACACCTAGCTACAAATCTCCACTTGGCAACACATATTGACAAAGCAGATATACTCTAAAAGACTACTATGTCTAATTTCAGTTGAAAGCAAAATTACTTGTAGCCAGGCATTTTCTATGTAACATCACAGGAAATGAGGACTTTAAATAACAGGTAGGTATCTTTGAATTTCTCCATATAAGTGACTTAAGAAACCTGCAACAAAGCTGAAGATTGAGCAGAACCTAAACCCTGTCCTTCACTCTTCAGCTGGCTAAGTTTTTATGCCTTTCTGCAGTAAAATAAATGAAGTAGGTAGTAGTTTTATCTTAGGAAACAAAAAAGCATGTTATCATTCTCTGTTAGCATCGAGGAGGAAGTGTTTAACTTGAGTGGAAAAAGAGCAAATTTAGTATAAGAATAGGGGGAAAGTGAATCACAAACACAGGCAGAGACTGTGTTTTGGAAAGTTTGTAATAGTTGGGTTTCAAACAGGAGCCCATCAGAAAGAGATATCCTGCAGAGACTGCAAAAGATAATGGAACTAGTCTTCCATTGCAAAACCCACAACAAGGAGGAGGCACACAGAGGACACAGTAAGCTCTGCCCCCAAACAGAAAAATTTCTTTCAAGCAATAAGCCAGAACAGTAAATTTTCAGCATTTCTACTCTGTGTTTCCCCCAGGCAAGGGAAACTATTTTCAGTATACTGAAAAGTAAACAGAGACAATCTCAAGGAGACTTCGGGAAGAAACATCAAAAAAGCATGCTACTTAAGACCCCTGGGATGCTGCACTTTAGAGACCAGGAAGAGGACTCCGTTCAGGAGGGGGGAAAGAAGCATTACATTCATCTAAACTGCGCTCTCCTTATTCTGGAATGTAGGGAAAGAATCTCTCCTTCATAAAACGAGTCTGAAGTCTAACACAAGGCACCATCAGCTATGCCCCAACAGACAGCAAGGTATGGACCTGTTGAAAAAGATCCAGAGGAAGGCCGCAAAGATGATTAGAGAGATGGAGCACATCGTCTATGAGGAAGAGCTGAGAAATAGGGTTGTTCAACCTGGAAAACGCTCCAGGGAGACCTTCTTGTGTCCTGGACTATACGTAAAAAAACCCTGCCCATTAACAGAATACCACATGCCAGAAGGAGACTCAACAGTCTCATAATTTTAATAGAGGGCCTAATGAAGAATGCTGAAAATTTACCCTATGGAAATGCCATCCCTGAGTTATTCTAATCCTGCAGTACAGCCTGTCTGGCATACACTCACTTCAGCTCCTGGTGTACACCAGCAGCCAGCCACCCCTGCCCCTGGCCCACCAGTTTGGGGTGTCCTCACACTCCCAATTTTTGCATGACAGCCCAGACAGGAAAACACATTCACCCTGGAGACCCTGGATCTGCCTATGCAGATCCAAAAGAAATCCAAGCCTCATCCCTGGTATTTTATTTCAAGTGTCTTTTCTGTAACTCCTTCCTCTGTGGGTTAATGAAGACTTAAGCACTCCGTCTCAGCAGCACTGATGTAAAACGGCTGCTTATTGCCTGTTCCATCTCACTGACTTTTATTGTGATACTTAAACCAAAATGGTGAACTATTACACTTCATAGCCTGCAAATAAAAGCAGAATGTTAAAAAGCAGAGGCTATAACCTCTGATCCAGTCAAAATTGCTCTAAACATCTAAGGCTCATAATCTTGAGACAACTTTACTCGGCTCCAAAGGGGCAAGGAATGGCATGGATTATCATCCACAGCATATGAAGGAGGGACTTTAATTGTAATGCTACAATTTTTATTGTACCCATGCTCAAAGATAATGGAAAAATCCTAAACCAGCATGTGAAACAGCTCAGCTCCATTGACTTCAGAGAAGCTAACCCAGTTTACATCAGTGGGAATATAGCCCATTATTTAGAAGACTTGAATAACCTGCAGCAAGTAGGAAATATTGGATCTTCTTTTCTTTGGACCACACAGAGAAGCCACTGAGGTGATGGCAGCCAATTTTCTCTGTTTCCAAAGACCCACCTGTTCTGCAAATCATTTCAACTACAAACACCGCATTTCCAATTCTGCACTTTAACGGAGCCACTTGGGCAGTACAATATCCATTTCTAGAGGCAGGAGGTCCTGGGGTCATGTCTGCAGTGACTTGGGCACTGAAATCAAATAGGAGAGGGGAGAGAATCGGCTCTCAGTCGTATTTTCAAATTTCTGATTTAAGGAAAGCCAGAGGCCAATAGAAACTCTGGCTCAGCTTAGGAGGAGGAAAGGGACTGCTTTTAGTTGTAGCCTCACTCCTGCTGCATATGCAAGTATGTTCTGCTAATTTTGAAATAACATTGTTTTTAAGGACCTACCTTTGGTATATCTAAGTTAGCCAAAATCATTAGTCCCATACTCCAACACACTTCCCACTGAGGCAGTGGAAAAGACACTATTGAACTAAATACAGTCTGGCTGAACACCTTAGTAACACAAGCCTACCAAGTCATTAAACATTTCTTATGCAGAAATATGAGGGGTAAATTTGACACTAGCCAGAATATCTGGTTTTACACAGCGTGAAAAGTCAAAATGGTTCGGTTGCAAGGATGAAATAGTTTGTGGGATTTCTGATTGAGCCCAGAGCAGGGAAAATTGGTACTCTCACAAAAGGAGCCTGTTCGTATGGAACCTGTACATGGTTTCAGAGCTTGTCTTTCTGCTTCTGGTTTCCTCACTAGTAACCGAGCAGGTTCATGGAAGCCAATACCTTTGGGGGGAACTAGAAAGGAAGTAAAATTCTTAAGGAGATCTGCAATATTAGACATGGCAGCCATTCAAGTGGACCCTAAACATGGGTTGGAGCAATGTCTCCAGGACCTCTGCTAGACCCTGGCATAGCTGTGAAGACTGACTCCCATAAAGAACACCTTTGTAGGTAACCCTGACTTAACGGGACACTGGGAATTTATCCAGTACTAAGCGAAATAACAGAGATAAGATTTTTTTAAGTGACTCACTGTTTGGAGAGTCTTTTGGGGTGCACAAGTCAAGGCACCTAAATCTGTTAAGACACCTAGGAGGGACCAGACTTCAAAGAAGTAGATTTGCTGATAACAGATTTACAGATCAGGTTCTTTAGAAGCTGCCTCAAGGTAGGGAATGAAAATAAAATAAAAATGTAAAACAAAATAAATACTACCAAGGCAACCACAGTCTATATGTGCAATTGAGAAATCTTGTTTAATATCTGTAGAATTCAAAGCAACTCACTTCTGCACACAGCAGAGCTGAGGAAGTTCTTGTAGTGGAAGCTGAAGATGGAAAAAGCTTGAAAATATTCAAAAAAGGGGGTTGGCAAAACGCTTGGAAAAAACCAAAACCAAACCAAACCAAAACCCACCCCTTGTGGTTTCTTAGAAATAAATATTCAGCAATTAAAAAAATATATAAAAAATTTTAAAATAACCCAAACAGACAAAACCCTTCATTGTGGGTAAAGATAACATTTATAGCTCAAGAACTGCCTGAGCTACCAGATCCTGGAAGAGTGCTGTGGGGTAAGTGTTTTTATATGTCCGACCAGTTATCCCATGCTCCCCTCCCTGGCCACTTTAAGGGAGAGGACATGTGCCTGAGCAGGTATTCATCTGAATCAATGCAGATGTGTTCCTAACCTTATGTTCCTATGCCTGAATACCTTTATGGATGTAATAATTTATGTAGCTCCTGGTAACTGTGAAGATGACACTGGTCAGTGCCTAGTACTTTTTGTGTAGACTTCAGAATGGCCACTGTGTTTTTTCTGTTTTAGAAAAAAGGAAGATTTTAAGGAACTCTGAACAGCAGCTTGGCCTTTCCAATGCAAAAAAAAAAAAAAAAAAAAAAAGGCTTTAGGTCGGTTTGATATAAAATAGTAGAGCATAAAAGTTCCTGTGTTTTACCTCTATGGAATAGCAAATCCAAGAGAAATCTAACTAATGCAACATAGTTCTCTAGCTCCCATTCCCAGGAACTGATTACCCCAAAATCTTCACAGCATCCACAGGGGACAGCAAAGCACTATTATGGCCTTTTTACAGAACCAGGGCAGTGAGCACAGGTAGAATAAGTGATTTACCCAGGGATCCCACAGGAAGCTTGCAGTGCACCAACAGCATTAAGACTGAGACTTCTTGGACAAACACAGGTGCCCGAGGGCAGCTAGGAAGCAGAGTCCAGGTCAGCCCTCAATGAACTGCCTTGCTTCCTCCTCCTTAGGGGCATCCACCAACTGCGCCAAGAGCCGTGCGTACTGTGACCTGCAGCCTCTACAGCCGCTGCTCAAAGCCAAGGGAATTCAGTTCCCTCTCTTGAAATCCACTCTCTCTCTCATGGTAATGAGCACTTTAATCTATCAGGAAAATGTAGAGCTTCTTGGCACTGCTTTTTATTTCTGATCTGTGTTTTCTCCCTCTCTCTTTTAGGTTAATTTATCTGATTACATGCAAGGCACTGCAGCCGTGTTAAGGTACCAGTCGAGTTTCCACTTGGAGGCTTGGAGGAAAGATTACCATTAAAACGTGACTTCCATCCACTCAGCTGAAATTACTATTGATTGCCAAAGAAAAATATTTGTGCTGTGAAGCTGGGAGCTATCATGTTGAACCGTATTAACATAATGTTAGCATAGCTATGGGTGTTTAGTGGCACGCAATCAGATTTGAAATGAACGTTGATTATAGATTGAGATTAATGTTCACATATTCATAGGAACACAATGAAAAGAGCAATTTCCTTTCTACTACAGATCAATGGTTTCCCCATTCAATTATACAGCTGTAATAATTGCATTATGCGGAAATATTTCTTAATGGCTTATTTCATTCTTTCTGTTTGCCTCTGTGTGTGTGAGAGAGAAAGACAGAAAGATCTTGTGTGCTTGCACGCACACATGCATGTGTGAAATCTTTTGTCAGTGGTACTTGCCAAAGCCTGTATATAATGCAAAATACTTTAATTACTAGTGCAAATGCTCAATCTTTGGCTAAGCTAATAATCTCTTGGCATTTTCCCATTATTCTCTTTATTCCCTCAACATAGGCTTGAGGTTTCTTTGCTTGTTTAAGGTTTTAACAGCTGGATCCCACTGCACAGCAGATAAACTGGTTTCTGTCTGTGTGTAGCTCTGAATCCCCAGTGTTGCCCAAGTGGTCCCCAGAGACCCTGATGGGTTCATGCCTGTTTCCCCCACTGGTTTAGTACTAATAGAAGCAGGTTAGAAGTGCTGTTGAAATTTCCTTACTCTCTTAGTACTGTCCACCTAATCCTACCAGTTGGTGTAACTAAGAAGCACAAGACTAGTTAAGCAAAATAATTTCCTAGGAGCTTCCAACCTTGTTCTTAGCACTCAGGGATTTGGACTTCAATTAAAAATGAGGCCTTGAATAGCTATGGCACATCTACAGGAAACTACTGCTAGTCATCTGATTCTATCTTAAATCAAGGCAAGATAGGACACCTTCTGAAGGGAAATCTGGTAGTCAGTGGAGACTAACTTTAAAAGCACATGAGGGATTAAGGTAAAAGAACCTTCTCTTACTATTTTGGTACAACATTTCTGAGGGAGCTCTTTTTTTCATCTTCCTCAGAAATAAAAGTTCCCACTTATCCTCATTTTTTGTCCAAAAGCATATTAGCTCAGACATATTCTCCTTCTACAAAGGAACACCTTTAAATTCCTAGATTGGTGGGTCAGCAGCCCAGAGGAGAATGTGTTACAAGGGAACAGACGTATCTCCCTGAAGGAGTTCATATGGTGAGTGTGAAAGGAGGAGTTTTGCACAGAAAAATGCAAAGAGGTAGCAGAGAGGGCAAGCTGTAAGAAAAAAGACTAGCACCAGGAGCCAATGGAACAGTTTACAGTGCATTACTTGGCTCTGCTCTAGGGGATGTCCTGTTATTGAACCTTTTGACTTCAAATGACTTGAAAACATCTCTGCAGGGAGATTTTGTTAGACACCAGCCTTGACCGCAGTACATGTGCAGAAGCACGTTCTCCAAGCTACCTCACAGAGGAAGCCTGCAACATTTTCAGGCTTGGTATCAGACACATCCTACAGACCATATTGCTGGCAATGATCAAAACCCCATAAGGCAGAGTTGAGCAATGTACTTCAGGTTGTTCAACTTGGAAGCTGAGGGTAAGGGTATTCTGGTCGCACACCATTTCTGCTGACTGTGCTCTCTGCACTAGCAAGAGTTTCAAGAAACCATAGCAGTTGTCATGTGAGATCTGCACCATGTATTTAAGCTGCCTTCACTTCCTCAGGAGCGTTCATTTTTTTCTTGATGGAAAAAAGCTTCCAGCAGCACAACACACAGCTATTCCTCAGCATAGTCTGGCTTGTTGCATTTGTCTTTCTTACACTGCCAGCTCTTTGAGGTAAAGAATCAAGTTTTGCAGGTTTGGTTTTTTTTTTTGTTGTTTTTGGGGTTTTTGTTTTTTTCCAGACCATCCACAAAAAACGATGCCCATGTTTTGGTATGTCATTCCACATTGTAGGATTAAAATACAAAGTGCACTTAAGCAGGATTCAAAGTTAGATATCAACCACTTTTAGTTGCTTTAGAAGAAAATCCCCCCTACTTGATACGTGGAAGAAATTACTACACAGGGATTACAAGAACTGCAGAGTCACTATTCCCCTTGTGATGCTGAGTCATCAGATGGTAACAAATGAACAAGAATGAGGCAACATGACCCACTCATTCAGCATTTAATCTGCCTCCCTTTTTCCCCTTTCCTGAAAGTTTCACATCTCTGTTCACTCATCTCAGTTTGTCAGAAGTCACATGGAGGGACAGGCACAGTTTTGCCTCATGAGCATTTTCAGTTACCAGACAGTGGAGTTTCACAAAAAGTGGTATACTTGAAGGGTCTTGCCTGGAGGAGAAATAGATGGAAGTAATCATTGCTTTTATTAAACTAAGTATTTGGGCCTTTGGGAAGTGGGATACGAGAAGTTAAGTGAATGGAGATTGTGGAAGAAACAAAATAAGTTTGATAAATCCCAGTGAACAGAAAACAGCATTCAAAAGCTGTGATGTTTAAGATTTTGAAAACTTAGCAATTTTGAATGCGCATATTTCTGAGACCTTCAGGGGACCTTTGTTTTTAGAAAAGACATTTTAGTTTTCCAACTTTTCATTTGACTGAATATCAAATTGTTAAGTCTGTTTTGAAGGTCCTGGTTATTTTTTGTGCTTCAGTCATTCCCAGTAATACTGATTCAGTCTCACGTACCTGAAACTTACTTGAAAAATAGCAAATACTTATGTTCGTATACATGCCAGCATGGGCTCTGAGGCACACCAATGTAACTGCTAGTAGATGCTCTGCTCATGGAATCACTCTGGGTTTACAGCAGCAACAAGGAACTGGAGTTTGACACAGTACTGCTCTTACCTGACCCAGCTGGTGGCCTAAACTGTTGCAAATTTGCAACAGTTGGCTTCAGAACTAGTCTTTAAACTCGCATTGCCAACTACTGTAATCTACAACGAGCATTCCAGACAGATATTCTTCAGTGTTTTTTAAGAAGAAAATTATGTAAATTATCAGATCACCAAGGCAGCAAATGCTGAGAAGTGGCTAGCGCGTCTTTACAAATGAGCTGCTGAAGAGAATCACAGTATCTACAGCTAACAGAGGAGAGAAGGAAAGTGGGCATTTAACAGTCTTCCTGTCCACGACTTCCCTCAGAAGTTGAGGTAAACATGGATTTCATCAAGCTTTGAATTAACTTCCTCTGGAAAAGAGATCTGTCTTTGGCATGGATCTCTTCAGAAAACTAGTGAGGGATTCATCTCCCCTGACTCCAGATAACTCTAGTGAAGACAACTGTGTGTGATCCAATCATCCATGATTCATTTATGGTTGAGTCAATTGAGAGAAGTAGGGATTTCTAAATCATGATTAACAACCAATTTCTGTCAAACACATCAAGAGGAGATGAATTGTGCTTTAGAACTGTTGACTATCCTCCATAGTCTGTAGGAGAACTTACTGGAGCTATTCAGACATTTACAGTTTAGATACCAGATGTGAAAGTTTGGAAAAAGTCAATCTCACACTTTTTTCCTAAGTAACATGAAAAATAAAAATCCCTGTGTCTTTGTGTAAGCACAGAACACAGTAACAGCTTTTCCTTCATAAAAAAAAAAAAAACTGACTTATTAAAATGTGAACATTCATTAGCTAATTATCATCTCCTCTTCAGCAGAAAATAAGGAAGCAGAATCTGCTAGAGGCTTGCTCAACCACAGGTTAATCTGAAATTATATCCTACTAGATGGGAAACATAAAGAAATGCCTTGTTCCCAAGGTTATTTTTTACAGGTTTTCTGAGTGGCCTATAATTTGGCCTAATGCTTTACCTTGGAATTGTGGAAGCATATGGCATGACCTTCAACTCCTAACAGCCTTCAAGAAGCTGAAGTTGGATTGTTTGGGGTCATGGGTAACAACTGAGAAGTCATAGGTCAAATTCAAAACCATATTACATCTCTAGGAAAGGTTACCTTCCCAATAACATATGGCATGACCTCTAGCTCTGATTAGTCTGTGAGGGGCTCTTGTCCTCCATTCACACGTTCATGTATTCAAAATCTCTAGATCAAATATGAAGAAAAACTTCTTTCACCTTATCACGGTAGAATGTATTTTTTTCCTCTTTCCCTAAAGACAATTCTGGGTTTAGAAATGCTGTATTTATGTTAACTACTTGCTAGTGAAGCTGTTTTTAATCATATGCATGAGTTCTACCACTACTGCTCTATAAAGCACAATGGAAATATCATGTGAGATCAAATAAGTAGATTTTCCCCTTTTGGGGACAAATACACTTTTAAGAAAGGCATTGATATCCAATAGCCATCTTAATTTATGACATGCTTAATTTTGTGCATGATTACTATAGATGCCTTTGTAGAGGAGTGAAAATCCATGTTTTAATAATCTGCTCCAAGGCTTTGTTCAGTTTTAGAGTATTGCTTGTGCAGGGGCACAAGTCTTCATGACTGATAGGAGCAGCAGACAGGCCATCAACACCATGAAAATTAATACTTGAGTATCAGTGAGGTAGGCATAAGAGACAAAAGGTCTGGAGTTATGTGGGAACCCAATTTGTATTTATCAGTTCACTTACCCTGAAGCAAATTTCTCAGCGAACTAGAACTGCCTTCCCTGGAGTAACATCCTCAAATGAGCAATGATGAAGCTTCTTTCAGCCTGATGGTTCAGTCCTCCTACGAAACAATGTGACTTCATTGTTCTGTACATCACCATAGCAGAGCTTGGCTAATGCCAACTGCATTTATATCTACAAAGCAAACAAACAAAAAAGTGGCAAAATGAAAGTGGAAGAAACTTGAAACAAAAGGCTTACAGAAAAGAAGTCTTTAGGTTGTTTACCACTGCTACATAGGCAAATATATTTCAGTATGTCTGTGGAGTACCAATATGCTTTCAGAGCAATAAGTAATATGTGAGATCACTGGTCAGATATTTGTATTTTAATAATACCTCAAAGAAAGACTTAAACATCCACCAGTTGTTGTAAGAAATGTTATCTGTCGGAAAATATGTCAAACAACAGGTTGCCTACTTTATAACCATTGCTTCTCCTAGCCTATACTGGGAAACTAATGGAAGAATTAGAATTCTCAGATGCATTAGGCATGTATTTAGAGGACCACTCACCAAGACTTGTGAATCAGTGTCTTGTGAAAGTTATTGCCATAAAGAGTGTAAATGCAGCATGCCTGAGGAAGCGAATCTCTATTTGTATCAAAGACAAAGCAGTTCTTGTTCAAGAGGGAGAAACACCACATTGTCTAAATTATTCTATTGTGTTTAGATATGTTTAAAAGAAGTGCTAGGAGCTGCATCTGCAGGGAGGCTTGGCATCCAAGGGAATCTGGCTTCTGCACTCCAGGCTGAAGCTGAATTTCATCTTTCAGACTCATTGCTAGAGCATGTTGAAACATTTGATTCTCTCATGCGTTAACAGAAGTCTGTGAATTTGAGAATTCGGCTTGGATCACACTGGATTCATTATCTAGTCATAGTTTACTAGAACTAGTAGGGATATCCACAGGTAGTTCTGTATTTTAACCTTTACTGTTCTGTAACCTTCCATATTACAGACTTTAGCCTTCAAAAGACATGCTAGAAGGAGAACTTACTATTTGGGAAATAGTAACCTGATAGTAAGAAAGCGTGTTTTGCAGCATGCTCTGTTAATGTGGCTCACAGCTCTGCCTCCGTGAGCTGTTCCTCCTTTGCACTAGTACCCTCTGCCCCTTGGTCTGGGTATTCAAAGTCTCAGTGTCAGCTCTTTTTGTCTTATGCTGATTAAACAAATCCACAGCTTGTTTGTCTTCACAGTAAGAAAAAGGACAGGTTCCTTTTCTGGGCATGTTTTTTGTCAACCAAGCTCTGTTAGTTTCCTTCCCAGTGGAAAAGCACTACTGGGAGCACCTGAGTGTTGTCCTGACTGCAGAGTGACTGGGGAGGGACCTGGGAAGCACGGATGTGCAAGCTGATGGGTCTGCTAATGTGCTTAGGGGTAGGTGCAGGTAGTTTTGGAAGAAGCATGATTTGGAAAAGCTGTGCTGGACAGTCTGTTGCAGTAAATGCCATGTCTATACTGAGGTGAAGATGGACTATAGGTTTTTATCACAGTTTTTGCATTCCAAGAATGAGGAACAGAACCCTGCTGGGAAAGAGAATGAAAAATTCAAATAAGAGCACTACATTAGGCTGAAACCTTCATCATCACCGGTTAGCATTATGAAAAGGCAGCCCTTGTGCTAGGGTTATTCTAGGTAGTACCTTGTAACTGGAAGGGCTTCTATGTCACGCTACATTGAAATACGCAAACACTTTTCACTTCAGCTCAGTAAGTTCTTGGCATCAATCACAACTGCCTCCTCCTTCATCCAAAGTGGTTTACACAAAACTGCCCATAATTCACTCTTTCTGAGGTTCACTGGCTCAACGAACCAAATCAAACCACCCCTGCAGGTTACGGGAAGCTGCCCTGCACTCTTCTCTGCTCACCACGGCCAGCAGGAGGTAAGTGAAAAGGCATTTGCAGTGCACTCCATCTGCCCTCATTTTGTATTTGAAATTCCAGATTCACCCCCTTGTCTTCGCTTTCTCCGGCAGTTTCCCTCCTGGCTGTGTAAAAGCCATGCCAGGTGTTGCTTTGTTCCTTTATAGCAATATTGCTGCTGCCTTCTTTGTGCAGATGCTGCGGTCAGAAATGCCAGCATCATACTCCTTTCAACATTTTCTTTTTTAACTTTGTCCTACACATAGTTCCTCATATCTCCCCCACCCAACATGCAGTTACACAAACTCTGTTCACACACATGCTGAGACCTCAGGGTCTATGGACCAAAGAAAGTGGCATGTGTACAGACATGCTG
Source organism: Pezoporus occidentalis (assembly GCF_034315485.1). NCBI lineage: Eukaryota > Metazoa > Chordata > Aves > Psittaciformes > Psittacidae > Pezoporus > Pezoporus occidentalis. The sequence continues at coordinate 1,299,643 of NW_026913252.1, forward strand.
CACTAGCATAGGCTTTTCCATAGTTTAGCTCATTGCTGCAGTGGCTAGGCACTCTTATACTGAAAATTTCAGCTTCCAGGTGCTAGAGGCAGGAATCAGAAAACTCCAGAACCTCCTTATCTAGTAGACCTGAAAAGGAGAATGAGTGCCATGACTGTCTCCTGATATCTTCTAGCTGTGGGACAAGCATTTCTTAGAGCATCAGAGTGCTGAGTTGTAATATGAGGGGATACGGAGGAGCAAGAGGATATTATACTTTCCTTCCTTCTTCCTTCCTGGGGATTCCTGGCAGTTAAACTGAGCTCAAAAGCATAGAAAGATCAGGAAGCTATTTCAGTGGATGAGGCCTCTGGCACGTACACTTCAGTCTGGTGAGCATCTTGGTGAATGCTTTGCAGTGTGGGAGGTTCCATGCTGAGATCAACAAGTCTTCCAACCTTTAGTGCTATTCTAGTTCAGATGGAAGCCCCCATCTGTTACTATCCTCAAGAATCTGCCTGCGTAGCAGGGTCTTCCCTGGATGTGCAGCTACAGCTGATCAGATGTTACTTGCACTTCTTCAGTAGGTGGAAAACTGGAGACTTACTGTGTGTGGTAAACACCTTCCTGAGAGCTGTGTCACTGTCTGGGGGGTGGGAAGCCAAAACCAAGCAAGGCAAAGAGCAAATAGATCAGTCTCTGTCGTACCTAAAGACCTGACTTTATTTTCAAGGGAAAATGAGCCTGCTGCCTTAATGATCATTTGCCGACAATGCAAAACCATCAATTAATGGAGTATGACTGGCAATCTCCACTAAAGAAAGAGCTCTGATTGGAATCGCAGAGTTTGATTCAGATCAGGCTTGAGGTATGCTACCAAAATACTGAAGGGTCTGAGAAGAGGATGAGAGCAGAGAGAGGCACTTGCTGCATATAATTTAATCGATTAAATTAGCCTGTTTCTTTTTCTCTTTGCTGGCAAGATGTTCACAGGCTGATTAGAATTTCTCCAAATTTATTTCTTATTCAAATTTACTCAATGGTATCTTGTGCTCTTTTAAAAATAAATAATATTGACTGATTACAAACAGTTCTCCGGGAGGACATGCTGTTCAGTATTCAAAATATGGTCTGATTTAGCTAATGACTTGGTCACATGGATCACACAGCATCATTTCTCCTTTGCAAGTGACAGCTATGGATCTTGCAAGTCAGGAAGAAAATCGCCAGGGGTATGGATACTAAGAGAGTAGGGTCTGATAAAGAGGTTAAAGGAGTTTTAAATTTTAAGCTTCCGAAAGGAAAATCAGCCCTCCCAAGATTTGCTGGCTGGGTACAAAAGTTATATTTGACTTTCTTTCCTTGCCTGTCTGAGACAGTGGCCTACAGCAGAGAGCCATGAAGTCCCTTCTATCTGCATGTGTCCTAACTAGTCCTGAACCTTTAAAAAATGCAGAATGGAAACTGAGCATAAGAGGAGGAACACACAGGGTACGACAAAATCTTGGATCACCTTCATGCTGCCTGAGCAGTGTGTTCTCAGCCACAGTGGAAAGGATTCTGCTTTGCTGTTACTATAAGCCAACAGTGAATTTTTTACCTCCTAGTGGAATTGTGACTAAAGGAGAGACTGAGACAAAGTGTCATCGCAGGGCTCCTTGGGTGCGGAGGGATTTTACACTCCACCCATTCCCCCAGGGCTGTGCCTAAAATCTGTGTCTAGCTCAAAAACCTTGGACACATGAGTACACAACCTGAGGCCATGGGAGGGAGAGTGCGCTCCTGCTGTGCACTGCCTGGAAATGCTTAGACACTGAACATCCACGGCTGGAGACTGTTAGGAACAGGTTAAATAATCATATGTCGGGAAAGACACCCACTGAATTAGTCCCGCTTTGTGGCTCATCTATAGTCTAGAAAATCTCACGAGCTTCCTTCCACTGGACTGGACACAAATACAAGAACAAAGGTTCCCAAATGCTCCTTTCCCAGGCCCTGAGAGAAGCACAATGTATTCCAGGCTCCCATCTCCTGAGACTCTTCCAAAAGGAGGATAACCAAAGGGACTTTTGAATGCGGCCACTTGACGTTCATCATTTGCCAGGTTCCGTGTAAGTGAAAGTTGATTGCCTCAAATATTTGCATAGCGAAATGCCAGCAAAACGTGTGAGTAAGGATCATGCAAATCAAACATTTATCTGAATGAAGTCTGCAATGTTATTTCATCTTTTGCAGCATCACCAAGGTCTAAGAAGATGTAGTTCTGGACTAATCTGAACTGGAGGTTCAGAGTAAGATCAGAATATTGGGAAAGGCATTGAAGAACAAGTCTCTGTAGATCTATGCAGGACAGGCTGCACGTCACCTGGCTACATGGGGGCTTTCTGTTTAGTGCAGGACTATTTGTCTCAACTTTACGTTAAAGCCAAATTTAGCAGCGCAAACAATATCATACAGTCATATCGTAAAAAGCTCACAGGCTGTGAATCCATAGCATTATTACCAGGACAGAGGTATTTCAAAGCAGCTATTAAGATGCGGGGGCATGTATATGCATGAAAATCCAAGCGGAAGTCCTTATGGTAAGAAACACATGCTTTCTCTTCTATCAAACCACCTCCCACCCCGTTTTTTTTGCAGTTTCACCCTATTGTCGAATTCTTTTTCTTCCACTACTTTCACCTTCCAAAAAAAGCAAACATGTCCCATTTCCAGCAAAATGCTTACTCAGTGCCTGTCTTCCCAGCGCTAATGGCTTTCTCAGATGGAAGATGTCGTGCTAGGCAGGAACCGAATGAAAAAATAAACAATTAATGGGCAGGATTCATTGTTTTTTACATGCTTTTACATTTTTACTTTCCAGATTGGCAGCACCATGGGAAACCCAACACTTGGATGAAGAAGAGTGTGTATGGTGAATATGAGGGAAGAATTCTGAAGCTGTAATTCAGGTAAGTGAGACCTGAGAGGGGTTAGTTCTTTTTCCTTCTCTTTTTCTTCCTTTTTTTTTCAGGCAATTATTTTATAGCACATATCATCAAGTCTGTATTAAACAGAGTTTTGGGGGCTAATGCTTTCCAGCCTTGATTCTCAGACTTCGTAACTCTTCCAAATACTACTTTAAAATGTCTTAGCTGTATAAATACATGAGACCTCAATGTTTCCCTTGTGGACTAAGCTGAAAACAAGTTAGATTAAAAATAGATTTATTTTTTAGTATTTCTAATTATGCATTGGCCAAAGAGAAAAACAAACAAACAAGCAGAAGTCTATCACATGAAAAAGCCTTGATGTTCCTAATGAGATTTTAAAATTGACACCCAATTTTATATTAGTAAAAACAAAGCCTCAGAGGAAGCTTACATACATGAAGGTCTACAAAGAAGCAGATCAAGTTCAATAAGTCAGTGACTTGTTCTTGGCTATCTGACTTGGGCTACAGTCTCCCTTAACACGTTAGATGAGCTAGCCTCCTAGAAAGCACTGGGAGCACTAGGGGCCAAGGTAAGCTCACACAAAGGACCTACTATACCACGGTAAGCAACTGAAATAAGCATCATTCCACAGCAGCACAATCTATCAGGGTCCCCACAACATCCCACTACCAGCACAAAGTGGTTTTCTGCACAGAGGTGCAGAACTGGAACTGCTCCACATGAAATAAATGACGAAAGTGTCTTTGAATTTGGTGTCAAGAGGTTTGTCCAGTCTGATAGTAATCCAACCATCAATTCACCTTTTTGACATTTCCGATTATTCTTTTGCTATCTATCTGATTACTTTTTTCTTAATTAATCTTCTGCTGTATTTAACTGTCCTTTATTAAATGCAGAGGTACAGAGGATAAACCGTACAATAGACCCACATTACATTAAATATCACAGTAAAATCTCAATAAGCACGAGTGTTTTCCTTTGTTTTAGAAATCAATGGATATTTAATTAACACGGGGTAATAACTCTTGCAAGTCGAAGAATCCCTTCAGATTTAAATGAAATCATTATTACATGTTAAATGGGAACACAGACACATTTGAATAATTTCAAAGTTCTCTACAAACAAGGATGAATTTAAATACTCTGTTCTTCCAGACTGGTGCAAAAAATGAGTTCTTTATCCCCAACATCCTCCAAACCTGGACACTCAGACACCCACTCAAGAAGAAAGGCCAAGGAATGCTCAGAGGCCAGGATGCCTGGCTCAAAGAATGCAAACCTATGCCATTTCCTGAAGCATTAGGCAATTCTTCCTGGCCATAGTTGGTAGTTACTAGAGACCATGTTTGTTAAAGGTTAGAACACCCACAGAAGAAGCAAGCACTCTTCCCATGAGCACTGAGTTGGCACTCACACGCTAAAAATCCTTAAGAATTTTCCATATTTCCATTCATTCTGGGTGCTTAAATTGAATTTAAGGTTGCTCTGTCTGTCTGCCCATCCAGCCCTTGCTACTGGAAAGGTTACTGGTGAAGACATTACTCTCCAGTAGGGACTTCTGTAGTCACTGCATGTTGTTACACAGACCAGTACTCCGTGGGAGTTGGGTCCCTGTGACTCAGACATTCTGTTGATAACCCTCAGGTTTTTCACCCTGAAGAAATCTAAAGCATATTTTCACACTTGTAGTGTTTCCAAGACAATGTTAAAGCAGCTTCTAATGTCTGGGAGCGGAACTAAGGAAGAATTAGTACAAGACCAGCCAATAGAAAGGAGATAAGAAAATCAGTGTGGCTGGAAGAAATATTTTCTGGGAATTCTGAAAATTCCAATTTTTCCTATTAGTACATGGCCTACGTTGTTACACTTGTCCTTATGTCTGAAATAAAACCAGTGATACCTTTCAGGTAAAAGCAGTGCATCTCCTTTCTTGTGTCAATACACATCCTTCAGCATAGCAAAGTCTGGATAGATTTTTTTGGAGGGAGGGGTACTAGTCTTGCTTTTATGGGTTACAGAGATTATTTGCACTATAAAATGAAATAATTAAATTTGTTTTTTTTTATTATTATTATTTATGAATTACAAATAAGGAATAAAGGGTTTGATGGTTTGGGGATGCAGAAAAGTTTTGATTCCCTCTTTCTCCCCTTCTCCACACTCTCTAACACAGCAGCATCACTTCTGCTCAATGCTCATCACTGTCACTGAGGGGCTGGGGATCCTGCATCCTTAATCACTGCACCAGAGAGGGAGGGAGGTGACATGGGTGAACAGCATACGAAAAGAGCAAAGATGACTTAGATGGGTCGCACCATCTGTGCCAGGACTGCAGTCTGTAACCCTCAATCCAGCACCGACACCAAATAACAGTAAGCCCCAAGATTATGAACAGGCTGTGGTGTTCAGTGCCCAGATATGGACTTTATCAGACACTGAGCTAGAGATTAACCTCCTGGCCCCCTCATCAGGGTGGTGCTGGTACCCCATTCATTACCAGTTGGGCAGGGGGTGAGGCAGGGAAAGTTCTGCAGGCCCAGAACCACCAGTTTCACAACAGGCTGCTGTGTCTCCTGCTGAAGGTTTTGTTTTGTTTTGTTCATTGGATTCTAGGGTACAAATTCTTGGAGTCTTTATTTACTGTCAAGTGGAAGCCCTGTGTGACTCCGGAAATACCTGTCACTTAATTAAATTGTCTAGAGAGGAATTTTGGAAAGTGCTTCTAATTCAGGAGCTTAATTTAGGCTGGGACCGTGCACCAGAGCTTTCTGTCTTATTATTAGATGGAATTTCAATCATTGCAGATCTCTCCCCACCCCCAGCATTCTTTCCTCTCTCCCCATCTCCTAACAACCTGATTCTGGCACAATTCCCTTCCCCTTTAACCCTCCAGAGCTAAAAATAATATCCTCTTGGAACTAGCCAAAATTGAAAAAAAAAAGAAAGAAAAAAAGGAAGCAAGCACTACACCAGAGGTGTTGAAATTGCAGGAGCGAGCTGGAGATGGGTTCAGCAATCATTTCACAGCAGCCTCTCTAGAGAGAAACCAAAGCCATTATGAGAAACACCCAGCACATGGGTCCTGAGAGTAAGGAAGATGGTGTGTTCTCAGGGCAGCCCGTAACATCTTAAGCCCATAACATCTGTAAGATGCAGCCATCATATGCCTGGATTAAACCAACAAAATGGCTTGCGGTGACTGAAAGGATGCTATGAGCAAACAGCCTTAAGTAAATGTTTCAGTCTGGCCAATCGCTCTGTGCACTGCTGTTCTTCTGCAGTTAAATTGTACCTTTCCATGTAATTGCAGAGAAAGCAGATACAGGACACAGGAGTGATGCAAAGATGTGGGGTGGACAGCAATGGTACCCACACAGGTCACAGACATGTCACTTCCTGAACCTGAGACCTCAAGAAAGTGGCTGCCTCAGAGATGATTAGGCATCATATAAAGGACATTTGAATCCTCAGGTGAGAAGTACAAAGCAGAGTCAAAACAAGTAAATCAAACTCTTTCAGAGAGTGTCTCTGTGTGTGTCCAGGGCCAAAGGTAGCAGTCTCTGGCCCTGCATCTTCACACCATCACTGCAGAGAAAAACATTAGAGAAGCTCCATGGCCAAGCTGAGCAGATCACAGGCTGCATGAGATGAAGGAGCTTTACCATGTCCAGGGCAGTTATCCTGTGTTTACAGTGCTGTACCTGTCACCACGAAATGACCTTTGGCATTTGTCACTGGAATTGAAAAGGAGATCCCAGACTTTCATTTTCCTTGCTGCAATCAGGTTTCACAAGGATTACAGGAAAACTGAGGAAACTCTTCTTGCTAACCAAACCTCTGTGACATAACAGCACACAACCAGCTCTGCTCTGGTATCACGTTTTAAACTGGATCTGTGTGTGGACAGCATATGTACATTAAACAGTTGTTTGCTCACATGGTTTGTACTGCAGCGCTTGCCCTACAGCTGTTTTAATTCTGCATTGCATCAGCTCTGGGCATCTGCCTTCAGTCACACTGGAATGCCCAGATGGGTGACAGCTCTGTGCTGCTATCCAGCCCTGTGCTGCTGCACCATGCTGAAGGGAAAACGTGTCTGAGATTGGAGGTTTTCTGTTTGGGACGAGTCTCAGAACTCCCTCTCTCTATCTCAGCAGCTGGATTTAGTCTGAATCCCCACTCTAGTATTCTCCTCCTGCTGCAGAGAGGATTTCAATCTCATCTGGGATTAGATTTGTAGGCTGAGACACTGCAACACTGATATTGCTTTTGAACTCGGAGAGAGAAAGAAGCCACAGGACAGAGAACAGGACAATGCATTGACCTATTGCTTCATCAAGGAAGAGCGTCTAAAAATACATATTCATTTATACGTGTGTATGTTTATAAAGACATATATCTATTCAGTATATCTGATTTTATGCTTCCTCCACACCTACTTCTGCGCAAAGCACACTGCTATCTGGAGAAGAGGCGAAATGACTGCCTTCCACCTGATCTGGACAGGAAAGAGCTCCAAATCCAGCCTGGGATCTGGAACCAGATTTGCCAGCCTGAGCACATTCTGTGTTATACAGGAATGGCTGGGAGCATGAACTCAGCTCTTGTTAAAGGTATTTGTTTGCAACCTCAAACTGAACTGTTTTAATTTTGTATAACACACATGCCTTCACATACAGACACACTAAAAACCTAAACTTTCGATATCTTGTAACTTTGAAACGCCTTTCTTTGTTCAGCTGTATTTACTGGGCTGGATTGTCTGCCAGGACCATTAAGTATCAATCATTCGTTGTTTCATTAGTGCTGAAATGACTTTCTAATTGACTTTGTAATTGTAGTTAACAGCAACTTTAGCACAGGCTCAAAGAAGTCTTCCTAGAGGCCTCTCTGTGTCCTGTCTTTCATCTGCTGTCACTGGAACATCATGGAGATGCCTCCAGCAGAAGAATGGTGCCAGATCACTTGTTTGTAGGATATTGCTTTATTCTGTATTTAGTTTGATTTTACTTTTTCTTCCAGGGTCTGATAATGACTTGATGTTTCTGCAATACGGGATACTTGTCTGATAATATCTAGCCAGGAGCTAAAAGAGCAAACAGGGACTCAAGAAATACACCAGGATAACATACTACGGACAGCAGAGGTGCCAAAATGTTCCTGACACTCACAAAGCCCTGACAACACTTTTTAAACAGCCTCTGGTTTTCAGGCATTCTGCAAAGGCAAACCCTTTAAAAATAAGCTTCACGTTCCTGTGCATTTCAGAATAATGTGGTGCAAAAGCCCCGAGACTCAGCAGGGCAAGGGCAGGCATGCAGAAGGGGAAGAACCAAGCACCTCCATCCACCACCTCCTCCCTTCATCCAGCCAAAATGAACTGAAGCACCAGGGAGCCCTCGCTGCACAGCAGTGCAGGAAAGGGAACCAGGAGGGAATGCTGCTTCCCCCAAGCTAAAGATAGCAGGCAGAGTTCTCCTCTGCTTTGGGCAGAGGAACAGGAGTGGCATTTCCCCACCTACTTCCCCTTATATTGGCCATACCAGCATGGCAGGCAACACGCTGCAAAACCACAGAGGAAGCAAACTTGCAATGAGAACAGGCACGCTGCTAAAAATGCCAGAAAAAAGTGGTTCTGGCTAGGAGGCAAAGCCTGGGTAACGAGAGCCAGGCCTGGCTTAATGAATCCATGCCTAGATCTTATGGGGCTGTTATATGGAGAATTCAGCAGCCAGTAATGAATCCTTTTAAAGGGCTCCATGTTTTCACCACTGCCTTGAAGAGTTCAGCATCCTGGGGACTGCTAAAAGCAGCTAATCTCTCGTGCTCAGAAAAGACCCTGCACTGAGGTCATTGTTGCTATTACAAGATTATATTAAAATAAATACACTGTTAATTTGATTGGTGCCATGCTCTTAGCCAGTACTGATAAAGATTTCACTGTCCTATGCTCAGGCCAGCTGCAATTCCCAAGTCATTATCTCAATCTTCCAAAAACTCCTATTGAACACTGGAGCAGAATTTACCCTGGTTGATAGCATCAGAGGTTTGAGTTCATGACCTGTCACCTTCTTACAGCATTATTGCTTAATTTGCAGTAGATGGGTTAGACCTCAAGGCTGTTTCATGCAGGTGCAGGTACACCAACTTGCTCCTGCTGGAGCAACATTGCTGGAAACTAGGAGCCACCTTCCCTGTGGACCTGGTAGGACTTTTCCTGATTTGCTCCAGAATGAGAGGAAGCTCAAGCCCTGGCGCATGGAGTATCTGCTCTCCTCCTGTAGAGCACCTAATGCTGTACAGCTTTGAGAGCTGAGCTGCCAGCCACCAAACAGCACTCACAGAATCACAGGATCATTAGGGTTGGAAGAGACCTCTGGAGATCATCCACTCCAACCCTCTGCCATGGGCAGAGATGCCTTACACTAGCCCAGGTTGCTCCAAGCCACATTCAGCCTGGCCTTGAACACAGCCAGAAATGGAGTATTTACCACTTCTTTGGGCAATCTGTGCCAGGGTTGAGATGAAGCTTCTTGTGCTTTAGTTTAGGGCCATTGCTCCTCATCCTGTCCCTGGGCACCACTGAAAAGAGTCTGGCATCATCCTCCTGGCACCTGCCTTTGAGATAATGATCTGCATTGATTAGATCCCCTCTCAGGCTGCTCTTCTCCAGAATAAACGGGGCCAGCTCCCACAATCTATCCTCATACAAGAGATGCTCCAGACCCCTGAGCATCCCTGTGGAGGCCAGTAGATCCTTGTCTCTCTTGTACTGAGAAGCCCAGAACTCGACACAGAACTCCAGATGTGGCCTCACCAGGGTCATCAGAGGGGGAGGAATTGCCCTCGACCTGCTGCCACACTGTTCCCATTGCACCCTAGGATACTCTTGTCCCTCCTGACTGCAAAGGTCAGCTCATGGCCAACTCATCATCTACCAACACTCCCTTCTCAGCTCTCCAGTGGGTCAGTTCCAACCTCTGCTGGTCCTTGAGGTTCTTCCTCCCCAGGGGCAGGACCTTCCACTTACCCTTGTTGAACCTTATGAGGCTTCTCTCTGCCCAATTCTCCAGCCTATGGAGGTCCCACTGAATGGCAGCACAGCTTCAGGGGTGTCAACCACTGCCCCAGCTTCCCATCAACAGCAAACATGCCCATCACAATTGCAGGTGATAAACAGCTTCTGTGCCCAGGCCAAGACCTATTTTTGCTTTCATTTGTCATGTCAGCATCATCGTGGGCCCATACTTCTGCAAAACCTTCCCTCAGGCTGTGCCTGGTAAAACTCTGATGGTTTCCAGGTGATTCCTCTTATCGTTCAGTCCTTATCTCGTTATCTTTCAGTACTTAAAAAGGGCCTATAAGAAAGGTGGGGAGAGTTTTTTCAGGAGGGCTTATTGTCGTAAGAGAAGGATTTAAAACTAACAGAGGGAGATTCAGGCTGGATGCTAGGAAGAAATTTTCTGCAGTAAGAGTGGTAAAACACTAGCACAGGTTGTCCAGAGAGGTGGTGGATGCCCCATCCCTGGAGACATCCAAGGCCAGGCTGGATGCGGTTCTGGGCAACCTGATCTAGTTGAAGATGTCCCTGCTTGTTGCAGGGGGTTCACTGGATGAGCTTTGAAGGTCTCTTCCAACCCAAACTGTTCTGTGATTCTATGATAATTTTGTGGCAACTTGTGATTCTGATCTGGCCTGGGGATCCCAACTCGCATGTTTCATTAGATATAAGCAGTGCATTAACATGTGGTGTGTTAGAGGTTGGGTATGGGGCTCAGCTGAACACCTTTTTATATCCTGTTATAGTGCCACACTCAGTCACCCGTGATGCTGGGGATGTTTAAAGCTGGTGACTGCTGTTTGACCTGCGAGCATGGACAGCAGTGATACTCCACAAGGGCAGATCAAAGCAAAGGAGCCTGGATAAGCAATCAGATTTTCACTTGGAGTAGTGGAGCTGACAGCAGTCATTTCTCTTGGAGCCAACTGGTCGGCATTCAGGTAAATCCAACTGTTTCACACTGTTAGCTGTGCCATCTGCTAACTCCCCCACGGCAGCACACACAGAGAGATGCTGCAGGGAGGAAGCCACTGAAAGGCTCAGCCACTACTTCAATTCTCTGTGTGCTTTTAAAAGGGTTTTTGCAAAGAGCTGACCCTGCCTGCACAGCTCGGGTGCAACGTTTGAAAGCAGTTTTCAGTCGTTTTAAGAAATGAAATGGGTGCTCTCCAAACCGAAAAGGGAAAGAGTTCCCTTGCAGGAGTCTGGTTTTAAGATCTTTTTGTAAATCTCATTTAGGTGGATTTAGGGGTGAAAGGAATGACACATCTTCTCTAGAGGGCCAGGCTGGAACTGCTTAGTTGGTCTCTAAGAAAAGCCTTTGCTAGGGGTCAGCATGGAGAGTGCGTGATCTGTCCACTTGGCTTTCCAGAACAAGACATGGTGCCACTGTGGGCTCAGAGTAGTAGCAGAGGCTGGCCTGGCATGTCATCACTTTGGCACTTCTAAATTGCTTCTGAATATATTGGCAATTTGAGCAGTGCCAGCTGCAGTGGTTTTATTAGATATTTCCTGGAATTTGAAATTAATTTGAAGGCTCAAGTTCCTGAAGTCAGGAGAGTCTCAATTTTCTCTGCCACTTTCATCAAATCAGACAAAAAATTGGATCCAAATGCCTCATGACCCTCCCACCTTGGGTAAACTTAAATGGAATAAAACTTATTGTATAAAAATCTCAGGTGCATTACTTTACTGATGATCTTGGCAAAGACTGGTTTTGGATAGTTTAATCTGAAGTCTCAGCCTATATGGACCTCTGAAAACCTACAAGTTTGCTTCCATGGCTTCAGTAGTGCTCTGCACAGCAGAATAGGTAAAAAAATGGAGAAAAAATAGTCTCTCATTCTCTGTTGAGCTGAGCAGAAGCAGAGCTCTCTGTATACTGTGGTTTCTGTGAGCATTCAGGTAGACTGTGGGATTGATCTCTGTTCACTTGAGTGCTGGACTAAGCTTAAAATAGGCACTCTTATAGCTGGTTGTTGCTGCCTCTCATCCCTTGTCACTATAAAAAACAGAATATGAATACAAGATCAATGTAACATAGGAAGTTGCAGCTTGATTTATGCAAATATATTTGATTTTATGCAAATGTACCGCTGACCTTTCTTTGGTCAAAGTAAGTTGGCAGGTACAGGGTTTTGAGCTCAAGAGCAGAAAAAAATGAGAGGTGTCTTCATTATGCAGTGGAGATTTCTTCAGAGAACAAATATCTCCAGTTACCTCCAGCAGAGGCTTCATGACAGAACAATTTGCTATCATTTCTTGAAGAGATCTCCTGAATACTCACAAAGAAAAGCTGGTTGGACTTTTCAATAGAAATTTATTTTCAGCAGAAATAAGATGTTGCAGCTGAAGTAAAGAGTATTTGAAAAGAATCCGTTTCCAAACAGGAACAGGCAGCAGGGAAAGACAAATCTGAAAAATGTTCACTGATTTTTTTTGAGTTTGAATTTCAGGGAAGAGGCGTTTTCAGTCAGTTGGTTATTGAGAGTCATCTTCAGAAATACGCTCACTGCCTGTGTTACTTGTGGTTTTCTTTAAAACACTTGCAATCCCTTCTCCCCTCCTCTAAATTTTCTATGAAAAACCCCCACTCTGTTTTGTGATTAAGAGCAAACACGATTGAACTCAGCAGCTGTTGGGAGTTCAAATGAATGTTCAGAAACATAATTCTAGAAGAATCTGATGAATTCTGCTTTCTCAGCAGCAATGAGTATTTCGGAGCGGATCTGCCCCTCTGCTCTGCTGATATTAACTGATCTGGAATTTTACTATGCATTTTCAAAGTGTTCCTTCTGTAGTAGCCACAGAGTTTCTCTGTGCACCATAACAGGATTCAGGCACCTAAAACCCGTACCTAGCTTTGAAAATACACTCTCACTAAGCACACAATCAGGAAACAAAAGAAACCAGCATGACAAAAGAGGAAGGAGAGGAGGCAGCCACATGCCCAGAGCGCTGGAGTATGATCTAGGCAGGGCTAGATCCTAGGAAGTACAAATACGCAAGGTCAGAAAAACAGCAGTGTGAAAATGGGAGGCAAAACAGCATTTCAGTCTTCTTTCCTGTGTAAATAAAGGGCTGGATGTATTCTCACCGAGGCAGGGTTAATCAGGGAATTCTTCGTATTTTGTCTTTAAAAAAGAACTAAGCTGGACTTTGGCCCAGCAACAGAGAGGTGCAATCAGAGCCGGACTAAAAGCCCTACCAGGATGGGATCAAGCTACCAGTAAGGTCAATCTGGCATGTCAGCATGAGTCCATCCTCCATTACACCAGTGGGGTGCTGGCGCTGGTTGCTCCTAAGCCTATGCTCTCCAAGAGGTTGGTCAGTGATACAAAGGTTGTCAGAAAGCTGGGCTCAGGTTTAAACCACAGCTTGGCAATCCACAGAAATGAAATATCAGTTGTAGTCATGACCTGTAATGATGATACCAATATACAAATATCATCAATCCTAAAAATAAGAGGTGATCAAAAACTTGATCATATTGGGCACAGCTGAACTGGTTGATCAGAGGGGAACTGGACTCACTGTAGGACTAAGCTGGACATCCAGGATAAGAAAACCAGCAATTCTAATTTATGGCACTAGATAGAAACTAGACCCACTGAGGCATTTAATTCCTGCTCAGCTGCCTAAGGGATCATTTTAGAACATGAATTCTTTCATAGATCAGAGTCTTGGTAATCGGTGATCCCTAATAAAAGCATAGGTGACTTGGCTATGTGGCTTTCCTTGTATTTCTGTAGGCTTCAGCAGTTTAATTTACTAACGCACTTTGTAACATACTACAAGGTGCTTTGAATGTGCAGCCCTCAAACCCCACTACTGGCTCCATCCTGGGGCTGATCCCATGCTGGTGGCAAGGGGCAGCCCTTCCCGCTCTATTTCAAACTCAATGCCATGTGTTTTGCAAAGCTTCAAAGTGCCACTTAACGGGACTTTCATTTTCCTTCCAGCTGAAGAGAAAGCGTTGTTAAACTCCCAGGCTGGCAAGTTGGAGTTTACACAGATGGAACAGTTAGCGCAGACCGCAGAACAAATACCAGCAACCAACCAGTTTCACACTTCTAAAGAAAGAAAGAAAGGAATGGCAGAGGCAGGCCAAAGCAAACAGGCCTTGGAAAACTCGAACCCGCTGGCTGGAATTTTCAGCTGTTACTTTTCTCTTCACATTCAGGCTTTTTTGGAGATCTCTCGATTCAGCAAAGCAGAGAGGGCTTTCGCATTCATCTGAAATGATTTAAAGCTCCAGGAGGAGTGCTGTGCTCGGTCCCAGCAACCACAAAACATACATTGTTTGAAATTTTATAAACATGGTTTTCACTGAGAGCCACATTTTAAAAAATAGAGAAGTATGTTTTCTTTCCAGCAAATAACATATTGTTGAATTTCCCACATCGTGCCTCGCTGCGGCGGTGGGGTGTGTCACCTCGTATGCTTTTTGCTTTTTAGACCCGATGACATCTCCTGTGCCCCCAAAAGAGCCCTGAATCATCTTGCTGTGTGGGGCTCTCATCTGTCTCCACTCCCCTCCAGAGATGCTGCCTGGCTGAGAAAGGCTGGGTCCCCCCGGGGCTCATCCTCGCTGTCCTGCCATCAATCAGAAAGGTCATTGCTGAGGATCACCACCAGAAACCTCTGCAACACCCTGCACTGCTGCCGCTGGTCCTCAGAGCAAAGGGCCAGAGCAGGAATTAATCCTGGTCTCTCCCATGGCAATGGAAGCATAACCTCTGGGCCAACCCCAAAGGATTTTATTTTATTAAGACACAAGGGTTGTGCTTCCCTTCATCCAGCCAACTTTTTGCTCTCATTCTCCAGTAACAAAGTAATTGCTAAGGAATTAAAAAGGCATCTCCTGCAAATACACAGGCAGAGGCACTAGTGAATCTCCACTTGACATCTGAGACCTGCTGGGTAAAATTGTTAGGGGTGGATAGATGGGTTTAGATAAAATTATCCTCTTCTATTCCCAGAGATCCGCATTCAAATGCAAGCCTCATTATGAAATTGAAGTACTTCATGCTGTGTAAACTGTGACTTGTACTAACAGCACTGAGGCGAGTTCTGCTCCCACAGAAACAGGTGTTGATTAGAGTAACTTCAGATTGCTCCGTCAGCTCACTGGTGTCTGCAGGGGCCTTCTCTTACTTTGGGTTTACAGTTAGAGAGCTGAAGCAGCATCTTGTTCTGAACTGTGTCATTAAAACTACCTGTTTCTACCTGGTTTTACTCGCATGTACCAGAGGTTTGTGTTTTTCTCTTTGCTGTATTAGCAGTAGCTTCCTACTCTGTCATGAACAGGAATACTATTCGGTACCTCATGTGCTGCTGACATCAGATTTTACTAAATCAATCCAGACTTTGTACAAAGCTGCACAAACCCATCTTAATTCAGTGGATAAACATCACTGGTCATTCCAGCTGAGACCTTAAATGATGCTATTCAGGGGTGTAAAAATGAGTGGAATTAACTTAGGTAATGAAAGAGGAGGCGGCTTCACAGAGCAAGTTGAGTAACAGAACAGTTATTTTAACCAGAACAGTCAGATCTTAAGCAGCAGTGGGCCTTGATCATAAATGATCAGTGTCCACTCAGCTACAAGCATGGGGACAAGCTGCAAGTCAGATTATCTCTGTGTTAGGTGTAAACTGAGACAGTGAGTGGGGCCATACCCCTCTAATTCACCCCTGGTTTATCCTGCAGGCTCCAGCCAATTGCTTTCGTTGCTCCATCCCTCTGTTCTCAGGGTGTAATTTCCTCTTGCTCTGCACGTCCACCAGCACCACAAGTGGTATCCGCCAGGGCACTTCCCTCCAGGAGGGCAGGCTGGCTGCAAAGCAGGTTGCTCAAGGAGGCTGTGCTATCTGTTGTGGAGGTTTTCAATACAAGACTGGATAAAGCCCTCAGTAACCCTCCTGAGGCCCTTTTGAACCTGAATTATCCTGTCAGCCGAAGGTGGGCACCTTAGGCAGGTTTTCTGGAACAAACAGCTCTAGGGACTTGTAGGTCCCCACAATTAGTACAGCCTCTCCTACAGGGCAAGAAAGTGGCTGCACAGACACTGACATCCATGTCCCATCCACCTCCTCCCTGGTAAGGTGTTGTCTGCTCAGAAATGATATCATCAGTCTTGCAATGCCACAGCAGGGCTAAATCCTTCCCTGGTGAAACCACTGAAGCACTGGTGCACCATCAGAGACATTGTCGTAACTCAGTATCACATATAATGTTTTTTTTTTCAGCTAATATTGCCGCTTATATAATTATAACAAACTGGACCCAGTGGTTCATGAATTTGCAGTATTTTTCTTTTATTTCAATGTTAAGTGTGTACAAAGAAGATAGCATCTATGCAAAGGAGAGTAAAAAGATTGCAGTCTTCCTCTTTGCTCTGCAGTTCCTGCTTAGGGTGACTAGTTCCTCCCTTTCAAACAACCTTTGCTGACAGAAACCCGTGATGATACATGGCAGGATGCACCAGAGTACCATGGAAGCCAGTGCAACGTGACGCATTTACTGTACTACAACGTACTGTATCTCAGTGCTAATGACGTCTGGGTATTGAAATAACCTCCACAGGGAGCAACGCTGCAACACCTGCTTCTTCTGGATAACGCAGTCTTCATCTCCTTGCTGCAATGGAAAAAAAAGACCTTCTCAGAGAGGCTGCTGAAGTGGAATGTCACGTTAGGGCATGGTTGTTAATGACAAACCATTACAAGGTTGCCAAGTGTTTAAAATGATGCTCCCAGGATTGTAAGTATTGGAATATTTTATGTAGCATTTAATTATGCAAGGTTCAAATTATATTCAGTAATAGGAAAGGCAAGAAAACCTTTCATTAAGTGGTGCTTAGTAATCATTAATCACATATTTATTCTATGATAACATACTGTAATAGTGCTTGGAACATAGGTCCAGTGGTCAAAACATCTCAGATATTGCACTGAGCTAATGAGGCTTGAGGGTCAAATGCTGCCCTCAGTTAAATCAGCAACATCTACGATTGTGTTGGTTCAATTGAAAAACAGTCCTAAAAGCCACTTCTCAGGAGTGCACCAGTTCCAAGAATGAGCAAAGGCCTTGCCCTAGGTAGAATCATCTACTTTTCAGCAAGTGTCTATGACTTGAAGTGGGATTACTGTGCCAAGCAAAGCAAGCCAACAGCCTCAAAACACACAGGAGGGAAATTCAGATGTCCTTTTCCATGGGCTTTGCATTCCTTTGGGGGTTTTTACTTCTGTTACCCCTCAACAACGCCAAATGTAAATAGGGACACTGCTGGGAACTTTGGAGTGTGATCCCTGGAGTTAATATTCCTTCTCAATTATTCCGGTGGGAATTTCTAACGCAGCAATTTATGAGATCACCCTCTGGTTTCTTATACGTGTTGCTAAGGAGCAAAATGAGTTAATACCCAACTGAGATGAACACAAGATATAGTTATTTATACCTTTCTTCAGGCTCTCTTTGAACGCAGGCAGGCATAGATTATGTCATTCATAGCCAAGCACTCTTCCAAAATTTTCTTCCCACAAAAGGAATACTTGATCTTCTACCTACTAGAAGACATATAAAATTATTTTTAATGAAGATTCAGTTTCTGGAGGAATCATTGGAAGCATTTGGGGGCAGCACTGATACACAAATATGCTCTACGCTGTCCTAGTTCAAGTCCTGGTCATAATCAATATGAGACACTGTCAAGGAGGATTTTCTGCTGCAAAAAGTTGAATGTGTGCAGCAATTCATACATCTCCTTTGTATCTCAGTAAATACTATGATTTGTGGACAAATGGTCAATGGCCAAAGGGTCAGTATTAATGCCGTCAGAAACTAATACCTGATAGCCATTTACTTCTGTGATGATATTCCCTGTATCCATAAAGATTCCATGATTTACTTTGTTTGAAAAAATCTACACAAAATATAGTCCTAATATAGTGGGCACATTGCTGGAAAAATAGAATTGGAATACCTCCTCAGCCCAGAACTTTTTCTTCAATGTCTCTTCTGTGTATTAATTTCACCATTTTCCTAAACACAGTATTTTTTGCTCTCCATTTAAGATCACCTAATGAAATATGACTATTCCTTTAGTCTTCTGAAGTATACAAGGTACTATTTTTAAGTCTTTTTTTTTTTTTCTCAATAGATGTAATAAATGCCTTGAGGAATGTCCCTGTGGTTGTCAGAATGGATGTGGAAGTCACAAATGCATTGTTTTTCTGTATGGATTAAGGCCATTGTCAAATGAAATAATTTGTAGAGGAAATGATCCCTATTTGCAGAACAGGGAAAGTTTGCTTGTAAGTGCATACACTTAATTCCTATTAATTTTACCAGAGGGTAAGTGGAAGTGTTCATATGGCTTGTATGTGTCCTTTGCAATTTCAATTGCTGGTTGGGTTTCTGCTTCCACTGATAGGAAAGTACATTGTATTTGCAGGGTTAACAGTCACCCTCCTGGGCCATGCACACAGGAGTGTGCACGCTCTTGGTTTTATTCAAACACAGGATGGAGGTGAATTCAGCCATCTATTCAGAGATTCCCATGGGAGGCTCCTGTGGAAATCTAGCTCTGGCAAAGTATAGTTTGCAGTTCAGCATTGTGTCCCCAGACAAAGAACCTGTAGATAGGAAGGTTATTAGAAAACTGGTTCTAGCTGCAATGAGCCTTTCCCAGTTTCTCTACAGTTAAGCAACTAGCCTGCATCTTGAGTTGAATTTGAACCTGGTATGCAATCTGTATCCCAGCTAGCTACAGAGCCATCCCAGGAGAAGCTTTGGTTGGGTGAATACCCAAAGAAGTACCCCATATGTTCTGTATTCCCACGCTGTAGGGAATATACACACCAAACAACCACTTAGGCAGCTTCCAGAGCCTAAGGGGGCTACAAGAAACCTGGAGAGGGGCTTTGGACCAGGGCCTGTAGGGAGAGGACAAGGAGGAATGGCTTTAACCTGCCAGAAGGGAGATTGAGATGAGCTCTTAGGAAGAATATTTGGCAGGCTAAGAACATTGGGGCTGTTCAGCCTGGAGAAGAGAAGCTGCATGGAGACCTCAGAGCAGCTGAACGGGGCTACAAGGATGCTGGAGATCTTCATCAAGGACTGCAGTGATAGAACAAGGAGTACTGGCTTCCAACTTAAACTGGGGAGATTTAGGTTGGATATAAGGAATAAATTCTTCCCTGTGAGGTGCTGAGGCACTGGCACAGGGTGCCCAGAGAAGCTGTGGCTGCCCCATCCCTGGCAGTGTTCAAGGCCAGGTTGGACACAGGGGCTTGGAGCAAGCTGCTCTAGTGGAAGGGGTCCCTGCCCGTGGCAGGGGTTGGAGCTGGATGAGCTTTAAGGTCCCTTCCAACACAAACCAGGCTGGGATTCCATGTCTGTGGACCGCAGGGGCCGTGGAGGCCTGCCTGTTGTTAAACAGCTGCCACGTTTCATCCAAAGTGGCTGCATTTTAGTGGTGGCTGAAGTGCTTCCCCCGTCTACATTGGAAAGCTCATTGGGATAATTTTGGATGACAGATATTATTACTATATTTAATTTTTGAAACTCCACTGGAAAAATTAAGCCCTTAAAGAAATCCCTACACTTACTACATTCAGCTTTTTCCCTTGTAAGAAATGACTGGAGAGTTTGTGCTTTTAATTATTATCATTCTCCCTTGAAATTATAGGTAAAGCACTCAGTGACATTCGAAACATAAATTACTGGCCTGCAGCCTTGTGCTACTGTTTCTCTATCTCCCTGCCAGGGCTGCAAATCAATTTTCTGCATTTCTTTCAGATATTCTGAAGAAAATTGTGGAAAATAGCTGTTGGCACATGGCATTTTTCCACAATGGTTAGAACTATTGAATGGGGCTGTAATAGGCTGCTTTGGAGAAGCCAGCCCCATTAAAATGCCAACCTCAGAAGGATCAGAACACTCTCTCAATCTGAATTTCATAATTTTTCCACAAGAAGAGCAACCGAATTTTCCCTGGTTTTGCTGCAGTCCTGCAGCTTTGTTAAAAAAAGGGAAAAAAAAAAAACAAAAAAAAAAAGGAAAAACCTGTCCCTGTTTTTAATTTCTTTTTGTTTCTTCTTTTCTATTTTTCTTTCGTTTGGTTTTGCGTTTTGTTGGTTTGGGTTTTTTTCACTCTTCTGTTTTGCTTTGCTTAAGTTCCAGCCACTCTGCCCTCTGATGTTGGGTGATTTCTGGAGGATTTGATTTAGGGCTTTTTTCTTTACTCTGGTATTGTCCAGGTTGTTCTACTACAAAGTGACCTAGAAATTCACCTGTTTACAGTGATGATTATTTTCCCTCAGAACTGTCTCTGGTATGATTTCAGGTGTTACTGATCATACAGAGACATCAATTTGTGACTGGAAGCATCTTTACCTCTACCCTGGCTACACTGAGATTTAAACTCATGGGGCACTGGCCAACATTGAGGAAGCTCATACTTTCAAGTTTGATTGATTTCTTTGGATTTAGAGTCAAAGCCCTCTAAGACCATTAAGACACCAAGAGATGACAGAAGCTCTTCAGTCTGTAAAGCAGACTTTCAGCTTTTGCAGTGAATCATAGAGTCCCAGCCTGGCTTGGTTTGGAAAGGACCTTAAAGCTCTTCCAATTCCAGCCTCCTGCCACAGGCAGGGACAACTCACACCAGACCATGTCACCCAAGGCTCTGTCCAACCTGGCCTTGAACACTGCCAGGGATGGAGCATTCACCACTTCTCTGGGCACCCTGAGCCAGCACCTCAACACCCTCACAGTAAAGAACTTCTCCCTAAGATCTAACCTGAACATCCCCATCACCCCTTGTCCTATCACTGCAGTCCCTGATGAAGGTTGCACAAGAACTGAGAATCAGAACAATAACAGCAAACCCCTGAATTTCCAAGGGAGTATTCTTGCAGAATTTTTGCTGATCTCATAGTCCAGGTCAGACTGTAGGGCTGTTTCTGGTAGTGTTATGAACAGAGAAGCTGTTTAGCTCAATATGGAAGAAGCTTAAAGAAACAGGGTCACATCTCAGCTGCTTCTCCCTAAAAACTGGTTCTTCCAAAACCCCTGGAGAGAGCTCCTGGGGTTCTGATTATATGTTCCATTGCAAGGTGGTGATGTAATGCTGTACATGGTAAAGCAAGGGAACTGAGCTGGGGCTGGGAGTGGTGAAAGTTTGCTGGTTTAATCCAAGTCCGGGGACCTCAGATACGTCTACCCATAATTTCAGGAGTAAGTGTTTGGGGTTGGAATATGCTGCTGCTGGCTGGTCTGATGCCTGTTTTGCCCAGGCAGAAGGAACTCCTGCAGTACCATTGTAAAAGGATCATTTCAAAAGGGAAAACTGAGTTAACCTATGGGTGTTTCGGCTAGTGAAGGCTAATACATTGCTATCTTCATTAACAGAAATAATGCCAAAGAGGCTAAATGAGTCAGAACAGGCAGAGACACAATCCTTTAATGAGTCGAACAGGAGCTGGTTTGTAACATGAGGTTATTGATAATCCCAGGGTTTATATAACAGTGTGATTCTAGGTCAGGGAGCAAAAACCACATACTCCCATAGACACACACTGGCTGGTGCACTGTAAGATGACACACTCTTCTGAACAGATGGCTGCAGCCCGGGTTGAGCACATGCACTCAGGAAAGATGGTTTTTTGTCAGCGGGGTAAGGCCTCCTGCCTGCTTTTGCACCTCAATGTGTAGGACAGATGTTGATTTTTTTCAATGAACAGTTCTGCAAATGATCACCTGGGCTCCCATGGCACTGTATCAGCTTAATTCAGCCCAAGAAACTCTGTAGTTAGAGACAGGGTTTTTTTAAGAAACACTACAAGCATCTTTTCTTTAGCTTGAGAAACAGCCTCTTATTTTGATGAATTCCCACATGTGTACTGGGGAGTTTGACACCCAGTCTGGTGTCAAGGAGCTGGATCTGGAAGTGGAGGAACCACTCAGGGTGAAATAACCATTGTCTCTCAGCTCTTCTTTATGCTCATAGGGTGGTATTGCTAAAGAATGTGGTTTACTTTCCCAGCAAGGTACTACTGAGGTACAAGATGGTTCTATCATCACAAAAAAAAAGCTGTTTAATAGTAGAACTAATTTCCTGTTTTGCTTAATAACCTGCTAGTAACTGTATAACACCACTGAAGGGCAATTACATGACTTTAGCCATGCCAGGATGCCAGTGCTACGGTGATGCTGGTTGTGAGTCTGGATCTTCGCCTGGCGTTGCCATCCTAACCAGTCATTTTGCAGGAAGCAGTTTCTACAAGCTCTCGTGACTGTGCAGGTTGTCAGTGCTGCCTATGGCATGCCTGCCAGTACTGCCTGATCTGATCTTTATGGTGCCATAAAAGTCAATTTATGATATTAAAGAAAATTTGAACCGTTCTGAGTTCAGTAGTCAATTGTGGCTTAAGCAGCCTACCTTAAATTCCCTCCCACAGCATTCCCTGAGAATCCTTAAATTCCCAGACTTAATTTTCCTGTGGACTTCACATGGACAAGCCTATTATTGAATAAAACAAAGGAAACTAAAAGACCATCTGGAAGAATGTCAAGAGTGACAGCTCCTGAGTCTATGGCACTTTTACTGTTTGTGTATGCAGGTGAAGGCATTTTCATCCTCCGAATTGTCTGGCTTTTTTCTTTTTCTTTTTGATTTTTAATGTGTACTTATGCAGGGTGGGTTTTTTTCTCAGCAAGAAAACCCTCCAGATAAAGAGGAAGATGTTAACAGGAGTCTGCTTAACGCTAAGTCTCAGACCTCTTGCTTTCTCATTACAGGCAGCATTCGGTGACTGCCACTAAAGGACTGATGCTGGAGGAAACTTCCCACATTTTCAGAGCTGCTGCTCATGAAGCCTGGTAGCAGCTTTGTGGAAATAGGCATTTCAGTCACTGTCATTCACATTTAAGAAAGCCACAGCTGAAAAGCAGACACTGTGAATATCAAAGGCTAGAAGTAAATTCTGGCTTCTGTCATTACCACTCACAGGGAGCACAAAGTGGAACAGAGGAAGAAAAACATTTAACAAGTACAGATGACCCCTAGAGGGGTTTGGAAAGGGCCAATAGTGATGTCTGAGTGCGCTGCAGGCATGAAACTGCTCTGAGAACAAGCACAAGTGTTTGCATGCATGGGGTGTCAGTAGCTGAACCACGGTGCCAACTTCAGCATGCATGAGCAGAGCCGGGGAGCTGAAGTGCAGCACCAAGAGGAGCTCTGCAGCAGCCCCTGTGAGGGAGGTTTGCAGCTCCTCCGCTGCGTTGGTAACGTGCTCCCTGCAGGTTGCTGTGCTGCCTCATTGCTCTTTCAAAAGACAGCCTCAGTGCAGGTGTGAAAGGGGCAGGGTGTTGCAGCAGGAGCATTCTGACCGCTTTCCTCATACTCCTAAGCAGTGGTGGTGGTGCTGTGAAGTGGTTCCTAGAAAGCACAGGACTGAGCCAAAAACACAGCTGAACTGGTGTCCCGTTGCATTGGCAAGAGCAGTGACTGCATGTCATCGAACTCCCGGCGCTCACAGCACTGAAAATAGCAGGAATTTTCCCTTCTTGTACAAAATGATATATTCCTCCCTCAGCTATGGAAAAGAAACAATGGGGAAAGAAGATCAGGTTTGCCAAGAGCAGTGCATCCCTTTCATTTCAGTGTTCTCCCTGACATGAAAGAAATGCATAATAATTACAGAAAGGAACTAGCAAATGCTTCACAGTTTGGAAATAAAGTCAAAATATTTCTGACAAAACGTTTTTCCACCAGAAAGAACCAAACCTCTGTTTTGCTGAAAACAGAAATGAATCAATGGCACTTATTTTAGACAGATTACTCGGGTTAAGGCAGCAAGGAAAATGCCAGGAGATGTCTATATCGAACTCTAGAGGTCAGGAGTTCTTCTACCTTTTCCCAGTAATTTGAACAGGGTATCTGAGTTCATTTCTAAGCGTCAAGAACAGTTCTGGCATGATGAGAGTCAGAAACACAGACTTTTGAACACGGGGTTAAAAAATGACAATTGGAGATGAAACTGCGTAAGGCCCCAAAGGCACTTTCCATGGAGTCCTGAAAACAGCCCTGCCACTCCAGTGTGGGTTTCCCTGTTCCCTCCACTGCCTGAATGCACTCCTCATGCGTTTACTGTGCCTCATTTAGTTGTACAAAAGTGAGTGGGTGAAATAGTTTAGATGAAAGAGAGTCTGTGGCAAGAGATCAAGAAAATAATTACTGCTGTGATCCACTGCTGGAGCTGAAAAATCTCAATTAAGGGGGAGGATGAGCAGGAAAGGCTGTTGGAAGGAATGGAAAGAGATGCATATGTATGTGTACACACACACTCGTGCACTCCTGCTCCTTGCGTTTTCAAGGAATACTCTTGAAATTAGTCCAAGAAGTCCTTTGGGTAGAGTACCCTCCCCTCCCTGGAGTTAGTTTGGTTTCTCAGAAACATTACAAATTGTCTCAGGTCTTGCTCTGCGCGAAGGTTTTACAGCATCTTTCAGGACAATCATTTACATTTCAGCAGGGAGTAGAGTGAGTCAACTTAATACAGATCTGTGAAACTTCACATCTGCAGCTATCGTCTCTCTTTTAAGCAGCAGTCTTGAACAGAAAAGCAAGCAACCTTTCTCATTGAGGATGCCCCATGGAGCTGGTGTAGCTAAGCGAGAAGCTTCTCTTGCCTGAGATGGTTTCCTGTCTCTTTCCTGGGCAGCTGGTGACCACGGCTTTTCCTAAAACAAAATACACTGCTGGGGTGGTAGCTGATGACAGCAGTTGTTACCTTGTAAGCATTTACTACAAGATCTGATGGGGACATGGGGGTGTGGGGCATGCTCAGGGTACTTCTATCAGGTGGGGGGTTGATAGGGATGGAAAGCTACACACATGAAGAGTTTCACACCCCAACTCAGTAAAAAAGTGAGATGGAGGTGCTATAGATGAGGCATACATGTAGGGATCTTGTTTACCATTAGTCAGCTCACCCTGCATGGATGGTTGTGAAGTAGGGTATAGAAGTCCTTGACATAAAGTAAGTTATATTTATACTGTTGGTTTGTCCGTTAATTCAATGGCATATAAATCTGTCACTCACACAGGTTTGCTTAGCCTTCTTGGCTGAGAACAGCCATTGATTTTGCAGCAGAGATCATACGTGCCCTTAAACTGTGCTTTTGTAACACTACACACTGCAGATGTGTGTGCGTAAACTGGGGAACTACAGCTCTTGTTCCTCTGCTTCTATTTGGCAAATAAATACCCATTTCACTTGTTGTGTAGTGACACCTTCTGTGTGTTCCCAGCGGTGGTGAGGACCAGGCAGCCCAGCCATTCCCAACTTTAGGCACAAAGCACAGCTGTGGCAGGGAGCATGGGTGGCTTGCTGGGTGATGTGAAGCAGTGTGTTTGCCCCATCATTTGCCCACATAAAACAGATGGAGAGGATTTTTCATGCAGATAGATACCTGCATATTTTCTCCCTGCACCGAGAGCCCAATCTTCCTGGGCATCAAAAGAGTGTTTTGATACTATGGAGCGTGATGTGGTCATCAACACCTGCTGGTTGTGCAAGCACTGAGTGCCAGTCCTTCTGCTAAAGAGCCTCAAGGAAGCATGCTGATGATAAATAAATAAATACACAGATAACAATCCATGGAAAGCTCTCAGAACTCTGCAAGACAAAAGCTTAATCCAAATTCTTGACAGACTCTGTGTTTATGTGTTCCCCAGTGCTAGTGGCATGCTATCGCTGCACAAATGTGGCCTTAAATGCATCTATGTAGAACATACAGGTTTAGGACAACCATGGGGAATTGGTACCCCGCAAAATGGGACATTACAAAAGCTGTGACTCATGTTATTAAATCTTGTAACTCGTGCAACTCATGTTCTGTTATGTGCATGTAACTCATGGACGGGGCTCTGAGCACCTGGTCCTAGTGGAAGGTGTCCCTGTCTGTGATGGGGGCTTGGAGCTGGATGAGCTTTAGGGTCCCTTTCAAACCAGTCTAGGATTCTATGTCAGTCGTATTTCTTCCTCATGGAAGTTTGTCTCAGTGCTTGCCTAGCATGCCTTGTATTCATTACTTCTGTGTCATTAGAGGCTTCACTTCATAGCCACAGCAGAAAATGACAGTAGAAAACAAGGTGTTGCAAGCTCCCTAAGTAGGATCAGTAGGGTGTTTTTTTTTTTTTCTCCTGGGAAACTTCTGCCTATACAAGAACATTGCATCTGGTGAGGCTGTGGTGATATACATGTGGGTGGTTCAAGGTGTGGAACGATGTCACCATGCCAGTTAGAACATGCTGATCATGATGTCATATCAAAGAGCACTGCTTGCAAAATGACTGTCAGATGAACCCTGTGCAAGGGAACATAATGGCTTGTATTCATATGTATCATTTGAATATCCATGTAGCAGCCTGCATTCCCGCACCTATCTGCAAAAGAGGAGGGAGGGGACCCTCACATGATGACACAGTCTCATTCCAGGACAGTCCATGCGGAGAAAGAGTCTCTTAGCCTCATAAACTTAGAGCTAACCTTGAGGCTGATGAGGAGGATCCCCAGTGCTAGCTGTGTCTATGTAGGATTCAACACCATACAGCTGGCCTCAGGAGCACATCAGATAGGAACAGCTCCTGCAAGTCTATATCCAGTTCATAGTGGTACACTTTATTATGAATACCACAAGAAAGAGGATCCCGGACTGGTCTGGGTTGGACTGAATGGCTTTTCTTGGTCACTTTGAGCAGATCCTTCAGGACTAGGCCAAGGATCCAGGGAGGTTTACAAATCCCACATGGCTTTAGAGACATGGTATAAAGTCTCATCCTTAATTTCCCATCGATCTGTTCTGGCTGACTGCAGCTGAGGATCTGGCACTGTTAACTTCTATTCAGAAAGTAACCATGCAGTATTATACAGGGAGAGGCAACAATCAGTAAACCATCACATCATTCCAATTGTCTTAATAAGTCTAAACCTGTGAGATGCTGTCCAATTTTATTTCACATTCACATCCATGGGAATCAGAAATTCCTTGTACCTCTCAGCACTTCACAGTGTCAGGACCTTCTAACATCAGAACAACTTTCCAGACGCAGATATACTGTGCCATGTATTTCCAATTACTGAAGAGGATTAAAAATCTGGGTCTGGGATATGAATCATGGAGTTTAAAGTAGGTCCAGGACTGAAATTTCTCTGACTCCTGGGAGCATTTTGGCTTGATCTCATGAGGCCTGAAATTCCACTACTTTACCGTAATGTGCAAATAAACACTGCGATAGTTTCAGTCACTGCTAATGCAGCTAATACTTGAATAAAATGGTTTATTCTTTTTAAAGACCTAAATCAACACTTAATCCATATATTTTAAAAACAAAGCAACAAAAGGACAGGTTACATAGCATGAAATCTGGTTTGGGGAGCTCTCTGCTACAGTGGTTTCTGAAGTCACCAGCATGTTTTGGCTGAATTATCCCTGTATAAATCACCCAAGCACCTCTTGTGTTCTCTCTGCCCTTGCTTGTGCAGGCAGCTCTGCCTCCTGCCTGCTGCAGCAGGGCACAAAGAGAGCCTGTGCACACCAACACTGATGGCATGGCTGGGAGGGCACTTACACCAGCACGAAATAACCACAGAGATATGAATGATGCTTTAAATCCCCAAACCCCTAAATCATATGCTTTCACTATGTGACTATATCATCTCTATAGTGTGTGCGTGGTGGGGTAGCGTGAAATCAGCAGGCTCGGAGCAGTTTTAACGAAGGTTCACCTGAGGTAAGGCAGTAAGCTAAAGGCCACATGTTGCTTTTATTGCAGTTTTCCCTCTTGCTTGCCATTCCGAGCCAACGGTTCCCTCGGAGCCCTTCGTGCCTACAGACACGCACTGGCTGCACAGACACACAACAGGCATGTGAGGCTTCCCTGCTGAATGCATTTAATATGCTGTCTGTGCTGGCATGCTCCTGTCTTGCTTCATAAAACCTGTTGAAAGCCAGTCAATTCATTAATCTTTTGCCAAGAGACGTTTAATGCCAAACAGGGAAAGACGATAATGACTTGACAGTTCATAAGAAAGGGCCTGATCCTGCAAGATACTGAGAGTGGGAGCCAGTGGGAAGAGGAGGGTGTTTGGCACGCTGCAGGACTAACCCCTTACAGATATGCTGCTCTCTTTCTGCCCTGGTTTGGTACACAGCTTCCAGCATGGAGCCAGGAAGCTGTGAGGGTATGATGAGGCCATGACCATGACTGTTGTATGATTCTGCGATTCTATGATGCTGTCCTCTGAGGAGGTCCCTGGCACATCCCTCAACAGAGTCTGCATTGGAGGGTTAGCAGGACTGATGCTCCAAAGCGCACAGAGGAGACAGAGGGACAGCTCGGTCAGCTGCCGACTACTTGAAGCTGTCTCTTCCCTGCTCCCATGGCTAATTGACAGATAAAGCCCTGGCAGTGGAAATTGCAAACCATTTGCAATGAGTATTCACCTGCACTGTCTGGTCCAGCTTTATCCTGCATGATCACCAGCGCTGGTGCTCAGGGGCTGGCGAGCAGTGAGTGGTCCAGCTCTGCAGCTTCAATGCCTCTTCCATGTCTCCGAGCAGACCCTGCGCTGGGAAGGGAGGAGGAAGCAATACCGCCAGCCTCAGGCGACGGGGCAGCGTGAGTCAGGCTGCAAAAAGGCAGTGAGTTTCGCTGAAAGTTTGTGGGTTTAGAGAAGAATAATTGTTGAAGCCTTTTGTTTGAATATTAGATCCCGAGATTTTATGGCTCAGATTTTTGAGCCTTTTTCAGTGCCATGCTGGAAGTTATAAATGTTTAAAGGAACAGGGAGAAGAAGAGTTCTTCACACAGCTGTGTGACTCAAGGTGCTGGAGCTTTACTAATGAAACTGCAGTTATCACAGGACTTGCATTAAGCTAATTGGAGTGGGTATTGCTGAGGTCAACCACAGTTTCCAAAAGGTCCCACTAGTTCCAGGGCAGTTAGCGATGCTGAAGGGATGCACTAAACATCAAGTACACTCAGCCTCCTTGGTGTACAAGAGAAGTGGATCAATACTGAATTAGGGGTGGATAAACTGCATTTAACTATATTTAACAGTACTACTGATAGCACTTAAACTTATTAGGCATCAATTATCCCTTAGTTTCGCAGCAGCTTGTCTCTGTCTCATATCTGCCGCATTTGATTGCTCCAGCCAGAGTCTGCGGCAGAGCTGGGGGTGTTCTGTCCCTCAGATGAAATCAGAGTCTCATTTTGCAGAAACTTTTTTCCTGAGTCATTCATCAGCCCTAAATCCCCCAAATGAAGCCAAGCTGGTGCGTATCATTCTTTCTGATTTAAAGTGCCCTTCCCAGCTTAGTACTTCAGCATCCTTTCCCATCTGAAGATAGAAGAAAAAGCTTCATAGAAAAACTGGCTTGGTGGTTTCTGGTTACTGTGTGTTACTGACAGGCTTCATGATGAAATTGCAGTTTTCTACAGTGAGGGCTATGAACAGAGGTCCTGCACACTTCTGCAAAACAATTCCTTTGAACATCCATGGTGCACAAGGCAGCACATTGTCCACTCTTCTTGTTCTGTGAAGACTGCCAGTCTCTCCCCTGCAAACAAGGTTGGTCTTTGCTGGGGTTTTCTGCATATGCCTCCACACTAATTGTTTTAAATTGGATGCACTTTCCTCACTGAAGGCAGTTCCAGTTTAGGCAGCAAACACCCTCCACTCTGTGCATTCATCAGTTACAGAGGTTATCAGCACAGCCTTGCATTGCTGCTCATGGCTGTCCATAAAGCAGATAATCTCTGATGGCAGGAGAGGATAACCCCAATTTTAAAGAGTGCCTTAATGCTAACAGAGTCACCCTCCAAGGTATTGCCTTCACCATTTCCCACCACTGCATTTTTGGTGGAAAGGGGGTGGGTGATGGCATTGCTGAAGCTCATGGCCCATCTTGACTCTCTGCAGCTCTCTGTGTCCCATGAGAGGCAGGAACGGCTGTCTAGAACAGCCTATCCTTATTACACTTCCAATCCATCTAAAGCCTAAGAAGTAAAACCTAATAGTGGACAGCAACAGGCACCTTTGGGCTGTGTGTAACACAAGCAGCACTGCAAGCAGCTCTGTGGCTCAAGTTGCAGTAATTGCTCAGTGCAGATGTGTTATGGTGCAGGGCAGCCCAGCCTCCCCTCCCTGAACAAGCAAACCTGCCCTCGATGGGTGGCTGCAGCCTCCCCAGGCAGGCTCAAGTGGAGGAGAGGAGTTGGAGGGTGCCTGTAACTTCTAAAGGGCTTGTGATCTTCGTTACTTGGGTGCATGCAAGTCTTTCCAAAGGCTGTGGAAAAGCAGCTTGAGCACCTTAGTAAAGGATGGGGAGAAGATGGACGGCATCATCTTCTGGCCCTGCTTGCTCCCATAGGTAGAAGCAGGAAGAGGTCCAGCACTCAGGCACCTAGAGATCACAATTATTCTCATAAATGATTTGCTTCTCAGTAGATACATCAGGAGGCGGGGACTGTGGGAACATCCAAATCACTCAGCAGGCCATCTTCAGGTACTGGAATGGGTTGCCCAGGGAAGTTGTGAATGCTCCATCCTTGGTGGTGTTCAAGGCCAGGTTGGACAGAGCCTTGGGTGACATGGTTTAGTGTGAGGTGTCCCTGCCCATGGCAGGGGTGCTGGAACTGGACAATCTTTAGGTCCTTTCCAACCCTAACTATTCTATGATTCTTAATTTGAACTCAAAGAGCCCATTTGTGCTCCAAAGGATGCTCTGAGAGCCCAGATCTCTTCTGCTTGCTTCCCTGCCTGATGTCAGTGCTCAGGGGCAGAAGAGAGGCTTTGCCCCAGGAGGCAGGCAGTGCTGCTGGAGCCCAGCACTAACAAAGACAGAAATACTCTGGTCTTAGAGAGGAGAGAAAAGGTTTTTTTGCTGTTCTTTCAATCTTGCACCCAAGCTGTGGTGGGGCCTGCCTCTGCCACCCCCAGGGTGCACCCAGGCATGCCAGACCTTCAGAAGAAGCTTTGGGCAAGCCAACATCAAGCCTCGCATCAAGCACATTCCCACAGGCAAATACATTGAGGCAACAGGGCAGGAGGATTCCCCTGTCCAGAGCCGCACTGAGGCACTGCTGGTGTCTTTCACTCCCCATCATTTGGGAACATCTCCTTTGGCTGGCAAGCGGGGCGTGGGGAGGGTGGCTGTAGGGGATGCACTGGGCTGCTGCCAGGAGGGATGTAAGGCCACGGAGCAGCCTGGGTTTCCTGGATACACCCTGTCTTGCAGCTATCTGCAGATCCGCCGTGTTTGGATCAGCCTGTCCTGCAGAGCTGCGAGCGCAGAGCCTCAGCCTGGCCTCTTTCTGGCAGACTTGTTTATCTGGGTGTTACATTGCTCGCGGCCAAGGCTTAGTTTCTGTTGTACTTGTGCCAGGGTACACAACCCTGGCAGCTTTCGGCACATGGGAGGAGTGTCGTTTTATCCCAGAGTCTCCCTCAGGAATTGATAACTGTTTAACAGAAGATCAGGGAGCGGATGGAGCGACTGGAGGGGTCCCAGAGAGGGGGGCATACATACCCAGGGAAACTGGAAGAAAAGGCTGGACAGACTGTATATGAATAATAAACTTAGGTGCTTTAAATTTTTATTTCTGTGATTTGGTGGTGGCGGTGGTGGTTAGCTCCAGACTGGGATTAATGAATCCCCTGCAGCTATTCTGCTTTGACTAGATCTGGCAAAGATTATACTGGAGAGAAAGGGAGTGGGGGGATGGAGGAAGAAAAAGCAGCACTTATCAGCGTGTTTATACAGATAGGAGCTAAAAGGTGTAACGTGATGAGACATCTTTCATTTCAGACAATGCAAGCCCTGCACAGTCCCTCTGGGTCTCTTAAACAGAGGCTCTTTAGAGCCTCCCAAAAGTACATTGCACTATGGAAAGTGTTAGGAGCTAATTATGCAGCAGGCTGAAGGAGCCAAGGGAATGGGCTGAAACCGAGAGTGAGTTTTGTACCCAAAGCAGCTCTGGAAAGCACAGCTTTGCGCAGAGGATGTACGGACCCAGATATCCCTTCTTGCCGTGCAGTGTGCACCCACATCCACAGCGCAATACCGGTGCTTTTTAACTTGGGCAGCTCATAAGGACACAGGTCTCGGGACGCTGTGAACAGCTGAGTGCAGCAGAGGTACCCCATGTGTGCAACTGTCAGATCAACTGCGATGGGAACGTTTGCAGAACTTTATGTGGAAAAATATGAGCTGTTTCATAAAGAACCCCCGGTACTGAAATGAATCTCCCTGCCTCGGCTGACAGGGATCCAGGGAATTTGCTGTTGGTTGCATGGTGCAATTCCTGAACATGTCCAAAGCAGCAAGGCAGAGGTGAAAATTGGGAGACTAATATTTCTAATGTGCAGTGGTGGTGGTGGCAGTGAAGCATGGAAGAAATTCAGAGAGATCCAGAGATTTCTCTGCACCCAGTTCACATCTGTTCACAATTCACTGCTACCTGCCAAACAATTAAAAACAACAACCTGTTTTATTAGCTGTCACATCTCGTAATATATTCCAGGGCCCTTCATCAGCAGCTGACACCCTGTCAATAAGAGCTCTCTGGCTTAAAAAATGTGCACAGTGTTATTTCAGTGTCTGGCTCTCAGAGGTTTATCTCCAGTGCCCATCACAGGAGTATTCAAGCACTAAATGCAAGGTTAACAACTTCACAATTAAGGATGTGAAAGATATATAGACACTGTTCTTCATTCCACCCTGAGTTTGAGAAATACAGGTCTTGCAGGCTAAATTGGTCTGTGCCTGGTCTTCCAGGGAGCTGTGCATGGGCTGAGCTTTGGGTGGGCAAGCGCCTGGCCTTGACTTCAATAGCAGATAATCAGACAAGCTTAGAAGGGGCACCTGTCACTGCTGAGAACTGGGGAATGGAGTGGTGTGGCATGGTGGAATGTTTTTCCTTAACTTTTGTAGTCTAAGAAAAGAGAAGATGGGGGAAGTTATGTGACTGCTCAGAAGCCAGTGGTCAGACGCCCAGCTCTGTGTTTAGGAGCATAAAGCTAACCAAAATGAGTAGGCACAGGTATTGATGTATCTCTGTGGATCTCTGTGCCTAGGTAGAGATAATTTCTGCATCATAAGTACAACACCTGGCTCTGCTCAACCCTGCCCAGGATACTCGGATGCTGCCCCTGTCCTTGTCCATGGCCCTACTGGCACATGAACAGATCAGACATTGCATTGTTGTTAAGCCTTGGCAGTCCCCATCGTGTTACCAGCTCTCCACTCCAGTAACTGCAAAGTGTTTAAGACATCCAATCTGAAACAGATTGATCCCTTCAGCACAATCCTAAATCTGCCGAGGCTGCCAAATTCTGCCTTTTTTTACCTCCCACAGGAACAGGGAGACTTCCCACAAACTTTCCTTTCTAAAATGCGTTTTTCAGAGCTTTAAAAACTGCATTCACTGCCCAAAGCTGAAATTAAAGTGGTCAAGGTTGAAATCAGCATTTTGAGAACACTAAAGCTTGGTAGCTCTGGTGTTTAGAACTGAAAAAGTGAGGGGTCATGTTCTGCAAAGCTGGGGAAGACTTCTTGTACTTTTTCTGTATAAAAGAAAGAGGTTGCACTCTCTTTTTTTAAGTGCAAAGCAAAATGCAATCTAGAAGACAAATATTTTCACATTCTCCAGACTGCATAGCCACAGAGTGATAAGCCCTTGCCCATGGAACTCACAGTTTAAACAGACCAAAGACATGAAATATGATGTCCAAGAGCAAACAGGAACTTGATGGCCAAATCTGCGAAGGGACCCCAGGCCCTTGGATTCAGAACTGCTGGGATACTCATTCCTGACATGTTCATTAATTTTCCAATCAGGCCTTATTAGAGATCAAAATCCTGTTAAACACCTCCAAAGCACTGGGAGCTGGCAGTTTGTAAGTGATCACTGCACCTTTCATCTCCCAGGGGCTGCAATCACATCCATGAGCTGTGAATGGGGCCTGTGAAATCACAAATGTTTCAGGATGGAAACTGGTTGATTTGCTAGAAATTATCTCAGTTTTAGGTCTGTTTTCAGAGATATGTTCAGCATTGGCACCGCATGGCTACCTGGTGTGGAGGAAACCTCTGGGTCAAATTGTGCCCCGCTCTGTCAGCACATAGCCTGTGCTGTTACCCAGTATAGCAGCAGGAGCATAACCAACGGCAGATTGTAGACTTGAATAGCAGAATTAGGCTTGTATTGGTTTTCCTAGATGGAGATTTTTGTCCAGTTTTTAGATTATATTATCCCTGGCAATTATCCAAACTGAAACATGATGTTTCCCCCACCCAGGGATCCTGACTTACTCTTGGTGAACGGCAGATGAGTATCACTTAGGTGATTGATGAGAGGGTCACTTCTCATAATCACTCTGTGTCCTTTCAGAGTAGCTATGGGGCCTCAGAAAGCCATTTCCACCCTAGAATGACAGGGCCTGCTTGGCATAGCAGTTCTGAGTTTCGTGCTCAGAATTCTGTGGTTTCATCTTGTTCCAAAACTCCTCCATATCTCTGAAGATACAGCCTGTGTGCATGAGCCTCTAGACAGCCTCAGGGTAGCACAGGACATGGCACACAGTGCTTCAATAGCAGGATGGAGGTAGAATGTCACCGCTTTCCTCTCTGAAGCAGGAGGACCTCATGTAACAGGACCTCATGTAACTTTCTGCTGGTGTACATCCATGTGCTTGCAGTTGCACGCAGCCGCTCACAGGCCTGAGGAGAGCCACAGAAACTGGCAGTGGTGAGAAAGAGACAGATGGAAACAAAAGAAATTCCTGGTACTGCGTGGTTCTCCAGGGGAAAAGAGGAAAAGGGAGAAAAGGAAAAATTAAGAAAGGAAAAAATGGAATAAAGAAACAAGAAAAGGGGGGGGGGGGGGGGGGAGGGATATCGTTTTGGCTATTTGCAAAACCAGCTGTTGCAAAAGCAGATTCCTCAGTGTATCCTCACTGATCCTAGAGGAGCACATGAGGTACCAGCCCTCCAGTCCTACCAGCAGTTTCAAAAGAGCCTCAAGGAATTGTCAACGGGATGTGAAAATTTTTCCTTTGGAAATCGCAGCTCGGATGGTGTTTTTTGTCCCATGATGCTCAGCCTCAGCGATTCTATTAGAAAACACAAAATCCCAACAGTGGAATAGCATGGGTAAACCTTGGGCAACTCTTTGAAACTCCAGGCCCTTGGTGATCTTAGCAGGTGAGCTGAGATAAATCGAGCGGCTCCGGCAGGCATGGGGCACACACACCGGACTGCTGGAGTGGAAGAGGCGGGTGGCAGAAAGTACTCTTTGATATAAAGATATAACGTCCTCTCTCAAACCTCAGGGAGCCCCGTCTCCTAATATTATTCTTTCTTCATTTTCAATTCAAACCAAAAGTGAAAACAGAAAGAAAATAACTCTCTTTTCTCTCCTTGCCTGCTTTTCCCCCCTCTCTCCCCTCCTGCTGCTGCAACGGCAATGGGAGGGGAAGAGAAAAGGGTCTAGAGCCACTTAGATCAGTTTCATGCACAGGAGAAGTAAGACAGGAATTATTTTTCTTGTTAGCCCTTTTGTAAGAAGACAGACAACCCTTTCAGCCCAAATACAATATTGTAATTGCTCATATTCAACTGACAGAGGTTCCCAGATGAGCTCCACTGAGGCGTCATTTACTAATCTGTCATGTTCTATAGCACCCGCACAGAGCACTGTAAAAGTGTCTTCTTCTCTTTAAGTTATTTATATAGTTGGCTGAAAGCGCTTTGCTTGTACAAACTAGAAACTATTAGATTAGACCAGCGGAGACAGCCAGAGGCAATCTTTTTAACAAAGTGAGTGGGATTCAAAGTAGGGTTGGAAAGCAAATATTATTTCACTGGAAGTCTATTAGAGGTAGTTCCCTGGATAACAAATAAGTGCTTTGTTAGCTTAGCTTGAAGAAATGCACCGGTCAGGTTGGCAGCAGCTGGGTCTAATGGTAAACCGTGTGATAGCAGATGATAATTCTGTGACCAGTGCAACACATAAGCCAATTTTGCTCTCCCTTCCTCCACAGCGTGCCACATCCCTGGGTTTACTTATTTAAAGTGCATGTCAGAACTTAGCAGCTGGGGATATTGCCGTTTGTTTTAAAACTTCTCATCATCACGCATATGCACACACATAAAAAGAAAAAGTATGTAAATTCAGCCTATCAGATAGCAAATATTGTTCTCACCAGGGAAGGCTAAAAGGTTGTCTGTGTTGGAGTGCTTCAATCAAAGTGGAATCTGGGCTTAAACCAACTTTTAGACATGGAGCTCATCAGGACAAACAGAAACTCAGAGTTTCTAAGTATTATGTGAGGTTAAAGCATATTTATAAAAATATGCAAAACAAGTCATAGTCACTATTAGCTGCTAATTCTGGCAAATATAATTTTCATTCAACCCCTGAGACAGCTGCTTTCAATGATGGATAATGTGATTTTGCTTTGGTAGAGGACAAAATGTCCCTGTGCTGTAAATCCATATGTGAGTGATTCCTAAAAGCAGAAATGTGTCTGTATAACAACTTGGGATTTACTACTTTCTATGAGAGGTGCTCCATCCATGTAAGAGGTTTGTTTTATTTATTATTAATAACCACTTGGAAATACCCTGTTTGGAGCTCCCACTGTGAGGGATTAAAAATCAAAAATTATACATGGATGGAGAAAATACTAATGGACAGATGATGAATTTTTGCAAAGAAAAAGCCTGATTGTTTCTGACTGTGGTGTGGAGGGCTAGAGACACCAGAAGGCTTCCCAAAAGGCCATTACTCAACCTCATTCCTTGTATTCACATGCACGACTGGCTCAAGGCTGAACACAACAGGAATGCTGGGCTACCCAAAGGAGTCAGAGAAACCATGGCCCCATGTCCTGCTCAGCTGCATCCAGAATAACTGGATTTCCCCTTGGGAAATGCATGACACAACCTGTACAGGGGATGGCAGGGGGTTGTCCGCTCTGTGCAGCTTCTGTTGCAGTTGGACTTGGTCGTGGGAACTGCGCTCTGTCCCTTTCCTAAAGGGAAGGGTAGTGCCACCCAGGGCTATGCACAATCTTCACCCCACAATTACATTTTCAAGCTCCAGCCACCCTCAATATACGTATTCAGAGGCAAGATTCATCCCCAAGGTCAATGCAAACCCCCTCCCTGCACAATCCCTACATCCATCCAACCTTCCCTTCTTTCCAAGCTCTGCTTTAAAACTTCGAGGAAGTTTGCCCTTTTGCCCTCCTCTCTCCTTATACTCCAAAGGCAGAGGAAAGAAAATAAAACTCTTAAGGAAGACAAGGGCAGCTCTTGAGGAAGATATTTGCTTTTTGGGGAAGGAGAGATAAGAAGAAAGAGTGAGAGATTTTGCAGAGGCAAAATGCAGTGGTAAAATCCAGTCCATAGTTACCTACGAGTTGTGCAGGTGAAAACCACCATCCACTCATTAATACTCCTTAATAAGTTAAAAATCTAGGGATTCCCAGGGACACACCTGGGTTTTACCTTGCCAAAGGAGTGGGAAGAAACAAGGTCCCCTCCCAAGCCCAAATCTCTCCTACACAGTGGCAATGCCCCAATTCCTCCCTCTGCCAAAGATCCCTTCCATTCACAATTCACCTCTAATAGCGCTGCTCCCTGGTAATGACGGGTTAGCCTTTCTGTTGCTGGAAGCAGGCAGCTAAGCTGCAGCTCGCTTTGATCGTCCCTCACCACTCTTCCCGCAGGGCCATATTTTCCTAAGGGAGAAGGGGGTGAGGGTACACCCATGTCACCAACTCCCTCTGGAACAAGCCAGGCGAGTCTTTTATCTGCAGGGAGGTTTCTCTCTATTTAGGAGGATTAAGGCTTCTCCAGTTCGACTAGAAGCCTTGGCCTGCTGATAAAACACGCATTTCAATAGCTTAGCACACCTGGCTAAATGCACTGTAAGTAGCTGCTTAAGTGTATGAATGTTAAAAGCATCATACGGATGCTGGCATAGCAAATGGAAGTGACTTGGGGGGAGCACAGGGACACAGGAATGAAAGTCCCTCTTTTTTCTTTCCATTAATGGAGATTGTTTTCATTCACCATGAAGTGTCAAATTCCACCTTTTTCTTCTATAAGGTGGCAACTACAGCAAATTTCTTTACAGGCAATGAAAGATCAGGGGCCAGAAAAGGGAATTTTGACTGTGTGACTGGGTTTTTGCAATCACTCTTGCTCCTAGTTTGGCTCCTTTACCCATTATCAGTGGATCTGCTACACAGAAAAGGTTCAGACAACCCAGGTGATCTGCAGGGACATATAGAAAGAAGAAAATGCCCAGGGAACAAATATGTGCCCTAGAAAGCTAAATACCTGCTGGGCCATCCATCCCTCAGCTGTGGCAGCAGTTGTATTCCCACAGCAGTGAATGTAGGCAGATTTAGACTGGTGGGATTTGGTCCTCTACTTATGTTTTCAGTTCTGACTGCACCAGAGGTTTCCTTTTTCTGATTGTGCGCCTGGAGATGGATCCCAAAAGCCCAGATCACAGGGCTGTGATCCTGTGGGGCACTTCACATACACTTTGGCAGGTTTCTGGATGAAGCCCGTGTAGTGGGGGTCCCACTAGCCTGGAACATCCCACACCATCACCAGGCTGCACTGAACAAACAGGACGTGAAAGCACCTCCCCAGCTCTCAGCATAAGAGAGTGTGGTGAAGAGAGTGGCACTTGCCTTTGTGCTTCTAGGAAAAGGCCAGCATAAGCATTTTGCTGATGTATGGATTTAATGGAGGAGGTGGATTCCTGATTTTTTGTTTCTTTCCTGCTTTCCGGTTGCCTTTCCCTTTCTTTTAAGTGTGTCTCCTGATTTCAGCAGCTGGATGTTTCTATAGGGGCAAGGTGGGGTTAACAATTTGCTGTAACTAGTGGCTGTGTTTCACTGACAGATGCTTACAGCAGAGGGGGAATTCAAAGGCATTTGTCCTGGCTGGTAAAATACATTTTGTCACATTGATACACTTTTTTTTTTATTAGTTTGGTTATAGTTTTTTTATCAGCAGCTCTTTCCTTTCCTGGAGCTGGCTTACTCTCTTTAGATCAGTCACAGGCAGGCTGTAATGATCTTAATGCAGCTCTGATCTATACAAGCCAGGAGCCGAGTCTGGTGATATATTGCAATCTTTATTGCCCTGTTACTCCCATTGTCTCAAGTGCTTCTCCAGATCGATGGTGAAATTCCTCTGCTTTAGTGGCTGTAAGCTGGGAGGCCACTCATTCACCAGACGTGTGATGAGCTAAACTGTCACAGGTTGGGCTTATGGATGCTCAGCCAGCAAAAAACGCCACATGGATCCATTCTGTAAAACTCTTGCCCAGAGAAGAGTGGGGAGAATCCTGGCTAATGTCACAAACCCCACATACGCACATACTCATTAGTTACATTTGGAATTAGCTCTTCCAAGTGGGTCTGGATCATCTCCTCACCGTCACGGTTGTCACAACTGTTATCTGGTAAATTTTGAAAGAGAAATAATTCAGATCTAGAGTCAGAGATTGGTATATTCAGGAGGACAAAGACTTCAGTGAGAAGTAGTAAGGATGCTCACAGAAAAAATGCATTTGGATGTTGGACTTCAGAATCTGAGATTAAGGGGTCTGAGAAATTATATTGTGTCATTCACTATGTCATGAGATTTTAAACCTGAACCCCTATTTATTGCTTTTGCATATAATATCTCCTCCATACAAATACAGTTCTTACTAGCTATTTCTCTTCAAGCCTTAAGTTTGAGTTCACACTCATTTCATCTCCTACCCTACCACCTATATTCAGTCAACTCTAATTCAAGCTGTTGCTTAGCTCCACCACCATCATATCCACATTCCCATTCTCTGCCTTCTCCTGGTCTTCTTTATACCTCTCCCCAAGCTTGAAACACAGTTGCAATTGGATTTCCTTCTTTATCATCCAAAATTCACAGGGAAGAGAACAATTACTGACATTAACTCCCTCACCTCTCATTAGATCTGACATTCCAAGGATAGGAGTGGGCTGAGAAGGAAAGAGATTGGTCCAATGTCCATAGAAGAGAAGGAACATAGAGCATTAGCTGTTCTTCCTTCACTTCCAACCCCAGGATAACTATCATCTAGACTCCTGAAGGGATCCTTTTCCTGGACAATCTCAATTTTCCTTTAAAAAGCTTTCAAGAGAAAAAAATTTTCTGTAACTCCCAACAGCTACAGTGACTGCTATTTAATACTGGATGTGTTGA
Source organism: Pezoporus occidentalis (assembly GCF_034315485.1). Taxonomy (NCBI): domain Eukaryota; kingdom Metazoa; phylum Chordata; class Aves; order Psittaciformes; family Psittacidae; genus Pezoporus; species Pezoporus occidentalis. The sequence goes on from NW_026913252.1 coordinate 1,339,955, forward strand.
GGATCTGGATTAGTAGGAGCTACAGCTATTATGAGCTTTTCCCGGTAACTTTGTCATGAGGATAAGAATTTGCCAGATTTTAGCAGGCAGTTTATGTTGTTACTCCTTTGAAAGAGTATTTCTGGTCTGGAAATACTCCTGGCCAGGACTTCCAGCATAGAAAATGTCATTCCAGAATCCAGGGCAGACAGCAACTGCTCAGCAAAGAGATGGCAAAAGAGGTTTGGACAGCCTGGGATGTAGAAGTAGGAAATTAGCAATTAATAATGTAAAGTAGGAATTTAAGGGCACAAACACAAAAATAAAGTGAGGAATACAGGGAAGTTAGATCTATCAAGATTGGTCCCACACGAGCCCCAGGATGGAGCCTTGTGAGTAATGTTAAAGTAATCTTGTCTTTATGTTGTTTCTTTGTTTTAAAACCATCTTGCATGTCCATCATGGGGTACCAGGAGGATGAGGCCTGAGAGATTTTTAGAGGCAAGATGCAGAACAGACTGATGGACTGGAAAAGTGGTCCTCTATAGGAACAAATCTAAGTGCCAGCACATATGAGAGACCACAGTAGATTGAATGACGTTGTGTGTGTTGGGAGAGCTTCAATTACTTAATTAAGGAAACGATGATACCAAGAGCGGTTTGAAGAGAAAAGCTCTCTCATTTGGATTCATTTCACTTTATACCTTTTTGGTGAAAGATGGAAATAAAAACGGAAGCAGACATGAAATTTAATAATGTTATTGCTAGAAACTAAAATGGAAAAAATACTGGCAATGAATTAAATCTGAGGCATAAAATGCTAAAAAAAGGAAAGAGAAAAATGGTCAAGCAGAACCTAAATAATTCATCTATTTCCAGCAATGGAAGAGTACTCAAAAACAAGGTACAGTGATTACAGCAGGCAACTGGGAGTTGGGACTCTTGAATTTTATTTCTTTCCATAATGTATGTCATTCCGTAAGTCAGTCTTTCCATGCTCCAGTGTACCCAATACTTCTTCACATGACAGTGATGTAGTTGGACTTAATTTGCTGATGCCCTGTAGGTGTAAATTGTTATGAATTGGCAGAAATCACTTGAGATTTAAGGATGAAATTATCTTTCCATTAGGAGCTTGGCTACCAAAACAAACTGTCCATTGAAGCCCCCCAAAGAAAATGCAGCTCCCACTGAAATTTCCCATTTCATAACTCACTCCAGGTGGAATTTTCCCTTCTGAAGTGATACTTCTAATTGAATATCTCCCTCCAACTCCCTGGCGTGAGTGTTGCTTCTGGGTAAGCAGTGTGAATTGCCTCTCTCTTGTTCATAAAGTTGAATCAAAACTTCAGTTAAGTCTATTATTATTATACTTTCCCTTGCAGGCCTCAATATCATCTCACATCAAAAGACTGTAGGCAATTGGAGATGTGCCGATGAGACATACTGTCTACTTGGCCTTTCCAAACAGACCTGCTGCTGATTCCTGACACTTGGGCAAGAGGATGATTAGGGCTTTGCCGCTTTGCTGGGCAAATCTGGCACCTTCCAGTAGAAGCTGACAGTGGTCTACACATAGTCCCTGCAGACTGAGTGTCTTGCCTTGGAGAAGCAAGCGTTACATCCAGGTGAGCTGAGATACTTGCATACCGTAGCCATTGCTCTGTGAATTGTTCTCCTTCATGCACGTTTGGAAGATGCTCTTTTGTCCTCTGGCATGTTTATTTTTTAAGTGAGGTGTCCTTTCTGAGCAGAGAATTTATGCCCACAAAACCTGAAAAAGCCCACTCACCTACATGTTGTCAGTCAGTCCAGCTAGATACGCAAGTAAGGTAACCCAAAACAAAAGCTTCCAGATTGTTTATATCCACTGTAGACTGTCATGGCACTGACATTGCTGCTGCACATCAGAGAATCCATATGAGAATTTGGTTGTCCATGATGGTGTAGATAATCAGTTACCAAAACCAGCTGCACATGCAGATAGACAGAAGTGGTTTGTGGCTCTTTTGCCAAACTCAGTTGCTGCATCTGGATTTGAATTGCTAAAAGCAGCACAAATGTTATTGTTGAAAGCCACAGACCATGGTTTATGTCAATGATGGAGAAACCTCACAAAGTTTGGATGTTTCCAGTCAGCACCCAAACGTTGGGGTATTTCTCCAGCTTTAGCCAAACAATTGATACACTGCTGTTTCCACAAGTTCAAGTAGTAAACTCTGGAGATTCGTGACAGTCCCAGGGACTGAAGCTCTTCTGAACTGCCAGTGGCACTTTATTGATAAACCTCTTCATTTTCTCATTTTGCCAGTGCAGAAGCATGAGTATGGATGTTGAGAGCCAGTTAGCAGAAGAAATAATTACCTGAGAGATTTCTGAGCTTCAAAACTAATCCCGTTTTAGTTGGAACAACGGTTAAGGTCATTTCCAAATTGGTACAAATGGAGTTGACTATCCCTGATCCAGAATAGCAAACATCAGCAAAGCACCAGCAAAGCACCAGTTTGTTAACTACTGCTCTGCTGGAATGAGGGTACTGGGGCAACTGCACAGGAAGGGAAAGAAGGTGTTTCAGTGTAAATTGCACTGAACATTTTAGTGCTGAGGCTGATAAATGGTTTCTGGAGGATTCTCCTGAAGTACCTCGGAGTCCAAGGAGGGAAAACATCTCTCAGACCAGATGCTTCGACCCAGAGCATCCTACCTGCAACACCAGATGTCAAAGTAGTAAGATAAAGGGGAGTTGTGGTTCCAGTAGAGAAATACAAAATCCAGATGCACTGGGGTGGTATGTGCAAGAATTTTATCTCAAATATTAAGCTGGGACAGAAGTACTGCAATTTCTGCTTGTGGGAAAAGAAGAAGAGGGGTTTTTTTAGCAAAGTATGAGAATTACAAGGTCTGCACCTGCCAAACACTATCAAAATCAATATTGAGGTCTTTAACTCCTATGTACAGAACATGGGTACTGCTGAGTGCTCAGCTGAGCACCCTCCTGAAAATACATCCTAAATGTCTGTGAGTGAAAAGTTTTGGTGAATTTGGAACAAAGAGAAATATACTTTTTATTGTATTGGTTTGAAATATGGACTTTTTCGGTCCTTATAGACATAGACTCCAATGCTGGCACATAAAATTCATTTTTATACTCCTTTAAGCAGGCCCTTTCTCTTCAGAGAATCTGCTCTCAAATGGATGAAACTTCCCAGTAGCGCAGAACTGTGGGTTTAAACCACTGTTGTTTCTTATCTTTCCACATGAAACTTTTACTTTGGCATAAAAACTTTTATTTCTAACTTTAAAAAGTCAACTGAATTAAAAAAGAATATATCTGAAATAAAAATGGAACTAGAATAGCCACATGGACAGCTCTACAGCTGTAGCAGCAGAGGTTCAATTCTACTGTCACAGGTCAGTTTTCCTTAGTAAGGATATAAATCACACACTCACATCTTTCTGTAAGGATCAGTAGACAGGTAAAACTCCAGGTACTCATTGCCCCCCCAAAAAAAACCCTCACAGTCCCTCCTTCCCCCCCTCTTTCTAATATCTCAATAGAAAGTGGACTATAAAGTGGTGGCTTTTTCATATCTCCCTTAGTTGATGTTTTCTGTCAAGCCCCAGTTCTACTGCAAATGTTTGAATCACGTTCTGAAGCTAAGCATGGACAGTCTAATTCAGCTTGTTTCTTCCCAGTTCATATGCATCACCAAACACCCAGGAAAAGTCTCAGGACATTTCATTTGATTTTGCACTTGACAGTTACAAATCACGTACACTAATCTGGATTTAGAACAATTGAGGTGTAGTTTGCTCCCCAGTTCAGTAATTATTATGAAAAAATATAAAATTGGCTTGCCTGATGGCTATGTGTGTGTACATAAATATATGTGTGTAATTATAAAGAATTATTCATGTTTCTGTATTTGCTATATACTTTAACTTCAGGTGTTTATGGCCCATTACAATGGAGCAATTCCAAAATTTCCTAAGCAAGATGAGCAGGACCATGAATATGTGTACGCCGTTGCCAATTATTACATGAATAACAATATCCTGAATGCCATATGCCTTCATTAAAAGGTGAGCTTGGGAATATTCTAAGTTTCTGCTTTCTCGGCGTTTCTTGAGCAGACTCCAGCCTCACGGTGCTCAGCAGCAGCAAGCAGTGGGGAGCTGCAGTTTTAATAACAAATTGTGACTAGTTGCTACTAGCTGCAAAGCAGCTCCCACTAGAGCACACAGCCCCCGAGGTTCTGGGAGAGTACACAGGTCTTTGATTTAATAGATGGTCTTTTGAGTGAAATGCATCAAAGCCTGAGCAGACCCTTTGCTGTGGAGATGTTATCCTCAGCTGAAACTAAGGATAGGGTCCTCTAATTTGCTCAAACCTATCCATTTACAGCAGACAAGATTGTCATTAAGAGCTGAGAGTGGGAGGAGGGAGAAAGAGGAAAAAAAGGGAATAAATCACTGCTACTCTTTTAAGAGAGCATTGTAACGGGCTATTTCTCAGAGAAGAGCTTGCCATGAGCATACAGCCTTGAATCCAGAGGTAACAACTCTCTCAAAGACTTGAATAGCAGTTTTACAGTCTTTACTGATAATCCCATACACTTAGTTATTATGCCAATGCAAATTATCATCATTTATTATTTATACAAGAGGTTTTCCAAAGTTACAAGGACAGTCAAGCACCCAACTCCCTTCGAAAGTTAGTGTGGGAATTAGGTTCCTGGATCTATCTCTACCACCAGTGCCCACAAACGGCCTGGTGCATCTGATGGGCTTGGCTTGTTTATTGAATTATCTTTACAATGTATTTCTGTGGGATTTACTTTGATTTTCAGAATCTGGGTCCCAGACAAACAAATTCTCTATTCAGTTCAGGCACTCTAACATATTTTGTTTGCATTAGCTACACTCTGTTGCATTAGTAATGTCCCATCATATCATATTAGTAGTCTGCTTTGCTAATACAGGAAAAGTTGTTCACACAGTACAAAGTCTACTTGTGTTAGCAGTTGTTTTCCTTTGTATTTCATTATAGACAGAGGCACTGAGCTTGGGGGGGGGGGGGGAGGAGCGGAAATACTTTAATATCTCCAGTTAGATTTGTCCAATGGGATAATAGTAAAACATTTTGGTTTGCTTAAATTTGAGCAAGGAAAATAAAAGTACTACATTTTCTTCCTTTTATCTTTCCAAATGCAAAGAGGTCATTAGAGTGATTTTGTTTAACTAAAAGTAGCTCAGCTGGCTGGGATTTTAAATGTGGGCATTTTGACTACTTTCACTTTAGAAAACATTAATCCAAAAACCCAAAATGGAGGAACAGTGTTTATAGGACATGAAAAGACTTATTCCTTCTTCTCCCAACACCATTCCCAACTCTGTTCACTGCTGAGGTGATGTAGCTCTGACTGACTGCAATGAGAGGAAGACTCCCCACTACCTTGGCAATAATACCCCCATTTTTTTAGTATCTTTCTGAAAATTGAATCCAGCATGAATCAACATGGAGGCTGATCTTCAAACTGCTTTTTTTGCACTAATTCTAGTATGTGGCCTAGGGATTCTCCTTTACTGTGTGTGCATCAAACATTTCTATGAGGACTAGAACAAAACTGAGTTGGTTTTGTTCTCTACTGTCTTTTTGCGGAACCACTGGGACAATTATACCTACCTGTGATCCAAGAGTAAGAGCAGCACTTGGAGCTCCAGAAGTGAACATCTGACCATAATTTCCAAGGAACTGGGGGAGATCAACCTAGCCCATGGTACTGCTATTGCACTTCTTCTAGAAGGACCAAGTGAGAAAATATTCACTTCTTACACATGCAGTTATATTAAGGCTAATTCAGCATCATAGTCCACAGAGCTTTTATACACTAAAACCTGAGATGGGAGGAAGGGAAAATGTGTTTAAATGTGGTGAGAAAAAGTATAGTCTTATACAGAAAACTTTGTCTCAACTGTTAAACAGCAAGATCAGGACAACACGTGCAAGAATGCTCAACCTTCCCTCTAGCTCAAGGTAGCATTAACAAGCACAGTGAATGATGAAGTTAAATGTCTTGCAACTTGCACACTCATCATGTCCTCCAGAGCAAAGCTAATGCCAGACAATGACTCCTGTGATACACCATGTCTTTTCTGTTTGTTTGTTTGTTTTAATAAACTAATGAGAGTGAGAACAACACCAGGCACACTGCTGTGTCAGATGTGATGTCTGCTCCACGCACACATGTACTCAGAGAGACACTTCTCCCTAGCTGCAGTGGAAAGCCATCCCAAACACACAGTGATAGGATTTCACAACTCCAAACCTATCAAAAGCTTGTAGCATTTAAAACACAGTGTTTGAGAAATGTTTCAGGAGTTATTAGAACCGAGTCTGTCTCTCTCCTGACTAGTTTTAATGCCTCAGGTGATAAGTACAGTTGCTAATGATCGTTTTTATTTAATGCATGATACTGCCTGAAATATAGCTGTGAATCAGTGCTTGACAGAATAACACAGTACAGAAACATGGCTCCTGCCCAACAGGTGGCCAAAGCCACAAGCAGCACAAGAGTCAAACACTTTATGCTGAACTCTCTCAGAAATTTGGCCTTTAAAAGAAAGAATACTTTTCCAAATCTTTCCCTGGGACCAGGTATGCACTAAGTGGAGAGAAAAATGGTAACAAATACATTGTATAGATGACTGTGTATTGTCTAAAAAGGTCCTTTTCTTTCACCAATTGGATGTCTCATAAAGAGTAGTCTCTAGAAATGGATTAAAATGTTTAGAAGGAGTTATTTACCAGCCTTTAATGAAATAAAACATTTAGGAGATAAGACTTTTTGTACCCAGCTGTCGTCTGGTGCAGAAGTGAATGTTACACTTCTGACACCAAGTCAGAAGACTTCTGTGCATCTGCCTTGGAAAAAAGAAATTCAAGTTTTAGTACAGTGATTTTAAAGGCAGTATTACAATATCTGAAGCTGCTCATCTTAGTGTCAGACTAGACAATCTTAGCTGGAAAAATACCTTTTCTGAAAGCACAAGTTTTCCCCAAGATAGCTACTTAAGAATTCAATCCTAAACTGCTAGCTATCTTTTACTGTCTTCACTGTATTATGTAGAAGATCCTTTTTTAAATGTATGCTAATGTTTCATTTTCCATAAATCCTCCCTCAAATACTTGCCTTTGCATTCCCACTCATGGCCTCCATCCTTTAATACTGCCAGCTACTGCAGACTCCTTCCCTGAGTTCCCCCACTGGGAAACTCAATGGTAGTGGATTCTTGTATGGGTCTCAGCATCCAGGTAAATATATTGCACAGAGAGGCTGGAGGCAAAGGATGCAATCTGCCCCTCACTTGTTTCTGTATCTTGCTATTTACCTAGAAACTGCTACCTGTTTGTGCTGGGTGTATACCTTTTATGGGGGAAGCAGAATTAATTCTGTCATTGCATTTTTATCCTCTTATTGAATCATTTAAAGAAGACAGAGTAAAACAATTATTAAAAATGAACACCTATCCCAAAATGTAGCTTCTGGACTAGATAATTCTCTAACTCTGAAGTTAATGAGAAAGAAATCAATAAAATTATTAATATTAAAACTAACATTAGTGAAATTAAAATCTCCTTCTAGGGAGCCACATTTTATGCCCCAGAATATTATAGATTGACCTAACCAAGCCATGTAGCATCAGCCATGCAACAGCTCTTTGAATCTTGATGTATGACGAACACTAAGACATGAAAAATTCTGATGAACTGATACTAGAATGGTTTAATATGTCAGCTTAATATCACTGACCTTGTGAAGCAGACACAAGGGCAAGAATGGGGCTACATCTGCTTCATGTGTGCTAGAAAGTCTCTGGGTTGCATGGTGGCTCTATTTGCTGATGTCAGAGAGACTTCAGTGTGATACAGCATTAATATTGTCCCATGTCAGGTAATGCAAATACAGAAAATTACAAGTAGTGTGAGCATGTACTGAAGATGAGCCCTGTGACATCCATTATGTAGAAGCAAAATCATCTTACCTCATGAAAGATGGCAGCTTGAAGGCTAAATTTAATGAGTCTGATTCTGATCTTGTACTAGGTTAAACCAAAAGTGACTCCATTTCAGGTAATGGAAATGCACTGCTGCTAAGCAAAAATAGCTGGGTTTATTGATGCATCCAGCTATGCTTCTGTGAAAGTTGACAGCCTACTAAAGGTTGCTATTCATTAGTGTCTGATTTTTGACAGTCATCATAATTGTTATTAGAAAACCTCCAGCAATGCTAAGTTGAGATACAGTATAAAAATAAGGCGGCGGTACCTTTAAATGTGCCATAAGCTTTGTTTTTGGCACTGGTATCTTTGAGCGGAGGCTTACGGTTCAATTCAGACAGTTAGCAGGGTGCTGACAGCAACATGTTGGTACAAGACTGTACTTCTTTCTTTGGTTTTGTTTTAATTAAAGCTGCATTTATTTTTTAAAGGAGGTCATAAAGCTAACCTCCTCTGACAACACAGAATTACATTATAAAATCATCCCTTATAATAATTATAAATCTCTGCTAAAGCAAATTGAAATTAAATTAAAGTACCAGCATACGCTGCTTTTCTTCCTCATAGGAGGAATACATCTGATCAAAATTACCAGCGACTGCTCAGCGTTTGCAGCAAGGGCAGATACAGAAATGAATCGCAGCCTTCATTCCTGCTCCTCCACATCAGTTAATGTGCCAGAGCTTTAGCTCCAAAGGATGCCCTCTGAGCACCTGACATGTCACTTGCCTATACTTACACTGCATGCCACAACTGGCTTTGGTGGCACTTTTTCACCAGCTAACAATGGCATGCTTGAGATGAATCCTGACCTTCCACACTTCCAGAGGGAATGAGAAATGTTGGTGCAATTTTAATTTACATTTAATTTTTAAATGTAATTTTAAGTGAAGTAGTTTAAAGCAAAAGGAAAAGAAACTCTACCTATATAAAATGTAATTGTATAATACTCTTGTATAGCCATAAGTGTTGAATGCAGTAGGCTGATTTCAGACGGTTTATAGTCTGGGGTGACATTACTTATATGACATGTATGGAAACTATGGGGTGGAATTTCCCTGAAAACAGTCCTTCCCACAAGATTTCTGGCACTTTGGATTCTCTCCACAGCTTGAAATCCTGTGAGGACAATCTGTCTTTTTGTACTTGAGCTGTCCTTAGCTGAGCTGGAAACCAAGGGCCGGATCCTTAATTTATGTAAACAGGAAGGATTCTGTTGAAACAAACAGGGAGGAATCAAGGAAAATTCTCAGTCCAATATTATAACAAAGAAAAAGGTTTCTAAATCCTTCAGGACCTCAGAAAGTAAAGACTAAATCACTACAGAAAGTGAGTAGGATAAAAAGAGGAGGAGGTGTTTTTTCTTTTCCTTTCCTTATGGCCTGGCCAGCAGAGACATTTTTCTGTTAACAGATTTAGAGTCACAGGAGCCCCCTTGGTCAGCTGCAGAGAGGTACTCAGTGCACTGGCTTTTCATTTCTCAGTGTCCCTCAGAAATGGCAACCAGAATTAGCTGTTAACTTCAGAATATACCTAGCCAAGAATCTGAGGATTAGAGAGAATTCAATGTCCTGCACTCTGTAAGATGCATACATGTGATTCACATGTCATAAGGAACGTCAAGAGATGTCAAGCCATGAAAAGTCTAGAGATTATGTTGTTGTGGTCATTCAAGAAGTGGTCTGAGCATTAAAAGGACAAAGAACGTTATTGGATGAAGTTTACCCTTAGTGTACTTTAAGTGAAATAATCACTTTAGACCATTTTGGAGTTCAATCAATGGGAAGTTAAGAATCCCACTTGCTCTGGGTGAATAAATGATGTGTAGGAAGCCTGGTGGTGGTGATAACAGAGAAGAGTAGTCCCCAGCTCAACCTGGGAGCTTCCTGCAAGGAATAGCTCCCTGACAGAGGAGATGGTCTGCCAGGATACAGTGGGCAAGAGCAGAAAGGGACAAGTCCCATTTCTTAGCTTTTGTAGAACCCCAGACTGGTTTGGGTTGGAAGGAACATTAAAGCTCCTCCAGCTCCAACCCCTGCCACGGGCAGGGACCCCTTCCACTAGAGCAGCTTGCTCCAAGGCCCTGTGTCCAACCTGCCCTTGAACACTGCCAGGGATGGGGCAGCCACAGCTTCTCTGGGCACCCTGTGCCAGCACCTCAGCACCCTAAAATCTAAAACTACCTTCTTTAATCTTGAAGCCATACCGCCTTGTCCTGTCACTACCTGCCCTTGTCAGAAGTCCCTCTCCAGATTTCCTGTAGACCACTTAAGGGGTTTTAAGTTATCCAAGTAACTCTGGGGATGCCCCTTCTCTCCAACATGAGACACAGGTCTCACTTTCTTGCCAAGGCAAGGAAAGAAGTCCTATGTAACAGAAAAAAAGCCATGTACTAATGGATGGCTTTCCATGGCTTCTTCTGTGTCTCCTTCCCCTTGCCAGCACCCAAAGTATTTTCTGGTTGAAACATCCTAAGTTGGTGTTTGCAGCTCAGGAAGTATTACGTGTTGGTTGCAGCTCAGTGGTATAATTTACTTTCCCCAAGTCTTTGGATTTGGGCTGTGTCAAGCAGTTATTAAGTTTCCAGAAAAAAAAAAATACCCTAGCAAACTAAACATAGAGCAAACTATGCTGCTGGAATAACCTAGCAGGAAGGTTATGGGAGCATTCATTAATTGCTGCATTGCTTGTCAGGCTGAAGTGGTTACTAGTGTGTTTCCAGTTGCAATGAAATCTAAATTCCCAGTTTGGACCTCTCTAAACAATGCCCAGCATGGTTTGGATGCTGCAGCTCTTTTCATCTCTACAGATGTTGATATCAACTGTAATCTTGCATCTGAGTGATCTGAACTTTCTGTGTGTGCGGGTGGGGTTGACATATGCCTTTGTGGATGAAGTCATTTCCTAATCAGGACTTTCATCTTAAGCAACACCTTGCTTTCCCTAATGGTTTGGCAAAGTTAATCTGTATTGCCCTTCAAAGCATCCAGCAAGGCCAGCTATTCACTCAGATTCCTACTGACAAATCCGCCTAGGGAAGTGGAAGCCTGGAGCATGGATGGGGATGGGTGAGAAGGATCATAGCTATTCATATCTGATATGGTATGATGTTTCTAACTGATTTGCAAGTGCTCCCACATACCATGATAAAGACAGAGAGGGAAATAGAAAAATATGCAGATACATCAAAAATCAATTCCAGTATATGAAGCAACTATTGCTACTTAGATTGCAATTTTCCAAATATCTGATGTCTTCACAAGGGGTGCAGTGGGAAACCAGAGAGATACCAAGTAAGATAAGTACCCAAAGAGCTAAAATTCTGAATGGTGAAGAGCTGCAGCTGATATCTAGGAACTCTGTGTGCTGCGAGAGAACACAGCACCTTCTGCTCCTAATTCCACTGACTTCCACTTGGTTATTATGTTTACCTGGGACAGCCCATGAGGCAGCAGAAGACTTCTGAAGTATTCCCAACACTGAGCAAGTCATTTCACTTCCCTCTTTCGCTGCTCTTTGTCTGTCATGCCATTCTTAAGGCCAAAATCATCTTGCTTTCAAGATCTCAGTCTAAGCCTTTCGGGGCAAGAACAGTGTCTATTTGCTTGTCCATACAAGTGCTAGCACAGCAGGTACCAGTCGTGGTTATAGCCTGCAAGTGCTGTTACAGAATACCTGGTAATAATGGGAAAAAAGGATGAAGTCATCCTGAGCTCTTGTCCCATTTACCCATGGAAGTTTCTATATTTGCATCTCTGAGAGTACAGCAGATTTGCCAGGTCCCTCTGGACCAAAATTTAGAAAGCTCTATCTTTACCCTCCACCTCTGTTGGCTTTGATAAAGAAGGCTCCTGCCAAATCTTTCAGAGGAATGTTTCTCCTCTGTGTCCTTTAAGTGCCCAGGAAGCTGGGCATGACATTCAAAGCCAGGGACCAGTGCAGAGATTGGCATAGCAGACTTTAGTAGTCTAGGTTACTCTCAAATCCAGACCCTGCCAAATTAATCCCCAAAACACATACAATCCAGTTCACATTTGTATGTCCTGAGTATCTATGTTTAACTTGACTACTTAGTGGTTTTATGGTATTCATGAATACGCAAAAGTAGTGTTTGTCCTGAAACTTAGACAATGGTTTACTTCCTGTGCAGTGATTATATATATGCTGCTGTAGCAGCTGGGAATGGGGGAATGGTGACTCAAAGCACAGCAGAGTGGTCTATGAACCAGCACTGAAGGAAAAGTACTTAAGAAAAAGAAGTGCTCCTTGGAGCATTTGTTTCCAGTGCAGTATGATCGGATGGGATTTAGCCATGGGTTTGCATTAATAAGAGCTGGTGGTAAATTCCTAGGCATTGTGTTAAATATGTGCCTGCGTGTGAAGATGGCTATTGATTATTCAGAATGGCTTGGCCTTGAGGATCACATTTTCATGAAAACATTCATGTCCACACGTACGTACATTGGCCACACACCTGCTGTAAGAGTATTTCCCACATCTTAGTGCTCAGACACATACATTTTCTACTGTTGCATGTGCAGCTGTGGTGTCTATCTGATGCCAATTTAGAAACTTCAACAGCTAAGTATCCCGGAGATCCATTAACCAAAGGATTCAACTTCAGGAACCAGTTTCAAATCGACATTTGCCCTACATTCTCCATTTTTTGAACGTCTCAGCTCATTTGAAAACCAAACAAATTTAAATGTCATTTAGTAGCTGAAGCAAAGATTACATGGTAACTTGTGAGTAGGGAATTCATATACAGCATGAGTGTGTAAAACTGGTCCATTCAGAGTCTTGTGTTTAGAAGATAAAGAGATGAGCCACTGCAGTAGTTCACCTGATTAATTCTACAATGCCAACTTTAAGTAACTGGTAGAAGTAGACCGGGTACATGAATTATTTCAGATCAAGAAGTGCAGTAATATCGTGTGTGGCATACCCAATCAGGTGACTGATTGAAAAGTAGGGATTCTTACTTTAGACTCAAACATTTGAGGAAACATATTGCTTCTTTTTCAGCATTCAGGTAACTCTAAAAGTAAATATTTAATGCTGTAGGTCCATGCTATAGACTACGCTGAGAGCTTTTTACCATGTATAACTCTTCTGGGTTTTACATTTCTGGGTTTTTACATTCCTGGACCATGAAAATAGGTGTATGTATCTGAGTACTGTCAATGAAATAATGGTCTTAGTGACATTAGCAGCAATAGACACATTCAGGAAGATTTGTCTAAAGAGATTTCTTTCTTCTGTTTCCTGATCTACATTACTATATACACCTATGGAGAAGTATCTGTGTGCGCACACATACACACATATATATTAATGTCAATCCAGCCACCAGCTGCATTTTCCAGTTACTTTCCACAATTATTTTATTTAGGAAGCTCTGATTAAATAATTCTTTTGAAAATCCAGCTCCATTGCTTTTACCGTTTTAGCTGCAAAGCAGTTACTCAGCTTGTCAGGGTAATCATCGTAAATATTGCTGTCCAGGGTGTATCTACAAGCCAAAAGTACCTGGTTGAGTCAGTTCAGCTCAGTTCAATGACCTGCCAAGAAAGAGTTGTATCTGTATTCCGTTCCCAAACTACAGAGCAGCATACATGTAAAAATGGGCCATTGTTAAGGCATTGACCACTTTCCCATGATTTCTGAGTCATAATCACTGACACTAGCAAATTTGAGCTCTGCATCCCATATCTTCAGACATATTCTCTCTTTTTCTCTTGCAGAAGCTTGAAGCATATCTAATACCTTATGATTTCAAGAATCTGTCTAGACAACAGGTACAGAAGAATGGGTTCAGTTTAATTGCCTTATCACGAATAGAGGGAGCTCTTAAGTTTTTAGTGATTAGGTAAGCAAATTTGAACTGGAGCCATCAACTGAGAACAGATGCCATGATGCAGTCCTTGAGGGAGTACCTTGAAGGGTAGTTTACGTGTGATCCAGGGATGCAGTCTCATCTGGTACAAATTGCCCTGACCTTGCAGGACTCAGTGATTTACATCCAAAGAAGGCTGGCCAGAGAATGTAACGATGCTGTTTTTGTAGTTTTAGCACAATTTTTTGGCAGCCAAACAAGTTCAAACAGCCTCCATCCCAGGCCTTTCCGGTTCCTTGACTGGTGCTGGTACAACCCTATGTGCCGCTGAAAGCCATCCTCCCAGTGCTGTAGCCACTGGCCATGAGGAGTGCTGACTCCTGCCAAGTCAGCGACATGGTCCTGAGCTCTTACAGCACCTAAAGTAGTAATGGCAGCATAAATCACTCCTCTGTCCTTCCTTTTCTTTCATTCTTTCATTCCTCTGAGTTTAAATACACATATGTTGGAGGATTTTACCCTCTTCCAAACCACAGAGAGAAAGCAAGCTCCAAAAACTTCACTAGCATCTGCCCCCACATCCAACTCCACCCATAGTCATTCAGAATATTTTGCACGTATCACATATATATTCTGTAATCAATCTCTATTCACATACCACCAATAAGTAAACTGAGGCCCAGAACAGTGACGCTGCCAGATCATACAGTGAGTTAGTGGTGGAAACAAGAATAAAACTCAGGAGTCAGCTGCTAACCACATAAGCTATCCCTGCTGCTGGCCTGGAAAGTAAAAATAATGGTTTGGAGTCCTCCAGTTTTCATTATTAGCTTTTTGGATGAGTTTTGCCTAAGGGGAATGAGTTATTCTCCGCTGTTGCATCAGTATGCTTCACTTCAGCTGAATTATGTGCCACTTTATGGTAGGGTTGTCTTCATTTTTTTCTCAGCTGTGCTTAGGGAGATCTTTGTGAGCATCTTGTTTGACAAATTCCGCGCCACCCACAGAACCACTTTGAGGCAAACTTAGCAGTCAGAGACTGAGCTGGGCCCACTTATCTTTGTTGGATCTCATCTTCTTGTTGCTAATTGCAATATGTAAGGTCCAGTGACCAGAGCAGAGTGTGGGGCTTGGATCTAAGAACTCGCTGCTTCACTTTGATGTTCTGTCCTTGTGGCTTTGGGCAAGTCACTAAACTTGATTGACAGCATGTTCATTTGTGGGCATGTT
Source organism: Pezoporus occidentalis (assembly GCF_034315485.1). Lineage (NCBI taxonomy): Eukaryota > Metazoa > Chordata > Aves > Psittaciformes > Psittacidae > Pezoporus > Pezoporus occidentalis. The sequence continues at coordinate 1,355,061 of NW_026913252.1, forward strand.
AGTTTCTAATGAACGTTCCAGCCAGCGCAAAGCTATTTGCAGGAATATTCTTATGCCTTTATTTTTTATTTTTTTTTAATGTAGAGATTACATTAAAAGAAAACAAAACCAAAACCAATACCAATCCCTTCTCCCCCACACAAACATTTCTTTTCTTCTCTTCTTTTTTAGTTACCTGAAACCAAACACGGAAAAGAAACCATCCTTAAACCAAGATCTACGGTTTGTCGGGAAAATCCAGAAAAGACATTTCTGTTTTGTAAAAACCTTTTTGATAGAAGTTTTCAAGCAATAACAAAGGGGCAGAGAAATTCCTGGTTTGTGGTTTGGAACCTGCCCTGTCTTGATCCAGCTGCTTCAGTCTCCAGTGTCAACAAATATTGGTGACTTTCGAAAATCCATAGGTTGTGTTTTGGATGATAATTAGCTAAGCAATACTTCTTGTGTATAGAATAGTCTTGATTCATTATCTAGCAGAATAAAAACATACAGCAATGAATTAACTAGTTACCTTCCTGGTGAATTTTAATACATGGGGAAGTGAGGGCACAAAAAAGTTGGTTTAAAGTTGGCATAGTATGGACTCTGGGCATTGTGAAAGCTTTCCCCAGCCAGCTCTGCTTATGCACCTAATCTTGACCTGAAGGCATTGCTACTATTCTAACCTTCTACATCCTGTTTCCACTTCCTCTTCCCAGCCTGTTCCTGATTTGACTTCTTCTGAACCAGCACAGTTGCACACCACCTAGTGATCCAGCAGAACAGCTCAGGTTGGGGAGCACAGCTACATCCATCCACATCCATCTGCATCCATCCACATCCATCCACATCCATCTGTGCTACAAGACAAGACAGACAGGAATGATCCTTGGCAAAGGCAGAATCAATCAACTCACTGGAGTCAATAATCAAAGCTATGTCCAGTGCACAGAAGTTCACGGATGCTCACTGCAGTGGGGAGAATATTAATGTACTTCTGATGAAAACCTGGCCCAGCCCCATTCTGAATGTTTAGTGTTTTCTGTGAATATGGCACAGCTCTTTCTTAGCTGGTAGCAAGCATGAATGACATTCCTCCATCACATGTCCAATGATCAAGACCTGCTGCTCGTCTCTGGAACATTTGTAGTTATACAGAGCAACCATTCACACACCTCCATCCCGAAGGGTCGTTGCTAGGGTCTAAGCTGTGGTATCAGTGCAGTCAATGCGAGAGGCTGCTATTGGGGGTGAAGAAGACACCCCCCAAGACCCTGGCAGGACAAAACTGAGCTCTGAAATTGTCATAACTCATTGTGCTCAGCAGCCTGGGTGGATACTGGATTTCATTATCTCTCAAAATTGCTGCAGACTTTTTCAAAGCAGCTCTCTCTTGTTGGTAGGGCCACACAACAAGAACCAGCACGTTTACGTCTGACAATGATGACGTTAACCACCTTCGGAGCGGCAGAAACAACCGCACCAGCCAGGCAGTGCTGTCTGCCAGCCTCAGCGATAGGCTAATCCGAGTGCTCCTGCAGACACCTGCCAACCATGACCCATCCCCTTCTGCCTCCCCTCCAGGTGAAACTCTGATTCAGCATCTTAAACAAAACCACAAAACCTGCTTGTCAGTCTGGGAGCTCTCTTGTCTCTCCCTTCCCTCCACCGCAAGACTCTACATGCAGCTGTGCTGCTGCCCAGGGGCTGGAGCGCAGCAGCAGGGTACGTTCAGTTACAGCCTGACACCCGCTGCTGTTTGGGAAACTGCTGGGCTTTGGCTTGTGCAGGGAGAGCGGTTGATGCTCCCCACGCTTGGCAAAGCTGTCTGGACTTGCACTCCCCAGAAGCGCTTTCCAGCATGTCCTGGGCTTTGTCACCCCCACCGAACCGTACCAGGGAGTTCGCTGCAGGGAGTTTGCTGCTCTGCAGCAGCAGAACTCTGGCGGTTTGTTCCTACCCAGGCTTTTTTGAATGCAGTTTTGTTTTATTTTGTTTTGCTCAGTGGCTTGGAGTGGCACTGAAGTAGAAACACAGTAAAAGGATAATCCTGAACATGGTTATTTCTCCAAGCAGAGACACTGGAGCCTTTCCAACCCCAGGCTTGCTTTGCCCCCCAAAGGCAGCCTGTCTTTGGGTGAGGAGGAGGGCTGAGGGACAATTCTTGAGCTGACTGGAGTTGGCCAGAGCTCCTCCTCAACCTGATACAGCCTTTGCTGATGTACGTACCCTTGCCTGAGTTATTCTTGTCCTTACTGCGACCCCCTCTTTCTAAGACCTTGGTTTTTTATGTTTGAGAATAATCCCATATCACAGTCAGGTTTGTTCACTCTCTGGAGCCTGTTGGGTTACTTTTGGCATTTTCACTGATTTCCTACAGCACAGAGTCCGAGTGGAGAACTAGTGGAGCCTTCATCCTTAGAATTCTTTATCCTCTTCTTGCCTGTCAAGTCCTTTTATTGCATACTGTAACCCTTTTCTTTGGTGCTGTTCTCTGTAGTTAGTCAAATAGATCCATCCAAACTATTAAAACTAGGCTTTTCAGAGTAGAACTATTAAAATTCTTATCTCTTCCCTTAACAGAAGTGCAGACATACAGACTTGGGTTAAGTGAAAAGGGCAAATATATAATCTTTGGATATGAAAAGGAAGGCAGAAGAAATTGTCATCCTACTTAATCAAACATAAAATCCTGCGAAACGCTGTGTTTAGGAAGTGAAGGTGAAAAATCTCCCTTTCCTCTCACTATCCAAACCAGCCCCAGAATAAGCATTAACTCACAACCCAGAACTGAATTCCTTCCCTCATCTGGGTGGCTGCAGTGGCTGAAAACAAATGTCCCAACGTCCCTGAATTTGAAATTGGATTTGAATTATGCCATTGCAGCCTCTCTCCTCCTCATCATTAGGCTAATCTAAAGATACAAGTTTTGCACTTTAAGAAATGCAAAACTGACTTTTGCCCTGTGGTGAACACATTTTGATAAGGCTCCAAGAGCATTCCTGTAAATCAGGAGAAATGCCACAGATACATCATTAGGTCTTGAGAGAGAAGTTGATAGCAGAGAGTAACAAGAAGATACTAATTGTATTTAGAAAGCTTTTCATTAGATTGAATAGAAGGAATTAAGCTCCTCTGTGACTGCCTTACAGTCCTAAATGTTATGATGCTTGTAGAGGTCTACAAGAACCAGACTGTGATTTTTCAAAGGCCTGAAGCGATGTGGAAGCTCAGCTCCAAGCTTTGAACAGTCAGTGAAAGTCAGATTAAGATTTCCACACAAGAAGTGGTGGTGGGTGACTATAGGAATCTCCTGAAACAAAGGCAGAGTTTCACCCTTAGATGGGCTGGCAGAGGCCTTAGTGGGCTTCCCTGGAGAGTTAAATCTAGATTAAATGCTAACTAGGCACATAAAGTACTTAATGCCCCTCAAAGATCTTGTTTCAGGCACTTGGCAGGCTTGGGCACCTGCTTCACGTTTCGATCGACAACCTGCAAGGAAGGGGAGATACGTTTTTCTTCTGAAGAAATGAAATGTTTTATTCCATTTAACATGCATCTTTCCCAGAACAGTAAACCTGGGTATGGTTCACAGTGCTTCTGCATTAATCTTCCTCTGTAAACAGTCTATTTCCACCATGAACTTTCTCTATGTTGATTTCATCTAGGATCTGTAGCTTGTCTAGCACTTTCTGCCTCAGGTCCTATATGTTTTTGTCACAATGGATCCCATTAAGCTTCCACCATAAATAAAATGCAAAACAATTTGCAAACTTTCTGGCACTTCAGAACTCACAATTGAACCTGGAATCCTTGGTTTGGACAGGGACATGAGTGTTAAATCTCAGCCTAAAAATAATGCACTTAATAGTTCAGCTGGAATATCTCTCCATAAGACCATCTGTCATAGCTGAGCTACGAACAGTTTGATGCAGTGCTGATCTGTCTCAGCATGATCTTAAGTTGTTTTTGTCTCCCCACTGGTGAGACACATTCTTCTCGTTCACTTAATTTGTTTCTCTTGGAGTGTTTTTATTCAGTAATTGTCACCAAGTCAATGTGACATGAAGCAGAAGGGAGGAGAGGGCCATATTCTGCCTGAACTATTCAGTGTCTCCATTGCTGTGACTGTAGAGGGTAACTATGGCCCATTCTTGTGTCCATCCTGCTGCTCTTTCTCTGATTCCCATTGCAGACTCTGCTGTCTGCCTACTTAGAGATGAACAAAATCTTGACAATGCCTGTTGACAGTGGCTGGAATGTTCTTCCTTTTTTCCGTGACTACTGGAGTTCTTCCAGCCTTAGTAGTGAGCAGTTTCATCCAGTGACTTGCATTTTCCAAAAGCCCTTCTGATCCTTCCACAGTCCTCACTGCAGAATACCTACTGTATGGAGTTACTTAGAACGGGTTATATACAAACACACATTGCAGCGCCTTTGCATTCACCACTCTATTCTTTCTTGCATATCCTTCTGTCCTTTTCCCCCTCCCTTCACTGCTCCCTGTATGTCTTGTTATACCTTGTTTCTACATGCCTAATCCATGCTTTAAATAACAGCTGTCTGATTCTTTGCTTCTTCTCATACCCAGCTAATTATTTTCAATGTATTGATTTTCCACATGGAGATTAATAGGTTATTCAGCTCTCAAAGCTTATATCCACACAGCTGTGAACTAACACATAAGTATGGAAAGGGGTGGGGGTGTATGTATTTATGTGGTTGATCACCTTTCTGATGCACTTGTGTAACAAACCAAAGGGATTTTTCTCCTCCTTACTCATTATAAAAAGCCACCAAGCTTCAAACTTTGGCCAATGAGTAATCACATTTCACAGGGAGTAAAAAATAATAAATAAAAACCAGTAAGTTTGCAATAACAAAGTTTACAATAACAAAATTGTTGACATGTGTCTTTCATATACCTTTAATTGCATTGGCTAATGTATTCTGGGTGTGAAAGGGCCAGGTACAATGGCAAAGCACCATGGCACAGATGTGGGCGGTCTGGGGTCAAAAACCCCTCCTGGACCTTCCCTCTTTGGCACAGCCATTTCTGCTTCCTTGTGCTGCTGTATCAGCCTGTGGGGAACAACCAAACAACCCTTTCCTTGCTTCTTTCTAGCTAAAATAATTCAGGGTTCCAGTGCACAGCGGCTGTATTACACAGCCAGGATAGGCACAAGAAGCATTGGATTCATTGCTGGTAAAGTATCATGGAAACATAATCCCTGGGTGTGAAACATGGATCTTATTGGTTTATCTGACCAGTAAGAACCCATGGAATTATGCTAATATACGGCTGTGAACTTAAGTCTTATATATAATTAATGAGTAATTTGAGGGGTAGGAACTTTTTAATGTTTTGTAATCTATTAGTAGTTTTCAAACCATTTTGTTTTGTCAAATGTGAGTGTGATCAGGCTCTATTTGTAAGACAGTAATTGCCAAAGGACTTCAGGAAAAGCTCGAATAAATGGCTAAGAAGTGCAATCGGCAGTTAAAGTAAAAATATACAGAAATGTTGGCAAAATGATTACTGTTTAGCAACTCTGGGCTGAGTATTTCCTGCTTTCCTGGAGCCTATCAGAATGGTAGCCCAGATTCTCTGCCTCATTAGGATCCTTTGGCATGCTTGGCTTGCTGGGCCTGGAGCTGCAGATTTGTAGTTGATGGCTGAACGCTGCAGATATTCGGGGCATGTTCAGAACTTTTCAGAAACCAGCACACTTGCTGATGTATGGGTTGGGATGTTCACCTTCAAAAAAAACCCTGGTTGCTGAAGTGAAACCCTTTTCAAATATCTGATCTTGAATTTTATTCTTGTTCCAGTAACACCAAACCAAAAAGTACTTCTGGACCTCGCCTTCCTCTTCCAAAGCCAGACAGATTCAGCTCGGTTCTGGGGGTTCCCCCACATCTGCTACAGCTTTGCTTTTGACCACTGCTCCAAGAAGCCTATGTTGTCATGTATAAGATGAGTTAAAATTACAGTGTCTCAGAACCGGTGGTAAGGTTTGGATGGGAGTGAGTTAGAAATAGTGATAAAGGTGTAGGTTTAAAAACAAGATTTAGAAGGGAGGGGGCTAGCATGGGAGTTTTGAGGCAGAACATGGAGTTCTGACCAGGGAAACATGGCTAAAGAACAAGACAGAATTAGACACAGGCTGGAGATGTATTTTTTAAACCAGTTCACAAAGGAGATGGTGGGACAGCTGAAATGTGTCCAGATATTACTCATTTCCCCCCGGTGTTAACCCCCAACACAAATTAACCTCAGTCATTTTCCTCTTCCCTCTTAGACACACTCTATTTGTCAAGCCATGTTGCCTTAACACTTCCTAACCAGCTGGAATAAATTTAGCCTGACCAAGGAAAAAGCACAACATGGCAGCCTTTGGATGAAGGAGCAGGCATGCCTCTTGCTGACTGCAGCCTCTTGTAGGTCATCGCAGCACATGTGTGTCCCTATCCTGGTGTGGCTTTTGTTGAAAATGGCTCAAGGTACAAAAACCTGAAGCTTCCTGTTAGGCTAGGAACGGATCAGTGTGGGTAAGGTAGCGTGGGCAGGAAGGTATGCGAGCATCTGGTTTGAATAGCTCTGTGCATGCAATGTCAGCCAACTTTCTGTAGGTTTCACAGTTGTTGGTTTTTCATCCCGGAGCTCTGCAGCAGTTGTGGATCCCACCCTCCCGGTGCCTCCCAGGAAAGCTGCGGGGAAGCTCATTAAAAGGGGGTCACCCGCCTTCATTTACAGGAGCCACTGAGCTTAGAAATGACTCCAAAAAGCCTAGGCATACTCCGAAAGGTCAAGTATCTCCTGTGACACTCGGGAGGCAGGAGGACCTGTGCCTTGATGCACTTCTGATGGGAAAGCAACATGTGAGAAGACAGGCGACCGAGGAGCCTGCAGGATACACATTCCTAAATGTCACTTAGCCATACAACCTGCGAGGGCAGAAACGTGGGCAGATGGAGAAATAATATTTTCATTGAAAATTCTCTACCTCTCAAATATTTCCTGTCAGGTTCCTTCCAAGGAAGGGCCAAAGCAAGGAAAGAGGGGGGCTGAGGTGGGATGTGTGGCAGTGGACACAAGTTTGTGATTCCTCAGGCCTCTCCACTTTGAGAGCATTTAACTCAATCCCTTTTTTTCTCCTCCTCCCTGAGAAAAGGATCATGCTAAGCATTACTGGAGCCGGAGGCAGTTTGGGAAGTGAAATAAACACCTGACTGTTAAATGCTAAAGGTTTACTCAACCCAAAATAAAAATAGTTCTGGTTTCCTCCATGGTGCTCTAGAGTTACGTTCATCAGTGCACATGAGAGGGAGGTTTGCAAAGGGGGAGTCTTGGAAGGTTGAGACTCTTCAGAGGGGAACATTTTGAGGTAATAAGACAGGCCTCCCTCTGTCCTGAGAGAGCTCTTCTGCCACTGAGAAAATGCTGCAGCTGTTTTCCTGCTCTAACCTAAAAATAAACTCCCTCCTCCTTTCCAGGCTGTTTGTATCAGTTTCAGGGGTGCCATCGCAAAACCAAGATGTGAAGTGTAAAGGGTCAGAGTCTCAAGGATGGGCACAGTCCCCTTTGTATGGTCTGAAGGGCAGAAGGGTCTCAGCACCCTGGGGCTAAAGTCACAGTGGCTTCTGAGTGTTCAGGAACTGCAAATGGTGAATGATACAGAGCAAACACTACAACTGGGCAGTATGAATATGCCTGTCCAGCGATGTTCCCACTACAGCAAGGCAGAAAATATGGTGCAAACACTGGCATTAAGGAAACTTCAATGGAACCTTTATTCATAGAATCATAGAATGGTTTAGGTTGGAAGGGACCTTAAAGATCATCCAGTTCCAACCCCTTGCCAGAGGCAGGGACACCTTCCACTACAGCAGGTTGCTCCAAGCCCCTGTATCCAACCTGGTCATTGCTTGTAGCTTAGTCCATCAAGTTGAAGACATTATGTTGCTGTAAATGATCTGTGCTTCGGAAAGCCAAACTGGAGCACCAGAAAGTTGCCGTATGTGCAAAATTATTCTGCTTACATGTTACCTCCGAAATGCAAGATGGAATATGCTGTGTATTACAAAAGATATTTATTGGGATTGATCATATATGACAAATACATTTGCAATATGTTTCCTTCTGTCAGGTCATCCATAGACGGACTAGGAAATATCATTTAACATATACAAAGTAGAGCAGATTCCTTCCCTGTGCGGTGGCTGTTTGCTGATTCGTAAAGCTTGCCAACTTGTAAAGTAGCACAGAAGGGCTATGTATGAACTAAACCAGACTTCAATAGCTATTTCATTGTCCTGTGTAGGTATTCTTCTTCAGGTAGCACAGTAAATTACGCAAATCAGAGAAAAGGGCACCTGTTCTGCACAGGGTGACTCATGGGATTCCAATCTGGCATCTCCATTGAAGTCAGCTAACATCAACTGCTTCATAAAAAATTTCCACACCTTTCCCTTTCTTAACTGAGATAATGAAGCAAATTCACAGGATCCCAAATTATTCAGAACTCCCAGATGGATAAGCTGAATTGGAATTACAAGACTCCCAGATTTGCATTTGCCCTTGGACAATGGGAAGCCCAGACAGAGAAACACCCAACCTGAGCTAAGGTAATAGCAACACTGGATTAGCATGGAACTGCTCTCGCTGAAATGAAATTTGCTGTAGTTAACCAGAAAGTTTTAGGGTAAGAAATTATAGAACAATTTGGGCAAGGAGAAATGAAAGCCACCTGTTTAAAGTTAGCCTTTAACCTACTCCCTCTGCCTTCCCTTTTGCTTTCTCCCTCTTTCAAATTCTCCCAGTATCTCTGCTTTCCATAGAAGCAAATCTTCCCCAGGGAAAGTCAATTCTGAAGGCAATTTTCCAAAAACCATTTGGCAGAATTGGCCAGTACTTCAACTGCAAACATGAAAAGGCATTTATTCCACTAACTCAAACGTAGTTTGGAAGAGACATTACTGAACTTGTTTTAGGAATATACTTTGACTGCATCAGTTTTATTGCTTCTTGTATAAATGTCAAACCCAATTTGCCTCAAAGCAGAAAAAAATCCCTTGAAGTACATGGTAATGTATATATTACATACAAAAACTGGAGAAAAAAGTGTTGTCTCTATGGTAAACTCAAGCCCATACCATGTTATTCGTGCCTATTGTACTGTGTAAGATCTGGTATGGAAGACTGTGTAGGGGATTGTTGTTAAGCTGGCCAGATAATGCAGGATCCTGAAGAACCTAATAATTTTTAAATTTTGGTTGCTTAATTTTTCAATATCTAAACTTTTTTTGCTTTTCATTCCTTAAAAGGATTGCTTTCCAGTTGTGCAAAGAACTTGCAGTAACCCCCTCCTTTGTGCACCATCAGCAGCGTTTAACCTTGCACTGTTAGCACATCAGCTAATACACATCACATCTGAGATACAGGACACCCAGTAGCAAAGGGGTTTTTTTACTTGGAAAGGCAGTTAGGAAAGGGCAAGTCTTCTAAGTTCCTATTTCAATCAGTACTCATTGCCAATTTTTCAGGCAAGAAGCGAACTGGCTATTTCAAAACACTTTATCTCAGCAAAACTATAGCTGGAATTTCTTGGGGGCTAAGGAAGAAAGCACATCTTTAATCCAAAGTTTATCCCTCTCCTGAATTTCAAAGACTTGCTGCAGCCAGTGTGGGATACAGCTTCCAGGGGAAAAAATGGAGATTCTTTCATAATCAACACAAATTATTAAGCAACCTAAATAATCTAATTTCTGCCACTTTACTGTTTAGCATAATTTGTAGAAATGGGAGGTATTAGGACAGACTACATATTAGGTGCTGCCATTTGTAAAATGTTACTGTGAACACATTAGATTTTGCAATGTTTTCATTTGCATTTTAAGGTCTGATCCTGCAAAACCATAACTTCCTTCATATGAGTAGCTGCAATGGCAGACACACTGCTTCTTATCTACATAAAGTTAATGTCTTGCACAATTATTTGCAGGATCTGACATAAGACAGAAAATGCAATTACTTTGTGAGTTACAAAAAGGAAAACGCTCTTTGGAATAGAAGGTGAGATTATCTGCTGGAGTAAATGATACAGGACCCATTGAAGTCAATGGAGCTACCCTGATTCACACCAGCTGATATGGCCCATTAATTTTAGTGTATGAAAATGAATCTCTGCTCTAAAAATACCAATTAGTAATAAACTTTGAGAAAGAAGAAAAAATCAATTTAAATTCATTTTGTGCAATGCGCATTTTCTGTTGCTATTTTAGTTAAATTATTATTATGCATAATAATAGAAGGGCAATAGGTGCTGTCACTTTAGGAATTTGTAGCTATGATGGGCTGTATAAAAGTTAGTGATAGGAAAATTTCAGGAAAGCCCGTCAATTGAATACAATAGTCATTATTATGAGTTGGATTGGGGTAGTGTGTCCCATTCTTCTCTGAGATTTTATCCCCATATTGCCGAACACATAAAGAGAATTACACCATCTCAAAACAATTTACAGTCTAACTAGAAATAAAGGGCAGAGAGAAAGAAGGGAAACTGAGGCAAACGGAGCTTCCATAAGGAACAGAGTTTGGAGTCAATCTCATGCCTCTTGACTCATGGCCAGGTGCTCTATTCAACACATCAGGATGATCCTCAGGAAGGGGCTTTTTTAGGTGCATGTGCAAAAGTGAGTATGTCCTTTGGCACTGAGCCATTTTCAGCATTCAAACTAGCATGCAAGCAAGATCCTGCGCGAACACCCAGCTCTGCAGTCATTGAAACCCCATTTGGTGCATGGGGTTATTTGCATGCTCATTTTGCCTCTATTCAGCACTCATCCTACATGCATTTGTGCAAAGGAGATCACACTTCTGTGCTGGGAAGTGAAGTGTTGTCTCTAGGCACTGCCATTCAGCTTTGGGTTTTCATCAACAATAAAAGCCTTCTGGGATAAGTGGCACTCAAAGGGATTCAAAGCTGCTTTCCTTGTATTCAAAGCAATCCTGCGATAGTAATGAACCGTAGTCATAGCTGGATTAGTCACTGTTACTTATAATGTAAGAGCTGAAATGAAAGGAAAAATGAAGTTTAGCTTCATGCAGTGTATAATTGAAGGGTGGAACTCACATCCACAGGCATTGCACAGCCTAAAAGAACCAGTTCCTTCAGAAAGTGATTTAAATCCTGGAGGACAAGCACAGCAAGGATTGTTAAACATTACTGTTGATAGCTATAGATGGACAGAAGTGGGGAGGATGTGCTGAGGAGATCAGCGCTCACAGATTGGGTGTGCATGCAGTCTTTCCTCTGCAATGTATAAGCGAGCACTGGGCATACTGGACCTTTCTTTCACCCCAGTGTGGCTGAACAAGGGCTTGCCCTAGTCCCTGTGGTTACGACATCCAAGCCCAAGTGCCACAGTGATGTAGGAAATCACTCTAATATTGAGGGGTGTTTTTTTTAAGAAGCAAGAAAGTAAAAACAAGTGGGATATCAGCTCGGCTATCTTATAGAGATTTTTTGGGGTCTGCTTTGGAAACCTACTGCTCTGTACCTGTAAGAGTATTGACTTTGGAGAGTTAAGCCCATTTGACACTTCCTGGGATGACATCAAAGTCATCCTACAACAACCAAGAGTTTAGGGTCTAAAGCACAGCAAGCTGCTTCATGCAAGCTGGGGTTGCTCAGAACCTCCAGATATGGACCCAAACATATGGAAGATTGTTACTTTCATCTGCCCTTCAGCAGCCGAGAGATCAACAGCAGCAGTTCACAGAGGCAAGTCGTCCTCAGGACACGAGCTGCCTTTCCCCGATCCTTCTCTCCCACCAGCCCTGTTCGTAGTTTCACCTTGTTCTGCAGTTATGAAGTTGTTTCTCAGTGGCAGAGAAAGGAAAAAAAAAGCAACAACCCCCCTTCCCCCAAACCCCCGAACCCAACACTTCTTTCTCTGAGAAACCTATTGATAGGCAGATCCTGTGGATTCCTCCTAGAATGGCTATCTTTGAACTGAGGACTTCTCAGTGAAGTTGGGGAGTTTCCTGGGGTTTTACTGTTTTTTTCCTAAATTGATTGTGGAATTTTTAAACAAGGTTGGTGCCTCTGATCTTTTTCTCAGCAGCTGCAAAATCTGTTTCTCCCCCTACAACCTGTTCCACAGAAACCAAGTATTGGAAAAATTAAAGGAGAAAGAACAGCAGCACCATTTGCAGAGCCAGCTTCAAATGAAACAAGGACTATTCCTACTGCTTTGTGAACAACCAACTGTCTAAAAGGGCTTTGATCAAGTTTTTGGCTTATAATATTTGTGAATTAAGGATAACTGCAGAAGTTTACTTCAGATTTTGATTTGAATATTGGACACTCCTAAAGAACATTAATCCCCACTGTTTGGTTCAGGTCTCCACTGTGAAATACAAGTTTCTTGTTATTTCTTTTGTGCAGACTTTATTTTTCTAAGCTTTTGACAATGAAATGTCATTTGTAGTTTTCCACTTTTTTTCAGTGCATTTTCAATGTGTTGTTCTGTATCTTTTTGTCACAAGGATGTTATTCTCACTTTGTTAAACAAGACTGTTTGATTTCAGTGAACTATGACTTTATACCATGCCTGGGCCTGGCCTGGTGTTTTTAATGTCAGCCTGTGCCTATAGTTACATGCACAGAGGTTACACTGCTGAGTATAAACCCTTCTCCAGGCTGGGAGACACAGACAACTGGTGGCTGTAAAAATGAGAGAAGCCTGTAGGGATGAAACAACTCCCAGAGGCAGAATGGGACATCTTTAGAACTATATAAAGACACACATACACACATGTGAATTTCAGGGTGTGCTCTGCTGTGCTTCTAGCTGGAGCAAACAACAAAAATGCCAGGTAAAGAGTTTTATTTAAGACCCTTCCTTCTTTCTTAAAATTTGCAGTGCTGAAAATCTGCACAAAAGTGTACTCTAATGGAGGTTTCTGAGCCCAGTTTGGCTGTCTTGGGTCATCCTGTTAAAGTAAGGATCAGCATCCAAGCACTTAGGTAGTGCATTTTGAAGGACTTCTACCACCAACCCAATCACAGTTATTTCACACTCAGCCTTTCCAAATAATGCTGGAACCATAAAGTTACTTATGTGACCTGCTTAATTGAAAGAGCATTTGCTGTCAGTGATCAAATAAACTGTTATTGATCTTCAGCAGTGGAGGCTGCTCACATGGAGCATTTGGGTACATAGTTTTCATTAAGACACTTTTCAGAAAGAAAGAATCAGAAAACAAATGACTCCAGAGAAAAGAAACTGTGCAAAGCACAAGATGGCAACACCACCACTGACAGCACAGAAATATAAAGGCTTTAATGCAGACAACATCCTCAACTCCAAACACTTGGTGAGAAGAAACTGTTTCACATCACAGAGCAATGGCTCAGCCCTTTGGGCAAAGAGATGAGTCCTGGGAATAAAACAGTGGTGCAGCAGTCAGTGGGAATTCTGTTTGGTACCTGACCTGAGCAAGCCCTCTGCAAGACCTGGGGCAGCCTATGTACTCCCACACCTCATCTTTCCAATACAGCTGGGCACTATTCTTCTTAACTCATTTAGAAAGTTAAATCTGATCTTGATTTGATCCGAGCTTGAGTGCCTAAGTCAGCTGGAGTCTGCAATACTAAAGGCAAAATCCCTGCATACTTTGAAGATGTCAGTACCTGCTTCACTTTTGCCTCCCTTTTAATATAAATTCCTTCCTTACTCTCTAAGAATGATTCAAAGAATAGATGCAATGAAAAAAAGTGAAGTGCTCAGATGTTATCATAATGAGGTCATGGCTGCTCTAAGTATCCTACTAAACAGAAATGAGCCATGGAGCAAAGTCTTAATCCTAGGGCAAGGGGCACAGACTGGCCTATACCCAATGTGAAACTTATTTGAGCTGATTTGTCTTCTAGTTGTCCAGAGGCAAGCCAGGTTGTGAGATGGCGATTTCTGAGGACTATGACAACCCAGGCTGTGAGTTTTCTCCTTGATGCTTTATTTCTGATGTATAGTTCCAATGTACAAAGGAGAAGATGTGACATTTTTCAGATTCCAGCACCTGGTGCTTTTCCACTTTTTGAGTTTGAAAGTAGAGACTGAGACACAAGTGGTGGTTATTTACAAGAAACCTTCTGATCCAAAGGCATCATATAGCAGAAGAATATCCTAAATGGTTGATTACCAGCTGCTAAGTTATCATGCTATGGGCATACAGTCTTTCCCACACATCCAGTATCAACCACTGTCATAAACAAACAGTAGGATGGAAACAAACAGACCTTGCTTTGATCCAGCATGGCTTTCAGGTATTTAGAGTGACATTTAGGAGGTGTATCATTTGCCATTAATTCTGTGACAAAGCTATTGCTAACATCATGTCTGAAAGAGAGGGAAATACTTCTCCCACTTCTATAGCTGAGAGCAGAGGCTTCTGTTCTGTTGCGTTTTAATTCTTAAAACTTCTCCTGATTGTGCATAGGAAAAATATAAATATGTCTTCAAGGTATGTGCTTACAACTATGAAGATATCAAGGGCAGAATTATCTTTGTTTTCAAACTATGAAAGTATTCACAGCACTGGAGACCTGCTGAGCTAATTGTTATACCCTCTCTTTTCAGGCTTCAGATTCACCAGGCTTCAGATAGGATATAATCCTGTTGCTCTGTTGCGGGGATTTTTTCTCTATTTTTAAGTCAAGTCTTATTCAAACTTCAGCTTTTCAGCATGATTTTTTCAGTCGTTTGGACCAAAAAACTTTGTATTTTCTTTAATCTGTTACTAAAAAAAAAAAGGAGATCAAATCATTAACACACAGACTACAGCCACTTTACTGGTAGAATTACACAGCTCTAAAATATAAGGATTATAATGGAAACACTAACACAGTCGTGACTACCGCTGCCCTGCTCTAATATCACTGAACTTCCTTTGGGGGCGAAGCTTTGCCTCAGGAACCTTAATTATCTGATGTGGTCAATTACTCCAAGATAATGATGATTTTATCAGGTATTACTGCTCAAATATTTTACGATAGACAGGCTATTTAATTGCATTCTTGACCTACCAAAATGCTTACAGATGACTCAATTAAACACTAAGGAGAGGTAGGGGGAGGGGAAGAAATGAGGGAGAGCACTTAAAATCCTGTCTTACAGTTCATTTTGAGAGCTTTGCTCCTCTTGAAAATCCTTCCATCCATTCTTCCTTCCATCCATCCATCCATCCATCCATCCATCCATCCATCCATCCATCCATCCATCCACCTATCCATCCATCCATCCATCCATCCATCCATCCATCCATCCATCCATCCATCCATCCATCCATCCACCCAAGCAAGCTGTATGTGCAGCATTGCCGGGGCAGGAAGTTTGGATAAACAAATTCAATATTCATGTACAAATAGGAAAGCATGTCCAGCCTCCCTCCTGCTGAGGGATTAGAACTGGATCCTGCACAATCCCTGTGGTGGACTAGCAAATCCATTTTAACATTGCTGAGTGTCCCAGAGCAATGAGCATGGTGAAATCAATGTTCTACCACATTCAGGTGAAGCAGAGTTTTTAAGACAAGGAGGCGCTGTCTATTACAGCAGCCTCTGGGGATAGTCTTGGCTCCTTTAAACCTTTCAGACTTCCCAGTGCAATTCAGCCTGAAGTCAGCAGCCCGGTCCATCTTTCTCTGTTGGCCCAGCAGTTCCTGGTGCAGGGCTGACATTTGCCAGGGAGGCTGAGGTCACCCTGAGGACTGCTTTAATTGGCATCTTTGCTTCGGTGGCCGTAATAGGCTGTTTCCCAGGTACAGAACTGCCATGTCTTAAGAATGCTTTGGCTGCAAAGCGAGCATTCCTTGGCCTTGGGTCAGTCCCTGCCCTCCCGGGCGGGCAACAGAGACCTCGTGAGCCCTCTTTCACTGAGTGGTGGGGAGGAATCCTCCCGGTTCCCCAGTCAGGGAGGGAGGGGGGTATTTCCCTGCCCAGCAGTCGATTTGCTGCTGGTGAAATGGGAACTGTGCACAGGATTCTGAGGGTGGATGATTTCCCTGCTGCTTACAATAACGTTACTGTAACATTGTCAGCAATGGTGTTAAGGACTCAGCCAAGAGCACCTAGAACAATGGCCCGGCTGCCCTTCGCTTCAATGGCTGCTGGAATTCCGCTGCATTTCTCCACAAAGATCCCTTTGTCTTTCTACCCTGGAAATAACATGGATTGTTGCAGCATTGTTGCAAAAAAAAAGTCAACAAACCCTCCTGGGTAGGAATGCTGTTGCCCGCTCTAGCATCAGGCTAACAGAAAGGAGAGAGGACATTTTATGGGGGTTTGCTCAGAAAACTTTTCGTGAGAATATTGTTCCCATTATATGGGGTTTCACAGCAGGATTTTCATGGGCAGCACTTTGATCACTTTCTGTTATGTTTGCAGCCTCACTAATACTCTTTTCAGTTACAATCCAGAGCACAGCATCCACAAATATTCCCAAATACATCCGAAATTGCCCAGGAAGGAAACAATTTTCCTATCTGAAATTAGAACAAAATATGGTTCTGTAATGTCAGATTTTAGCAAACCAAAATGCTGCAGCAATTGGTTTGGATAAGTGAAAACAGTTTGGTTTGACTTTTAAAAATATTACTATCATTAATTTTCATATCAAGATGAAAAGTCATATTGAAACTACTGTAATTCCCTCATTGTTAAGCAGACTGACAACTAACAGTCAAAGGAAACACAAAAACGCAGCAGTCTTCAGCACTGTGTAATCCGTTCTTATTTCATTCAGTGTTATGTAAGGAAGGAATAATTTTTAGTGAGTAAAATGGTGAACTGAGGCCAGAAAGCGTGGGCTCTGTGCAAATAGTGCGCACCAACAGCACTGACCTAAAGAACTTCCTGTGCTTGCGGACCCTCCTTCCACTGCCCACACAGTGCTCTTGATGGGCACCCAGATGTGCTGCTGTAACACAAACTGCCAGGGGTGGTTTCCCTGTTTCCTTAAAGATACACTGACAGGAACTTTTATTTATGAATCCCAGTGCAAGTCACACATCACACACTGTGCTATGGTCTTTGGATGTGAAACTGCTGCTCTGATCCCTGCAGATCAGCCTGACGCTCTACAAAATAGGTGATGAAGCGTGGGCTTGCTTCAGCTGGTGCCTGCTGGCATCCCCGTGTCCAGAGCAGTGATGCAGGCACCAGAGATACTGCAGAGGATGCAGCAGGCACCCAGACCCCAGGGGCTGTATTCCTTGCAGTGGGGCATCGCCCTCCACATACATACCTCCTCACCAAACCAGACCCCTCTGAGCTAACACACTTTACTACCCCAGTAAAACCAACTCCCCCCCCCCCCCCCATTCCAAATATTGCAAATCAAATTGTTATGCCTGCAATGCCTCGGCCCCTCCTTACAGTGCATACGTATTTCAGAGTTGCCACTTAATACAATTACAGTTCATTTAGCCAGCAATTACAGTAATAGGAAGACTGGCAACCACTGTCATTCAGACTGTGGAATATCAATGTTGCACAGAGGTACTCTTATTCATCCTATGGAGTGTCTCCTTCATTGGACACGCATACTCTGGAATCAGAGCGAAAAATTAAGACCACTCTTTTTTTAGTATTGTTCTGTTTTGGCTTTTTTTACATTTATCCATGTACTCTGGTTTCCAGACAGAAATATAGTGGATGATACCCTGAGGCCCCTTCCAACCTGATTTATCCTATGACTGTGTGAATTATCAGATCTGTTCTTTCAGCAGATCCATTTTCTATTGCATTTCACCTGCCAGAGGATCTTTGACAATTCATTTCTTAGAGGCAACTCAAAGTAACAGTTGTTCATGGACAGCGAAACAGAAGCTTTGGAGTTTTTCTTTATATCTTTTGTACAATGTTTTCTTTTAGTCCAGGTTTCATGAACTTTTTCTTTATATCTTTTGTACAGTGTTTTGGGGTTTTTTTATATCTTTTGTACAATGTTTTCTTTTAGCCCAGATTTCATGAACTTATGTTGAGGAAGGTATTGATATAGGCGTTCCAGTTAATCCTTATTTTAACAGAGTTCTGAAGAATCCACATAAACATATGGCTACAGTTAAGCAAATGTGCACTAGACAGGAATGAAGTGCTAAATTACAGATGTAGTGCTTCCAAAAGAAAGCTAAGACTATAACCACATCTCCTGAGTTTTAAATCCTCTTTCTCAGTCACTTGACCATGCTGCAGCAAACCTACTTTGGACTGATGGTTTAAATAGCTGTTATATTTGCATTTCATTATGTGAATGGCCTTAAAGATTAAGACTTGCACAGGGCAAAAGAAGATCTGTATTGTACCTGGAATATTGAGCCTTCAAAAGGGGGTGACTAACAGTGGGAGGATCCCCTTGTGGTTCAAAAAAGAAGATCTTTGACCCCCTGCCATTACTGCAAGGAGTTGTTTCAGCAAGGAGAATAGTAATATTTTCACAGGTTGCCAAACTTTTGCTCTAGAAGAGCCTCTTGGCAGGAGATCCACTTATTCGATGAGCATTACTGATTTTCCTCGTTGATCTGTTTGCCTCCACATGGTGCCGTCTTTTGACAGTGTTACATTATAGCCCCTTGTTCTTATGATAAATTATTTTAATCCATCATCAGAGCACACTCTTGCTCTAATGATGGATTAGTGTTATGCATCATCAGGGCGAGAAGCATTGATAATGTACCAGAAGAACCCCCACTGACAGTGGAAAAATGTGCCAAAAGAATTAATTTGGAGTGCACCAAACTGAAACCAGAGATAAAGGTGCAGTTAGAGTTCACAGCAAAAATTCCATCAGAAGAAGCAAGCCCAGCTCCAGTGGCAATCTGAGGAAGGAATAAAGATGGAGACATGGTCACCTAGCCACATGGCAGCGCAGACACTGTGCCATTGCACCAGAGAGTTTTGAACTGGCATTAACGTAGAATCATAGAATCACAGTCTGGTTTTGGTTGGAAGAAACCTTAAAGCCCACCCAGTTCCAACCCCCTGTCACAGGCAGGGACCCCTTCCACTAGAGCAGCTTGCTCCAAGCCCCTGTGTCCAACCTGGCCTTGAACACTGCCAGGGATGGGGCAGCCACAGCTTCTCTGGGCAACCCATTCCAATTCTCATAGTTAAGAATTTCTTCCTTATATCCAATCTGAATCTCTCCTGTTCCAGTCTGAACCCATTATTCCTTGTCCTGTCACTCTAGTCCCTGATGAAGAGTGCCTCTTAGATATCCTTGTACACCCCTTACAGATACTGGAAGTCTGTTAAATGGACATGCACAAAGATGTAGGTGTCCTATGTGTAGCCCTTGTGCTATCAGAGGAACCCACTTTGGAGAACAGAATATGAAGAGGCCTGAATTCATGGGGGGTCTCACAGAGTTCGGTACAAATCTTTGGTGCAGCTATCCCTCAATGTGCTCCTTTCTTCTAGATCGAAACTGCATCTGCCTTCTGCATCCCCCAGCACCAGGGCTGTGAGCATGGGGAGCTAACCCTTAGGGATGGCGTGTGGTACAGCCCCACTTCTCAAATCCTGCACCACATCCTTCAGGATTTAACTCTTGATGCTGAGAGAAATTGCAGTAAACTTTCGTGCCTTCAATGCAACTAATAACCTGCAGTATGGACTTACGTGAACCACAGAGTGCACCAAAATGTTAGGTCAGAGCTACATAATAATGCAAGTCTATGAAGTCTGCATTTTAACCTCTGAATTTTAGGAGCTTTATTTGGGCTCAGTCATGACTTCCTTTAACTTTAGTGGTGGAAATAAAGAAAACAACCAAGCAAAAATCCCCAGTGTTTTCTTACTTACACTATTGTAAAGAAATGTGGCCCTTGGTGTATTTTTCTTCAAATTCATGGTTAAATCTATTCTCCCATACCTTGTGTTACAATTGTGATGATAAGTATCAAGAAAACACTGAATACCAAAGAAAACACATGAGAGATTGAGCATACTATCATTCACCTTCAGGTAAATCTGTAATACAAAACACTGAACACTGTTGGCATTATCAGAGGCTGGGCTCCCAACTCAACCCATAATTTCAGTGATAAATGTTAACCAGTCTATTGGCATCTGGGTTCTCCAGGGACTGCTCTGCACTGCATGTCCTAACGTGCCTGCAAGTGCCTGCAGATCCTTCTCAAACAGGATTTTCCACACTTTGGGAAGCAAGGCACAGAACCCAAATACAGAAGTTGAATTTGTGACCCCTGTTTATGAGGCTGGTACTTTCACATCCAGCCATCTGCCTCTTGCTGTCAGAACTGTCACACTTGCTTTTCATGCTAGCTTATGTGTGTCAGCATTTTGCCTACCCAATCTTCCTGAGGAAGGTGGAGAAACTTTACAAACAAGCAGTGATGGAGTCATCTGCTTTGATTTGACAGATTTGGGGACAGGGCTAATGTTTTAGAAAGAGTTTTGGCAGGGCAGGGATTGTTCTGAAGAGCAGGACATGTCCAAGTTAAAAGATAAATGGCAAAAGCAAGTAGTTATGCAGTAAAGTTAATGATTTGCTGTAGTTTTGATGGCAGAAAGGCTTTCTTTTCATTAACTACCTTTGGCACATGGACTAGTCTGCCCATGGGACTACTGAAAATTACTGTGGTGGGGGAAAGCAGCTGTTCCCCCTATTGGTGCAAGACACATCTGTCCACGTGCTGTTTGTCCCAAGGAGCTGTTGCAGGAATTGGAGCCACCAATGCCATTGATACTTTTTCATCACCTTTGCTGAGCTTTTATCAACTTATGTGTTCATTCCATGTCACTTTTTTGGGTCGTGCAGAGAACAATCTCAGGCAGCTACCAGGACTTGCAATTAATTATTCACATAAAGCACTAATGCATAGTTGGTCTAGGAACTAAACTTCCTGAAGTTAATAATAATTACTGATTTTTCCTAGTGTAGCCTTTGAAGAACAAGTCTGAACACATCTCCTGTCTGACATTTCATCTGTCATTCTCTTTAGCGTGGGCCTCACTCCTGCATTTGACCTGACACCTGTAGAGGATCCAGGGTGAGATTTGATTGTGGAGTATGACATGGAGCTATAGGTTCTTCTTGACTTCTGATTGAAACCCTTTTGCCAGCAATCCCAGGAATATATCCTAGCGGCTGTGATTTATTGCTGTGTTATCATGCCTGTCTGCCTCATTATAGACTTTGAATTTTATCAGGCAGCTTGTCCTCTAGTGTCTGGTAATCAATTATTTTGGTCTGCAAAGAAGCCTTAAGTACTTTGCCAAACACTGCTAATAAACTGGGAAAGAGCTTGAGCACAGCTTCAGGTTGCCTTAAGGAAATTCCAAAGAGCACTTTCCACTTTATTGTCTAGTTCACAGTATGAACTGGGAATTAACTCAAAGAGTCATTCTCTACAGAGCTAAACTTCCCTTTAAGGACTGTGCCATACTGGATTACTGCAGATGGACTTGTCTCCATCCAAAGGCTGCTGAACTCAATAGTTTTTCAAATGACAACAGTAAGAGCAGGACTCAGCCCACAGTCTGTAAGCAGAAACTTCAGAAGAAAATTTAAAAAATCCTGAATTCCTTTTTCTTTTACCATAGATAAAGCTGGTAGGAAAAATGAGAACAGACAAGTGCCTGCACTGCACGGGTAACACGTACCTGTTGCAGCACACTTGTAAAAAACCACTGTATCTTACAGGCTAAAACAATCTGTTTTGTGCAAGTCCTCTGCAGCAAAGTGAATGTCACATGAACCTGTAGTTTGTGCTTTGTTATAGATTTAGTATTTTCTTTTGAGTCTGGCTTGCCTTAATGTTCCAAGGAGGAATGAGCTGACATCCGTCCTGCAGGAGTGGCCATCAGCCACCATCCCTCATCAAAACCAGCTCTCTTAATCCTGCTCATTTCTCCAGCACTTCAAAGGGCTTCACCTGTGATCCTGATGCATCAATGACTTGTTTGGTATCAGAATAAAAGGCAAGCAGGTTGGGAACCCTGCTCTCAGAGACAGCTGCTGGGAGCCTAGAGATTTGCCCTCTTCACATCCCCATGTACACACACACACACACAGTCTTTCCATCTCTCTTTTCTCTCTTTAGCTTTCCCCTTAGGGCAGTCTTCTAAAAAGTTTTTTTCCAGGTTGTAAAAGGCTGATTCCATAAAGGAACATCTTAGTGCTACAATGACATGATTTGTGGCTTCCAGGCTCCAAAGCTGTAATTTATTCAGACAATTAGCAGCAGCCCTGTATTCTTGACAAATTCTTCAGATGTGTGCAGCTACTACACAACAAGGTGCTTTTAAGAACTGTGCCTTATGGATTAAGACTCCCTCCCCCCCCCCCCCCTTCCTTTTCTCTCCTTATTTGACAAGTTCTTTTCATAGTCAATGGAAATTAATACAGCAGGTTAGAGAGGTGATATACAATAATCCAGCCAGCCAAGAAAGCATTGTCTGAAAAGAGCAAGTACAGAGCCTACAGGAATGTTCAATACACAAAAGGGAACGCTTCAGTGTTTGCCTTTTGGTAAAGTTATTTCACCCTTCACTTCACCTAATTCTCCAGTGTTACTGTACCGGATGTCACTGTGATGCCATTAATAAGTGTAAATGGTATGTAAGTGTGGGTTAGTTGTCCAAAAGCACACATCTGAATGTCTGCTCCAGCATTCAGGTGGCTTTCCCTGGACCACAAAAAGGCTGGAGCACCAATTGCCCGTGCAGAGCCCCCCACTATGCAATGCTGAGACTCACAGAGGTGCAATATAAATCAGCCCAGACCCTTTTTTACACACAAGCCTGAAGTTAAAGCACAGTCATAAAATCCAGCTCCAGCTCTAAATCCTGCCCTCTTCCAGCACGGCTGAGGTTCAGCCTGGTCAACATCCAAATGCTGTTCAAAATGGGACCTTGACTTTCAAGAGCTATGACCCTGCCCATTCTTACACCAGCCTCTCTCAGCAAAATGAGGACAAAAGCAATCAAATAATCACAGGCTTGGGCAGAAACCAGTTTCTCTTCACTGCAGGGGAAAATCCTGAGCTGAAACCTGGGCTAGATTTTGGGCTAATGTGCACTGAGCTCATCTCACTCCAAAAGACCCTCTGTGAGACTTCTGCAGAGGGCTCTTCAGAGCCTTCCTCGTAGCCTTGCAGGGCAGTAGTACAGGTGGGAAATGACATAATGATTTATACCACCAACTTCATACCCCGCTTTATGAACATCAACAACTTGGGAAAAATGGAGATTTTTTTGCCAGACTGAAATCTGTTAGAATGCAATTTTGAGCAAACAGCAAGAAGATAACACATTTCTTTCAGTAACTGTGGGCATAGAGAAAGAGGTTTAACAGGTCACGTATTCATAACAAATGATTCATCTGGAGCTCAGATGCTGATGTGAATGGGTATCCTAGAAATACTTGGAGGGTTACAGAGGTGCCTGTAAAACTGCAAGACTTGGCCCACTATTGCTTTTGCTCTGCATTATACAGCATTCAGTTCAGCAACAGCAGGGCTGCACCCGGCAGCAAACAAAAATTTGAAGTATTTGGCTTCCTGTGGCAAAACAGTGTTTGTTCAATGGAACTAACTGAAGCAAATTCCTCTTAATTAAGAAATAGAAGTTTTTTCTTTCAACCATAGCAAGATTGTTATCGAAACAGAATGAGGATTTTTTAAAGATCTTGTCTTGTTTAGGAAGGGATTTCCCCCCCACACACACTTAAAGGGAAAAAGATGAAATGAAACAACAACTGAATGAACACATCTGTTGATTGAAAATAATTTGCAATAGTGAAAAGAAATGCGTTTTGGAAAATAATATCAACAAGTTGAAAGAAGATGTAAGTAACTTAGAAAGAGACCTGTGGAAAGATAGGCCTTTCGGTGCAGGAGGGCCTGGTGCTTCCCAGGCTTTAACACACTGCCTGGGGATGGGGCTGCTTTTCCTGGCTCCTGTGTCAGTAGATGCAGTTACACATCTGTAACTCCCCTGTAGCTTTCAGGAGAGTCGTGCTGGTTGATACCTGCTGGTGATGTGACACCTCAGTGTGCAACCCTCAGATGTTAATGAGACTCACAAAGGAAAAGCAAGCCATCTTCTTTGCAAAGGTAATTCCTAAAGCTCCAGGATACAGGATTTCAAGGTGTTTGTCATTTATTTGGGAACCCACCTTAATAGGCTTCCTCTTGCTTCCTTTTTTTTTTCTGAAAGAACAAGTTTCCTCTTCCATCTCTCATTGCCTCCCTTCTCAGCTACCACCTTGCTTTGGGTTAATCTCCCTAAACAGAGACATAAATGCCATATCAGATTTTCTTTTCCTTGGCTGCAAGTCAGGCCTGCTGTGCTTTGAGAGCTTGTTGGGGCTGCAGAACCTGTATCTACAGCAGCAGCTGCACTTGCGTTGGAAAAGGAGTCAGGAAAGAGATACCTTTTTTTATTATTATTATTTTTCCATTAGTCACGGATTTTAATTGGGAAAAAAAAAGAAAAGAAGTTAAACTGGGGAAAAAAAAAAAAGGGAAGGGAAGGGGAAAGATGGGGTGAGCACATCCATTTCTTCCAGCTTCCAACATGTCTTCTCTCAGGTGTAAACCCACAAAGTAAGATCAGGAATGTGTGTGAGAGAGAGAAAAGTCTTAAAAGACTGCTATGAAAAAAGTCCAGAGAAGATGTGTTCATGGTCTGTGCAGCCTCCTGGTGGGACAGCCAAGGAGTGGGACTCTGTCATTCCAAAATGGGGCTTTGCTTTGCTGTCAGGTATCAGCATGACCGGCAGGACCCTCTGGACAGCATTTGTCAGGAAACATGGAAAAAGGATCTTATCCAGGAATATTTTAGGTGTGTTTTATTAAAGCAGAGAGCATTTCATCTGCCTCTGCTTAACCTTGCTCAGAGCCCCCCAAAAGGCAATAGAGCCCCTACAGTGACGTCTGTTTATTTTCTGCTCAGTTGGAAAGCAAAGGTCCTATTACTGTTAAAGGGAGTTACAAGTATTCATCAAAGAAAGAAATGACCCATAAAGGCAGTTAAGTTAGTTTTATTCCCTCTGCATAAGTCAACCTGTTTTCTATATATAAAATGATGAGGTTAGAAAAGGATATTCATCAAGCAGTCCACTGATTTGACTGGCTGCACTTCCCCAAGTACTTTATAATTTGTAGTTATAAATAAATATATTTTTAATAATCAATTGGTATTTAAGTAACATACAATAACTGTCTTATTAAATCGCACTTTTTAGAATGAATAAGCAGTTAGAAGTTAAAGACGTGGGTACCAAACAGCCACAGGATTTCAGACTCTTTTCTCTTTTATATACAAGCCATAAATATCACTATAAAATTACTTGGTTAGCCAAGGCCCTGGCTGAAGCCAGCAGAAGACCCTCCTCTCTGACGTTGCCTTTAAGTGATCATATACTTTTCTGGTACGATGACTTTTTAAACAATAACCACACATTATTTTCTTTGGCCACTTCTTACAGTTCAAAAGGGGCGGCCTCAAACTCCAGAGTTGAAGTAAAGCAATGTGTCCTCAAACCATAGCCCAGAAAGTGAGGAGTGTCTAATAGCAGGTTTGAGATTCTTGGTCTCAGTCAGCTGGGTCCACACTATTTCCAGCAGTTCTGTTCATGCATTCCCTCAAAAGGAGGAAAAAAATCCCCAAGAATGAAAAGGACAGCACTCAGTCCTACATGCACAAAAGTATCTGCCTTTGTCTATCTTCGATGGGGACACACACCACACACACACACATACATATACACAAACACACTCTTTCCCCTGATGTTGCTTTTATTTTAGAAGGAACAGCTGTGCACTGACCAGGGTCCAGTCCAACTCCCCTGTCAAGAGCATGTCTCAAATGGGAATGTAGAGCAAAGGGCAGAGGAAAGCAAACCTACCCTGGGGGTAGGGTGGAGAGGGGATGGTTTCATGGCACATGGCCTTGGCTGGCTGCAGCATCCGAGTCTTGGTAAGAGAAAAGCACAGGGTCATTGTCATGAGTTGGAATAGTGTCTTGCTCCCATTCCTGGACTTCATAGCCTCTCCTGACATTCAGCAGAGGATGCCACTGGTCTCTCAGGGCAGGCTGGTGCCAGTACCTAACCCTCTGTTCCAAGGTGGACCTGAGGCTGGTTGGGAAGAGAGGCAATTTTCTGGTGGTTGTGAAGGGGCAGGCATGGATGGGGTGCTAGCAGATCCCTGGGGCAGATGGTTGTACAGGTCAGGACATGACATGAGTGCTGGATTTGCTCCTGCCCCTAACCTGCAGGCAGCAGCTCTCACCCCTCCTGCTCCAGCAGCTCACCCAGCCTTTGGCCTCTTCTTTCTTCTTTTCTTTATGATATACTTTTTTTTTTTTCCTGTTAACCCCCTGACAGAGCTGAGATTTGCTCCTCAGCACAGAGCCCCTCTGGAACTTCTCACCACTCCACCCATGCAGTAAAGCAGTAAAGCCCATGCTGGACCATAGAATCATGGAATCACAGAATAATTTGGGTTGGAAGGGACCTTCAAAATTCATCAAGTCCAAACCCCTGCAACGAGCAGGGACATCTTCAACTACATCAGGTCACTCAGAAACACATCCAGCCTGGCCTGGAATGTCTGCAGGGACGGGACATCCACCACCTCTCTGGGCACCCTGTGCCAGTGTTTTACCACCCTCACTGATCAAAATTTCTTCCTCACATTCAGCCTGAATCTCCTTCTTTAGTTTAAAACCATTACCATGCTCCAGCCACCACGTGCTCCCTCCGGAGGACAAGAGCAAGTCACAGATGAAGTTTACCAGCAGGCTTTCTCCAATAACTTTTTCCCATCGCACTTTTTTCCCCCATTATTATTTTTTCAACACCACCCCCCCCCCCCTTATTTTATTTTAGGCGCCTCTGAGAGTTCAACTGTCGCCTGAGGCTTCAGACTAATTTTCTCTTCAGAAATGATTGCAGAAAGCCGCATGCATAATAAATCCCGTTATTGCTCTTGTTATTAAAATAGGTTGTTAGGGATGTGGACTTGGAGGCCTTTTTGTCTGATGACAGCAGTTCTTCTTAGCTAGGCGCTTATGGCTTATTGACTAAGGCTGCCAGGTTCAGGAAAAAAAAAAGGAATAAGAAAAGAAAATCAAAAAGGGAAGGAGCTGGAGCTACTGTTTAATAGTGAGAAAGTTGGGATGATCTGAGGCAGTTCTTTAAATCACATCCATGGGCCGTGTTTGAAAAGACAGTGCATTTTCAGCAGCTCCAAGGCTGCACCGAGGGCCCACAGAGAGTGTCTGTGACAAGCTCTTTTCTGGAGCAATGATTAATTAAGATTCCTTTGACATGATTTATTTGAATGATTAATTAATTCTGTGGCTGCCAGGACCGCATAGCTTCACCATGCTGGGCACTCAGCAAGCCCCAGTGTCAACGAGATGAAGCACCTGAAGAGATGAGGGACTGCAATGGAAATGAACAGGGCTGTTGTGCTTTTCAGATGGGGACTGACACCCATGGAGGCAAAGAGACTTGCTCAAGGGCACCCAAAAGCCCAGCATCAGGACTGGTAATAGAAGAAACCCTTGTAAGTTCCTGCTTGGCATATTGACCATAAGCTCATGTTTCCTCATCTTGCTCCAACAAACCACATGCTTCATCCAGCAGCCTGAAAGATTTAGCAATGCAGAGAAGAGCCCCTTTAAAATGAAATGTGGTTAAAGCAGCAAATCTCTTGTGAGAATGTGTTCTTAAAACAATAAAAGGTTTTCAAGCAGGTTTGATAAGGAAAAGTACACTGTCCAATCATTAAATGGAGACATTTTCTGGTTACCACATGAAAATGTGCTTCATAAATCACTGTAGCCCTGTGGAATGAAAAGCTAATAATGGATGAGGCCATGCACTTCTTAGCAAGTTTCTTATGCATGGAAACTATGAAGCAGGGTGTGTTCCAACCTGGTGAAACCAAGCATGTCATATCCATACTGGAGACAGTGCCAGAACTAGCAGAAGTCTCACAGGGAAACTTCTTGCTGCAGGCAGAGGGGGCAGGGGTGATGCGCACACCGCTGCAAAGGAACACGTTATTTCCAGCGCACTTTCAACACAGACCTGGCAAGCAGACAGCATTGCTCTGAGCCACCACCTCTGCAAGAGCCACCGGCATGAGATGAACCGAGAGGAAGATGTTCAACGCCTCCCTGATGGTTTGATGTCTGCCCGCGTCTCACTCCCAAAGGGAGGACACTGACTCTGAAATCTTCCCTTTAATATACATGCAGATGATGTTGTGCAGTGGTTGACAATTAATGACTATTTTAGCATCAAAGAAATATGTGTTGTTTAAAGATTTATTTATTTATTTAGCCCAGGGTCAGGATAGCTTTTATACTGTAGCATCCCAAGGAGGAACCTCTGGAGATTCTACTGTCAAAACCATAATATCATGGTACTATGGTCCTTGCTCTGCTTTTCAAGCACCAGGTGATACCCATATGATCAGTGAGCTTAATCTCTGCAGCACGTAAGCTACTCAGCTAGCACACTGCATAGGGTCGGGCATGCAGTAGGTACTAGTTCACATGTCAGATCCATCCTGGGAACAACTAGATCATGTCCTTTGGCTCTGAGATGTCAAACCATATTGAAAACTCAAGGCCACAGGGATGTACCACCTTACTTGTTGTGCCAATGGGCTGAGGTTTTGCTGGGGACTTCAGCAGAACTGGGACTTAACCCACTCTGTTCAAGAACTGTGTCACTTCCTGGGTTAGGGTACGAAAACAGGTCCTATAAACTAAGTAGACAACTGGACGTAACAACACAGAAGAGGAAAAAGAGATAAATCTAGGAAACACTTACCCAAAGAAGAAATATGGTCACTCTTTGAGTGTCAAGACTAGCTAAATGAGAAAACTCCTGTAAAAAATATAGAGTCCATTAGAGAAAATACAGACCCAACTGCATATTTAACAGGTTGAGAGCCCTAATTTGCAATTCTTGATCCATTTAAGTATGGAAGCTGACACTAGATGTGACTAAATGAAGTAGGTTGTTAATACCTGAAGTACCCTAATTGAAAAAAACATGCCTGGCTGGCTTCAGAAGAAGAAAGAAACTCAGGCATGGCTTCCTCACCCATGTTCCATTTATAGGTGGATTTTAAAGAATGCAATTTATGACCCAGCAATACAGCAGCAATTACAGAAATGGAAAATGACCAAGCCATTCTCAGGTATTCATAGAAAATTGGCATCTCCTGAATATTGAATTGTGCTAGGCCTTACCTTTCTATAAATACAGAAGATCAATAATTATCAGTGAAATGCTTTGCTAACGTCTGAAAGCTGGCAGGACTGAAATAAGATATGTCATTTATGTGTTACTGCCTGAAAGAGAGAAATAGTCTTTCCCATTCTCTTCGCAAATACACCCCTTGGCCTTGCAATGAGGAATAATTATGGACCACTGCATTTGCACACTCAGGAAAGGAACACATGAACAAATGTTGGCTACAGCTGATTTGTTCTTTTCCATGATGAACACTACAATGTTCGTAGTCCTCAAATTTTGAAGCCTACAGAGCTGCTCCACCACACATCTTCATGGAGAGATGGTGCGTTAAAAAACAGCTGCTCTTGCAAACTACTGGAGAGTCATTGAATAACAAAAACGTTTATTGCTAACCATCCAAAGATCTTGAGGCACTTTGCAAAGGAGATAACATCACCAACCTTATTGTATAGGCATATGTGACTGAAGGAAATCACTCAAGCTCTTAGGAGCAGGGTAGGACGTGGACTAGAGTTGATGCCCCTTGACTCTGAGCATCAGACTCCTGCCTGTTTACCTTTCTGCTTCTTTCCTGCACCCTCCCATCCTTGAATACCACAGAGGTAGCTGTGCAGTCCAAGAACTACAAGTTCCTCCTTTCCAAACTCCAGCATCTTAGGGTTTTCTTCACTCCATCAGACTTCAGGGTTTGGGAGAATAAAGGCAGAAGGAAATAAATAAGCTAGAAAATATATCATCATCATTACAAGCATAAAAAGCTACAAATCTGTCACACTGCAGAAACTCTCACTTCATTGTTACTGTGATTTATTGGGGAGCTAATTTTAAACAAGTTTTCTTTTCCAAAACCACAACACAAAAACAAACTGAACAAGCAAGCCAGAGGACAGAAGCTAGTCGCTACTGGACAATTTAAGCAATAATATCATTTGCTTTGTAGTATAAAAAGCAATAAAGGGCTGTTTACTGAGTGAATAAACACTGAATGAATCACAAAAAGCTCTTTATTGCGATTATACTCCAAGGCAGAGGAGATTATTGTTATTACACAAGAAGGCACAATGTGAAAATTTAACTCAATGCGCCAGATTTTCAGACTGTTTCCCTCGTACAATTGTGTTCGGGGAGTACATTGTGTCTAATCTTAGCACGCTGTTTTGACAATTCCACATGCAAATCAGGTAGTGGGGTACAAATGCATTTAATTAACTATTTACAGCCAAATTTATGCAAGCCTGGTGGCTGGACACGTGTTTTGCACAAGCAATGGCATGCTGAATGGGTTTGAAAATCAGCTGCCCAGTGTGATACGTTTAGCCCTTCAGGAGACCGCCAAACGTTCTCTAGTGAGGAGCCTCCCAACCACACGTTCAAGGGGCATGTTGTCTTCTCCTCACAGGGAAAACTTGCACAGTCTCCATGTAAAGTTAGTTTCAAGGAGTTGAAGAAGCAGTAAGAACAACACTGATGAGTAGAACATCTTTCTTTTTTCCCTTCATGCATTTCTAACACTGTTTTCTTGTCAGTCAGTCTTCTCTTGCAGTCCTGATGAAGCGTTTGTGCTGAAAAAAGTAAAGCTAATCCATGCAGATTTTTCTTTTCCTTCTTCTTTCGTGTGGGTCTTCCTGCTGTCCGACCATTAAAAATGGAGGGAGCTCAAAAAATAGGACCTCTGTGGCATGGGCTTCCTCTCCTGGCTGGTAAGCAGGGATAAATTCTGGTACAGTTCAGGCATGCCATGCTCAGTCTTGCAGGAGTCACCAGCCTTTTAAATGTGCACGTGTGCCAGGCAAGTATTCAGGCTACAGTATTGCCTTATGCCGAGGGATCTTGGTTAGTCTCTTGATGTGTCCCCATGTCTCCTTGTGCACCAGTGCTTCAAGCGTTACTAGTCTCCTCCCAGCTGACCTGATGGACATTATCTCCCTCAAATAATTCTCTGCCTCTGATTGTTGGGGATTTTCTAATTCTCCACTGGAGGCCTTTGTGTTCTCATCCAATAGAAGTAGTTGGTAGTCTTCCACCATTAGTTGGTGGTCTTCCACCATTGTCTTGTCTTCATGTGAAGCCTGCTGCCTTGGTAAAGGCATCAGCATCTGCACTGAGAAATGGCAGGAGAAGATGCTCCCAGTTACAGAAGACCCTCTCAAGTAGAGAAGCTTTTCCTGCTGGGACTGTTATAGATTGAAAACCTGCATAGCTCATGCACAGAGCTGGATTATTAACGCATGATCACCTCATAGCTGCTCTTGAATGAGAAAAGTGGGTTAAGCCCTGAAGATAGGGTGGCTAAAACTTCATTCTCCTTTTACATGTATTTGAGAAGCTGCTAGGAACTATCTCCAGTATGGCTTGACTGGCATCTGAACATGA
This sequence comes from Pezoporus occidentalis, assembly GCF_034315485.1. Classification (NCBI taxonomy): domain Eukaryota; kingdom Metazoa; phylum Chordata; class Aves; order Psittaciformes; family Psittacidae; genus Pezoporus; species Pezoporus occidentalis. The sequence continues at coordinate 1,386,729 of NW_026913252.1, forward strand.
GAAGCAGTTAGATAATATATGAATATATCTTTTTGATTTTCTCTTGGTTTCCACTTGTAAGGTGGTCAGGTCTGGTGTTTATGAATGTCTGTGAGCATTTATGGGCACAGAAGAAAACCCAAGTGAGGCAAGGAACTTGCTATTATTGGAAAGAAGAAAAAATGCCTCTAGTAGAACTAATACAGTACGTTAAGAGATACAGTTAAAACAGCAAGCTTGAACATACAAAATGTGTGTGATAAGTTCACTATGGATTATTTGTTTTGTTTTTAATTGCTTTTGGGTTTTGCTTTTTCCCCCATTTGAAATGCTTCAGTCACACAAGGAAGGGACAGAAGCAACATAATGTGATATTAGCAATCGGTCTCATAAGACATTAGTAACAAAATCCTCTACTTAGATGGAGCAAAAAATCCTCTCGATTTTTTCCAGAATTGGAGGTCTGCTCCATACATTTGGTTTCATTTCTAAGCAACCCAGTAAGCAAGGAGCTAAATTCACAAGAGTAATTTGGAGCAAATAGTTCAAATTAGCTCTGGTATTTGTCCAGTTTTGGGGGCAATTAAGTAGATCCCAGGGATTTAGGTTTTATTTATTTTTTAACGAAACTTAACCAATCTTCTGACTACGTTCTTTGTGAGGTTTACATCAATTCAGTGCTAACAGCACAGGGACAGACACTGCAGAAACAGTGGAAGTGCTGATATTTGAAAATATAGCCTTTTGGATCTATTTTAAGCCAAACCTCCCATGTGGAGAAGAGGCATCAATTTGGAGCACTCAGGTAAAGAGGAGGAGTGTAGGAGCCTTTGTCATCAGCATTTCCTCACATTACCTATCGTGTTACTAACATAAGGCAAAAGCAAGAGCTGTAATTGCCAACAAGAGTAAATGATGGTTAAAGAAAAATAACAAAAAGGAAAAAAGAAAATACAGAATATTATGGGAAGTGTACATGGAAAAAACCCCACAGCCCTTAAAAACATCAATCCCCTGAGCTCAAAGCAATGGATTTATTTTTTAAATTGCTAAATAAACAGAAGGCAGGAATGGAGGGGGCTGCCGTGGATGAGAATAGAACGTATTTTGTTGCTGATAGTTCTGAATCTCCTTTGAAGGTTTATTTTGCGAAGGCCGAAGCTTTCAAAATCCTGAATTCAATTCCTTTGGGCTGCTGGCCTCTGTAAACACTTTCATGGACGACCAGTGGGGAGAGAGGAGCTCTGGCCCTAGAGAACAAAGCCTTCATGTTCAAGACACGATTTCTTTGAGTAAGATGTGGTTTTGGCTGTTCCTTTCAAACCACTTACACCTGGTTTACTTCAGCAGTGCTGGGCAGGATATGGTAAAAGACCTGGAGTGTTAGGACCAAACATACCAGATGTTCCTGCACATATATTCTCTCTTGCAGCTGAACTCCTAGCAGCAGCCTTGTCCCTCTTTTCTTTCCTTCACCACAATTCAACAATCTAAGCAAAACATTATTTTTTAAGAATACTTCTTTTTCTCTTCTAGCTCTGACTCTCATTACCCTTTTGGCAAAGTCCAACTTAGCTTTAATTCTCCTTAGCAGCAAGGTTCTGGTGCTAGCATTTGCTACATTTGAGAACTTGCTGCTCTTACAGTATATTTCTGCATTCAGCTAAAGCATTCCTTTCTGACAAAAGCGACGGATTAGCATTGGCTACCCTGCTTTCACTGGTGCAATGTAGAGCATTGCCTGCACGTGCTCCCAACAGAACATAGAGGCATGGAGAAAGGCAGTGATGAGAAGGGGACAAAGGCCTTGCATTACTGAGTAAAGCCTTGTCAGATGAAGTAGAAAAAAAGCTAACATTCCCAGTGTGGCAGCAGCCCTTTCAAACTCCTCTTTCCACCTCTTCCCAGTCAAGCAGAGAAGCCACTTCACTTTTCAAGATGATGTAGCCCAAACTATTACAGCTACACACAGTCAGCAACAACTCACTGAGGAAATACAACTGATACGATTGAAGAAGTGACCTGGAGGACAATGGTGTTTCTCCCGTAAGAAGCCACCAGCGCAACAGCAGCAGAACCAAAATGCAGACATGTCCACATAGCATCAGTCTACTAAGAAGCAGTGACAACAGTTAATGACTGAGGCTGCCCAGGGTTATTCTGATCCCCACCTACCTACTCAGTAGAAGGCCTGGGTCTATATGAGTGGATTGTCGCTGTACCTGTAGACTTCAAGGTTTCTCTTTTGTCTCTTTTATTTCTTTTTTTCCTGGCCAATCTCCACGTCATCTTAAATTCTGACTAATCTGTGTCAGCTGCAACTTGTTGCAGTTATTTTTAAATGGAGAAAAAAAAAGAACCAAAATAGTGCCACCATTTCCTGGTCTTCACTTCTTCTTGCCTACATAAAGCCATAAGGATATGGACATCATACCTCTCAGGTTAGGAGCGTTCAACAACTGTGGGTCTGCAGATGCTACACTCACACAAGCAATACCTGACAGTGTTTAAATGCTGACATCTGGAGTTCACTTGTTGAGAATTTTATGAGGAGAAAAAAAAATAATAATCTCACTTTATATATAATTTTACATGTCACAGCTTTGTTTTTCATTCCCAAATATCATCCCTTTCCCTCAATTAGTCAGCCTTCTGTTGCATGAAGTGACTGTCATCTTGTGAACATTGTAATTGACTTCTGCAAGATGAAAACCAGGTAGAGTACCAAAAAAAAACCCTAACCACCTAATGGGGCAAACGCTGCAGATAGATATGCACATACCCTTGTTTGACTTAAGAGGTGGAAGTGGACGGGCTTGAAATGAACGAACTGTTCTCTACAGCAAAAAGCTGCTGCAGAAAAAAAAAAAGTATTTAGGCCCTGCTTTGTGATTTAAATAGTAAAAACCTTCCATCTCTACATCTTTATCACAAGTGATTTCAAAGGCCTTTGCAGCACAAGCTAAGTCCTGAACAGCGGCCAGCCCTGGGGTGAGCGGCATGGCTATTTAAAAGTGATTTACAACATGAGGTTAAGAGGAGCATTCGATGCAAATGAACTCACTGGATGATTTCTGATAGCTAACGTGCCATCAGCCTTCCTCAGACCAATCCAACACTTCAGGCTTCTGTGAAAACCACCAGGACTTTTTAAATAAAAGAAAAATGCAAAAGCTCAAAGGGCTGATCCAGGGGGTGCTGAAGGAGGAGCTGAGTTTTGTTCATGAGGTGCTCTCCAGATGAAATTTCACTTACAAAAGAAAGAAGGTTTTATAAAAATAACCTGTCTGGGTGGAACCGGGCAGAAGTGCCAAGACAGGGGACTTTCCCTGCTGCCCTGCACTAACTTGTCCCATTAATCCTTTTAATTTCATGTATTCATTTTACACAGCTTAGCTTGTTCACTACATGCCAGTACAAATCATGTTTTGCTCCCACTTCTCTCACCATGCTCCTTTGTCTGACAGGACCTTGCTGCTGCTGCAGTAACTTATGTCATCTGTCAGCTGGGCCACTGGGATGCAAACCTCTTTTTGTCCCCTTGGGGTGCCACAGATACTTTATTAAGAGGTTGCATCTCTCTTTATCCAGGGAAGTGATGGACTAACTGCATTTTCCTTCTGTAATGGTCTCAGAGGGCAATAAATAAATAATCTAAAAATGTCTAGTAAATAATGGCTAAAGGAGAATGGATTCATAATCTATCTAGGATTTTCTTAAAACTTAAATTTGTTTTAAAAAATGTGTTTCAAGTATAATTTCCTCCTTCCTGTTCCTGAAGCCATGTCATAAATAAGTCAGTGATACATAACTGAGATTCATTTGTACTGAGTACCCAAAACTCTGCCTAAAAAGCTATCTCATCCACTCATCAGATTTAGAAAAAATAAGATTTATACCATATTCTATACCATATTCATATTCATATACCATAACCTGCTCTTGTGAGACCCCACTTGCAGCACTGTGTGCAGTTCTGGTCACAACATAAGAAGGACATGGAGTTGTTGGAGCAAGTCCACAGGAGGCCATGGGGATGATCAGGGGCTGGAGCACCTCCCATATGAAGACAGGCTGAGAACATTGGGGCTGTTCAGCCTGGAGAAGAAAAACTGCATGGAGACCTCAGAGCAGGCTTCCAGTGTCTGAAGAGGGGCTACAAGAATGCTGGAAAGGGACTCTTCATCAGGGACTGGAGTGATAGGACAAGGGGTGATGGGTTCAAACTGAAACAGGGGAAGTTTAGGCTGGGTATAAGGAAGAAGCTCTTCCCTGTGAGGGTGCTGAGGCGCTGGCACAGGGTGCCCAGAGAAGCTGTGGCTGCCCCATCCCTGGCAGTGTTCCATGCCAGGCTGGACAGAGCCTTGGAAAAATGGTCTAGTGTGAAGTGTCCCTCCCTATGACAGGGGATTGGAAATAGATGATCTTAAGGTCCTTTCCAATCCAAACCATTCTGTGATTCTAATTGAGTCAGAACCCGATGTGGATGTGGTAAATCCTCCCTACTGTGGGGGTGTTTGGAGCTGCCATTTAATTTGAAAGCCAAGTTCTAACAAACAAACATCTGAAGATTCACCAAAGCTAATTGTTTAAATCTGCCCAAACCCGTGCTGACTCCCCTCGTTTGGTGATGCTCCGTTTGTGCTTAACCTTATGTATATGGCAGTGAAGTCCTCAGAGAAGCTTCTCAGTACATGTAAACTATGTATATTGAGTATGAATGAAAAGCAAACTAGTTATGTATACGTAAAAAAGTTATATATCAGGAACATAGTCTCGTGGAAGGTGTCTTTACCCATGGCGGGTTGGAAATAGATGACCTTTAAGGACCTTTCTAATCCAAACCATTCTATGATTCTAAAGCTGAACAGATACTTTACCATTTTCTGAGTATTTTGGCACATCAGGAGATGAGGAAGCAGTTCAGCTTCTCCAGGTTATACAAAAAAAAGAGAAGATTTTTGTGTTCCTCAGAGTGTAACAGAGCTGCAAGAGCAGACTGATCCAGGACTGGTGTGTTTGAACACACAGCTCTGCAGTTTTCAACAGAAACCCCTGCACCAACTTCTGGAAATCACATTACCCAGGATTTCCAAACATTTGTAATATCCGGTTCTTTTGGAGTTACGTTTCCATATTTAACACAGAGCAAGAAGTGAATATGAGAGGGCAAGCAGGCCCTGCATTAGGAATTTTTACTAAACGTTATGAAAATAACTTCCTTTCTAAATTTCATTTTTCCAGATTAAGGCAAGATTGCCTTAGTTTTTGCTCTACTGGTAATCCCTTTGACTTGACACAAGCTGCTACTGTCTCTAAATCCCTGGTGCTGCATGCTTTCTCCAAAGCCCTCACAACTTTTCAAGGATGCAGGTTAGATGCTGTTCTCTGAAGGAGCACCTACTCCATAATAGAATCATAGAATAGTTAGGGTTGGAAAGGACCTTAAGATCATCAAGTTCCAACCCCCCTGCCATGGGCAGGGACACCTCACACTAAACCATATCACCCAAGGCTCTGTCCAACCTGGCCTTGAACACCACCGGGGATGGAGCATTCACAACTTCCCTGGGCAACCTACTCCAGTGCCTCACCACCCTCACAGTAAAGAACTTCTTCCTTATATCCAATCTAAACTTCCCCTGTTTCAGTTTGAACCCGTTTCCCCTTGTCCTGTCACTGCAGTCCCTAATGAAGAGTCCCTCCCCAGCATCCCCATAGGCCCCCTTCAGATACTGGAAGGCTGCTATGAGGTCTCCACGCAGCTTCTCTTCTCCAGGCTGAACAGCCCCAACTTTCTCAGCCTGTCTCCATACAGGAGGTGCTCCAGTCCCCTCATCATCCTCGTGGCCTCCTCTGGACTGGTTCCAACAGTTCCATGTCCTTTTTATGTTGAGGACACCAGAACTGCACACAATGCTCCAGGTGAGGTCTCAGAAAAGCAGAGCAGAGGGGCAGGATCACCTCCTTGGACCTGCTGGTCACGCTCCTTTTGATGCAGCCCAGGATACGGTTGCTTTCTGGGCTGTGAGCGCACACTGAAGCCGGCTCATGTTCATTTTCTCATCAACCAACACCCCCAAGTCCTTCTCCTTGGGCTGCTCTGAATCTCTTCTCTGCCCAACCTGTAGCTGTGCCTGGGATTGCTCTGACTCACGTGTAGGACCTTGCACTTGGCATGGTTAAACTCCATGAGGTTGGCATCAGCCCACCTCACAAGCGTGTCGAGGTCCCTCTGGATGGCATTCCTTCCCTCCAGGATATCAACCGAACCACACAGCTTGGTGTCTTCGGCAAACTTGCTGAGGGTGCACTCAATCCCACTGTCCATGTCAGCAACAAAGATGTTGAACAAGACCGGTCCCAACACCGATCCCTGAGGGACACCACTCATTACTGGTCTCCAGCCAGACATTGAGCCATTGACCAAAGCTCTTTGTGTGCGGCCATCCAGCCAGTTCTTTATCCACCGAGTGGTCCATCCATCAAATTGATGTCTCTCCAATTTAGAGACAAGGATGTCATGTGGGACAGTGTCGAACGCTTTACACAAGTCCAGGTAGATACCATCAACTGCTCTACCCCTGTCCATCAGTTCTGTAGCCCCATCATAGAAGGCCACCAAATTGCTCAGGCAGGATTTCCCCTTAGTGAAGCCATGTTGGCTGTCACCAAGCACCTTGTTGATTTTCATGTGCCTTAGCATGTCTTCCAGGAGAATCTGCTCCAGGATTTTGCCAGGCACAGAGGTGAGACTGACTGCTCTGTAATTCCCCGGGTCATCCATTTTCCCCTTCTTGAAAATGGGGGTTATATTTCCCTTCTTCCAGTCGTCGGGAACTTCACCTGACTGCCATGATCTATCAAATATGATGGACAGTGGCTTAGCAACTTCATTCACCAGCTCCTTCAGGACCCGCGGATGGATTTCATCAGGTCCCATGGACTTGTGTACGTTCAGGTTCTTAAGATGATCTCGAACCAGATCCTCTCCTACATTGGTCCTAAGGTCTTCATTCTCACAGTCCCTGCGTCTGCCTTCCAAGACTTGGGTGGTGTGGTCAGAGCATTTGCCAGTGAAGACTAATGTATTTTTCTTCTGCTTAAACAAGTTCCCCTGCACTATATATGACACATCTTTCAAACCTTTCATCAAGTACAGAATTATCAATTTCCTCATAGGTTTTTCAATAGGCTGATCATGACAGCATCCAAATGCTTCTCAAATACTCATGGATGTTTCTTTAGAGTGGTCTGGTAAGGATGGGAAAAGATGAGATCCTGAGGCACAAAGATAGACATAAGTCACCATGAGTTTGGTGTGCCGAAGATAAGGTAACAGAGACACTCTGTTTTCAGAGTTGAAGTTAGATGGCAGTTCTTAGGTTCAAGGCCCTGCTCCACCATCTCCAGCATCCCTGTGACACAGACCATAGTGAACCTATTAGACCTGCAGGAAAACTAGAAGCCTGCAGCCTGACGCAGCAGGAGAGCTGTGATTAGCCCCTTTTCTCATCCCTGCTCCAGGGCTCCATGGCACAGTTAGGTCCAGAAGTGCATCCTGCTGCAGACCCACTTCCTACCTCCTGCAGTTCACAGCTTCATTCACACAGTGCTTTTCAACCTCAGAATGCAGAGGAGCCTGGGGTCTCACAGTCTTGTCCTCCCTGTTGCTACTGGCAACTCTTTTAGCTGCAGCCCCACTCACTGAGCACTGGTGTGAAGCTTTGGTCCACTCAGAGCATTCCTCTCCTATCTGCTTTCTTCAGGTGTACGCCTGATGGAAGGCACTGTTTCCCAGAGTTGGCACTTGGCCTTGCTAGCACTCACACCGACCCATTCCAGTCTCGCTGAAAACACTCTCCATCTCCTGCTTTCTCTAAAAATATTCCTGGGTCTGTATTCCTCAGAAAGATGCTATCTCTAGAAGGAGAGTCACTGTCTTCCCCAAAACAGTTCACCTTGTTTATCCATCTTGACTTGCTTCACTCCCCCTCCACCCTTCAAAACAGGAAGACTTATGAATAAGAATGCTTTGTTTAGCAAGTTAAACTCAAAGATGACTTTAAACAGAAGGTTATGAATAAACAGAAGACAGAGAACAGGCATTCAGCATTGCAATTGGATCACTCTCTAATTGCCTTGTCTTTGTCTAGAATTCAGCAGGTCCTGCCCTGCACATCAGAGTGCACATGGCAATGTTTGGGAGGCAAATGCAAATACTCAGCTTGAAAACTGGTGTTTCATGACTCCCTGTCCCATGCCCGATGGGGGTGAATGTTGTCCCATTTCCTCCTATCATGTTGTAAGCAAATGTTTCCTTCCCATCTGCAATACTATGACTTTGTAGAGCTTGCTGTGAGCACCCACCCTCACAGATGCCCTAAGTTACAGACAACATACTTCACAGCCCAATTAGACTCACTTAATTTACTACTGAACATTGTGAGTACAGTGACCACAGACAGGCTCGTGCTCCACACTATTCAAGGCTCCAGTGCTGTGCCCCAACAGGGACTTATGTTCCAGCTTCTCCTCTAAGGAGGAGAGTTGCCAGCAGGTCAGCATTTCTATTGCACCCACAGGCCACACAAGTGGCTCTCCAGCAGCTTGCCCATAGGCTGGTTTCTGGCACTTCACAGTCTCATGAACTTTGCTCCTTTCCTGGTTGGAGCCTGGAGCTTGAATATTTGTAGTGCATCTTTTCCACTTCCTTCAGAACCTCTTTCTGAGATTGCAACTGCACCTCCCCTACACCACCTCTTTTATTTGTACATGAGTACACGAGACACACCACCTTAAGATTCTTGATTAGCCTCTTCCTAATTATCCTTGCCACAAAGTAGGAGCAACTTTGGATGCAAATATACAACACAGGGCTCAGCTTCTGCCCCTGTAATTCTTATCTCAGTTTCTCCAGGCTCTTTCCTTTGAACAGGAAAATGCTCTCTTCTCAGTATCACTTCAAAAACAGGAATCTCACTTTTCTTTTAATTAACAGTAGTTTCCTCATTCACCGTCCCATCTTCATAATAAGATGCAGATCTTCAGTTCTGGGCAGATTTAATGTAACCTCCCTGTGATACCAAAAAGCCACACTTCTTTTGAAAAAAACTGAGTTTAAAGAACAGGTTTGACAACATTTAGATGATGGAGCCAACCCTGCCTTGTGCCAGGCAGAACTAGACCTTTAATAAGTCTATTATTTTATACAATTAAACATGACCAGAAAACTTATTTCTCCATTTTTGAGCTTTTGAGCATTTGCAAACTTAAGAATGTTCTTTTAAGGGGTATTTTTTCACAGATTGGCATGCTTAATGCAAGAAGAGGAAATAAAGCTGATTGATTGAATCCTACAGTTACTCCTCCTGTGACAGACGCATTTGTGCTAGATGCTGTCAGCCACTACTTCAAACAAAAGGAGAATCACTAAGACTTTTGAAGGTGAGTAATCCTGTGGGCCAGCAACCATATCCCATGGCATAAATCCTGTACCTTGGCAAAGAAACAGTTAACAAAACAGTTTTGTTCATGTGAAAATACAAAGCAGCTGCTTAGTTCCATACTTGGCAGAAGAAGGCAGCCCCCTCTGCACTCCTTGTCTTCTGCTGCTCTTGGATCATTGCAGAGTTAACCAGCTGTTGCATTCCACATGCCAGTTACACCAGTTCGGAAAAGCAAGAGCAGGGATAGTTTTATGGCTGTACAAAAGGAATGAGAAAAATACACTACTGAACCAGAAAGGACAATATTTATATAATAAACATTTTCAGGAACATAATAATTCCTTTGTTGTCAAAATTTTGGAGTGGTTAATTGCGCACACAAAAAAAGTGTACCCATCTACATGCTCAATAGCAGTTAATATGCTCCCAAAGTGCCTATGCACTGTAGATCTGTCCATCTCACAGCCCTTCCGGCAACAGCCTTCACAAAATAGGGTGGTCAAATGCACAAACGCTTCTGATAATATAGCTGTGTATGTGAAATGCCTCATTTTTTGTATCTGTGAAAACGCAACTCAGATAATTTTGTTTTCAAGTTTAAAAATATCAGACTAAACCAAGCACTGAGGGTTTACTGCAAAACGTGTACTAACTTTATGCATTCTCAGATGGTATTCATGTAAGAATAACAATTTGGTGTTGAGATGCAGTGGACACACCCACAGATCTCGGCTGCAGACTGAGATTCAGAGTCAGAGCCTGTCTGTTGCTTCAGACGTTCATTTCAGGCTAGACTCAAGTTTACTGAGTTCTGTTTCTAACTAAAATCTAGGGCAAAAAACTATGTTTAGTGTGAAACTAGGCTTAATGTGAAAACATCCCTGAAAGCTGAAGTATGGGCAGCTGATTTGATTACTGGTGTCTTTTCAGATGGTCTGTCCTTTGCTTTCTAAACATCAAAAGGAAACACCTACAGTAGTGATCCGATGACCTGGCAACAGATCACAGAAAGTACCTGAAAATGGAACTGAGAAAGAAGAGGCCATTCCTAAAAATGAACCCATTTTTATCTGGGATAATTTACAAAGAGAAGCCAAAGGGTTTGCAGAATGCATAAGTGATTTTAGCTCAGAATCAATTTTCCCTATACACAGAAGTCTGTGCTAAAATTTAGCCTGAATAAACTGACATCCCATATTTCATTATTTCAAATGAGTTCATAATAAACAGACTTTGGGGGGTGGAGGTGGGAAAAGCATTAAAGCAGGCACTGCTGCTTGATCTCAAGGTGGTTTAACTCAGGCTCCCCATCCCCTTGGAAATACAGCACTGACACAAACTCGTATCAGTTTAAAACCAATCATCTTCTCTCTGTCTTGGTAACCACTAGTGGCTGACTTCTCTGCTGCAGTGTCCTAAACCGTGACGTTCATTTCCCGATCACCATCACAACCAATGCCCAGGCCACACCAACAGTGACTCAAGGATCTTCTCGCTCTCTTACAATGTCTGGATTTTCCCTGAAACTGACTTTCTAGGAGTAAATTTCCCGTGTTTGCTTTCTGGGATCTGTAGCTTGTAGGAACATTTGCCAGGAGCACATCCTCATGAGCCACCACATAGATTTCCAAGCTTTTTTTTTTCCTAAATGCAAACTAAAAATCTGTAAAACGGAGGAAATTCAGCCAAATGTAAACCCGACATTCAATGGCATTCAAGCAAATGGTACTTGAAAGAGGGGGGAAAAGGTTTTATTACATTCAAGACTTCTTGAAATTCCTGAATCACTTGTCTCAGTAGATTTTTCTGTTTCTAAGGAATTGTCTCAACTATTTTCTCTTTCCTCTATTAACTCTAACTGACACACACCAGAATGAGATCAGGTCAATAGAAATATTAAGAAATTCACATTGCTCTTTCAAAATTTGGCTATTTCCTATCTAAAAAACCCCACTCTCAAATTTCAAATCATAAGGTCACCTTCAAAGGAAAAGCACAGCTTTCTTTACAAAATGTTGAGAAGAATGTAATTTCTTCCAGAATCCTTCGAATCTGAATATTCCTCAAAGCCAACCTGTCCCAGAGAACTGGTTAGATTTCACTGAAACAGTAGTCATGTGAGAAACCAAAGTCCTTGAGCAGTAGCAAATTCCTTTATTAGAAAACTCTCTTCTTTTCATATTTAGGTCAGGAGGTGCTCAATGAACGCAATGAAGTTGTATGGTTGTCTACTGGTGTTGTTATATTTTATCATTTACAAGGGTTGGAAACCTCACCTGTCTTCCAAACAGCTTTCCTAGCACCTTCCTTCCCTACCCAGCGCAGGACATAATGGAATCTGGAGAGTACTACTTCCATAGGATACCTGCAGGTCTGCTGGTCCTGCTGTTAGGATTGACTGGCATGCTGAAGCTACTCTTGGGAGTGCCATGTTCAGGCAGGATTAGATAACTACCATGAGTGCTGGGTACCAAAGTGATGTTCGCCTGCAAGTTATTATTTGTGGGATGTAGGCTGATGGCTTATTAGGTCAGGCATCCCACCTCCAACTGAACAATTTTATCTTCATGATGAAGTGAATTGTTATTTAGTGGTGTGTGGCATTTGTGTTAATGTCATTACTGAATTAGTAATGCAGTGACTGTGCCAGGCTGTTAATTAATGACTTAAAGACAGTTTTGGTGTTCAGGTCTGCCTGTCAGGGAGAGACCTAAATCCCTCCAGTCACTCCCAAAAGTTCAGTTTCAAAGAAATGGTATTTTCCAACCAAAAGACTTTTAATGACAGAATTCCTGAACAGCTCTAATTATACCCTATGGCTGAGTCTGAGGGATAATATTGTTACCCTCTGTAAAATAACGGTCCAGCATCCCATTATGTGTCCCTGATCTTCAGGAACTTGGAGGGGGAGGATTGGTGAGAAGCCCATAAATCTGGGGGGCTGTTAGGTGAGTGTCTGCTGCTTCTCTGACCACCCTGGATTGTTAAACCCCTCTGTGACTGCTGTGGGATCCAAGCTGGGTGGGAAAACTTTACAAAACCAACCAGTTTCTGTGTGGTGCACACAGTGGGAAAACAGATGGACACAGGATGTACCCGTCTGAACTGCCCAGCCCCAGCTGAAGGCAGGCCAGCATCAGCCTCACGAGAGGTCCTGCATGGCCGTGCTGGGATTCTTTGGCCCATCACCCAGCTCGCCCACCAATTTCGAAAGCACGTCACAGAGCTTGAGTTAACTTTCTAATGAGGATAATTATTATTATTATTACATGCATATATATATAAGAGCCCAGATCCCCATGAGGTTTCTTCAGATTGTCCCAGAAAGAAAACATTTTCATTGTGTGGGCTGTGATTGGGAACACATGTATGCACCGTACCCCACTTCACTCTGCTCGCTCTGCTACTAATTACAAAGGGAGCAGAGCCCAGTGCAAAGGTTTCTTTAATTCCTTGGTTTTGGAGACTCAGCAATTGAATTACCTGAAGAGGCTGGAGCTTCTCTGGGGTACAATCCATCAGGCAGCATTTGGGTTAGGCCAGGGTGGGGAGACACGGATAATATATACATGCTGGCAGCATTATGTAGTCACCCAAATGGGGAAGAAGGAATTTCTCTTAATTAATGGCGTGATGCATGACACGTTAGCAACACAAACTCTTTAATAAACCCTGATGCCTTCTTTCACATTCACAAGATGAAAGCGCACTGGATTACCTGCCTGTGCTGGCAGAGCAGCTTGTGGTGAGGGAGCTTTAATAGGTGCACATGGTGCTTTTGATTCTCGAGCTGATTTTGGACAAAGCTGCCTTGAAGCGAAGGAAGCAAGTATGACTTTCAACCTCACCCAAGGCTGCAGCCCAGAGATGGAGATACCACTGAAGAAGACTGAAATATTAATTTAATTAACTATAACTCCCAATAGGACAAGCTTGGGAGGTTTAGTTCGGAGTGTGATTACCTGAACCTATGGAGCTAAATTGTTTGCTTTCCAAGCTCCAGTTCAAGCTTTTGTTTAGCACAAGACTGAGACACAGACTAGATGTGAAGCTCAGATTCAGTCAGGTTTGCCACAAGCATAAGGGTACTCAGATTTGGCTCATGCCGAAAAACCTTGTTTACAGTTACAATGAATTAGGCGTTCCCCACATTAAAAGCTAGCATTTTAAACCTCTCATTTTGGCCATGCCTTTTTCCATTTGGTATTTTGTAGCCTGCTGGGTCAAAAAGTGAGTCAGGAGGTCAAGTGTTTCAGAAAAAATGGACTACAGAGGAGATGTGGCTGGGACTTGGACTCCAGAGCTCTAAATAAGGCGGGTTAGCAAAGACTGTTATGAATGATTATTTATTCTTCCGCTCTTTGATGGGTTTCAATTCCTTGAAGACTAGTTTTTGGTTTAGACCAAGAAAGGAAAGGAAAAGGAAATGTCACAGCTCTTGGCAGCTTTGGAGATCCCTCAGCTGAGATCCTGGAAGCACTAAAACCTCAGAAAGAGAGCAATGGGGACAATGAAGACAAAATGAAGAAAGAAATAAAGTCTTCATCAGGGCCCACCAAACTCAGAGGAAAAACCAAGCATGACTCCCACAGCCTTCAGGACAAGCCCATGACTCAGAGAAGGGACACAGCCCACAGACTGCAGATGTGGCAGTAAAATTCAGACCCACCTCATCACAAACACAGTAACAAAAATGTTTTAGGACACTTCTGCAATAGTCTTATGGCATCTTGTGTCCTTACACTTCGAAAGGGAAGACAGACCCCTTTGACCTGAGACCACGACGTAGCATAACATTCTACTGTCCAACCCCATATCCTTGAGATCTGTGCAGGACAACCTATAAGGAAAGACTGCAGAGACCAAACACTCAAGACTTTTTCTCTATATTACACACTTTCTTTCACTTCACCTTTCTTCCATAAAGGTGAGAAAGAACAAAACTCTCCAGTGAGTAACAAAATTACATTCTCCAAAAGACAAAGGAGAGGAGCCTTGCTCCAAACATGCTGCTTCGCTCTGGTGTAAAACTTTTCTTTCCTTTTCTTTGAGAGCAATTTAGTGTGGCCAATAAAAACCCAGCTAATTTTTAAATCAGCATGTAGCCAACTCAGCCACCCAGTAGCTCTGTCCTTGGGCAATATTATTGAAGCACACACAATCTATACTAAAGAGATCAGCTTCCCTCAGGCCTGCCAAGGGGATGCGTTAGTTGAGCCCAAAATATGACAGAAGGAAATTTATGTGCAACTTTTACACATAATATCTCATTATGACTCTCCCCAATCTTTCAATTTTAAAAATAAACGGCCTTTGTAATGATTTTACCAGGAGCATGTTGGAAGGGAGATTGAAAAAGAAAGAGGAAAGTGGCTTTGGCTACAGTCATTTCTTTTGCTCTTCTCCATCTCTCCTGTTTTTCTTTAATTTTCCTGAAGATGTTTCCATTCAATTTAGGAAGAAATGGAATTTCCCCCTCCCTGCCACCACTTTTTCTCTGTTTTGCCCATGTTTTCAAAGAATGGAATGGCTGACATAATGAAGCCTCTGTCAATAGCAAAATCATTTTGACTGGTTGGTAAATAATGAAAGTTTCCACTTAACGTGCAAGTCAGCTTACCCAGGGGACTACTGCCTGGTCCCTTTCCAGGCCAGCAAACTGTCAACCCTTGCATTCCCCCCCCACACACACATCCAAAAGCACTGCCTTGCAGCAAGATGAAACAAGAGAACTTAGCTGTGAGCAGATTCATGGGTTTCTTTGCCATGAAGCACATGCACTTTTGGACAGTAGGACACTGCTTGCACAACCGTGCCAGCTGGTGCTTGCAGGATCAGGTTCAAAATGGAATTAAAAAAAGATGGAATAAATAAGAATGGACAAGCAAGAGGGGGAGAAAATCCAAGTGATGACTGATCTGCAAATACACAATTCCCAGAGCTGAACTCAGCGACTTGGTTTGGTAAAGAAAGGCTAATGCTGTGTGTTTGCCCATCACTGAGATGCCAATCACTGCACAGTTTTCCAGTGTTTCGTTGTGGGTATCAGCAGGAACAACTTCATGTGCTATTCATACCCTACAGACCACAGCTTGAGAACCCACAGGAGGAACATATACCTGAAGTAAGAATCACTTATAAGCATTTTCGGGAACAAGCTCCTCTCAGGGGGGTAAGGCAAACAAACAAAGCTAGACTCTTACCGCTTCTGCTGGTAGCAGAGTGGGATGTTCTCAGAGCGGAAAGCAGAATCATTGCCAATGTACACTGACTGGTGGGAAGAGTTTTCCCATTGCGGGCTGATGGGCAAACGACCATTATCAGGCACAGAGAACTGGAGCAAATGTAAAAATATTCCAATCTGTACAATAAAAGGTTTTGTTCTTACTCCGCGTTCCCTTTGCATCCCAAGTTCCCAAATATCTTCTCAGGAGATAAAAGCTTTTATGCCTGTTCCCCTCTAGTTAGTCTCATCCTTCCTCTGATGCCCATGCCCTGGGACAGTGTCATGCATTTATCCATATTCATTTCATTCGTGCTGCTTTCTTTTCCATATGACTATAGACTGGTATTCATTCTAATGTGCTTGTGAAACCGGAAGTAGTTATTAGCACCAAAAATCTCTGAATCCCTTTTGGAGGACTCATCATTCTCCTCATCAATCCCCACACCTCTGCTGTTAGTCCAGCAGTGACAGCCTGTCAATACCTGTCCTCAAGGAGTCAGTGGGGTGATCTCTTCCCTAGAGAAGAGATGTAGGCTTGCTTTCAGCTAAAGTTTTCCTCTGAGGTCTGAGCTATGAATTATTCGTGTAATTCTGGGGAAAGCACAAGAAATCTTGAAGCTGGATACTGAAGTAGATAAGAAGAACCTATTATGTTCAGTAAATGGCCATGACAAAAATAATACCAGAAAACACAGAGAATGGAAGGAAAAAAAAACATTTTGCCAAGAAGATAGTGTATTTTCATTGTATTGATGATTTATTAGTTCCACATTTGAATAGATAATTTGGTTTAGGCAGAACAATTTCACCAGGAAAAACACGTATTTAAGAGAAGGTGTCTTCCAACAGAGGGATGAAAGCAAATGTGCTGAATTTATAAACATTTAAAGGCGATTTACCAGTTAATGCTGGTCAACAGAGATTGCTTGTTATAGTAGCTTTACTGTGATATTTGTTTTGGGAGAGAATGGCTGCAGCAGCATTATTACTGTTTGCATTAGTGACATAAAATATCATCAGATAAATAGAACTCAGGGGTGAGTGGTAGACAATCATAAGCCGGGAGATTGCTGTGGGTTGAGTGGCATAATGTGGCCAATAAATTCTCTAGGCCTCAGTTTTCCCCACTGTAAAATAGGTACAACCCATTAGGTTAATGAGAATTCATTATTCTTAGAACCTGCTCTGAATTTGGCATCCGCCATGGACACACAACGTATGTGAGGAACATCAGACCAAGCTCATTTTGAATACCCCTGAGGCAGGCTGCACATGAAACACATGGCAGTAAAACACCTGAACATTGAGCATCCAGGGTGGAATGTTGCAATTCCACTGACTGCAGTAAATACACAGAATCATAGAATCATTTAGATTGAAAAAGACCTATAAGATCATTGAGCCCACGTGTTTGTGTTACTCAGCTTTTAAATCAAACAGCTCAACTAGTGCATGGCTGCTCTTCACACACCTTAACATCCCTTGCTTGATGGCTTTATGCAAGAAATTTTACCCCTCTGTTTGAGTAGAGTTAAAGCAAATCTGCCTCAATTTTTTTCCAAGCTCGCCCCATCTCCTATTGCCTGGCAATGTTACTGCTCTCACTGAGCAGTCTGAGGCTGGAAAACCCTCTTGAAGTGAAGGCACCTTTGTTCCACCACTGACTTCTTTGGAAATACAAAGCACTGGATACATCCCTAACCCAGTTTTCCATCTGTGGAGCCTTTCTACTGAGTTGTTATCCTGTGATCTGCTGTTACAGAAGTTGAGTGTATCTTTGACATATTGTCTAGGTGGGGCATGAACACATATTCATTTCCAAAAGAAAGGATTTACTAGAAAGCTCCAAACTTAAGATCATTAAAAAGGCAAGAGGCTGGGAATGTTGGAAAGAGAGCAGAGTGTGCTGTGGTGGGATGATTTCAGCCTCAGCTTTCTTTCCAGCTCTTTTGGAGAGCTCCAGTCACAGGCCAATGTCACACTCACTGCCCCTGGCAGGCTGACCACAGGGGACAGGACCTGGTCTGGCCACTTGGTCACGGTTACCTAAGGCAGCCAAAAAGTTCAGCGGCTGCTTGTGGTTTCAAATCCCAGAACCTGTAAAGCACAAACACAGGTTCTAAATGGGAGGCTGTGACCTCTCCACTCACCAATAAAACATGCCCAGAGTCATAATAAACAAAACATTACAATTCAGGGTGGCAAGGCATAAACCAGTCTGATGTGTTTTCTTTCTGGCCACTTAAACAAATCTTAGCCTTTACCAAAAGCTACCTCAGTGAACTAAGTTAGCAAAACAATCCTGATTACAACGTAGGGTAAAAAAAAAAGTCAAATAAACTTAACCTAGGGTTTCTCATGGGATGCTTTATGATCTTGTTGTTCCAGAGCAAAATATGGGCCAGGGTAAACATGGAAGGGACACAAGTGTGATAATATAATGATACCTTTTATTAGCTCAAAGAAGAAAAGAGAATAGCAGAACTTTGGATACATCAAAGGTCTTTTTTCTTCACTTTCAGGATGCAGAAAGGAAAACCCCCATTTTCTGTATTCCTGACAGTCGTCGTGTCAGGAGCAGAAACTCACATTGGATTTTCATTTCTCTGGATAGCCAGCAATGGAAGGTGAAGGGGAGGAAGAGAGTGGCCTTGCAGGAACTGGGGGACTTGACATGTCGTTATACAACGATACAAATTTCAGGTCATATTTAACAGCATGAATAATAACCTGAAAACTGTTGCTGGCTACTCTCCCTGTAACTTTGTGGTAACCTTTTTACGCTGTTTTCTATGGGCTACCCATGGAGCTGCAGCAGATTGCAGCCAGGGAAGGAGCAGAGGCAGATTTTCAGGCAATATTTCCTTTTGCAGGTGATGCAGATGATACAATCAGAGCCAAAGATGGGCACTCCTGTGTACCTCAACCTGCTCACAGAGGGGACAAGATTCAGGGCTGCTGAAACAAAACCCCCCAGGCAAAACAGTGCACATGAGGAGAGAAACCTGTGGGTAAAAGTGATGTGTGGCAGTCCAGTATCTCTGGCTGGTGTCAGATGCAGCAGAGTTGGTGCAGTGGATTAATGATTTCTTTTCCAGCCTCTTACATCTTTTTCAGCCCATGCCATCATTTATTACTGCATCCTTACTCTGTTACTCAGACTGACAGAAGGGGAATAAACTTCACCCTGCAGGTGTTTTCAGGAGAAATTATCTTTTCCTCAGGAGCTGGATCCTACCTTTGGTGAGTAACAGTTATTTTTCCCAACAGTTCATGACACTGTAGTAGAGACACTTTTTCCCTGGCTATTTCAGATATGTCCACGTACATCTGAAACAGTACTTGTCTTCCGTGGATATATGTCTGTAAATGTGGGAAGTATTTTAGAGTGTTACGCTAGAAAGTGTATTAAGAGGCCTACCACTTACATTGATCTTAAAGCATTAAATTTTGACATCTTCAGTGCAGACAGACCAAGAAGCTTAAAATGTATTTATCGCACAAGAAACAGATTAAGTCCATTTTACCCTTTCAAAGCAGATCTCAAACTTCCTCAAGCAATAATAGGATATTTTTCAATTGACTAAAATAGAAAGAAAAGGGCTTAACAGGATTTAGGGTGACTGGAAAAAGGAGCCACCTCTAAAGGAGATTTCAGAACACAGGCGAAGGGAGATGGAAAGAGGAGCTTTTCCCAACATCTTTTTCTTATTAATAATCTCTCACCTTCATTTAGTGCAAAATTAATGCCCAACCACTTGTTTCCCTCAATATAACTATATCAAATACGTAGGTGTGTATTATATATACATACATATGTTTTAGTGCATCAGAGCTGCAACAATGAGCCTAATTCAGGCACGTGCTCAGGAGGCAGCCAGCAAAAGGCTGAAGAAACAAGGCAGAAATCATCATTTAATCAGCTATACCAAAAGCCAAGGATGGGGATAACAAACGCTGGAGAGTGGGACAGGGGCAGGAAGGGAGGGAGACCTGCACAGCACAGAGACTGCAGTGGCTCCTGGGGAAGCCACAAGCCTTGCAGCCACATGGCTCAGGCTGCAGAGCTGACTTCTGACCCCACATCTCTGTGAAGCAGCATTTGATGGAATAAGATGATGCATCTGGATTGTTTTCTCCCCTGCCTGCAGCAGCATTGCTCAGAGACACAAGGGCACAGCAGAAGGACAGGAATGCGTGTTCCTACTCGGAGCAGTTTCTGTGCTTCCCACAGAACGAGGCACTTCTGGGAAAGTCAAAGGGCCAGGAAAGTCCCCATGGGCAGCCACAGGAGCGTGCACAGGCGCTTCCGACCCCTGCGCTGCCATCCCATCCTGCAGCCATTGGGCTCGGGTTCACCCCCTCCCCACCCCCGCCGAGACCCAGCGCTCCAGGGAAAACTTGGATAACTCTAGAAACAGCTGGAGAGAACACGTTAAACATCGGCATCATCGCCTGGGAGCCTGGACCACGGCACAGGAAGAGTCACTCTGTTTCAAAGGACTTCAGGGAGGATGGCTTTTGATGATGCGAGGAGTGCCTTGATTCAGAGATACTCAGACATTACGAGTGTGAGTGCCCAGAGACTGAGAGATAGTGTTTAATGTGTGCCTTCCACCTGAAAGCACTGGGGAGAGAAAAGAGTGTTGGGCACTGGTTCAATCACACCCAATCACCCTACCAGCTCTGTAATAACAACCATGAGAAGGGACCAAATGGCCAAAACCCATCCCTTATACCCTTTGCCTTCTTCCAAAAGAAGTGCTTTTGGCATTTCTTCTGCGCTCCTTCCAGCCATTGAGCAAGCTATTGTTTGTTGCAGTGGTAAGCTAAATAAAAATTAAGTCTTGTTAAGGTTGTTTTTATGGATTATACAGCCTTTATTTAAGAATTAACTCTGACACAGAGGCTACCAGGAGAAAGATCTCTTTTGTGGAAGGTTCTTCACTGACACATGGACACATTGAGAACTGCCTGTTTGACATCCAGTCAACATATGGCCAATTTCATGGGACATACGCCATAGACTTTGTTTTTTATTTCTTTGTCACAGAAAATGTTGGAGGATGAATTAAGGCCAGGTTGGACAGGGCTTGGAGCAAACTGCTCTAGCGGAAGGTGTCACTGCCTGTGGCAGGGGGTGGAACTGGAGGAGATCTAAGGTCCCTCCCTGTGGAGACAGTATTCTCACGGGAGAATGCATAATTAGTACATAAACTCTGAATAATCCTGAAAGAAACAGCGAGGCCATGAGAGGCCCAAGGAAGCTCAAGCAAGCAAGATGAGAAGAAGCTGGAATTCATTGAGTTAATGAGAACTGTGGACTGTTGGCAAGCTTTCGAGGTCAAGTTCTCACACCTGTGCTTAACCAATTATATGTTAGTCATTAAGGGTCTTCAAGACATGTATCCAATCATAATATGCCAAATCACTGTAAGTGCATGTAAGAAATAGTAGGCTATATAGTTAAGGCTTTGTAACAAATTTGGCAATCACTTGATCACATTGATCGTCTCTGCGTTGTCTGTGACTCCCGCGTCAAGTGGCGCCCGAACAGGGACCCTCCGATCGGTAACTCGACGAAGATGAGTTTGAAGGTCTGAGGAAAAGGAGGGGGCGGAGAGCCGGCCGAAATTCAGCACTGCCCTGGCGCTGGGAAGTCAGACATCTGCAAAACTTGGGGAATCTCGCCCTGATCAGGTGAGCGGCTGGGAAGGAGATGGGGCCCACGCTATCCAAAGAGGAACAGGCGGTGGTGAAGCTCCTCCAACACATTCTCTCTAAGACAGGACTGCAATATGATAGTGCCGCCTTACAGAGGCTGTTGAAGTGGTCCCGTGATCGCGAGGTTAGTAAAGAGACCAAAGATGCACAGAAACACTCTACACTTTGGAGATTGGTGTTCGAGACTTTGAAAGAGATGAAATCGGAAAGGGCGGCGGTAGCTTCTGTATTTGCCACCACAGCTCCAGAAGGGCTGTCTCCCCTAACCCCCATCACAGTGCTGCGGTTACGACTTTTGCACCTCCTGTGGTACCTGGAACAGTGCCGAAAAAATCAACGCCCTGAACCAATGAAAGTAAGAGCCAGGTCCGCAGATGGCCACGTACCGAACAAGACACCTGACAAGAAAGACACATCTGCGAACAACGGAGACCCTGAGTTCGACCCAGAATCGGACTCTGAGTCCCCCGAATCCGAGCCAGATTTATATCCTCTGCTTCCAGACTCTGACTCTTTGTCTCCCAGGTCGGTCTGCTCAGCTCATCAGCAGCTACTCACTGGCCTTGGAGACGTTCAGCTGCAGCAATTGATGAAAAAGCTTGAAGTCCTTGAGACTGGGATTGACACATCTCCATCAGCGCCTCCACCTTATCCTCCATAAAACCCCTTCCTTAAAGAAGGCAAACGGGGGGAGGGGGGGGGAGAGGTATCGGGGGGCACAAATCCTGCGCACTGTTGGCATGGGTTAATCAAAGATGCAATTATTACAGGTGAATTTTTTGCAATGGGCCTCTCTGCATATCCTGTGTTTACTACACAGCAGGGGGAAGCTTTTGATCTCAAAATAGTTAAGGAGGCCTGACAAACAAGTGACCACATATGGGTTAAAATCCTCTTATACTCAAGCTGTATATGTTATGATTTTTTGTGCTATTGACAGGAGACTTTAATGACTCCCCTGCTATAATACATGGTCAGGCATTAGGTTCAGGTTATATGACTAAAACTCCGGGTATTCTGGTCCAGTACAAGGATTTGGAAACCGGCATTTGGAAAGGTCCTGTGGAAGTAAAACTAACAGGTTGAGGTTATATGTGTGTAAATTACAGATTCCGGTTTGCAGTGGGTGCCAGCTCGATGGGTGAAACCCTGGAAAGAGTCAGCACCGCTCCAGGACACCCCCCTTGTCAGTGATGGAATGAATTGAAATCTGAGCTTAGGACATCCGTTTTATGCATGCTTTCAGTCCTTCTTAAAGTGAAGGGAGCAACCTTTTTTACGTTAAAGTAAACAAACAAAAAAACAAACAAAAAAAATCCCCACCACCCACCTCCACGCCCCCCTCCCCCAAACCTCCAGGGAAGCGAGATCAGCGCGGGATACAGACGTGTTGTGTGATTTTCTGGTGGTGGGAAGGTCTCTCATATGCTCTTATCAGGGGTATTAGGCATACTGTGACGGACCGTGGACTTGGGAGCCCATGTACAACTCATTTAATACAGTTTCTCTGTGACACTCATGTACTAGAAGTTGGTAAAAATAAGTACGTCCAGGTTTCTATCGACCTTTGGAGACCTTTATAGATATTGCTGGTCACTTCTTCCAACATAGGCTGGCCGCCTGTGTCGGAATGAGTGTGCATTTTGGTCAGTATAAAAGCCCAAGCCTCATGGGATGTGGGGGAGGCAGAGCCTCTGTGGGGACACCAGCTAAGGTTGAGCCTGCCACCTCGCACTGCAATGATGCTTCTCGGAGCTGGTTTGCTGTTAGTCCCCACAGGGTCCTTGCGCCACGGTCTGTACGTGGGACTGTAGTGGGAGCAATGCTTGTCTGGATTTTGTGCTTCAAATATTGTAGTTGTGTGGAGCATGCTTGTGGGATCCCATAAGTGTGTGTGTGTGTGTGTGTGTGTGTGTGTGTGTGTGTGTGTGTGTGTGTGTTGAGGGCAGACGGTGTTCTGTGTATTTTTGTTGTTGGGTTCATGTAAAAGTTTTTAACCGGTAGCAGTTTAACATGTCGGGCAAGAAAGGGTTAATGCAAAAGTGCGGCTGCAGCAGGTATTTATGGTTGCTGCTGAAGCAGGCAGGCAGCTGTAGCTGCTGCCGAGCAGGCCGGCGTTTGTAGCCGTGCAAAGCAGGGTGAGTGATTTGGGGAAAAAAAAAAAAAGTTATTTGATAAGAGTTCGGTACACATGTTCAAAAAAAAGAAAAAAAAAAGCTGCCCTCCGATTCAGCTCCCGGTGCTCCACTGGCGGAACGGCCAGGATGGAAGCCAGAGCCGAGGAGTGGAAAAAAAAAAAAAAACAAAAAAAAAAAACCAACACCCATCCCCCCCCCCCAAAAAAAAGGCCCCAACCTCTCAGTCTATTGAGGTATTGAGGCAGTTTGTAGAGACACCACAAACAAAGCCTAAAGAGCACCTGCAACACAGTGGGTGCGTGGTAGGAGCCTTGCTTAGTACGTTTCAAGTAACCTGGGGGTGAACCCAAGACTTGGAGGAACAGGTAGATCGGTTGAAATAAGAACTGCTAACTGAAAAAGCGAGAGGGGTAGTGCAACCACAAGCTTTATGAACCATCACCTAAGCAGCATCAGGGTGGCAGGAAGAAAAAAAAAAAAAAAAGAAAAGAGGCAATGATGCAGCAAACTCCATGACTGTCAACAACGTGCAGTTTAACCTGTCAGCTTCTCAAGAACTGATAACCTGGAGGAGGGGCTATGTTTGTGTCCTCCTGCCTACAGGTCCATGGCGACTGCCTGCAAAGTTTGTGAAGCCTTGCCATGAGCTGGACAGACAAATGGAAAAACCTGATGCCTCAGCTACAGGAGCTGACATGAATACGCCAAGCAGAATGAGACAGAGGAAGAGAAAAACAAATGATTGTAAAACATCACTTGGGGGCAACTAAAAAGTAACATCCTGAATATGTGTGCTTGTAGAGTAGCTATTATTAGAGGCTGTGATTTTGTCTATAAAACCACCTGTATTTACTAGCCAGTTCCTAATGAGGAACTATACCTTGTATTGTACAGATTTGTCACTTGTAAAAGAGATGCTAGAGTATGGAAATTTGCAGTAGCTGCTAGAAAATGCTAAGGTAAAAGCTGGAAAGATTCTAATACAATGGTAGTGTTATAAAGCAGGTGATGGAACAAATTAAGAGGGTGGGAGAATTCCAGTGGTAAGAAATTTCTGTCTTGTCCCTCGCTGCCATCAGCATCTTCAACATGCTGCTGCACCCTGCAATACTCTGCTAATGTAAATTTGTGTGTGCCTTGCTGTAGTAGCCACTTGTTACTCGATGAAGCAGGTGAAACTGCATTGACAACAAGGTGCAAGGACTGAGGCTGACAAAATGCCTGCTACCACAGTCAAGGGCAAGACTGGGTTGGCCTCTGTGTTTGCCACCAAGAAGAACCTTTAGCTCCACTGTTGGCTGCAACCCAGCAGGCGTGGAGCGGTGGGGACACATGCCATGCCAGACCTTGACCTGAAGGATGGCCTCCCCTGTTGTCAGAGAGCCATACAGAAGAAAAAAGGGGCAGGCCCAGCAGCCTGTAGTTGGCATACGTTGGAGATATGATCTAGCCCAAATCCCCTGCTCAAGTAGAGTCACCCAAAACATATATAAAACAAAAAGGGGGAGATGTGGAGACAGTGTTCTCACGGGAGAATGGATAATTGGTACATAAACTCTGAATAATCCTGAAAGATGCAGCAAGGCCATGAGAGGCCCAAGGAAGCTCAAGCAAGCAAGATAAGAAGAAGCTGGAGTTCACTGAGTTAACGAGAACTGTGGACTGTTGGCAAGCTTTCGAGGTCAAGTTCTCACACCTGTGCTTAACCAATTATATGTTAGTCACTAAGGGTCTTCAAGACATGTATCCAATCATAATATGCCAAATCACTGTGAGTGCATGTAAGAAATAGTATATAAGGGGTTAAGGCTTTGTCATAAATTTGGCAATCGCTTGATCACATTGATCGTCTCTGCGTTGTCTGTGACTCCCGCGTCAACACCTCCCAGCTCAAACCAGTCTGCGATTCTACGAATATTTCTGAAGACAAGGATGTTGCTTGGTCTACCCTGTCAACATCAGCTTCACTTAAGAGCACTGGACCTTTACCCAGTTGAAATACTACTCCTTGCAATAAATACAATAAAAAAGAAGGGAAAAATACGTCATTGACAGTTGGGGGGGGGGGAATATGTGTTTTTTTTTCTATTATAAGAGAGACAAAATAGATGAACCTAGTTCAGTTGTCCTCATGTTGCTGTGTTTGTGGAAGGCGTACCCTGCTTAGATGACAGCTGAAACTGACCTTGATATAGGAAATGCAAAAGAAAGCAAAATACATGAGTGATCTATAGCACTATTTATTGTAGCAGCTGTGGGTCATTTCACAGGTCACATATTTGCTTTATTGGATTAACAGTGAACACATGTGTGCATCACACACACACAGAGTAAATTCTTATCTTTTTTGGTCTGGTCTTTTGGCTCAGTGGCAAGAAAAATGCCATTTCTTCTTTCTCATAGCAATGCACTGTTAGAAAGCTGCCCCGGCACCTCCCAGACTCACCCCAAACACTTGCCCAGCCTCCTCGCAGTCTCTGCCCTTCAACCACGTGCAGGTGGTCGAAGGGCATCCCACAACAGTCCCATTAACCTGAACCATTGCTTCAGCCTCCCTTCCAAAGCAGCCACTTTGCCTTGAGCAACACAGAAGGACAACTTGGTACCAGCTGCAATCCTGGTTTTAGGGAAATCAAAGACAAATCTCCCATTTCTGGCAGTAGAAGCTGCCCTAAATCTCTGTCACCAGTGCAGCTCTTTAAGAGCACAGTAATTCTGCACCAAATTGAATCTCCTCTGACAATTGGCAGCACATCAGAGACAATTCACAGGCATATTTTTTCCCCTTTCCTAACAGGAAATAGGGCTTGTGTTACATTTACAGTGACCTGGAGCTCCAGGGGCAGACTAATATCTCACCTAAACAAACAGACACTATTTCTTCCCTGATAAAGGGGAACGGGCTGAAAGGGAAAGTCACTTGGCTGCGGCCTTCCTGGCTCCTACAGCATCACAGGAGGTGTCGACAACGCGCAAACCTGCGAACACCAACACAAGGATCCCTGATGCAGCCCGGGATGATCACGGAGTCACAGAATCAGTGAGGCTGGAAAAGACCTTTAAGTTCATCCAGTCCAACCGTTCCCCATCCCTGCCAAGGCCACCACTAACCCATGGCACTGAGGCCTCGTCTCCACGCTGTGTGAACACTTGCAGGGACGGTGACTCCAGCCCTGCCCTGGGCAGCCTGTTCCAATGCCTGAGCACCCTCTGGGGCAGGAATTGTTCCTCAGCTCCACCTAAACCTGCCCTGGTGCAGCTTGAGGCCGTTTCCTCTTGTCCCATCCCTTGTTCCTTGGGAGCAGAGCCCAGCCCCTCCTGGCTCCATCCTCCTGTCAGGCAGTTGTAGGGAGCAATCAGGTCCCCCCTGAGCCTTCTCCTCTCCAGACTGAAGCCCCCAGGTCCCTCAGCCATTCCCATCACACTTGTGCATTAGCTCAGAATGGTAGTTCAGAAGGTTTGGAGTTGTCTGGACTCAGTCTTTGTTTCTCTTTTAATGAAATGACCATTGTCTCACCTCCCATGGACCTCAGTGGGGTTCTCTTTCACAGTGTGAACTGGGGGCTTCACTGCTCAACCCACGGTAGGGCAGAGAGGACCCAAACACCCTCTTCCACCTCCTTGGAGAATGCATTGTCTTCCCAGGAGCTTCCCGCTTGCTTCTGCGGGGACAGGGAGATAATTCTGGGCTTTATTTGTGGTGGATTTAAAAAAGCAAACTCCAAACTGTGTGAAACAACTCTGGGGGACAATAACTTGCACCAGATGTCATGATTGGTCAATGTCCAACTAACGAGAGCCTTCAGAAATAATAAACACTGACATGTGCTTGCTTGTAAGACAAACAGCATTCAGATACTATTTTTCTTGTAATTCCCTTCCCCGATACACTACCTTATGTTTTACCCTCAAGTGATATCCCATTCATCCCTTGTAAAACTCTGAGAAACAAACCACAACTGATGGGGAAATCTAGCAATTGCAAAATTCCACACCATACATGCATCACACTGAACATGCACATGAAAAGCAGAAGTGAATACCCTGACTTCACACCCATTAACTCTAAATGCCAAAAGGCATGAGAAAAACCCGCATGTTTCAACGGGTGCCTATCCCAGAAGCATTCACTTCCCTGCTACCCAGTCCCCCACTTTTCCTGATATAAACAGGTTTTGCATCAGACGCTCAGCTTCCCCCACAACCTCCTGAAAATCCCATGCCCTTCAGGTCACCCAAGGAGAGCACAGTTTAAAGCTGAAAGCAACACGTCTCCCAGCCTCAGAAATTCCTGGCTTTTTGGAACACCACAAAGAAGTAAAACCTCTGCAGCTTCCTCCCTGCTTACCTCCACCCTTATCACAACAAGGGAGTCACAGCAAGGTGAAGGGACAACCAATAGCTCAGGGTGAGTGCTTGTGCAAGAAACTCTCTCTGTGCAACACCTCCCTGAGCCTGAACCCATCCCTCAGGATCTCCATCTACATCTAGTATAGAGAAAGTACACTTCAGGCTACTGAGATACAAAGATTCAGGCTACTGAGATTCCAAGTCTGCCTTTATAGCCAAGAAAGTACAGTGGCAGGAGGAGCAAAACTCAAAGCAGGATAAATGTCTGGAGCAGGAGATACTCCCTTAGGAAGTGGCAGTGAGACAGTGACAGGCAAGGGAGTGACACTGCGGGAATGACTTGCTTTAAGCTGTTGTTTTGGTTTTTTCAATGCAACCACAAGCCTGTTCATGTCAGGCACAGACCTCCCTCTCTCCCTGATTTCCAGGAATCAGGCACCCACAGTTGACAATTAGAGCAGCGGAGGAGCTGCGGCTGCCTGGTCTCAGCGTGTCTGAGGTTCTCGGTCCCTTCTTTTGCAAGAGAAACAGCCATTAACCTTCAACTTTTCTGTGTTCCTCACTGCTATGGCATTGAGCAGAGGCATTTTAGGGTGACCAGATCTGTTTACACCAACATTTACAACATATCTCCCTACAAATCTTGCTGTTTGGTGGAAAAGCAATGTGCCAGCCTGCCACTTACTGCTTGTGTCACTCCTACTTCTGTGGGTGCCCTCTAATCATCTCCCTCAATACTTTTGCTACCTCAGGATTGAGCTTAGGAAAGCAACTGAATTTTAACTCCCTGAATCTGTTCTGGGGCCCCCAAAACCTCCTCCTGAAGCTCAGAGAGAAACCCTATGCCAGCCTCAAATGAGTGAGAATTTTCTGTGACTGCGTCCTGTGGTTTCAGCTGGTTTTGCAATTAAGTTTGTGTCCCAGTTTCGTTCTGAATTTCAGCTGATGCCATGCTCAGCTCAGATAAATCAGAACCTTAAAATGAAACTCAACCCCATATGAGCCTCTCCTCTCAACTAACTGTTACCCTGTGCCTTTTTGTTTTGGTTATTCTCTTCCCCACCTCATTTCTAGTCCAGTCAAACTCTCCTCTAGTCACTGCTCTTTCCCTCATAGCACAAGTGATCAAAGCTTCCAGGACATTTGGAGGTGTCTGCTAGCTTTTCCCTCCCGATCCACATTCAACAGTGATTTTGCTTTCAGCCCTCTCGCATTTACACAAAAGCAATACAAAAGCAAGGAGCTCTGTTCTCCAGGAATGAGCATGTGCTGCCAGGCTCCCTGCAGCCTCTGAATACGGGGCTCAGCATCCACCAAGAAGCCAACTTGCGTGCACACACAGATGACTGCTGTCTGTGCATTAGAAGGAGGCTTAGCTGATATGGTGGTTTCTTGTTTTGCTACTAGTCCAGAGCAGGAAAAAGTAGGAAAGAGAAACAAGCATTAAAATGAAGAGGAGTGGTCAAGTGATTCACACTCAAGAAGAGTGAATCAAGGAGTCAGATCTTTCCAGGAGTCTGAAGCTGAGAGCTGAAACTTACAATTGAATCTAAAGCTGAGAAACAAGAGGTCACAGAAAAGAAGCAGCTTGTGTGTGCGGAGGTTTTGTAGATGCAGTTGTGGACCTTTGTTTTCACAGTCAAACGTGTTGCCTCCATCTGTGTAAATAAGCAGCAGAGAAAGTTAACATTACAGCAAAAATACAGTAGAGGGAAAGAGTTGAGCAGATTTTGGCTACACAGGAAAGAAACTTGATGGGATTAGGGCTGCAACTCACTTGTGCCATTTTCCGATCCAGATGAAGAAAAAGAATGAATGCCCAACAGAAGGGGAAAGGGGAAAGACCTTTAGAGGACTGTACCGGCAACACAGCCTGTGGGAACTCCATCTGATTTTAATGCAGTGGGAAGCATGCCCAGCACTCTAAATAATGCTCTGATTGTATGTAATGTTACACAGAGCCCTGGTTTGATGGGGTCCTGATCTACACAGCTGGAGGGAAAACTCATCAGGAGTCACACACTAGGCAGTAAATAAATAAATAAACTTCAGAGCCATGCAGGTATTTATAGGGGTTTTGTTTTTACTGTTTAGGTCCATTAAAAAATGCCAAACCCAACTAATATCAGCCAATAAGGTCCCAACTAGTGACTTCTATGTATTGCTTCTTCATAAGTATGTTTATTTCTCACCAGTCTTATCCTTTGTCTTGCCCAATATCCTCCAGAACTTCCTTCTTTCCCCCATAACCTTTATAGAAGTTCCCTTATAGCTGGTTTCATGTGCATCTTATCTGCCAGAGAGGACACTGAAGTTCAGTATTCTGGTAAAAAGGCCCAGGCTAAAACATTAAATGTAAAAATGAAAGGAAAGGCTTAAAGCATGAAATGTATAATAAAAAGTTTGCTTGAATAGGGTCAGAATCAGAAGTGTTGCGTTAATTAATGAATTAATTAATTAATTAACAGTCACTGTGATTTTTGAAGACATTTAAAAATAAAATCACATCATCAAATTCTGGGAACTATGAAAGTATCTCAGGATCTGCTGAGACTGCAGAGAAAGGGAGCTCCACTGCACGTCCTGCATGCTGGGCACCCCAGTCAGGATACCTGCTGGGTGCCACGGCAGATCCTTGCTATCCTGTATTTCCCTGAAGTGGAAACTGGGTTTGAGGGAGCTGTGGGAGAGCTCTGACCAGCAACAACCCACAGGAAGTGCTGAGGGCTGGGCCAGGCACCTCACCTGATGGAGTTTGGCCAAAGGGATGAATAAGAAAATAATCACGTTACAACTGTTCTTTTAACTGGAACTTTTAAGGAAACATTAAAGGCTGAGAGAGCTGGGCTGGGTCAGCCTGGACAAAAGAAGGCTCCTGAAGGGGAGACCTGAGAGCAGCTCCAGTGCCTAAAGGGGCTGCAGGAAAGCTGGAGAGGGGCTTGGGACAAGGGATGTAGGGACAGGCCAAGGGGAATGGCTTGAACCTGCCAGAGGGGAGACTGAGATGAGCTCTTAGGCAGAAGCTCTTCCCTGTGAGGGTGCTGAGGCGCTGGCACAGGGTGCCCAGAGAAGCTGTGGCTGCCCCATCCCTGGCAGTGTTCAAGGCCAGGTTGGACACAGGGGCTTGGAGCAAGCTGCTCTAGTGGAAGGGGTCCCTGCCCGTGGCAGGGGCTGGAGCTGGGTGAGCTTTAACTCTCTCTATGTTGAAGTGAGGTTTTTTGCTATTCAGTATCAACAACACGGAATAGAACCACAGAATCACAGAATGGTTTGTGCTAAAAGGGACCTTCAAAGCCCATCTAGTCCAGGTTCCCTGCAATGAGTAAGGCCATCTTCAACTAGATCAGGTTGCTCAGAACCACATCCAGCCTGGACTTGAATGTCTCCAGGGATGGTGCATTCACCACCTCTCTGGGCAACCTCATTTTCAGTGAAAAACCAAAGGCCACTTTTGAAAAACTGGAAGTCAAAGCAAGATGAGATGTTTCACACCACACAGCTTGAACTGCCAGTGTGAGCACATACAGAGCCAGCCACGTGCTCAACTCTCTTTATCCCTCTTAGCTGTGTGAACTACTCAAAACTGGAGGGCACATGTCACTTAAGAGTGACATGCAAATCCTTACTGCTTTGTCTGCCAGGAAATCTGTGTAAACCAATGTGGAGTTCAGGTTCATTATATTGACATTTTTGCCAACAAGTAAATGAAAAGGTTACCTTGTTGACATACCAGATGTTCTGCAAACTGCTTTTCAAACCATGGCTTCCATACATCTCTATAAATAAATAAATTAGACACTTACAAATGGTGTGTGAATCAATATATGGTAAATCACCCATTTGTATACACACAGCAAAAACTACTGTGTGTAAACCCCATATTTCACACAATGTCAAAACCTCCTTTTTCACCCAGTACTTTTCATTTTCCTGAAAATAGCTGTCATCTATGTAAATGTTTTCCCCCAAGACCAACTGTTCTTCATAGTAAGAGCATTACAGGGAAACCTGGGTGCCTGAGTTAGCACATGGTGTTATCAATGGGAGTTAAGCACCCAAGCTAACACACCATGACACATACGTAAGGGTTTGAGTTTATGTACCTAAAAGAGTAGATCTGCTCCAGTTTAGATTTAGCCTCAAGGTATTTTCACCTCCTCCTTCTTCATTTTTTTCCCCTTTGATTCATCTCTAATAACAAAAATAAGCCATTTGTCCAATGAGATACTTCAGACAGTTGTCCTTTTGTGGTGATGCAAATCGAGACTAACCTTGCAATTATAGTCTCTATGAAGCACACACGGTCCAGGATGAAATCACAAGGGTTGATAAAGTGACTTTTTCATAGTGTTGCACCCTCTCAGCCTCAGGACCAAACAAAATGGAGCTGAGTCCAGCTTAGTTTACAAAGCCCTTCAGGTACCTCAGCTCCATTCCTGCAGGGGAGAAAATGGTGTTTGGTCCTTGTTCATCAAGGTCTCTCACTGCAACCATTATTTCTCTCAAGGCCCCTGCAGTGCCAGTGATTTCTTGCCATGCCCAGTTTCCAATGTATGAATTTATTCTGGTGTAAATCAGGGCAAACCAGATTAATTTCCTAAATCTCCAGTTGCAGAGAAATGAGATTTCCTGGAATGATGGTGATGCCTTCTGCCAGCTGCCCCATCTCCTAATCAAAGAAATGTCATAACAAATCAGCTTTTCTGTAGTACCTTATATACATTCAACATACAGCTGCAGAATGGTTTCAATACACTCCAAAAGGCTCCTCCAAACTGGAAGAAGCCTTGATCAATTCAGACCCTTCTCAACCAGCTGTGAAACAGGACTGAGTCCTTCCCACTTTATAATTCTTCACTGAGTGCTCATACTGAAATTGTTTCATAACCACATGAATTTGGAGTTTTCATTTCACTCTTGGAAGAAATGTAGAGCCTGGCACAGTGACAAGTATAACAGTGTGTAAAAGCACAATTAACTTATGCTCCCACCCCATTTTTTTACATTTCTAAGGAAGCTCTGAGATTTCAGAGCGATTGTTTTCACTTCAGAGCCAGCAGTGCACGATCCCTTCACTTCATCAGCAATGCCCTACAAAACCAGCATAACCCCCTGTGCCACTGCTGGTGGACAGGTTACAGCACATTCTGCATCTTCCCCCAGCAACAGGCTTTCTAACAGAGGGAAGCAGTAATTAAAAAGGCCAAGTGGAGATACACAGAGGGATAACAGGCACTGTCTTCCCTACGTTTTTTTCCTAGGACAACAGACTTCACAGAATCCCAGAGGTTTGGGTTGGCAGGGACCAGTTCCAACTCCTGCCACGGGCAGCGACCCCTTCCACTCGAGCAGCTTGCTCCAAGCCCCTGTGTCCAACCTGGCCTTGAGCACTGCCAGGGATGGGGCAGCCACAGCTTCTCTGGGCACCCTGTGCCAGCGCCTCAGCACCCTCACAGGGAAGAGCTTCTGCAGAAGGTTTAATCTAAATCTACCCTCTTTGAGTTTAAAACCAATCCCCCTTGTCCTATCACTACATCCCCTTGTGAAAGCTTGATACTTTTCATTTCATAACTTGAATTTGTTTACATATAAACAAGTAACACCTTAGAGACTAAAGTTCAAACAAAGTTTTTCAACGTGATTGTTAGAATATGCCAAAGGATGCTGAAGTTGTCTGTTTGACAAGAGATCTTGAACTCTCAACTCATCTTGGTCAAAGAAAGATGGCTAAAAAGCAAATGGTTTCAGATACTTTATGCCAAGTTCCTAACACCGCAAATGCTTATGAACTTTTTTAGCTACCTGCTTTATAGAGACAGCTTGGGTGAGCAAAGTTAATGGTAAAAATGTTCAGAATAGTGTCCTTTCTGTCTGACTATGATTTGCTGTGGGGCAGAGACAGGGGCATGTGAAAGAGCTGGCTATTGAACCAAGAAACTTTTTATTACCTTGAGGATGCTGAATGAACCAGGATGAGGTTGCCCACGCTGAACATGGATGCTGTACCAAACCACTGCTTTGAGCTTGGTCCCCTGACAACTCCAGTTTACCATCACTTGCTTCCCTGAGAGGGTAACACTCACTTGCATTTTATCTTCTTCCTGATGAGAGCAGACACTCAAAACTGTGTTGATCTTCCAATATACCAAGGCAACTATTTTCATTGATTGACTTTTCTTCCTGTAGATTTCTCACTAGCAACCAGTGCAAACACAGATCAGAGGTGCTTTCAGATTTAATTACTCTGTGCTCTAATAATCTCAAGTCAAAAAAACCCTCCAGAGTTCATCTGTCTTAAATTGTCTTAAACTTTGTTTTAGACATCCATCAGGCTTGCCACTTCTAAGGGAAAATAGTTTAAAAACAGTACTAAGCAGACTGTCACTGCAGAACCACCATCACTTCGATCATAGATGGCACAAGACACCAGCCAGGTATCATATTTCCAGCAGCATTCAATAGCCTGACATATGCTTTTCCTATAACACCAACACCATAAAGACATTCTGCCAGACACAATCATCTGTATATAGCCTGGCAATTCAGAAGCTAACCTAACTAAGCACATGGTCTGAAGAGCCTGGCTGTTAAAACAGGAACGGCCAGCTGCAGCAATGGATAAAATTGCATCTAAAAGCAGAACAAAACACAACCACACTGAGCCTTTGCTAGTTCTCTTTCACAAGCCTGTGCCCAGATTTGTGCAGCGTCTTAAAACTCTTTTTAAATAAATAGATAACTAAATAAAAGCATTATGCCACCCCTGATACTTGCAAGAGTTGCAAATTAAAAGCAACACATGCTTCTATTCATGGGAAAGGCAAAGGAGACTGGGTAGGTTTTATACTGTGAGGCTTTGCTCTTTGGATTCTGATTATTTTTTTAAAACCTTGATTGTTCATTTTTAATGGAGTTCTAATGAAACACCCTTAAGCCCTGCAGTGGCTTGCATTGATGGTTAGCAAGCCAAATACCAGTATGTCTTGTTTCACATGTAGCATTAGAGATAAGAGAGGGTAAGATCATGCCCTGGTTTTACAAGGCAGTAAGAGGCACTTAGGGGCCATACAGTCTCCTGCTTGGCTGCCTAAAGCCTACTCTGGTCATTAAATAATGTGAAAGGCTTATAATAACAGCTGGTGACTAATATATTCCCTTTGTACGAATGTTTTATATTTGTCACTATAACCACTGCAGAGAGACAGCTCTGCTCTCCTAAGGGCTCAGTCTGGCCCAGAATGTTTTTTATGTACTCAAAACTGCAACCTTACCAGCTCCCACTTGCCAAATACTGTCACACACACAAATACTATCACTATCATATCTATCACATAATAGTAGACTTTACAACCGATGGTAAGTATAAGCAAAAAGATCATAGCCACAGCATCCTTAGGATACCAAGGTAAGATAAAATGTGTTAAGCAGGAAAAAAGGGTGCAAAAAGTGTTAAAGAAGTTCTTTTCTTCAATTACTTTGAACCATGTTTTCCAAGAGAAGTTTTCCTGTCTGGTAAAGGCAAATAACCCTACAGTTCTGTGTGAAGTGGCAAAGAAAAATAAGTAGTGCATTGGGCGTTGAGATGCACCTGAGATGCACCACAATCACTGAAGCTCTGATATGAAAGTCACAACTGAGATCTGTTAGATACCGGCTCTGTTTTCCACACACATGGGTCCATTTTTACCGTATTTCATAGTTTCAGGAGGTAGCAAGGAAATCGCACATGAGAATCACACAAACCAAACACGTCCTCCTGCTGATTCAGTGCCAGTGCCCTCCGATTAAAGAAATAACTTAGCATTCTTGGATATCCTGGCACATCTGTGGGTGATCCCAGGCAAGCGACAAGTTATTTCACTGAATCACTTCTCCCGATGAGTTTGTGACTTACACAGTGAAGTACAACCTCACAGTGAGTGTGAACCTGGACTTGACTCTGAGTTCCTGAAGAGGTACCAGCAGCCTCCTTGCTCTACAGAAAAGTTAGCTGCTCGTCTTCCACTTTCTGTGGTCATTTATTTCTTTTTTGTTGGCCTATTTCCAGAACGGTCCAAGCATTAACCTTGCTTCCATCACTTTAACTGCCTCTCCCCATTTACACGGAGGATCAACAGATGAATATATGTTCTGCAAGCGAGAGTGGCTTTTCTTTCTTTGGGAATGGATGGGCAGATACCTTTTTCCATTGGATGCAAACATGTGCACCTTACTGCAGAGAGCACCTATGTCAGGATAAACCCACAGCTCAGCAATTTGGCCAATGCTGCATGAGACAAAACCAACCCATGCAGAAGTACAAAACACACTGTCCTATGTCATTTCAATTACATCTGTGTTTTCCTCAGACTTTCTGCTTTTCTGTTAATAGAATTTTACAAAGGGTTTCACATTATAAACCCTTAGAAAGTCAGAAAGTCCAAGCAACCAGATGATGATACCTTTCTTATACTTGTATGGGTAACGTTAGGAGCAAACAATATCACAGCCGTTACCCTGAGTGAAGCCACACACTGTTTTTGGTAGTGTCTTAAAGAGTTTATACAGAGAGGGAAAAAAAAGCAAGACTGATGCCTACAGCTGGACAAAGTGCTATAGTAAAGATTTCACCAAAATCTCATTTCTGATCAATCAAAATATTCCTCAGCTCTGTCCTAGCTTCTCCAAAATGCAGTGGTTTAAAATGCCCATCTCAAACAGTAAAAACTGTTCAAAAACATTTAAATGGTTATTTGCAAATTTTCCAAAAGAAAAATCTTCATTTTTTGTTAAAAATTTGAAACTTATTTCAACTTTTGTGGGGTTTTATTTAAAGCTTAAAGCAAATTAAATTAAAAAAAAAACCCAACAATTAAATGAACAAAAATGAAATGAAACTTGGACCCAAGAAGGAGCCTGACAGCTTCTCAGTTCGCACTTTTCAGAGACAGATTGTTTTGAACACACTCAAAAGCTCTTTACAAATATTTTTGCTTCGTGTTTCCAGAATTGTCAGAAAACAAAAATAGTCCATTATTCACATAGCTTTGCCAGAAAGCTCCATAACTGCAAAGGACACAGGCTCATGTGGCCTCCAACAGCTGTATTCCATCTAATTCTCCTAGTTCAGCTTTGGATTCCTATTGGTTTGGCA
Organism: Pezoporus occidentalis; assembly: GCF_034315485.1. Lineage (NCBI taxonomy): Eukaryota > Metazoa > Chordata > Aves > Psittaciformes > Psittacidae > Pezoporus > Pezoporus occidentalis. The sequence continues at coordinate 1,423,728 of NW_026913252.1, forward strand.
ATGATGAAGGTTCAGAGTATCTTGTGGATAACATTAGGCACAAAAACATAGGTAGAAACAGCCTTGAATTCATGGACATTTTCCATCTCCTGCTGATCTTCCAGGAATGGTACCACTCTAACCTACCTCATTCTCCCCTTTGCCTACGACTGTGTTCAAATGGCACACTCAGGTTCTGCAAATGGCATTTAAATGCATGTATGTGTCACAATGGTGCCAAGGAACAAGGCAGGACAGGCATCGGGTAAAAAGCAAGAGAAGAGCCAAGGAAAGAGAAACCAGGAGTTGTAAATCAACTGAATTCTCAGAAAGGGAGTTGATGAGATGGACAAAAGGAGATGTGATTCATAGGAAACTCACATGTGGCCCAGTGTTCTCTGTCATGTCTGGGCACGGATAAGCACTCACAGAGGCATCACCAGGAGGAAGCTCTGCTAGATGCGTGTGGTCACCTCTTCCCTGGAATCCATCAAGGACTGAAAGATGAACTCAACACGAGTCTGCAAAATTTGTGCTTTCTCAAAAGCCTTTTATAATGTTACATTTGTAAATTCAAGCTCAGCTGTGAAGCTTTCTTTTGTGACTTCTATTAAATATCCATTATCATCATTCAGTACCAAACCATAAGCTCCTTTGGGATAATGACTATTCTAGCAATGAATGCCAAATCATGCTCTGCCCAAGGAGCTGAATATCGAGATGTATAACAAGAGAGAGATGGAGACAAACAAACAAGAAATAAGAGATCTGTGTGACAACTATGACACGCAATAGTCTCAGCACACCATGTTCCCTGGCATTGCCAGCCCCTATTTCAGTATCATGGCAGAGGGAAGCTTTACTCTTTTGGTCCAAAAATAACCTATATTTCGAATGTTTTGTTATAAATTTGGTTTGATCAGTCACACAATCTCTGGAATTAGAATAAACATAGGTTATCTTAACATACAAATAACTCCTTGGATATTTAGCTTCTAGCTGGTTTTCCCAAACAGTTCTATAATCTACAGATGTACTAATATTTAATTGCATGTTTTAAATGAGCTGTGCATACATGCCATGCTTTAGCACATTAGAAAAACACATTTTCTGGGTAGATGAGACGTTTTTATGACACAGGACTTGTTGTGGACATGATGCTGTAAATATTCCTGGTGTGTCAGTTTACAGGGATCAGGTCTGTATTGCACCTACTGCATTAGGAAGCAAAGATCTTTCTTATATGGAAATAGGTTGAATTAAAGAAATCGACAACCATAAATGTCACTGTCAAAAAATGCTTTCTAAGAAGATCATCCAGCTCAAATTAAACTTGGCTGAAATACTCCAAATAACATCAGTAGAGGCAAGTCCTAAGTACAGCAGGGATGGCTCGTTACATGGATGTGTTGGCATATTTTAATTTACATGGCAGAACTGTAATCTTTGAATTCTTTGAGACATTCATATGCAAGGTCCAGTTAAAGTCAAGGCTCCATCTGAATTACTACTAGAAATCAGTGTGACTTGGTCTGTGTTCCCATACACAGGAAGGACTGGTAGACTTGGTCAGAGGAAGAGGTAAGTATGATCTATGCACCCCTTTTCTCTTCCAAGTAAAGACTGGAATTACAGGGAAGGAAATGAGGCAAGCCTCAGCTCAGCTTGCTGGCAAGAGCATCTTAGGCTGTGTGGGGTAGGAGACGGTATGCCTCCTGAGGTTAAACAGCCACCAGCAAATTACTGGCCTCCCTCAAACTGGAAGGAGCAGGGGGGGAGCATGATTCCCAGGGATACCAAAATTCCTGCTCAAATTAGCCAAAGCATGATGTAGCTTAGATGCTACCACTGCAGTGTGTGATACCTGGGGGCATGACCTGGTGCAGAGAAATGCAAAGACAGGTTGAGTTTTAAAACTTAGGTCTAAAAGACAGATACAGCTCTGAAACCCTCCATCTGGCACCATGGAGAGGGGGCTATTTTTAATACAGGCAGGACAGTGCCTCACACCCATAGTGGAGCCTCTCTATTACCATCCCCATTATGAGACATTTTTGTTTAATTCTGCACAACCTGTAGCTCAGGACATGAAGACATTTTTCTCCAAGTACCTTGTTCAAATGTGGCTTGAATAACGGCAAATTAGTGTTTACTAACACCCGAGTTTGGTGGCTGAAATAAGCTGCCTGTTGCATTGAATCAGACCTCATTTAAGCAGGCTTCAATAACCTATGTATCTGCTGGTGCTAAGGGACCTACCAGCACAATGACCTAAATGCAGTGCTAGCAGTGTTATAGGACCAGCGTTGCCCAAAGCAGGCTAGAAAAGGATTGCCTGACCGCTGCTTCCCTGGGGACCTCCAAGGAAATGAGATGCATCTCATGAGCTTCTCAGCCAGCAGAAATTAGAACAAAAATAAATAAAATCGTTGGTGGTCTCAGCTGTGTTTCTTGTGGGCAGTCACCCATGTTGCAAAAGCTTTCCCTGTGATGGGCACAAACTGCTCCCCCTTGCTAAAGCTCTTAGTTAAGAAGTCAGAAGTGAAACAACAACAGAGAGTAAAGGTCAGGATGACAAAAGCATGCAGATGCTTCGCCCCAAATGGATAGTTCAGAAGTCTTCCACCAGAAGTGGAAGTTCAGAAACTTCCACCAGAACTAATAGGAATGCTGGTCTCTAAGAGGAATCACCTGACTCACATTTAATCACTACAGTGATAGTCAAAATGTGGCTATCCTGGGTTTTCCTACAAAGGAGGAAGATACAGGCACATCCAGAAGTCAGATCAGAGCTTTTGGGGGACACTCGGCTCCGCTGAAGGTCCCCACCTTATGCATCAACCAGAAATAAAGATCAGCCCAATGCCAAAACCTCAGAAAACTGCCCAATCTGAGAGGACCAGAGTCTTGGCCCACGTGGCCTCCCTTTGGATGAATGCTGACCCTTCTCACCTCACCCTCATCACTAAAATAAAAGCATCTCATACTCCCTCTGGGGAAGCATCTCTCCAGTGATGTAGGTGGACCCTTTGCTTATATATGAAGCTCTGAACTTCTGAAACTGAGCTCTTTTCTCTGCTCTGCATGGTCTGGGCAGCATGAATGAGCCTCACAGCTGCTGCCAGGTTGGAGACTGAGATCTTGAATTCTGCATTGAGACCTTGAGTTTTGAATCAAGCATTAGTGAATTATCATGGTTATCAGTAGGTAGCAGCCTGAAAGACGTACACACTCTACCTAGTTGCTGCAAAATTCACGCAGAAGTGTCTAAAGCCATGTGAAAAGCAGTTCTAAACCAGCACATTTTCATAGAATCATAGAATCATTTTAAAATAAACTAGATGAAAAAGATATGCAGTGATTCTCAAACACAAATCTTAGTTCTCTAATCAGAACACAGGTCACTGAGTGCCTCCCACAAACAAGACACTGGTGACTATTCAAACCTTATAGGCACCTTCTTATTATATAAGGCAAACCTTCTATTACAAATATTTTCATTGCTAGTAAGTTCAGTGCAAATATGTGTTTTTCAGTAAAATTTTTATGTATAAATTGTATTTCTAATCTTATTTTCATTAATTAGCATATAGCTTTGTTTATTGAACTGGGATTGTTAAAAGAATAATTGTAGCAAATGTATTTTCTCCGTGTTTAGACTTGCACTCTGAGGCCCATGTCTATCTAAGAATAGATCCTAGATATTCATCTCATTACAGAGATAACCTCATAACCTTAATTTTAAGGGGCTCCTGGTAACCAGAAACTTGCTCCCTCATGGGGAGCTGGAAGAAGGGTCTCATGAAAGGCATTGTGAAGTGGTACACACCTGGTGGGAAGAAAGTGGTGTTTTGTGTGTGATGGGTCAGCCCTTTCAGTCAGTCACTGCTGCAGCTTTTCTCACCACATGCATGATTCTAGGTCTTAATTCTGTGCGTGTCCTGCAGAAATAACGTAGGTGGCAAACCTTCAGGCATGCAAACTTACAAATGGGCTCTGTCAGGCAGAATGTCAGAGGACATATTTTGGAGGTTACAAAGAAACAGAAAACAGAATCAAATGAAATGTAACCAGCCTGATTATACAAGACAAAACTGGCAATATGGAGGTTTACCGAAATGAAATTAATATTTCTAAGAAAGTATCTGGGTTTAGTGGGAATTATTTTCTTAGGTGGTATTTCTATGCTCAGAAAATGTCAAAGGTTTTAAAAATCACCACTTCAAAACAAATGGTGGGTGTTCCAGTGGAAAATGTTGACACTTTTTCACTTGAACATCACTGATTCTTGGGGAATATTTCATTCTACAAAAGCTTTCTAAGTCTTATCCAATTCTATCTATTACTCTCAAAAGGAGAGTAGAAGGGCAAGGGGAACATTCTTAGCAGAGCAAATAGAGTTTAGGATGACAGGAGCCACTTGATGCTGAGTGGGAAGGTGAGTTTGTGTAGTAACCACTCTGATCTGAAAGGCAATGTTCAACCCTGTCTCCTTCTTAACTTCAGCTTGGAGCGAGTGTCAGATCCCAATGTAAACTTTCCCATCTGTGTTATTCTATTAACTGAAAGGGAAAGGGATTAGCATGTGTACTTGTCACATCTTTTGACCTGTTGCATACTGAGACTGAAGGTAATGTTAAAGCAAACAGCATTCTTCTCCCTCTGCCAGGATAAGCAGGGCACGGGTGTAGTGTTTTGTTAAAAGAAAAGAAAGCTGGAGCACGTAAAACAAAGTACATGCCTTGTGCAAAAACAAATCTTGGAAGTTGAAGATTTCCAAAGGGTATACCTTAAACAGGGTGCGCGAGAGAGAGAAAAACAGTTGAGAGGAAAGATCCCTTCCCTGCCAAGCACCAGATGGAGGGCCTTCCCACGGAAATAGCTGCAGAAGACAGATCGCTGACAGAAACCACTGCCAAGAGAAGGAGGTCCTCCTTGTGCTGGTAAAGGCTTAGTGGACGAGAACATAATACTCTGATGAAAACACGTGCTCCAGAGAAGGGGGTTGGCATGTGGCACAACACTCTTTAATGTGACAGAGTGTGTGGCTCCTACCCCCGAAAGGAGTGCATGCAATGGAAGTTTGATGTGGCTTGGGGCTTCATTCCATCTTTTCATACAGATTCTTGTTTTTTTCCCTCACTTTAAGTTTATAGAGCCCATATGCACACACAGACATGAATAATGGCAACAATAATCTGCTTTTCCTCTCCCTTCCCCTGCATTTCATTTCCATGAGGTCTTTGCTGTGACTGGGACAAGATGAAGTGTTGGATGCTGACACTGATAGAGAATACATTTGGGGATAGAGGGCTTAATGAAGCTAGGCACCAAAAATCTCTTTTTCAAATGTTTCAGTTAACTTGGCACTAAATTATTCATAGAAAAAGAAATTGAGGGCTTTCCACTCCTGCTTTTTCCTAGATGTTTCTGTTTCCTTTGTGAAAATCCATAGGAGTGTGTGCACTTTGCAAACAAGAAAACAAATTCAGCATCTCCAGGATGATCCAGTCAGTTCAGCAATGAGGAAAAAAAGGCAATTAATTGTATTGCTGTCACAGAGAGCCACATGAATGGGACAGGATGACCTGGGTACAGTGCATTTTCAGGAAATAGCATCTTCCAAGAAGGTAGTGCAGGTACACCCTGATTTTTGAATGAGAGCCATTATATTACAGTTATGGTCAAGGCTTGAGCATCTACTCAACAAAGTAGACAGGTAATGCAAAATATTAACCACAACTAAAACCCAGTTCCACTTTTGGACCATCTTCCTTTCTCTCAGGGCAAGAAGCAGATCAACAAACTAGTCCAGCAGTGTGACAGTATCCAGTATCAAGCCAGTAGAACATGGGAGGAGAGGCTAAGGGAGGTGAAGCTCTTCAGCCTGAAGAAAAGGTTAAAGAAGAGGATCTAATCTGTAGCTTCTACAAACTGATATATGGCTACAAAGAAGATAGAGTCCAAGTTTTCTCAGATACACATAATGAAAGGATGTGAGGCAAAGACCACAATTTGCAGCAATTCCTGCAATTTGTGCCTTCACAGCAGGGCTTTTGACTCTCTGTGAGGATCATCATCATCATCATCACCATCTATGACAAAGAGGGCATGCTCTCCTATTGTGGAAGGAGGCAGTTACACAAACACATGGCACCATTTATGGGTGACCAGGACCAGTTCTGCAATGTCCCATGCTCTGCCATCTCAAGAAGTGACTGGATTTCATTCCCTTCCTCACTGTCACTAAGCCAGTGGCATGGATGCGTTCTGTGGACAAAACACAGCTTTGTTAGCTTAGTTCACATGTGTCCAGAAAAGAGTGCACCACTTATTGACAAAAGAATTCCCTTTAAACGTAATGTATCTGTTCTCACTGGCAGAGTCCTAATGGTATAAAGACTATAGAGAAGACAATTAAGGATGACACACAAGTCTCCTGCAGTGACAATCAGTGTTATCAAAATGAATTTGCCAGGGTGTGACAATGAGGAATATCATGATTTCCCCTTGACCTCAATCTTTCTGATGGGAACTATTTCCTCATACTTTGTAAAGTATTAGGCAAACCTGGGTTGAAGTCGTAGGGAAACCCAAGGGAGATGGAGTACGGAGTGCTGTGGGCAACGCTAAGCTTCTCTGTTGCATCGCACCGAATGAGACCATAGAGACCACTACCAGGAACCCTCACCACTGACAATGCTGTTCCCAGAGCACGTATTTAACCCCTCTCAGAACAACTATCAAAGCAAGTTTATGGCAGGCTGTTATAATAAATGCAAGCATTTCAGTGCAGGGACTGGGAACATTTACAGGGTAAACAAAGACATTTTTGGGAAGCCATGTGGCAAGGGTCCTTCTTTTGTCTGAAAGACAGAATGAGATAAGAGCCCTCACACTTCATTAGACTTACTCTTTCCCCTTCAAATGACTGTAAGGGTCCAGCCTGACAGTACAAGGCAGCACTGTTGCAGATTCCCCACACACTGTCATTACCTCCTCACTTCCTTCTTACCTTCTGAATCATTATTCACTTTGTCTTACAGCAACATGTAATTGCCCCATCCAAACGCCAAGGCTCCCATGTGTTGTACAAGCACAGAATGAAACCCTGACATCCGGTAGTGCCTTAGTGTAGTGCCTTAAAGCCTGTCCTTCAAGGGGAAATATATATAGTATTTTGCACAATGATATCTCTAAAATTACACTTCCAAAGGCAAATACCTAAGTGTATTGTATATACATTGACTGACAGAATATTTCCAAATATAGAGTCTTATCAGTATCTATGCAGAAATTACTGGATTTATCTATCTCTGAGGTTAGATATTAGGAGGTCTGATTACCCAAAGTCAGAGGAGAAGCTGCCTGGATTCTAGGTTTGATATTCACACAAACAGACAGTTCTTTTTCATCAAGCATTTCATAGATGCTTTTGTAGAGATGTGTATAATAATGTATGTGTAAATATGCATGCAAATAGAGGCATACACATACATGTACTGCATAGTACCAGATAAAGAGGAGAGGACAAAACTCACCAAGGCACATTGCAGATCTGCAGTGCCCTGAAATGGACAGACAATATATGTTTTCTACAGGAGTTTTCAATCTCTGCACCAAATCAGAGGCTTTAAAAAGACTACCAGTTTGCTCAACAGAACTTACTAGTACCACTTGGCAGCTCTTCACTCCACTTCTGTACTGGCCAAATAATCTGCCTAATGCACTTTAAACCTTAATTAGATTTTTCTTACTTTTTTTTTTTTTATTTGGTCTGAAGAGAATATAAGTTCAAGGACCAAGTATTTCCAGCCCACTTTGTGGTGTTCTGACACCAGACTGCCAACATTCCCACTACCTGGCACTGCCAAGGCTTAAGGATGTGCACACCTATAGGTACACACTACCATTTTCTCATCATCTATTTCATTTAAGCACATTATATGCCTTCAAATACTCATTAACAATTCTTATCATCTGCTTTTGTTGCATAGCTGAGGGAGACTGAGATCTGTACAGGATGGTGACATTTCTAATAAGACTATCTGCAAAGTTCTCTCCTTTTAGGACAGGCAAACAAAAAAGCACCAAAGCATTCCTTAGTTATAGACCCTTCTTTACATGGAGGAATTTGGATCAAGTCTCTCTCTAATATATAAAAGTGAATGACACTTGTAGGATCTCACAGGTAGAAAACATGGGGGTTTTGTACATAAATTGTGAAGGACAGCAAACTGACCACCACCCTCTGGCTCCAGTGGAGTTGGGGTTTTACTTTGAAGGGCACTGTATCCTTTGATTAGCCAAGTGATAACAGTAGAGTTCTTACTTGCACTTAATCATCGCTAATTTATTACCTGCCAGCTATTGGGTACCTCTAAACTCAGTGTAGACACTGTCCTGTCAGCTCATCACCATCCTCACTGCTACCAGGGCTGTTCCTGGTGCCACTATGAACTATGTGGCTTACCTCTGCTGTAAATAAAGAGAGACTGCGCCAGCATTAAATAATTCCAAATTTGTCTGTCTGCGTGATGGAGATGTTGGTGTGAAAAAACACATCAGGATCTGGGCCTTGCAAAGAAAAATTAAGATTCATTCAGAATCAGTTTGAGTTTTGGTCCATCAGAATTTAGATGAGAATTGCTATCACTTTGCTTATTCCTTCACGCTAATGAAGTCCATCTACACTCAAACCAAGTCCTCAGAGAAGTCTTTAAAAGGGGGGAAAAAACCCGAAGCTAAATCAACTCTTGAATTCCCACGTAAATGGGGTTGAGGAGTGGAAAATTTCTTTTACCTATTCTTTGGGTGGTACAGAAATCTAAAATTCCTCTGGCCCTGCTTCCCTGGGCCAAGGCAAACACGGAGATTGTCCTTTTAATGTCTTAAAGGCTCGGTATTCTTGTAATGCCAAATGCAATATTTTGTTGAAAACACTACACCAGAAGTTTCCCAGCTGAGAAAACAGGCTGGTGAAAAATGGCTTCAGAAACTGAAATAAACCATGCAAAAGCTGTTCAGGGTGTGTGTATGAAATGAACATCTGGATCTGGCTTGTTAAACTGCCTCTTTTTTTTTCTCTCCCCCCTCCCCCTTTTTCTTTTTCTCACAGCTGTTCGAAGGAGTCCTGAGGGCAAAGAGACAGGTCAATGGACTGGATTACACCTTTTTTGCTTTTTCTTTTTCTCCAAGCTCTCTGCACCTACGCGAGGAATCGAGGCCACCACATGTGGGTTTAATAAGTAGGCACAAACACGGGAGAGAGAAAAAAAATAGCTCAATTCCTGTTGGTTCTTCGGAGAGACGCTGAAGGAAAAATAAACTCCGGATTTCAAATTTTCTCTCCCTCAAAAAAAGAGAAACCTTATGGTTCCAATCAAATATTTCTTTAAAAACTCAATGGATTATTATTGCTTTAAGAAATCAGGGTCTTTGCACAGTGTATCTTTTTCTCTGTTCCTTTAGCAAGGAATAACAATGGGTTAATACCTTACCTGCTGGAGCAAGAGGAAATTATAAAATGCCAATGGCCTGGGTTCACTGAACTGAGTCTTCCTACATCACAAAATAGATACACGCGGTTATATTGAAGGGGTTCAGATTTAAACTCAGGCTGCAGCTTCCCCAGCTTGAGCAGTCCAGAAACGAAACAGAGAACAAAAGGAACCAAAAAAATATCTGGGGATGGTATTTTCTGAGAAACAGATAATTTGTCTTTTCCTACTGACACAACGTCCCCTGGCATTGCAAAAGGGATGGCAGCAGCAGAGCATCTTCCAGCTTCAGCAACCTGCTCCTGGAAGCTCTTTCACGTGGCTCTTCTAGAGACAAGGTGCTAGGTCTCACCCTAGGCTTGGACTGTGGGTTAAATGACCATACTACATAATCCATCCAGCCATAAGGGCTGCTGATATCGCTCCAGTCCACTGACAATTTGCAGCACAAAAATACCCTGCCCCCTTTGGAATACAGCCATGTGGCACTGCACCCTCATATCCACAGGTGGAGACAACCAAGAAGCAAGGCCACCAAACCTGAGCAGACACCGATTTTCTATCAGCAAAACCTTCCTTTTTGCTTAAAGCTCTATTTTCTGACCAACTCTTACCAACTTCTGTGCACGTTTACACTGATGAACAGAATTCCAGCTTGGACAGAACTATTGTACTGGCTGAGAGGTTTTGCACACCCAGGTGGAAGAGTTTGTGACCCTTTTAGTAGCAAATCTGAGTTTACTCCACCTCCTTTTACTGTTGCTTCTCTGAGTTCTGCTTGGGGCTGGTCCCAGTACCACAGTCCAGTAAGTAAAATAATATGTCCCCAGATCCTTGAGTTTATTTGGGGGATCTTACTCTGGCTAGAAAATTGATGTTGAAAATCAAATACCTGAGCAAAAGCCCTTCGCAAAACACAAGTCCTAGTGCCAGGAAAGAAGCTGCGTTGTTCAACATTAATGCTGTAACTCAGACTCGGCAGTGGTATTTTCTGGAAAAAGCCTTTCCACAGCAGCCTCCACCAAAAAGCCAGCATTTGTCAGTAGGTGCGGCATGCACAGACCAGATTAAACACACAGCGACAGTGTTGAGCTTTGGGAAGTTCTTTCCAGAGAGGAGAAGGCAGTGCTGTTTGATGTGCTGTTCAACCCAGGTCTGTATGGGTCCCATGACAAGAAGACAAATCTAAATGGGAAATAGAAACTTGCCTTGCATTAAGTCAGTGCTACGATGGTTTTAGGGAACAACGTTTGGTCGGTGAGGAACTAATGTGACTGTATTTTCCAAGCTCGTATCTACTCCAATAGGGTTGAAAGACAGAATCACCTCAAAATCCAGCTGCAGGTAAAGTGAATTCCCTTTCTCTTCTCTCTTCCCTCTCTTTTTATAGAAGACCATGAGAAGAGTGCGGCAGTGAATATTATTTATGGAGCAGCTAATAAAAATGCTATGGGGAAATAATTACTGGAAACATCTGACTGTGTGACTGTAAATGCCTAGGCCCCAGTGCGCTGATTTAATGGACCGCTGCTTTAGTCTGTTATGCCTTGTGCTACTGACTTCAAGCCCCCTGCCCTCCTATTAAACCTCTTGCATCACTGTTAGATCAGGATTTTATTCTGCAAGGTCCATGGCAACTTTCCAGAGAAGGATAATGTCAAGAGGGGTGACTGTGTTCACAGGGAGGCCTGGAGTCAGCCCTCGGAGAGAAAATGGGCTTTGTGTAGAAAGCACAGTGAAACCCTGAAGGTTTTGTGGTTCTGGGACTGAATCATGTTTCATAAACCAGATGCCAGGTGCTTTAGGTATTTCTGAATAACACTGGTTAGATGTGAACCCTTCCTCTTTTTTTTTGCCCATTTCTCATTCAAAAACCAACAAACTGGTTTTGATTTTTGGCTGTTTTTTTTCTGTCTTTAATACACCTTTCCGACCTCCTGAACCCAGTGATACAAACCGGAGCAGGCTCCCTGCACAAAGGGCACTTCTCACCCTGAATTGCTCATGTGCCCTTCACCTTTGCGCAGATAGATGCAGAAATGTTAAAATTCACAGAACACCTTGGAAGGGATTGGAAAAACACAAGGATTTGAAGTTCCTGCTTTCATTTGCAAAAACAGTCCTGCAGAAAGACCAGAGGGCTATCATTTAACTGCTGCTGCTGACTTGCTAAACGAAGAGGAGAAAGTAAAAGGCAGCTCACTGCTGCACTGACAGCAAGAACAAAATCACATCTACTCCTTCTGAACCCAGCAGTTAGCACGCTGTTGCTTCTCTCTCTCTTTTTTTATTGCTGGTTTTAATGTAATATTTAAGTTGGAACAAAAATAGACCATGGAACATTAAATCACTACCAAATGCAAATTTACCTATATATCTGCACTACATTTTCTCCTACATTTACAAAGCAAAATTCTACCATTTGAACTGTGAGCTCCTATTGCATTTAATGGGAGGCAGCAAACTCCAAACATTACTTGGAATACCCATGCACTTATCTTGTTGTTACAGGTCTCCCTCACAGAACTAAAAGAGAGCTTTAGTACCAGACAGCATCTCTCCAGAGCCATACCCAATGAATAGTGTTTTTTTGAAAGGATTATTTCAAAGGAACTCTGAAAAAGAATCTAATGACTTGCAAGCTGCAGGATTGCAGCATGGGAGGAAGTAGATAATGGAATATGACAGCAATGCATTTTTCATAAACCCAGTGATTTCTATCATAACGAGAAACCCATCTATAATTCGGAGAACTCCCCCCCCTCCCCGAAGGAGACCTACGCTGGTGCAGAAAGTGCACTGAAGTACGAAATGAAACAATAATGATGATGATGTTACTGATGAGTCCCACAGCTCTGTCTTCCCTTCTGTCTCACTGAGATTTCCACCACGATTCAAGAGGAGCAGTTCCAATCCCTCTCTGCCTCAGCATCACTAACCAGGGAAGCTCACAGGCATACATCAGAGACTTCATGATAGATGCAAAGCCCCAGAGAAGAGGCTGTTCTTTATCTGCCCAAAGTTAAGGCCTGCATCTGCTCTCAATTAGCAGGCAATTAGGGGAGTTGAAAACAAACCTGTTTACATTGGCTATGAAGTCTAAAATAATTTGTGAGATGTCACGCCAGGATATTAAGATGTTAATGATCTTGTTTCTTTACTTTTTTGCATGCAGCGTATTGTCACGTCTTCCCTTCACATCCCACATACAGTAACAGAGTGATTGACTTCTGGGAGGGTAAGAAACTACCAGAGGCTGGTATGGATGGGAGGAGAAGTTGTATCTTAGAGCTAGTGTGGATGGGACACCTGAGGATGAGGGATTCCTTGCAAAAAAAAAAAGAAAAAAGAAAAGGTGGTTGCTCATTTTGAGTTGTGAGATAATGTCATGGTCCTGGATTACAGCATTCAAAAGTTTCAGCCACAATTCCCACAGTAAAGGCCCCTCCTGCAACCTCCTGTGAAAGCCAGAAACAGTGACTGAACAAATCCAAAATAGACTTTTTGCAGCCCTGCACTGGACTTGCTCTTGTGGAATGGTTCTGAGCTCAGTTCTCCCTCCACAAAAGCCAACACAGGCAAGTGACCATGGGACAGGGAGGCTGTCTGCCCCATGAGTAAGCATCTTGCATGAGACATCTAAGGGAAACTGTGATCTCTGAACTTCAAATTAACATCTGAGATAGGATCCTGCTTATTTCTGTGTCACTGCCTTCCAAGTATCTCTTTTCCAAATATCCATTCACAGCACTGTTTTTCAGATGAAAACATTCACCACTGACCTCTCAACTCAGCAGCATTTTCTCCAATGCGAGTTTCCTTAAGGTTCAGCCAAGGCTTCTTGGTGTTGCTTGGGTCATTTCTGACCCGTCACACGAAGAAGGCTTTGCAGAAACAGACATCCTCCTTGAAGTGAAAAGCAGTATTAGCATCCCTTGCTTCTGAAATCACAGTACTAATTTCCACTGGCACAATATGGTAGAATAGTGGAATAGATGAAGAAAACTGCAGAAGACACCTTCTGGAACTTGTATTTTGTATCTTATTTCACAGAAAAGGTACCATTCCTACTGACTGCCTGTCAGTAGCGGGGCTTATTGACATAGTAACCTCCTCTGATACAGACATCACGTTATACCTTTGACCCTCACAGCTAACCAAAACCTAAGTCTAATAAACAGTCATCAAGTTGACAAAATTATATTTATATGGTTCCAACTGATCAACCGAATTCCCTTAATTCTTTATGTCATGGCAAAACAGGGCTTAATTCTCCCTGCTCCCCAACACTGCAAAAAGCCAGGAAAAAAGAAAGCACCACAGGTGCCACTGTGCCCTCTTGTGTTCTCCTTCAGGCCATCTCCTCTCTTGTCCTCTTTTGCTTTTTCCACCACACCCTATGGATCCAGCTCTAATAAGAGCCAGGTGCTCAAACCCCCAGGCTACAAAATAGCCTTAATTATAGTATTAATAGCATTCTGCTAAATCAGAACAAAAGCACAAATAGGTCAGTATTTGTGGTTATATTTTTCGATGTCCTGGTGCTTGTTTTCTTTCCAATTTTATGTTTCTTACTGGCATTTATAATGCCTAAGAGACATTCCAGAGGCTAAAATACAGGCGATCTGAGCTTTGCACGATACTCCTAACTTTCCACAAAAAGAAATACCAGGAGGAGATCAGATCTACATTATAGCAGCCCCAGAGGTATACCTTTGAATTCTGACCTCCTTTGATGAAAAGCAGAAGAGCTCAGTATTATTAGTATTTATTGTTATTATCTTAATTGCTACTATTATTAAACAGCCCATGAAATATATTAATATAAATAACACAAACACAGACATTTAAAACACAAATTTGAGCACAAAGACACCTCCTATTTACCAAATATTAAACCGAATTTTTAATACTTTCCATTAATAACTCTTGCAGATGCATGCTGCATGAGTCAGTCAATAATAAAGGTTAGGATGAACATGTAAGTATGGGAATGCCAGCTGGTCTCTTTGGTGGATACATATTATTTAAAGATTAAAAAAGGGGGGCTCTGTTAAAAGAAAAACATTATATTAATTTAATTTTTGCCAGTAACATACTGATCAACCAGTTCAGTTCAAATGTCTAAAGTGAAGCTCTTGCAGTTCACTTGCTGGTGGAAGGAACCTGTCCTGTGGCAGACAGAGAGTGAACCACAGGGTGCAAATCCTGTTTCACAGCATCAGGGCTTGGAAAGGCACTTCTGTTCTGCACGGGGTGGGAACAAAACCTTTCAAACACTGTCACAGAGGGAGAACCAGGTCTCCCCACTGCCCTCCCAGGAGTACCAGGCAGGAATCTTCTCTTGCTGCCTGGTACTCCTGGGAGCACCAGGCAGCAAGAGAAGATTCCTGGCAGGAAGTACCAGGCAGGAATCTTCTCTTGCTGGCATCTTCACCTGACACCAACACGCCATTCCCTTCATCTGCTTGCCAAATCATCCCCCTGTGCTGCTTTATCCCCTGACTAATAGCACAGCCTAGGTGCACTCCGAGGCCGGTCATTTGGATGGTAACACTTGATGTAGCAGCTCATCTTGTTCACTCTCAACTCTATCAAACTCCTCACAGCCCAGAGTAGTAAAACATGTTTTTGTCAGTAAACTCCACTAGTGTGACTCAGACATTGACACACAGGGTGCAGTTACCGTGTGTACAGTAATACAGGGCCATATTTAGAGTTTCTAACCATAACCACACTCCCAAAAACTGCATTAGATCAGCAGCCAGTTTCCCGGACTCCCAGTCCTTGTTTCTGACTTCAGGAATTCAGATTATTTGTCTTGTACCAAATAAAGTTGCTTAGGAGATAAAACAGTAAGAACGAAAAGCAGAGGGGCCTAACAATTAGCTGTAATCTGTTCTGGCTTGAATAGATAATGCACAGAGTGGAAAACAGCAGATAGTAAAAAAAAAAAAAACAGCAGCAAATTAAAACCTCACATGAAAATAAATCTTTTTCTGTGTTTTTGTTTTTGAAACTTTTAATGTTATTCTTAGCAGCACATAAATAATGTGCAGAAGTGCTGTCCAGTCTTCACTAACTACATTTGTCCTTGTTAAGGCTGCCTGTGACTATGAGCATAGACAAAACAAGAAGACCCACTGAAGAAGGCATCTGAGCTCAGCACTGTGCGACTACTGCTGCTTACTGCAGGTAGCTCACAAGAGGGGACATTTCAGCCATCTTAGTTTAAGATCTCTACCTGTAAGGAGCAGGTTTGGTGCATGGGGAAGGTGCTCTCACTTCCTTCCACCCTTTCTTGTTTTTAAATAACAAGCCAGGTATTGCTGGTAGGATGAGGAAAGTTGAGAGACTCACACAAACCTGCAGGATGTTTTGAGATTAGAGAGGATCAGAAGCTCATGCTTTCAGTGCAAGAGAGAGTGTTTAAGTGTGAGGCCAGCTGAGATCAAAGATACCTGTCCTGGTAAAGGAAAGTCAGATAAACATCATGAGTTAAAGAAGGTGACAAGCACAGGAAGGGTGTGGATCTGGGACATACCAGGTAACTGGCCTTGGTCCCAAAACATCCACTAGCTGAAAGGCAAGGGAGTCCTATGCAGGTGTATTTATTATTTTGTCTACACTTGTTTCTTTCCTATGTTATTTCAGAGAGAATCATCTTAGCACCGTAGGCAACACCCGCACATGAGCTGCTCCCATGGAATCACATGGGGAATGCTCGAGTCTAGTAAGAAAACGTGGACTTCAAGTCCAGAAGGTCACAGCTGGTCCTGTGGTTTTAGGGCAGCTAAAAGCATGCTACAGACACCGAAGGACAAAGCATCCCAGCACATGAGACTTGGCACAGTGGCCTGGGAACACCCAATGTCTGGGAGAGCTGCCCTGGAGAGCGGGAACAGAAGCCTTTCCAGTGTCCACTCGCTCATCCACCTCCCTGTCCAGCTGGAGCAGTACTGGCACATCCCAGTCAGTGTGGCACTGGGCAGCTCCTGCATAGCAGAAATTAATCTAATCATAGAATCATGGAATGGTTTGGGTTGAAAGGACCGTAAAGCTCATCCAGGTCCTAGATGATGTTGCTCCATCTAGAGCAGGTTGCTCCAAGCCCCGTCCAATCTGGCCTTGAACACTGCCAGGGAGCGTTCAATCCACTCTGAAGGCAAAACAGAGCTGGAAAACTGTATAGCACATTTTATTCTTTATTTTAGCCATTATCCTAATGAAATAATCAACAGTTTTGGGATGGTGTTTTGTTTTGTTGCCTTTTTTTTGTTTGTTTTGTTTTAATTTTAATAGAAAAAGGACAAAGGGCAACAGTAAAGATGATCATAAAAGGGAATCGGCTATTGCCCTGGTCAGATTAGGTTAAGTGTTGTGCTCTAAAGAGTCCTCTTCCACCAACAGCACTCATACATGCTACTGACCTGGTTCCTTTTGATCCATTATCAAGGGCAACTGCTGTGTCCAGTTACGCAGGATACAACTGAGGCTAAAAAAAGAAATCACAACAGTGAAAATGAAGGCATTTAGCAATACTGACCCTGGGATGTCCCGTAGGTGGGATTACCTTGGCACCTTCTTCTCCATTGCACAAGGCCCAGAACTGCTCTGGATCCATCTGTCACGTCCCTGGAGGCCGGCAGCTCTGGAGTGGGGGCTGGCTGGCTCTGCCCTCCCTGTTTATTTTCTGGGAAGTCAGGCTTGGTCAAGTGGAATGAATCTTGTGTTCATTTTAAGGAAGTTTATATTTGACTCTGGTAGGGCTGGGGAGGAGGTGAATGATAGGAAGAGGAGGGAAGGATCAGAGGTCCCCACAATACCACAAGCAGCCCCACTACCAAGGCAGCATGAGGAAGCAAAGCACCAAAATCAAACACGCCTGTTGTTGTGTGTTTTTTCTTCAATGCTCAGGGATGACTCTAGCTCTAAATCCAGCTCTTGCTCCATCACTGACCTCGAGGCCCAGGAAAAAATTGTAAACTAAACCTCCTGTTTCTAAAAGTCATCTTCTAAACTATGGAAAACCACCTGCTAACGTTGCAGCACAACCTGCCTCATTTGCAGCAATGATCTCTCTTTACTATCCACACCTTGGGGTCTGAAAGTCTCATCAGCCGCTGCTGCCCTGCAAGAGAAAGTAAAGGGAAACTTTTTTCATGTGGTTATTGGAGCCGTTCTTCTGGGACAAGGCACAGAAGTGGAAGCAGAGAGAGGAACTAAACAAGCCTGGACTTTCGCACCAGCTTTGCACGGTGACATGAAGCACTCCTCAGCTTTTGGGACTGTATCCTACCAGCAGGATAATGGACACAGCTAATGCAAAGCAGTGGTTCTGCGTCTTCTGCAGGGCAGGCACGACGTTATTCGCTCCTCAGTAAGTGTGCAGAGGAAGTAAGCAATCCTGCCTTGGCTGCACACAGAGGAAGCAGCAAATGGAGATGCTCTGTGCAGACTTTGCATTCTCCCAGTGCGGTGTAAACCAAAACCAGTTCCTGCAATCCTGTGCAATAATATAGAAAGCTCACTGGTTACTTCTCCAATGTGTCTCCTGTGGGTATAGACTCCTGGCCTCCGAGGAAACCAAGAATGCCATCCTTCTAGCTCTATAATCACAGGGGTTCATGAAATGCAGCATTGTTGTGAGGAGCCTTGAAGCAAAAGGGAAAAACAAATAAATAACTACAGGGGCATTGCCACTGGGGAAAAAAGTTTCAAATCTGATCTCAATCAACCAACCACATTCACTGCTCTGCACCCACAGCCAGGCTCGCTGCAGAAACCACCACTGTCATCCCTTCATTCTTTTCAATACCTCTTAGGGGAATCCATCTTCCTTAACACAGAAGCCCTGATCTCAAAAACCAGACACAGAATTAATTCCAGGAATCCTATGGTGGGGAGACATTAAATCCCATTTAGAGGTTTCTGTGGAAGCCTCTCTCCATGCTCCTCGCAGTCCAGTCAGACCCACAGTTTGGTGTGCTGGAGCCAGCCTGAAGGAGCTGGGGGTTACAGGTCTGCGGCAGGGTGAGGGACAGCCTGGGCTGGGATTCTGCAGTGACGCAGGGGGCTGTTTCTGTGGGGGGGTGTCGATGGTGCCTAACGCAATGACAGGTTTGGGCAGAGGTTCAGAGAACTGAATTAAATATTTCTTTTCTATTTAACTCCTTCAGCCTCAGTTAAGTCATTAAATCTCACAGGTTTCATTTGCAGAGACCAGCCGCCTTCGAGATTTCTGCTATAGCTCTCCAAGGCTAGGAAAGATAAGAGTAGAACAAGAGGGAGAGCTGAGCTACAGTGTTCAGAAAGAATTGTGTCTAACACATCTCCCAAAGTCTGAAGAAAGGTGGAGGGCTCCCTGCAGGTTTGGGGTTTAAAGCACTCCTCTGGGTTAGGTGTTAGGTAGCATCTCTCCTTCCAGCACGTAGACATTAACAGTGATAAGTATCTCCCTTGTTCTGTTTTCTAATGGCTCTTTTGAGACACGCTAAAAGCTGAGAAGATGAGGACAGGGAAGTGCCTCCTGCCTCACTGGCCTGCAGAGAGCAGGGCCGGCAGGTCACCCGTCAGCTGCACCCTGAGCCACCGGCACAGAGTGTGACAGCACATTTTCTTTCCTCCAACCCATCAAACTCATGCATTTTGTCAAGAACCCCTCCTATTTTGATATTAATTTTGTGGGATTTTTTTTTTCCGGGTATTGTCGAACCTTGCTCCAGACAATCCACGGGTACAATAAACATTTCCTGAAGATACATTTCCTTCCTTTGTGCTTCACAAGAGGAAGAACACCTTGTCCTAAGCGGATATGCTGAAAGGTTTGGGTCGTCCCAGAGAACTGACCACCATTTGGATCTAAGCTCACACCTTCGTTTGTGACCCACCTGCTATTTTTCAGAGCAAAGATCACTCAGTGCCGTAAGGGAAGGCTGAGCCAGTTCAGCCTTCAGAAGGCTGAAGTCTGACAGTTCAGAAGGGGATGTTCAGCCTGGAGAAGCCCACTTCAGTGGCCTATGCCTCAGTTTCCAAACTAGACCATGAGAACAAAGTGCGGTATCTATCTAATTGCACACTTGGGGCTAAAGGCTTTTTGGCTGCAACAGATGCAAGCTACTGTTAGAAAACTGCCTTACAGACACTGTCTATAAATGCTTGAGAAGATAGGCTCAAAAGCAGCATTTCAGGGAACAGAAACTAAATGCAAAGGAACAGAAACTAAATTCCTTGAAAGATCTATAAGAAAAAAAATACAACAGGCACATTAATTATTTAGCAAAACTCAGATGTCCATTAATGGCTACTTAGACAGCATTTTGGCAGGATATCCTATATACTGTATCCCCACTGTTTCCCTGTAAATGCACATTTTGCTTTGGTGTGCTCATGAGCCATTTCTCTTGCTGCTGTCAATGAGGGCGAGGCCCTGCAGTCCCCATCTCATTCCAAGTGGTCTCTATTACCATACCCAATCCTGAAGCCAGCACCCAAAAAGCCTTCCATGGACCACTGAACAGCAAATTGAAGTCACCAACTCTAGGGAAACAGAAGCCGTGACAGATATGTTGGGATTTTTTTTCAGTTGTAAATTGGGGAAGCCTCATTTCCCTAAAACATGGGATCAGATACTCATCTCCATCAGCCAGCGAAGCTTCATAACATGCCTGAGATCAGAATCTGGCCAGCTTGGAGAATTCATATTCAGTGCTCTTGGGTGCCGCCTGCAGGCTTTGAACCTGCAGATTACTAATAGCTGCTCCACAACAACACTGAACGTCGTCATTTGTGGAATAAAACGGGGACTTATTACACTAAAATTCCTGAAGAACTCAAGGTGTGAAGATGAGCTTTTTTGACTCAGTTTTCTGCATACAGAAGCTGAGACACATTTTTTTCTCACAATGAGTTTTCTGTCATGATTTAAATCCAAGACCTAAAATTCAATACACAAGCCAGAGGGCCATAAACGCATACAGATCAACCTGGGAGGAAACAGGCACGGGAATTCTCCCAGATGTTGGTCTCTATAACACAACATTGTGCTTTGATGAGACCTCACAGACTTGCAGACACATAAATGCCTTTGAGGATCCTCATTCCGGCCCCAAAAGTTAGACCACATATGGAGGTTTACAAAGGCACTGCTATTTCCAAGGTCTTTTTTCCCCTTCCCCCATTTTTCCAACACTTCATATTCTGGAAAGTCCAGAGGCTGTGGCCTTGGTGTTCATAGACAACCTCATCAAAGGTGTGATAACTAAGCAAGGTGGCAACGGGCCACCTGGAAGCATGGGTGAAGCCTTGTTGGCCCTACCTGCTAAGGCAAACGGCTCTCCTGGAGGTCCGACATTATTTGTGCCTTCCTTAACCTCTGTTCCCTGACTGTTCCATGAGGCCTTGAAATGGTTTCCCCAAAGGCTCTTCATTTGTTCTGGCAGCCATCCATATTTTGCTTCCTCACAGTCCTCTGGGTCTGAGGCTGCTGCTGTCTCCCCTTCTGCTCCTGGTCTCACCACTTCCTCCCTGCGTCCTGTGCTTGAAGTACAGCTCAAGTCATAATGACCCAGTTAAAAAAACACAGGTTATTTGTTTATGGAGCACATTACACACTCAAAGACACAGTAAAAAACAGCTTAAAGGGGATGTGGGGGCCTCCTAGGTTAAGTAGAAGTCATTTCTGATGTGCAACTCGCTTGGACAGCCTGAGCCTTGCTGCAGATGTGGGATGTGCTGCAGTCATGTGTGACTATGGGGCTGGAGGGAATGGCAGCACCTCCAGCACAGGGGGACCGGTGGGGATGCAGAAGGGTGGTGGGGAGGGTGACCAAGCCCCTGCCAACAAAGAATGGTCCATTTTCAGTTCTTAAGGAGATGACAAATGAAAGGGAAAACATAAGGGGGAAGGAGTTAAAACAATTCCAGCAATGGAAAAATTAACTTACCTTTTCTGATGATCTCAGACCCAGTGCTGGAGCTAGGCTGTACTGACCAGTGACATAAATGGCCGTTAAAATTTAGCTTTCAAAATCCCATTTTCTTTATAGAGAAAGAAGAATATGTCTCTCCCTTTTCCCCACAAAACCCACTAATTTCTGCAAAGAACAGCAGAAACTTACTCGAAATATTTCAAAATTTTCTTTTTTTTTTTTTGCCAAACAAATACATGGTTTGGTTATCAAATTAATACAATCATAATCAAGTCTGAAAGCTACTGGTGTACTGTACTTGGTGTTTTAATTTGTTTCTTGAATAAACCAGAAGAAAAAAGAAAAGAACAAAAGGAGGGAACGAGAGGAAAAATCAGCTGGAAATACAGACCTGGTGAGTCTGTAAAATGACTCTATGTATTTGCAATCTTTCCCCCCCCTTAACAAAAACTGAATCCTTTTACTACTCCAAGAATTTTTCATGGAAATTGCTCCACTGTCCACATGAGCACATTCCATTTTTTACAAAACAGTACTTTGAGAATACATTTTAACCATCTCTTATAAAATATAGTCTGTTCTCCTTTTCGATGCTTTCTCTCATATGTCAAGTCTCTACCAGAAGTTCAAGGCCCTTATTGAAAGAGGGGAATGAGACTCACTGAAGTGAGAGCAGGGAAGGGGAAGAGCATGAAAAAAGGGAGACGGGAACATCCCTGACACAGCAGATTTGGTGCAGTTCGGTGTCCTGTTGAAAATCTCCAGTGGGAGCCACAGAAATCCATCAGTGCTCCCAGTGACTGGTCACTTGAGCTTTATACAGCCCCTCATGAAACATCAGTGTGACTGAAGCAAACACAGCACCACGCACTTCACATGCCCCAGGCTTGCAAGAGGCCAACTGCATATATGGTTTGCCATAAGGAGGAGGAGGAAAAGGGGTAAGAGTGTCTGTCTGGCTATTGTCAATTAGCTTTTACATTTTAATAAGGGTCTGAGTTATGCTTTGTTTCTGGTTTAGACTCGAGCTCCTCTCTCTGAGGCTGACTGCTTCTTTCTCTAGAAAGCAAAACACCAGCCACACCTTTCTTAAAATAAGCACTCTTCTTACAAGGAGATTTTTCTTCTGAAGGTGGAACAGCTACATCTAACTAGATGTGGGGAAAGCACTGTGATTGATTGGCTTTTTCCTCTTACAGATAACCTGAGTGTTGACATCCATGTGCAAACATGTCGGAGCAAAGAAGAATTGAAGGTTTATAGGGTGGGTTTTTTTCATCCAGAGATCCCAATAACACTAATTTCACACACGGTGAGTAAAGGATAGACAAGACATCAAGAAAACAAGATGCAAGGGGCTCAGCAATGCCAAGAACTTCATCAATTTCACCCGTGCTCAGAAATTAGGAAATGAAAATCCCATGCTGCTGCACCCTGAGCAATGTGACAATAGCCTAGAGAAAATAGAATAAGGTCATTAATAGACACATCACCACTTCTGACCTGCAAGCATTGACTGGGTGGTGCCCAGAAGGCAGTCGGACAGCATCACTGTGACAGACTTCAGGGAATGACGTGCTGTATCTATGTGAAACTAAAGGTGGTATTTTCAACAGGATGTTGGTTAGAAATGGTAGTAGCACAATAAATGCAACAGAAAGAGAAGAAAGACAAAACTATAGTGTACTTTCCAACTAACTATAAACCCGAGCATTTAGAACAATCTGGGAAGCATTGGCTTTCTTCTCTGGATACAGCTCATTTTGATTGCTTCCACACTATATACACAACAGGTACAATAAAAGCCCAACCAAGTGGAGTAAACAGTCAAGCACAGGCTCATCAGAGCAGTTCTCATGCTGCACTTAGACAGAGTGTACCTCTGTGGGTAAGTGCAGACCATCTTGTGCTTGCTCCACCTGCGACCCAACCAGTTTCCAGCCCTGTCACCGTATTAGCATGGCAACATTCCTTGAACTATGAAGCTGAAATCCCTCAAAGAGGCCTGTAAGCACAGCTGTGGTGCCACGTTATGGACTACACAGCACCTAGGCTGTAGCTGGCCTGCATCAAACCCGCTCAGCCCACCAACAGAGCAGAGGTGACTGTACCCACCTGGATGGGGACAGCCATGCCTGCTTTTTAGACTGAAAGGTGCCGTCTTTTCAGGCTGTCCATAAAGGACACGTTGCTTTCTAAAGTGATTTACATCCACAGCTCTGACAGAACGGTATGTGGCCTGAGTGCCACAAATGTGCATCCCGCAACCTTCTGCAGACTCCAGCCACAGTCTATGTGCCCAGGCATGTTCCTTTAATGTCAGTGCAAATCTCCCTTTTGCCTCAGCTTGTTACAGATTTGCTCAAGCTCAGTCTTGTTTCTTTTGAAGTCAGCAGGAAAAATCAACTGGGGGAGAAGATAATCTATTTTCTGGTCTCTACCTTCCTCTAAAAACCAGACTATCCTCATGCAATGCAACCTGAAGTCTTCAGCTCTGACAGGTCCACTCGTGCAGCCACTTGGCCTCTGGTTTGCATCCTGGAGTCCCGGCAGCAGCAGCAAAAACAGCTGCCAACATCCTGGGAATATCTGCCTTGGAATCTCAACTACTGTGTGAAGCTGCTGCTCTCTGGTTTGAGATTTGTGTTTGCAAAGGAAATCTGTCCAACAACAACATCGAGAGAGGAAAAAAAAGGAGGAAAAAGGGCTTTATATAACAGAATTAACAGAGCTGTTGCAATAGTAACGTGAATTTAACAGGCAACTTTTCCTCCTCCTTCTCTGCCCCCACCCTCTAACAGCAGTTCCATTTGTTTTTGTTTCCAAGCTTCTTTTACTGGCCACTGTCACAGTCCCACTCCCTTTGTCTAATTTGGATCTCGAACTTCCATGTAACCGACTCTTGCTGTAACTGTAAATCTTTTTATGGCCCTTCTGCCTCTGAACTGTAGAAGCAATGCCACTGTAAGCTGCCTAAATGGGTCGTAAATCCACTTAGTGCACTGAATGAGGAAAAAAGTTTTTAAGGGAAAGAAGGAAAAAAAAAAAGAAAAGGCAAACTAAGGTGGATGCAGGGACATGGGGGAAAAAAAAACAAGAATATATTTGCTAAATGGAACCAAAATAACAGGAGTCAAAGGGAAAATATGAACACTGGGGGGGTGGGTGGGGGTGTGGAAAGGATGAAATAATGCATCTTGGTGGTAAAAACAAAACCTTGAAGGGCTGCTCAGTTTATTAACACTCCATGATTTTTGGGAGCATGTTGGTTGCCCTGCACTCTTGCTGGCATCAGTAGGACCTGGGAAGCATTAGGAGAGCCTACAAGGCTGCTAGCAGCTCATAGATTCTCTTTTTCCACTGGGTGGTCCAGGGATTGGTATCTGGGTCTAATTCTAGCTCTTTTGCATGGCTTGACTTGTAGGTTTCATTGTGGTTTGTGCCCTAGTTGATTTGTCTTTAAATGGAAGATAAACATATTCCCCTTATTCCTAAAACATTTTGAGAGCTGCTTGAATGCCACCATGGAAGGGACAGGACTGATTCCTGTGGCAGTCCATAGCAATGGTTTAATTTGTGTCTGTCGAGGCAGAGCTAACCCAAAATGGGCAACTTTTGTCCATGTAATTTATTGCATTTATCACCATGGTATCTGAGCTCTAAGAGTATTACCCAAATTCCACTGAATGCACTAAATGTCTTTCCACTGCTTTCAATAAGTTTTGGATTTGACCCCAAAGTTACAAAAAACCTGAGGGATATGTCAAAAGAATGTAAGTGGGTGTGAGTTGAAATTGAGGAGTTTGGAGACTGGAGTATGCAGAACAGTAGCTATTTAAAGACCAAGTTTGCTACTGAGTGTTCCCTTTTAATAGGGTTATATAAATACATTCCCGTCTCAATATATGTGGAAAAACAGGCAGTGAGGTGAGACTCAATCGCTTTATTTCTTATGGGAAATATTGTGCATAGCTAAACCACCTCTTCCCCTTTCCTCACCCACCACCCACAGGCCCTGGAAGCCTTCAGCAGCTGTGTACAGTGTGAAGAGGCACATCCGGGAGCATGGCGAGAGTTAAAAAGTTCACAGCCCTGCCTTTATAATAAAGCCCCTGTTTTCACTGCGTTCTCACTTGACCTTAAAGACTTGATCTGAGTTTTGGCAACTCAACATGTCAGAACGGGAGGGGAGACTGATTATGCCTTTTTATTATTATTATTGTTATTTTATTGCTCTGCTGCCTTGCAAGGAAAAGAGGAGGGGAAAAAAATGAAAGCAATGTTCATGCTTGGCTCTCTGCAAAGACCAAATGAGTTTCAGCACAGCTCCCTCACGCCATGTGTGTCCCTGCAGTAGGTTACTGCCAGAGTGGGCACCAACTGGCACCTTAATTACCATTATCAGGGAAAAAAAGTCAGGCTGAGAGGTCAAGCCCTCTCTCTTTCCACCAGTACCATGCGTGTGCTACACTGACCAACAGTTCAGGTCAGGAGACGCTGATACTATAACTTAAAAGAGTCTCATTAAAATGATGGAAATCTTTGATTGTGAAAAGAGGGGTCTGCACCTGGATAGTAGTGATGTTTCAAAGGAAATCCATCTGGTATTTTATTGCTTATTCTCTCCATGCACTTTGTGTACAAGAACAATACAACACCTGGAATATTTCCTATCAGGAGTCTTCCAAAAAAGGTGTTTGGACTCTGACAGGTCAATAAGCTACACAGACTTGCAGTATTCTCTCTATGACGGGTAACAATTGGAATACACGTCTTTTTAAAAGCCTTCCTAAAAACACTGCCATGGATCCTTGGAGCAGGCAAACTCTTGTGAACTCCACTGAACTTCAGGAAGCTCATATGCCCCCAAACCAGCTAAGTCGTCATTATCTTCATTATCAGTATCTTCATATTTCAGGTGTAGCTCTCTAACTACACCTGAAATCAAGTGAAGCTCATTTTTGCCATCAACAGAGCTGGGGCAATCTGTCTGCACTGAGGATTGAACCCTGTCTGCATTGAAGAGTAGGACTCAAATGTCACAGGGTGCAGGACAGTGCAATTATGGGGAACCAGCTCCAGGAGGAAGTTGTTGTCAAAAGCCTGTAACAACACTGGGCTTGAGCATGTTTGGGCATGGTTGGGCTATCTGTCTGCAAATAACCACACAAATATATTATAGAAAGCACATTTTAAAAGGAAAACTATATAAAGCCTATCAGAATTGGGTACCAGTCTTTAAAGACTTTGGGAAGCCAACAACAGCATTACAATAAAATCACATACAGCCAGAACAACTTGATCACAAGGTAACCAACCTCTCCTTCATAGCCAATTCTAACCATTTTATTAATTCTAGTGAATATATATCACAGGTCTCAAGATGACTGATGCTTTCATTACAGCCTTGGCCTTGGCCACTAGGTGATCGTTATGAATCTCAACTTTCATTTTTTTAACTTTTTAGCTGTCACCATTCAAAGAAATTATATTAAAAATAAACTATGAAAACTTTAAAGTAAGAAAGGGGAAAAAAAAGGTGAACCCTATGGAAATGCAGAAGACAAATTAAAAGATATTACTATAGTAATTTTTTCTTACCTATTTTCAATTCTTACTGATCACATTGATGGCTAGAGTAGACATTACTGGCTAGCTGACAGCAGCAAAATTACCTTGAATGAAACCCGTGTAACAGAATTTGGCTATATTCTACATTTACTTTAAATTTCTGCAAGCTCTAGTATAGAACTAGGAAACAGTCACAGATTTAATTTACTTTTCACTTCTAATGCTCCTTGCATATTGTGGGCGATATGAATTTGGCAAGAGGTTTGCATTTATTAGCACATATAAATTTACCAGGAATGTTTGGTCTTGCTGTTAAAGCCCAGATCTAGAACACAGGAATATGTCAGAAGCTGAGTGTCATTTTTAAAAGCAAGCTTAGAAATCATGTATTTCTGTTGAAACCCTTCACAAGTAAACCAATTACACCCAGGAAGTTGAGAAAGCAGAAGCAAGACATATTCTGAAATATTCTAAGATTTGGAAAACCTAAGTCATGATTTCTAAATACTTGGAATTGGAAATCCTGCTGTTAACTGCTCATCACTGTTTCACACAGTTTCACCCAGATCCAAGGACAGATTTCTGTCTCCCTAAATTTAAGGAAGATTTATCGAAATAACCTGCAGATTCATATTTTAGCAGCTTGGATTCAGTAGTAGATGTTTGCACTTGGTCTCCTACCCGCTCCTTCTAAATTCACATACACAAACTCAAACAACCATTTACATCCACACATAACCTGTTAAAGACAAAAAAGCCTCTTCTCAGCTTGAGGAGAACCTGCTGTCGACAAACTCCTCCTCCTCTGAACCATAACCTTTGACTCACCCTGCGGGGGAGAAGGGAGAAATCCAATCAGGTGCAGAATGCCAATATGTGCCTCTGGGGTGACAGACATCCAATTTCCAAGCAACCATTAAAAGGTCCATATGGAATTTCATGTTTAATATGAAGCAACAAGAAACAGGAAAACCCGACGGCAAACACATGCCGTGTGTTACTTCTGCCTATGAGCTTGGGCCAGTGTCTGAGCCTTTCCAGGTGCTCTCTTCTGCACTGGGAGCGAGCTGTGGGGATGTCCAGCATGCTTGGGGTGCTCTTACACTTTATTATTATTATTTTAACTAAGAAACAAGCTGCGTGGTCCACTTGAGGAGGGTATGGCTCTGAGACAGATGTGAAAATAATCTGCAAACATGAGGGTCAGGCAGTGGAACATTTCCAAGACTGCATGAAACATTAGGCAAGTGAACAGAAAACATTTATTTTTCCATCTCATATACCACAGCAAACGTGGCTTTCTCAAGCTTATCTTTGTACCTACATTATAACCGAAGACTAATTGTGTTTTCCTCCATATTTTTCTGCAGATCAAAAGAGTTCAAATCTAGTCTCTCCATCCATACCAAAAAGTTGTTTTTCCCATCTATGGCATCAGTGCAGCAGCGAGGGAGCCAGGCTGCAATGCCAGAGACACTGATGGACTACAGGCAAGTGCTGCAGTCCATGGACCTCTGGAAATGGAGATGAAATGAGGCTCAGTTGTGTGCAGCGCACTGATAAGAATTTGGCCCCCATTTTCGCATGACCCACTAGGTTTAAATTGCTTCATTTCTCAGCCAGCCAAGAGCAAATGGGTGGTAGATGTGCTATGGCTGTTCACTGGAAATCACTCTTGACTGATTTAGCTTCTCCTCCTTGGTAGTGCATGGGCTCAGTTTATGGCTTGGGCATATAAATTACATGGGAAAAACCTTTCACGGTTGTGTATAGCATATATATATGTTGTCACCCCATCAGAGGAGAAGCTTTTATGAGGAATTAGCTCTGAATGTATACAGAATAGCAACAATCATTTTTAGTTGCTTGACAAAAATAAAGTCACATTTTAAAATAACACTTTTGAATTAAAGTAGAACCAAGTAACTTTGATCCTCTTTTTATACAAAGGATCATAAAACATTGCTGCTGATTCTAAACCCAACACATTTGAACATTTTTTTATTTGCTTGTTTTTGGAAAACTAATAAGAACTATGAAATTCCAAAAATTTTTCAGAACTCATTAACAAGATTTCACCAGTTTGGAGTTTGCTTTTGCCTCTTTGAAAGAAGATACAAAGATGTTTCATTTTCATTTTAACATGTTTACAGAACAAATGTTCTACCAGCACTGCTGCATGGTTATTTCTGGGAGTGAGTAACAAGATATTGGAGAATTATTTATAAGAATTATTTGGGTGATTTATATACTTTCTTGCAATTGGAACAAGGGCCTCATTTCAGGCTGTAACACTCTCCGTTTCTACCCACAGGCTGATGTAGTATTGAGAACAGTCACTTGAACCCAGATTAAAGACCACAGAGATTAAAATCGGGGGAGTGAAGCTTCAAGACAAGGAGTGCTTTTGTCTCGGGCCTGTGCAGCACACGACAGCAGGGTCCTGACTCCAGGCTGCATTTCCCAAAGGACACAGCACTGACAACTGTACAGCTACACAACAGCAGAATCTGGCTGAGGACCAAGGTCCCTTCTCCAGGCTGGCTGGAACGCAGGAGAGAGCCAGGCCGTTGTTGGAAGAGGAAAGCTGTGAGAAGGAAAGGGAGGAAGGGACTTTACAAGCCTACACAAAATCTTCGTTCAGATTAGGAATTAGATCAAGTAAATTTAGACAAACGTACCAGGTGAGATTTTTTAGCTTCACTGTCTGGGTATCTCAGGTTTTAAGACACCCGTAAACCACCCAGTGCCAAGTGATTGGTCTCAAAGTTATTTTCCATCCTTAAACTAAAAACTTCAAAACTACCCCAAGTGGGAAGGCTTCTTTTTCTCTTAACCCAAGCCAGATCCCACTGAAGGCAATGGAGATTTTTATTAACACCCTCCTCCTGCCCCCAAAGTTCAGGATAGGTTTGCACAATGCAAATCTATTTTAACGCTTTAGTTTTAATATTTAGTTTTAATGTTTTCCTTCAGCTCTAAAATGTGATGCGCTTTTCTGGTAAATAGCATGTAACTTCTGACTGCAGAACCACTGGAGGAAGTTACCATCAGGATAAACAC
Source organism: Pezoporus occidentalis (assembly GCF_034315485.1). NCBI lineage: Eukaryota > Metazoa > Chordata > Aves > Psittaciformes > Psittacidae > Pezoporus > Pezoporus occidentalis. The sequence continues at coordinate 1,453,771 of NW_026913252.1, forward strand.
TGATAACTAATAATTATTAGCAAAATTCCACTGCTCATATCAGTTTGGTGAAAGAAAGGAAATTCATATACCTCAACTATAATATATTACTTATTCAATGCAATAGAAACTCCTGCAGCAGAAAAACCATCCTTCTTACACTACTGCCAGAAATCCCTACTACTCTTTCAGGATCCCAATCAACGCCTCCCCAGTTTTCCCAACCAAAGCTATGCAATCAGCAAAGCAGACCTGCCATAAATCTCGAAGCATTACCAGCTTTCAGCAAAAGCTGGTAACATTACACTGGGGGATGATGTATGGGGATGTCACCAACTCCCTCCTCACATGCACAGACCCCCTTCCCCTGTTGCAGGCATTTTTTATCAGCTTTGGTGACATCTCCCAGCCATCAAGCAGAGTGACAGCAGCAGCTTTCTCCTTGGTTCCACAGTGAGTGGTCAGTGATGTTTATGGGAGAGTGGAGGAGGGAGACAGGAGCTGGGCATCATTAACAGGACAACTGAATGGGTTATGCCTCTCTGATTTCAATTAACCTCTGAACTTTGTAGTGACAAGATCTCATGGTTGCCAACTAACTCCAGCAAAACCCAGATGTTACAAGTGGTTAATCCAAGATCTCAAATGGTGCATAACTGGGATGCTTACCAAAACAAAAAGGAATAACATTTCAGACTTCTTTAATATCCTTATTGTGTTGGAACTGGGGTCTGATTATTCTATTGAAGCTAGGGTCTGATCCTGTTCCCATTTCAAATCAATTGCCATCGAAGAACAAACCAATCTGGCTATGTTAAGAATAGAGTTTTCCATGATTTACTCGTGTATTTTTAAGGGAGCAGGTTTCAGTTTTAAAATCAACAGAAAGTTTTAGAGATTTAAAAGATCCTTTTAAAATCCTATATGAGCTACAAAGACTTCCATCTTGCGATAAAGCTACAATCGAGAATTAAAATTGACCAAAAGAATGCCATTTTTTTCAAAGAAAACATATTTTGAGTTCTTCTTTTTAATTCAGAAACTAGACAGAGAAACCCTGGCTTTGTTGGCCTTTGTTTTCAGCACGATTCTGACACTTAAAATGTTGGCCATCTCTGGTTAATGGAAATAGATTTATAATCACTTATAAGGCTGCAATGGCTAAAGTGTTACGGCTTTGCATATTGGCTTAAATGAATTTGTTCCTAATCTTTACGCAGCTATAAATGAGAGACAAACCTGAACTGATGATGACAGACCATGCATTTTCATGTAGCTGCAGTTACAGCACCAGGTGTGAGAGACACTGAAGGGTGTTGTTGCAAAACCAAAGGCTACGGTGCAAAACAAGATGATAAATACTGGGAAACGTGAGGAGACTTGTAACATTTTAAACAGATGTAGTACCCCAAAAGTAATTTCAAGACAATTTGAAGACAAAGTTGGTGGTGATGCTATGGGTAATAAACCCCTCTTTACTAATGGGTTAATAGAAATACCAGTTTAAAAAGAAAAATTATGAAAAAAGATTATAAATTTGTTAAACAAAATTTACTGACTGAAAAGTGGTGACTATCATAAACCAATTCCAGGACTTTGTTATGCAGTTCTTTGTAGTTTAAACAGTACCATTAGTCAAATTAGCTGCAAGCCTGCAAATTCTTTACTCAAACCAGTAAATAATTACATCTAATAAGCAACTTCTTGTAACATAAATCTCACAATCTAGGCTGATATTATCAAGAGTTTTGGTCATAATGGATATTTAAAGCATCTGCAGGAAGTAAGAGCCCAAAATCAAAGCTTCTTTAAGGCACAATATCCTGCTTTTCAGTATTTAGGACATTTCAGTGGATGCATTTCAGAAGTTCATTCTAGACACCTGAAGATGCCCAAGTTACAACAGACTGCAAGAATGCCCTTCAATTCCTTACACATTACTAGCCCTATCTAATAAAGCCTAATGTCCCAATGATAGAAGCATCTGGCTCTTCTCCCCTAATCAATAATATTCAGCAAAAGCCCCTTCTTCAGGCAGCAGCATAAATTATCAGTTCTATGCAAATAGACTTGCTAATGTTAATTGCCAGGGCTGATTGGTGATTAATTTTTTGATTATGATCAATCATTCTGCAGGAATCTTAGTAAGACATTCAAGGCAATCTGCAAATTGATAATAATTAGGGATCCCAACTGGTAACGCATCCACAGGCAACTATAAAACATGTCTGTGACAGAGCATGTTCCTTTGAATCAAGCTCCTCCCTTTTGAAGCAAAGGGAACAATCAAAGCCTCTGGAGCCTGATGGGACTGTGCTATCAGTAAGTTCCTTTATTGCCGTTTTTATGGTGAGATGCGTTATGGCATCCTCTAACACAAGTGGCCACCTTCTTTATGTCCCTCATATGGTAGGAAAAGAAATGGGAGTTTTATTTACATGATGATACTTTGGAAACATTACCCCAGTTCACAGCATTGCCGCCTGGGAAAATAAGCAATTCACGGGAGCGCAGGATCCCAAAGTAACCAACCTCTGGTGAGCCAAGAATCACCCCTTGGAGCAGTCCTGCAGGGAACACAGTACATGATACAAGAGAATTTCAGGCCATGCAAATTTAAAAAGGGACAAACAGAAAGCTCATGTGCTGTCTTTTTTTCTAGTGAAGATGAGGCAATAGCATGAGATTTCTAGCACTAAGTTAGAAGAGAAATGCTTTCCCTCTGTGACACTTGTTTGTATAGTTTAGGGTGAAAGTTCTGGTGTTGTAAACATCACAGCTCAAAATGTAACATGATTCATAATATTTTCTTTAGCAACGAATTCTCTTGCAAACATAAATATCCTTATGCAACATTTTAAACCCAAATACTAACTATTGCTGTGTAGGAAAACTACAGGCTGGGCAGGGGCTGGATTGAGAGGAGCCCTGAGGAGAAGGATTTGGAGGTGGCTGATGAGAAGCTCCCTGTGACCTGGCAGTGTTCGCTTGCAGCTCAGAAGTGTTCAGCGCCAGGCTGGACACGGCTTGGACCAACCTGCTCTAGTGGAAGGTGTCCCTGCCCATAGCAGAGGGTTGGAACTGGATGAGCTTTAGGGTCGTTTCCAACCCAAACCAGTCTGGGATTCTATTCTAGACACCAGAAAGTACAAGTGACTGGAAGAGGACATGAAGTTTAACAAACAGCCCTACAGACAAAACTGCACCTCCCAAAACACTGCTACCCACTTGGGCTGTGCAAGGGCATTCATCAAGCTAAGTGCAACTTCTTGGGCAGCTCTCTGCCTGCATACCCCAGTGTGGCATTTCATGCACATGCTTAACCACTGGGCTTTGCGGAGCAAGGGTTCGACTTTGCTCTACGTTCAAATTGGACAGACAGATATTGACACCTGCTAAGAAGAGGTGAACAGTCATCTCCTACTGTCAAAAATGAGTGACGTGCAGGAAGTGAGGAATATAGATGGAAAAATTTGAAGCATGTTGTATCTCAGGGGTCATCTGTCACATTCAACTAATATCCAAGCCTTTGAAATTCTGGTGTTCGTGGCTTAATTCTGATTTGCACAAAATATTTCTTTTTACGTGTCAAGGATGGCAAAAAGGAGGTCAAATATAAATGAAACAAATCCCTGAGGTCTACAATTCTTTCAGCTCTTTCGGTGCTGCTAAATGTACCATTTCATGAGGTCCAAGGTATTTGCTCTTTTGAGGAACTTACAGTGTAAGTAGCTCAGCTCTTGCTGTTATTAGAAGGACAGAGCAGGATTAGCCCCTACTTTTATGTTAGATTTTCTGAAGAGAAGTTAGATTTCAGTTGAATGTTGTTTTACACAGGAAATATCTTCTTCCTGAATGTGTCATCTTTGCAACAAGAAACTGAAACACGGTTTTTACAAGTCCAGCTATAAGTGCGAGCTTTTACACAAAACAGTTTCAACAAAAACAAAACCCAAACCAGGGTTCCTTTCTTTCCTAGGTAGGAAACCAGAAATGCTTTAAAAGGACACATGTACACATAAGGATTTTAACCATAAAATGGCTTTCAATTAGGGATTTTTAAAAGCCTGGATCCATTGTTTGCTTAATCTCATTATTTCTCAGACAGTTTCAATTTTTCAAGAATTGTAAACACATATAGAGGGAATTTAGTGGCCACAGCAACCACAGTGTCACAAGGAGTGAACACGAGTTATGTACCAAACACATTTACCTTAGACAAAACCAGCCCAATTCTTTTCTAGTTGTCCCAGACCAAGAACAATTCCTCTGTTGTCAGGGGAGCAATTCTCTTGTTAAGTTGATGTCTTTGATAAACAAATCAGGTCCATATTTTTGAAGTTAACATTCCATTGCTTTTCTGTTTCTTTTTAATTCTGCATATTTTCTGAAACCAAATAAATTAACAAATGTTTAATTCTGCAGCTGAGATTCCTCACTGCTCCCCTTATAAATCTCACTCAGGAAAACTGAACTGCTGTCACGTTCCTTGGATTTGGTCTGTCATTCCTCTCCAGCTCCTCGCACTTTTACAATTCACAAGGTCATGAGTACAAAATGTGCTTGTTAACTTCCACAAGAATAAAGCTGTCAGATGGGCTGAGGCCTCCTTGTGTACCAGTTTAGTGAAATATGATTATCCAAGCTTTAAAATGGATAAGCCTATTAAATTAATAAATCTGCTGCCCTGTAGCCCACCACTGATGTCATTGCCTTACCTACGAGGCACCCCTTCTTAAATTAATACTTTATAAAGGAATAAATCTTTTCAAGACACTAAAGCTTTGCATTGAAGAGTTATCTTTTGTGTTACAAACTGTAAGTATCTTTGACTGCAATGGATGTAAGTGAGAGAAAATGAATTACAGGGAAAAAAAGAAATCTTAGAAAAATGTTATTACTTACCTAACACTGTGGGCTGCTGCTTATCTGTACACAACTAATCACTTCCCTGTTTCTTCTTTTATTCTAATGTGTGAGTGAATTTTAGTGCTTATGAAAGTGAAGGATAATTAGCAAGGTAATGGGTAAAGTGCCTTATCAAAGACAGATTGGGCCTGCTACATATGGGCCAAAGAAATCATGATTCACTTCTTTCAGCTGCTTTGACTTATTATTCTAAAGGCCCAACAATGAAGTTTCACATCAGGGGAGAGAGAAGGAAAAAGAGTTTCAAAGCGTTCATCTTTCTTGACTTCTTGGAAAGCCTTTAGCATGTTGCGTTTGATAGAATATAGCATCACTAGTCCTTACTGGTATTAATAATCTATTACACTGACACCTTCATAGAAACCAAAATGCACTCTGAAGGGTGCTGACCAAATAGATGGCAAGACCCTAAGACCTTGCAGTCTAAAACACAGAATTCAAAGGGTGGAAGGGAAGCAAGCACAGACATACGAAAGCAGTTGCTTTAAGATCACACAGCAAAACCCAGCAAAAATAGAAAACAGAAAACACATTCCCTAGATCCACATCGGTACCCACAGACCAAGTTACTTCAATAAGGTTAAAAATGGGACAAAAATAAGATCCCAGCTCATCCAAAGGCATCCAACAACGTGCTCAGAACTCAAAAGTGAATTTGTAAAAGTGAACAGGAAATGAAAACTAAAGAGGGTTGACATGATTACGGGGTGTTAATAAGAAAAGACATAAGCCAGGGGCCTTGATGTACAACTAGACAACAAGAGGTTACGTTTGGAGTCAGGGCTATGCTAATTTGCAAACTTGGGTCCATTTCATTAAGTGAGCTGAGAGACAGGCTGTCTCAGTCCAGCAGAGAGGGATCTCATTATCCATGTAGGGAGCAAGAGATAAGAATCTTTTAATAATTGCTTGGAATTTTTTTTTATGATGATATGGAATGCCAATTTATGCTTCTCCACTCAATGTGGAGAAAAAACAGCCCCCCTCCTGGCTGTGGCCATTAGGACAGGGAGGGAAAACAGAGACTAATATGCTTGCCCGGGAGACCAATGCTGCAAAACTCCATTAAATGCACTTCATATTGGAAACATGTTTATTTACAGTGGATGAAAAACTTTGCCAACCCTTTTTACTTAATTATTAATAGGCACAGCTGCAGGAGATAGGGCCCAGTCCAAGCCCCAGTGCAGTCACCAGGCTACTGATAAGTAGCCTTGGGATCAAATCCTTTACTAATTTGTTAAGGAATGGTGCTGAATTGATGCCTTTGGAAAAAGCTAGAGAACATACACTGCTTTGGTAAAAGCATTGTTCACACTCACTTCCCCTTGTCCTTCTCTCCAAAACACTGCAGACCTAAGAAAGGAGCTTCCTAGAAGCTAGAGATTTGTACAGTTATTCCCTTCCCTGCAATAAGTATCTCACCTACTTCAGGCTAAGCACATCACGGGTCTTACGATAGGGAAAAGTTTAGTCTATCAGAGGCTAATTTTTAGAGATTTGCACCTTTCACACGACCATACCAAATACAATTCTGGCTACCTCTAAAAGCACTGGCATAAAAACCACCAGGGGTAATGTCAAAAAAGATATCATGCTCCTTTTCACCACAGTGTATTTGCTAAAGGCTGAGATACAGACAAAATAACTTACCAAAATTGTACTAATAGCATTAAACTTTTAACAGTAAAGTTTTCCCTCTGCCCAAACGTATGCTGCAAGGAAAGAAGAAGTAGAACTGTTTCCACAGCCAAATCTGCTCATTTGCTTGAATTCACTGGGTTGGACTGTGCAGTGTTGGAAAACACTGTCCAGGGAACTCTGAAGATGTGCTTAACTCTAAAGCTGGCCGCAGGACTTGTTTTATGCATTGGGTCAGCCTAAGGACTATGTACAACTTACCTATCACCTCAGCAGGAACAAAATTATAAGGCTTTCTCTAGCTGACCTTGCCTCTTTTCCCAGCTCTTAGTTGTTCATGAACAATCTTTAGTTTTCCATATGTCCGTTTACTGTTTGAAAGGATTTGGCCAATATCTTTTGTGAAAGGCACTCCCAGTATTCACTTTGCAGCCAAGATTGGAGAAAGAAGGGTTCACAGAATGGAAGCTGGCTTTCCTGGATGAAAAGCTCATGTTCTGGCTCCTTAATTAGATAGGAATAACTTGAGAATCAGCTATATGGGCACAGATGCTCCCCCGAGATTACAGAAGTGCCTTCTGTGAGCATATTCTGATATTTATGTTTAAGGAAAAACTCTTGTCTCCACAGATATTCCTACTTATAAATCCATCCCTTGGAACAATCCTGGGAAGCAAAGACTGTGTGTCCCTTGGGAAACAGAGCTGTGAGTGGTGCAGACACAGCCCCAAATGGTGACTTGGGCTACAGCCCACTGGGTCAGGGACAAGAATGACTGGAGGGAAGGAAGCACAGAGTCAGTATGCTCACAAGGAAATCCAAAAGACCGGAAAGGAAGAGAAGCAGAGGGCAGGTGCAGCTTGAAAGGGAGCACACGGACTGCACAGGGACAGCTCTTGACATTACTGAGTGTACAGAAGTTGTCCCACCCCTGACCCAGGTCAGAGCTGATGTGGCACAGCCCCTCCTTTCCTCACAGCTGGAAGAAAAGAGCACAGGGGTTACACATCACACTGTCTCCCATCCATACTGAAACAGGGGCCAGGTACACACTGTTTCTAAGGAGGTGCTGTTCAATCAGTCCTCCTCTAAATGAACAGTGCCTGCATCAAGGGGCGAGACTCATTAATGAATGTCACTTCCCGGGCTGCTGTAGAACAGGGTTCTTTTCAGAAGCAGTTGTTTGTTTGTAAGGGAGACAGACAAAACAAAGTGGACGGCAGAACAAAGGCTCGATGAGCCAGGTCCCAGGAGGAACCTTGGGATGTGCTACCTGGGAGCATGGCACAGGCTGCTGCTGTTTGGGAGCCAGGAGGGAGCATACAGGGATTAGCCATGTGCTTGCTCTTAACCTTGAAAGGACAATGCTTCAAATTGTCCTCCTCATAAAGCTCTGACAGAAGTTACAGTCTCAATTCTCCACTCTTCACTCTCCCTTCACCACCATCACTATCTCACCCCTCAGAGATATGAAGAAATATGAGCAAAGGCTGCAGTAGATCATGTCAAGCCAATATTAAATGCCTAATGGAGCTTAGATTAGACCATAGATTAGTCGTCTTAAATGTCTGGATGTTGTGTATAAACACCCAGGGACTCTGCAACTGAAAGGCCTGATCACTGGAGAAAAGGCTCAAATACCAGCCTTGTGCTTACAAAATGCCTTGAGTTCTTGATGTCTCAAGACTTATCCTACAAGGTGCTGTTAGCAGCCCTCTCCTGTTAATGTTTTTAATAAATGGAAGTGTCTGTACTAACAATGTCATGTGAGTATTCCTTACAGTACACTTCAGACCAGAACTGAGGTATCCAAATGATGTAGTTTCAAGCTTTGGGCACATTTCAGTCACTACTCATCAAGTCAATAGGCAAATTCTGTCACTTTTGTAGCTTTGGGATCCTCACATGTATGCAATTGCTATATTGCATCACATTTCATCCCAGACAGCTGTGCGATGATGCACATCACCTTCACTTTATAAAGTTTCCCTGTCTCCCAGTCCTCCTAACTAAGGATATTCCACAGCTTTACTTTCTAATCAGACCTCATCATGTTAAAACATACAATGATCTTTCCAACTGGTTAAATGATGTCCACTAGTGGCTTGTGTAAGACCACTAAAAAAGCATTTACTCTTGCTTTTGAATTAAGTCACCAAATTTTAGCCTAGGTATTTGTCCTGGGTTCAGCAGTAGCAGTCATGTTTCTCCTTCTTGGTAGCTGGTGCAGTGCAGTGTTTTGACTTTTGGCCTGGGAACAGAGCTGATAACAGTGATGTTTTGGTTTGGCCAAGGACTTTGTGAGCCTCATGCTCTGCCAGGGAGGAGGGGAAGGGGGGAGGAAGCAGAGACAGGACACCTGACCCAAACTGACCAAAGAGGTATTCCATACCACAGCACGTCATGCCCAGGAGGTAACTGGGAGTTTGCGGGAAGGGCTGGGAGACTGCAGGGTTGGAGGAGGTATCGGTCGGGGCTTGGTCGGGCTGGGGGGGGGCGGAGTTATCGGTCGGCTGGTGCTGAGGTGTTGTATTCTCTTCCCTTGTTATTTCCTTTATCATTATTATCATTGGTGGTAGCAGTAGTGATCTGTGTTATACCTTAGTTACTGAACTGTTCTTATCTCAACCCGTGGGAGTTGCATTCTTTTCGATTCTCCTCTCCATCCCTCCGGGAGTAGGGGGAGGGAAAGAAGGGGGGGAGTGAGTGAACGAATTGCCTGACTGGGTTTAAACCACGGCAGTATTCAAAGATTAGAAACTAAAATCAGAACCTGACGCTCCCAAAGCTTCATGCTGGTTGCTTTGTTCTGATCTTTTCTCTCTCCTGTCCACAGGTTCCTGTTGTCAAGTTAAGATATATATATCCAAACTACCTCAGTCTGAATTTATTTGCAGTGTACTGAGATAAAAGTCCAGCTGCAGTATAACTAAAATTTAGGAGGGTAATAGGCTCCAGATTTTTTAAAACCTATTTTCTATTAAAAGGAGATCTCTCTTTCTCTTATTCCTCGTAATTACAATATGAATTTAAGGTACTGTAAAATTAATAGAGCACCGATTCTAGAGACTGAAGTCTCCTACACAGACAGCCAGCCAGCCTGTCCCTGCCACTGCCCTCCAGCTGTGACTGTAACCCTACACAACTGGTTTACCTCTAGGCAAACTCATTTACTGACCCTTTAAGATGGATGTTAAAAGACCAATTGAAGTTAATAATGTGTAATGCTTTTTGTGAACTGGATCCTTGACCATATAGAACAGATTTTAAATTACCCAACTCATTATAAGCTGCAGAAAAGCTGCAGAAAAATCACCCTCTACTACTGATGTGTGTGTATATATGTATGTATGTATATATATATTTATACACACACAGAAGAAAGATTTGCAAGCAGGAAAGTGAAGATACGGTGAAGTCACTTTTAGCCTATGATGGGTATGGTTTGATTTCATGTTTTAGAAAGTTTTGCTAAACATGATTAGTGAAAGAAGTCTTCATTGTCCCCTTTCCTTGCAAGGGCAAAGAAGGATCAGGACAGGCCTTTTGGCCTGATGCTGGTGTCTAAGAAGGCAAAGGAAGCCTGGACTGTGATTTTGGAGATGCCTCAGCCCGCTGCCCCATGGCAATGAAGTGCTACAAAGGATTTTGGAGTTGTTCCATTCGCAAGTTCTCACTCCAGCTGTTAATTTGGCAAGAACAGTGCAGAGAGTCCCAGCCAGGAGAGCTGCAGCCATGGCTCGGGGTCTATCATGGAGGGCTTCTGCCCACTTGCTTGCCTGTATTGTGCATCCACATCACTTAGGAAAAAAACCGTTCTTTTTCCCCTGCCCTCCCTTCACAATAGGTGTGGTCACAGCTGGAAGGCAGTGGCTGTGTGCTTTGAATACAAAAAAGAGGAGGTGGAAAAGGAGGCTCTTGTTAGCAGCTTCTGAAGGCTGAGACATTATGTCCAGCCACATACCTGTGATATGTGCAAGTAAAACAAATCTACGTACACAAGCATATTCGCTCCAGTGCAGGATGGGATATAATTATAGCCAATTAAATAATTTTTCCTAAGATGCTTTTTAGAAATCAAGTTGTTATCTATTCATCAGACTGTCAGTAAACACATCTCTCTCACATACAACATGTTTAACTTCTGCTCAGGTTATATTACTTACGTGCAATCCTTGCAGCAATTAATGACACCTCTATCAACTCCTGGCTTTTCAAAACCCCTGCAAACAACATATAACAATTCAGGGAATTATCTTTTACCCATCTGAGAATAAATCATGAGGGTTGGCTGGTTTGGTTTATACTTCCTACTTCTACATTCACATACGTCTTTTAGAAGTGGGTATGGAGTTAGTATGACCCTAGTCCTGCTAATGCTCATTCACACCAGCACCTCTGGGCAAGGGGACAGATCACATCCAAGAACTGAGAAGTTCAACTTCACAAGGCACAAGGTTTGCATTGCCAGGTGTGCATTCAAAACTGATTACTGTTCTTAGACACAATAAATAAACATAGTATATGTATATACTCAAATGCCCTGTAAGTGCATGCAAGCAAGCCCTGGATCTGTGGCCCAGCTGAGAACAGTTCTGTGGGTTATGCTAGCCCTGGCTCAGTTTTCACATTGTCTGTATACGTTTTTGCCTTGCATCAGGCAGTTCTTTCAGAGGCAGCCACTGCTGCAGTCATAGATGAATAATGACGTATTGCTGGGGCCCAGAAATGTCAAGTGGACTAGTGGTAAGTGCATTTTGTGATGTTCATGGAAACAGCATCACTAAAACCCAGTGTGCAAGGCTGAAAGGCTGTCTTAGACCCTCTACAACCTGGGCTTTCCCTCAGCATCTACCAGCTAGACCCTTTTTAATCCTTCACAAACAGCTTCCGTCTTTATCCTAAAAAAGTCATGGAGCTTAAACAATGTTATTTAACCTCCTGTGCCCTCTCCCCATATTTCTAATAGTGCCAAACACCCATAAACTAATTCCAAAAAGCTACACGTTACCCAACCAGTGCTGCCTAAGGAAAGCATTCAGGAGTGTTTATGGGGCAGCTGAAGTGTAATGATTTAGTAGATGTTTATAAATGTTTATACTGTACAGATTAACATTCCCCAGGGGGCCTGTAATGAAGAGAGTGCTCCAACTGGAATCAAACCAGCTAGCCTGGGCTGAATGAGCATGAATGAACCCTGCTGGCCTACCCTCACGAGCTGTTTACTCAGTCTGAACGGATTTCCTCTATCCATGCTCCTGCAGCACTTTGTTTTGGGAGAGGTAGAAGAGAGCCTGGTCTCAGAAGCATGGTTTGGAAACGAGCTAGAAAATCCAGTCACTTGGATCAGAGCAATCACTCACAAATTGCCCCAGACAAAAGAACAAAGAGCCCAACCCCTTCTGTTGTTGAAGTGGAGGCTGAAACTCCCACTGACTTCAAAGGAAGCTGGGTCTCAGAACACAGTTTTCAAACACTGTGTCCAAGTGTAAACACTGACAATCATGCTGAAGCTATGACGTCCTGCTATTGCACCAAGATCAGGGTCTTGGTATTTATGACTTAGAAGTTTCATGTTAGGTCACTAGCTTTGAAAACATGGCTTCAGATACCGTGCTGGAGGTTCAGTGATGGGTGATGAAAGACCCAGCAGTAGTGGTGGACAGCTTTACTGAATACCCAGCTGAAGATGATGGACTTCTTTCGTTCAGAGCAAATGAAAGAACTTCACTTTGTCCAGTGATTGCTCAAGGAGTAAAACTATTTGCTACTGGTACTGGGATGCATGCAATGTGTTCCACATTGCCATGGGTTTAACAACATGAACACCAACCCCACAAAGTATGGCTGGGAACTGCTGGATGAAGCTGTGCCTGCCTTGGTGCCTCAGAGCAATGAGCAAGCAGGTTTTAAAAGATGCTAACAGCAGTGGTGGCCCTGGAGGTACGAGAGAAAGATCATTTATTTTGGGCATGGTGCCAGGTGAACAAAGCCTGTGAAAGCACAAGCAGGGAAACAAACCCCTCTGGATTTCTGCTGTGGTCAGGAGAGTATGACTTCTTATAGATGACACATGTATATATTCAGAAAGTGAATCACCTCAAAGGGGCCAGGAATAGGTGGGAAGAACACAGAAAGGACCATGGTGTGGCCATAGCCAGCACAGGCCGATAAAGGTGCCAGAAACACCAGAGTGAACCGTATCTTCCTGAGGGGGATACCACTGCCAGGGGATTTCCGCAGACTGAGGGCCCACAGACATCTTCAAATTGTGCTTTTTGCTGGTGTGATGAGATTTCTTACTTCTCCCAAAATTATTCTACCTCTGGCTCTGATAGCCACATGTCTGCACAGCACAGACAGTAAGCAGCATCACACACTACGGGTGTTCTCAACATTAAATACGAAATACTCCTTGCAAACTCTTAAACCACAGCACTGAAGGGAGTCCCACTGAAAATGTCTGCTGTGACCCTTCAGCCTCTCTAATGGATCAGGCAGATGGAGAGGGCTCAGTACATAAAAGCATTTCTTTGAATGGGTTTCTGAGATGTTTTTAAAGTCTCCAAACTAAGTTTGCTTTGAATCTTGGATGAAGACACTGGGCAGGGGTAATTTTGTCTGCAGTGCTTTATTTGCCCATCTCATGAAGCTGTCTGAGCTAGTTACAGTGTTTGGCAAACACTCCTGGTACAAGTTCTACGCTGTAACCCCACTAGGGTCTTTAGATCAGTGGAAAAGAGATATTTGAAATCTTCTAGAGCACTGTAACCATCAGGTAATTAGCTGTAGCAGACTTACAAAGTAGGAAAGGCTCCTGAGATCTCTGAAATGAAAGCACAAAATGTCTCCTGGAACTAATTTTAGAGTGGCTTGAAGTATTTAATCCTGCAAATAATTGCCAGTGAGGAAACATCAAGGTACTGCTGGATCTTAATAGTGGCAAACCAGCAGGAATGGTTCACCCTAAGCTGCCTCCTGCTGATGGCTAAGCAATCAGACATGCTTTACACTACTCACAAGGTGCAGAGGCAGCTCTGTTTTGTTCCCAGTGACTTGCAAAGTGGCCTGGAATTGTTCCTCTCTTCTTTGTGGCTGCAAAGGATCCTTTATCAGCAAAGCCAATGCAGACTTATATTGCAAACAGCAGAGAATAAGGAAGAGGAGAATAAACACTGGTGGTACAGACAGCACCACACCACTGCATCATGCTAAACCCTGTGCCCGTGGATGCCTTCCATGCTTCAGAGGCCAAGGAGGGGTTTGTAGAGAGGCACAAGGAGGCAGAGTGTTTTGCTCTTTCATAAACGGGGTCTGTCTCATTTGGATAGATAGATGCCTTTCTGGTTCCTTGTTTTGCTCATCAGTCCTCATTAATGAAGTTGAGGAGATTGGATTTATCCTTTCATCCCCCCAGGCATCAGTTTCTCCATGTGTGAAATGTGTAAATCTGAACCTTCCCAGGGAATAGGAAATGGCAGATAGGGGACTAGAAACCACCTTCCGAGGTTCTTAAGCCCAATCTGCTCTCACACAGATCTTCAGATCTGCAACCTCCTTTACTTTCATCAGACACCATATGAGGGAACCAGGAACCTCCCCTGAGAAGCCACTCTAGAATCCTGTTGCTGTGGTGGCTAAAAAACTTCATTTATTTTCCAGACTGAATTCATTCATAGCCATTTAATACCCATTTGTTCTTGTGCCAAAATATTCTATCTTTAATAAAGTAAGTAGTCTGTCCAGCTCTGTGAAAGCTAAATAGTTGATTGCTACAGAACCTAGGAGTTTCCTCTCCCACAAGCCATAGGCAGAAATCTTAATAACAGAATGTACTGTAATACCCCATGCAAATTTTGCAGGAGTCCATCCAGGTATGTGCAAGAATCAATGTACCAACTTCAAAACTATTTCCACTACCAACTTTCCCAGCTGGGAAGCTTCTCTCATCTTCTAAAAAACAAAGGCAACAAGCTACAGTTTAACATGTTACTGAAAACCCTTTCCCAAGTAATCATAGAATCATAGAATCATAGAATAGTTAGGGTTGGAAAGGACCTCAGGATCATCCAGTTCCAACCCCCCTGCCATGGGCAGGGACACCTCACACTAAACCATTTCACCCAAGGCTTCGTCCAACCTGGCCTTGAACACTGCCAGGGAGGGAGCATTCACAGCCTCCTGAGGCAACACATTCCAGTGCCTCACCACCCTAACAGGAAAGAACTTCTTCCTTATACCCAATCTAAACTTCCCCTGTTTAAGTTTCAACCCATTGCCCCTTGTCCTATCACTACACTCCCTAACCAACAGTCCCTCCCCAGCTATAGGTCCCCTTCAGATACTGGAAGGCTGCTGTGAGGTCTCCATGCAGCCTTCTCTTCTCCAGGCTGAACAGCCCCAACTTCAGAATCATAGAATCATTAGGGTTGGAAAGGACCTTAAGATCATCCAGTTCCAACCCCCCTGCTGTGGGCAGGGACACCTAACGCTAAACCATATCACCCAAGGCCTCGTCCAACCTGGCCTTGAACACTGCCAGGGATGGAGCATTCACAACCTCCCTGGGCAACCCATTCCAGTGCCTCAACACCCTAACAGGGAAGAATTTCCTCCTTATATCCAACCTAAACTTCCCCTGTTTAAGTTTTAACCCGTTACCCCTTGTCCTGTCACTACAGTCCCTAATGAAGAGTCCCTCCCCAGCATCCCTATAGCCCCCCTTCAGATACTGGAAAGCTGCTATGAGGTCTCCACGCCGCCTTCTCTTCTCCAGGCTGAACAGCCCCAACTTTCTCAGCCTGTCTCCACACAGGAGGTGCTCCAGTCCCCTGATCATCCTCGTGGCCTCCTCTGGACTTGTTCCAACAGTTCCATGTCCTTTTTATGATGAGGACACCAGAACTGCACACAATGCTCCAGGTGAGGTCTCACAAGAGCAGAGTAGAGGGGCAGGATCACCTCCTTCGACCTGCTGGTCACACTCCTTTTGATGCAGCCCAGGATACGGTTGCTTTCTGGGCTGCAAGCACACACTGAAGCCGGCTCATGTTCATTTTCTCATCAACCAGCACCCGCAAGTCCTTCTCCGCAGGGCTGCTCTGAATCTCTTCTCTGCCCAACCTGTAGCTGTGCCTGGGATTGCTCCGACCCAGGTGTAGGACCTTGCACTTGACATGGTTAAACCTCATGAGGTTGGCATCAGCCCACCTCACAAGTGTGTCAAGGTCCCTCTGGATGGCATTCCTTCCCTCCAGTATATCAACCGAATGTCTCCTCATCTCCAAAACCCATCAGGCACCAAGAAGCATCTCATCTAAAACCATAAGAATTAAGACCCTCCATATTTCTTTGAACAAGCATTTCTGAAAACAGCTTTTCTTTCTTTTTAGGCACAGGTATCCTTTTGCACATGCACCATTTGTATCAGCAAAACCAAGTGATCAAAATGTCAAAACTAAAGTTAACCATAAGATCTTATTCATCTGCATTATGATTCACTCTTCAAAGGATTAATTATGCCTTGTTTTCCACCAGATTCTACCTCAGGATGGACAGTGCTCTCTTAATAAGCAGATATTCAGTATTTTGTTACAGTGTCATTATTCAGCATGTGGCTTGAAGCCTTATTTACCACATACTATTCAAAACCTGCTTGCAAGTCATAATTGCTAATATTTCTGTGAGCTTTTCTAGGGCTCTTATCAGTATGGCATATGAGTTCCTCACAACGTTCATTTCTTTTAACAACCCCCTGTAAAATGAGATTATTATTCCTGTTTAACAGATGGGAAAGTGAAACACAAAGAGATTCAGGTCAAAACATTCCACTAACATTGGGTACCCATGCTGAGATGCCTGGGAATTGATGTCTCGGAATGTTTAACGTTGTACAGCATCATATGCCAGGAGAAATACCACTGACAGTGTATTTTGCAAATGGGAACAGAGAAAACAAAATAAGATTAATACCCAATTGGGAAGAATTCAGTTTAAATCGACTTCTCTAAGACTGGATGAGAGTTCTAGAGCATTCAGATGCCTTCGCCATGACATCCCACAGTTTCTTTTCAATCCTCTGCCTCTTACCGCACTTCCCAGCTTCCATACCAAATAGAGGCAAAGCCCATCAGACACCAGCCGCCTCCTCTGCCCAGCCGTGACTCATCTCCTGAGATGCTCCACATTCTGAGAGGAATGAGACCTAGGTCTTCCACTAAATATAGTAAATGGTCATGTAATTAAAGACTATACCAAACACATATACAAAATAAACACTCGGCAGGAAACCTTCATTTCATAATTTCCCAACACCCTTTTCTAAATAATAAGCTTTTCAAGGAGAACACTGTCTCCATTATATATACATATATATAAAAAAAAAGATTTTTATATATAATTTATATAACCCATATATAACTGCATAGACTTATATAAGATAAATATGATTTCATTCATAGAAATATTCTAATATATTTTTTATATATTCATATTCTTGCTCCTGAGTCATAATATGCTGAAATTTTCCAAAAACTGGAAAAGGTTCCTGCATGGACACTGAGCCCAAATGATTAACATTTTCAAGTTGAAATTAGAGGCGATCAAATCTTCCCATAGGTTCCAGTTCAGCATTTTTCCTGTGTCTTTCTGTTTCAGGGCATCAGGACCACTTCTATTTTGTATCGTTCACAGCTGAAGGAACATAGAGGCAACACTCCAAATTTCTAGTATGCAGGAAATTCAGTTATTCCATGATTTCATTTCATTCTGAATTGGGAGCACACCTATGCTTCCCTCGCCTCAAACTTTCAAATTCCCCTTGAAATGTTATTTGTGTTGGGTTTAAATTATTCTAAATAAATCAACAGAGCTGATGCCAGCATGGGAAATTTCAATGTGAATGCTCAGAGTTTGACAGAGCTACAAGGAAATACAGAAGCCTGGAAAGTTTCATGCATTCCCAGTTACAAGTACACCACCAGCTATTTCTAAAATACCATTGTAATACCATATACATTTTGTAATAATAAATATGCTATGTGTTACTTTCAATACAGTGGTACCAAAGAAGGTACCTTCATTTTTCAAATACTTTTACTGCCTTTCTGCCTTAGATACAGCAGAGTGAGGAGTGGAGCCTTGAGTGGAGCCTTGCCCTCCCCTCCTCCACAGGCCCACCTTGTTTCATACAGTCATGAAAAAAGAGCCTAATCCGATCTTTTTTACTCTAGAAGAACCTGTGAAACAAGGAGTTCTGAGTTTCTCGTATGGATGAAGCGACTCCAGCAGGCAGAGCCATGCCAAGCCCAGGGAACAGCACCTGTGAGCAGGTACAGGGCGCTGCCGAGAGGCGAAACTAGGGTTTCATAGAATCACAGAATGGGCTGGGTTGGAAGGGACTTTAAATATCATTTAGTTTCAACCCTCTGTCACAGGCAGGGACACCTTCCACTATACCAGGTTGCTCCAACCTGGTGTTGGGCTAACCAGGCATTAAATGACATGGAAAGCTGGCCAGTTTGCTTGTTTCACTGATTAATATTTTGTTCTTTTATCTAGGGGATGAGCAAAGCGCAAAACGTAACTTGACTCACACGCCTTTGAAGGGTATGCTGGGGCTTCTGTGAACCTGGGCTTCTAGTTCACAAAGGATCAGGCATAGAGAAACGTTCAGCCAAACCCCCCATGTCAGGATCTTCTATTTTGAAGGGAGGTGAGAAATTGGAATGAAATACTCAGCTGAGAGCAGCTCTTTCTGTAAGGCTCGGGCAGTGGAAACCACTCAGCCACACAGCTGCCAGCAGCCAGAGAGGAATTCCCCTGTCATGAGGGCCATGACTCACGCATGCCCCTGCTGCTTTTCTCCCTCTGATGTAGGGGCCATAACTGTGGTCTGGGATGTGTCAGGAGAAAGGACCTGGCAGAGATCGCCGCTGTTACACAACCTCTCCATCCTGCCCAGAGGCATGATCCACAAAGGGCACGCAGCCGCTGCAGGTGACACGAGCTACAGGATCCTTTTGCAGCTGATATTTCTTCTCTCCTTTGATTTCCCTTATTCCTCTGCTCCTCTGGAGTAACTCAGCCAGCTCCTGAGCAATCACAACACTGTTATAAAAGTCAGAGGGATTTTTAGCACCAGTTTCAGCAGCGTAGAATGAGACTCCACACACAGCAGTGCTGAAACAGGTATTGAGGTCCCTCATCAGTTTTGCTCAATAAATTAACAACAGAGCTGCTGCCACAGCAGTGTGAGCAGTTGGCAATGTTTGCATTTGTGCTTTGGGTATTTATTACTCTGTTTTTCACGAGCCCTTTTAATGCCTCCAGGAGTAATTTATGGGGACAGAAGAGCATGAAAATAGCAGATCCCACTTATTTAAATCTCTGGATGAGGAAAATCACATGAGACGAGCAGGTTTCACATTGTTTCCTCTTCATAAATGGCTTTCTGAAGTAGTAAAAACCAACACAAATACTGTACAAACACCAGGTTTGTTTGGGCTTACCCAAACACTGTGTGGACATTTCAGGTTTATCCAGGTTTGGGCTCCATTTTGCTGACTAATTCCACAAAATCACTGCAGGTATTAGTAACTGTTGAAATAGCTAACTAGATACAGGCACTAAAATAGCTTTTAACTAGCTTTACTTCAGGAGAGGATTACTTTGTGAAAACAGTTTTTAGTATTAATCTCGTTACTTTTCAGATTGATGAGTAATGTGTGTGACTGGTGGTTCTTTTTCCCTTTTGTTGGCAGCTTTTAGTGCTCCTGCTCCAGAATAGGAAGCAGACTGATCTGGATGCCCAGGACGGTCCAAGTTTCCAACAACTGACAGGTTGCTTATTTCTTTTAGAAAAGCAGCAAATCAGTGAAGCATGACTAACTAACTTTGTGATCCAGTGAATACTCATCCTGGCAGTCACATTTAGAATCATAACCTTCTGGTGCTAAGAGTAATAGTAGTTTCTGGATGGTGTAGTCTTGGGGGTATCTGCTGCACTCAAAAGCTTTACATTATTCCAAATGTGACGTGATGTTTCTGAAATAAGTAGCGTTTGCCTATAAAAGGCAAATTAAAGAGGTTCTTTGCTCTGTCTTTTCTCAAGAATTGATACTCTGACTCCCTAGTTTCCAGATAAAGCCATAGCCTATAAGATACAATGCTTGTCTACTTTAGTTCTACTATATTTCATATTTTGCCTCATGAGACCAAATTTATTATGGTGATGGATGTAATATAAGAGTATATTTTAAACACCACAAGTGTACCTGCTTGGCTGCTCATTTTTCAACAAGTCATTCCAGGAAGCATTTAAAAACCAGAAGTCTGCTCCAGCATTTGTTTGAATAATCCAGGCTTCATAATTCTGCAAGACAGCAGAGAAAGTTAACTTGAGAGGTTTTCTCTGCTGCTAGTCACACCAAAGGTCTATAAAGGCAGCCAGATCTTTTATCAGACTCTTTTCACACAGAGTCATGGAGAGAAATCTCAACCTGGACCTCCATCCAGCAAAAAAACCCTGCACGGATGCTCGGCCTCCTTTAGTGTTCCCTCTCTATAATCAGAGGAAATACTCCACAGCATGTAAAGCTGCAAACAGGTCTTTGCAAATCACAGCCACGACAGACCTGAGCTTTGAAAACTTGCAGGATTATTCACAATTTCACCAGCCTGATTCAGCAGAAGGAATATGGAACCACTCTGAGTCACAGTCAAAGCCATTTGTGGTACTGGGAAGAGTTGTGTCCCTGGACAAAACATAGCTTTCTCTCAGATTCCTTCATGGGTTTAAGGAGAATTAAGGAGAAACTTGCTGGGAAAAGATGGAGCAGGAGGAGAGAGAAGGACAATTTATCTCTAAATTACATTGCTCTTCAGAGTAAACCACAGAGAGCTGTAATGGGACAAGTAAATTTTTTACATGGTATAATTAATTAGAACCCATAAAACCCAATTAAACAGCACTTTTGAGACTATCAAGTGGTGCATGTTTGAAACTGCAAATATGACAGTGTAAGTACATTTTTATAGCTGGGCACACTCCTCAGGATTATTTTCAGTGCTCTACTAAAATGGGAAATGGCACCAGTTTGGCCCCTGCTAATAAATCGTTCGGAAACAGGCTATATTAATAATGTTTATGGGGGTAGGATGGAAGCCAGATGGGGCAGAGAAGGGAGTGTGGAGGTGGCATAATATATTGGCCGGGAAAACATAATCCAGACCAAAGCAGCAATTTAATCTTGATGTGCAGGGGAGAGGGCTGGGTGTACAACACGAGGGGTGGTGGGCTGGAAGGAGACCAGCCCTGCGGGATCAAGAGCAGCATTTCCAAGGTAAGGAAGGCAGCATCCCACAGGGTGAGTTCTTGCCTGTCTAAATGAGACAGGGAGCGAGGAACAGAGCAGTGCTGCAGACAGGGTTTCTTGAGCAAGGCAGCAGCCTTGTCCCCGCTGCCTGTGTGTGCAGGCGATGGTACCGGTGCGTGCGTACGAGCCCGGTACACAACCCAGTAACAGCTCCCTTTACCCTTGTTTATTTACACGAAGCCCCGTTTGTGTTTAACTTGGCAGCCAGGAGACCGGCGCCTTGTGCCAAGCACTAATTCCTTGACTGCCCTGACAGGCCCCGGCCTGCACACCTGAAAGCCATTAGCGCTCGGGCCGGGCTGTTCTCACGTTGCGAGGCGGTGACCCGCGGCCGCGCACGGCGCCGGCACGCACTCCATCATCTCCATCATCTCCATCATCTCCATCATCCCCTGTCGGCGCGCCCCGCCGGCCGTGCGGGCACTGCCAGCGCAGCCAGCGGGCAGAGAACGAGCCCCTGCCGCAGCAAGCGGCTCCCCCCTCAGGGGCGGTGGTACCCGGCACCGGGAGTATCAGCCCTTCGCCTTGAGCTGTGGGCTTGTCTGGGGCGGGGGCAGTTTATCCTTCAGCAAACAGTGATGATGGGTGGTGATTAAACAGCCCCTGACACCTGAGCGTCAGCGACAGCACCAGATTGAATCCTAACAGCCCCATTCAAGTGTACAATGCTCCTCGTGTGAGCTGCTCCCCAAAAGGGGGGCTTTCTCCCATCAGTCACTCTGAAAACCCCTCCAGAGTCACCCATCAACATCTGGTATTTAATCCAGAAATGCAGAGAAATAGTCTTTCAGATGAGTTTTGGAAGCAGCAGTGAACAGCTGGGCTCTATAGAAAGTGTTGCGGTGAAGACTTGCACCATCTACGGGAAGAATATAGGGAGGACTTAAGAGCACAAAGGAGATAAGAACTTTC
This sequence comes from Pezoporus occidentalis, assembly GCF_034315485.1. Taxonomy (NCBI): domain Eukaryota; kingdom Metazoa; phylum Chordata; class Aves; order Psittaciformes; family Psittacidae; genus Pezoporus; species Pezoporus occidentalis. The sequence continues at coordinate 1,475,607 of NW_026913252.1, forward strand.
TGCAGAATGCTGTTGCACTATGTGTTATGCTTTTATGAAGGTCTGCAGAGTGCTGTCACATTCTTTAGTATACACGGGGAGGCTATTCATCTCTTAGTTTTTATGAATGCATTTACTGTATTACAGAATCTTATAAATATTTGCATTTCATAAGCCTTATACCATTTCACTGACACTGAGACCCTTAAGCTTTCTCCCTACATTTTTAAGACCTCAGACTCCTCAGCAGCTCTAAAATCTGCCATTTTAGTTTGCTAGAGACATTTCTTCTCCTTGTATTCTCCCCGTGTGCAATACCACTACTTAGAATCAATAGGGACTGAGAGTCTTGACAAGCTAACAGTCAGTCCTAGACCACAAACAGGTTTTGGACCAAGTTCTCATGACCTTGAAAAGGAAAGAATGAGGGACTTAACCACTGGAGAGCTCCAGATTTCCATGAGGAAAACCAGCATTGCATTCGTTTCTATGGCAGTCTTAAGGCTGTGCACTTCCCAGTCACCACTTCCTAAAGATTACTAACACCCTTCCCACCCGCCCAAGCCAAACAACCAAACAAAAACACAATTGGGGTTCTTTTTGGAGCCTTTTTTTCATGGCTTTTCTGACCCCTACACTGTGGAACATGTGGGAAAGCACACGACTTTACAGTCAGAATATAACCACAGGCCTAACAAAATGCGTATAACATTCTTTCAGGCACTACTAAAGCAGTATTTTCACTGAAATATATTAGGTAGATGCTGATACGACATTTTTTCCTAAGCCTCTGTAGTTCACATGCGGCCTCTCTACAAGCCTTGTACTTCAGGTTCCTCACTTGCTCTTTAAACTGCTGGGCTTTTGAATGTTCTTAATTTTTGCTGTGTCCCTGTAAGGTTATCTAGGGCGATACTTCCCATTTGAAAGAGGAGGCACTGGTACACAGGATCTTAATTGGTTAGAGATGAAAATGGAGATGTAAAAGATACAATGATTTAATGTAAAATATGTGAGTTCCTTGCTCCAAGACCCCATAATAAAGGTTTCCTCCCAAGAGATTCTCTTTTTCTTAATACAAAAAAGAAAAGGGTGCTCTGTATGGTACAACCATGCTGAGATGAAGAACCTTCCTCCCCAGTTTAAGCAACACAATAGTAAGAATAATCTGTCTGTGCATTGCAGAACTGGGCATTCTGTAGAGATCCATAAAGGCAGATCACGTGGTGAAGGGAGGACAGAAAAATCACTTCAATACTAAGTCCTGGTTTAGATGTTTCAAGAAAACAGCACATTTTAAGGAGATTGGAAAGGTGGGACTGCAGCAGACTCATGGTTTAGTTAGTTAGGGAGTAGAGGCACAGGGAATATCAGCAGCCATCAACAGGATGGCAAATGCCATTTGTATAGACATGTGTCATTCCTGTACTGCAGCCAAGTGAAACTACAAACACTATTAAAAGTATAAAGAGGTTTTAATTTACATTCCTGCTAAGGCATCTTTATGTTGCCAGAATATTACAAGTGGGATTAGTGTAAATGAGAATCTGGCCTTAATATTCTCAGACAGAAAAGTGAAATACACAGACATACTGACTTAGATTCCTGTTCTCTCTTCTGTTACTGCTAGATATCTGCACGGAGCAAAACTAGTAGAAGGAATATGAATCTTCACATACATTGCCTAGCAGCTTCAATGAGCACAAATGATTAAGAGTCATTTCATGTGATAGCAAAAATGGCCCTATACAGCATCACATCCCCTAATACCGTGGCAGCATATGGCTAGACACACTGCCTGGATCATGCCACCCCTGCCACCACAGCAATCATGATGCTAAAATCAGAACTTCAGCTCCAACACCCACCTAAACAAAGTCATCCAGGAACCTCCAATACCTCCGACTTCTGAACAAACTGAACAAACTTTTTAGTACAAAAGAGCAAAAGTCTTGAATAACATCAGTGCCTTGGGAAAAAAATATGTCCTTCACTAGAGAGAGGCACAGCAATGAAACAAATTGCAGCAACCCCTGCTAATGTGACCAGGGGCAATACACACCAGCCTTGGGGTTCAGAAGCTTCTCACTACCACCAGAAGCATCTGTGCATCCTGACCATTAGCATGTTTCTAGATGTGGCCAATTCCAGATGCTTCAGAGGAAAATGGCAGAACAAACCAACCCAGAGGCCAAGTTATCCACGAAAGGATGGGGGAAGGTGGTGGTGGTGGAACCAAATACCACCCCCCCCACCCCCCCCCCAGTGCCCATGAGGAAGCCCTCGAGCAAAGAGATGAGACATGGGTTTCAGAGCAGACTGTGAGGAGAGCTTTCCATCAAAAAGAAAAGCTCATCATATAAAAGACACATGAGAGAACAAAAGTGTAAGCAAAACGGGTAAAATTCTGAGGCCTCTCAAAACAATAACAAAATTCCCAAACATTATTTGGGCTAAGATTTGGGGTTTGGCATATTTAAGTAGTTTCTTACATTCATTTCTAAATAAGAGAACTGTAGCTCTTGAAACGTCTACTTGGGATGTGTTAATTTTGATAGGAAAATGAAAGGTGCTAATATGTCCCTGTCGCCGAATAATATATAAACAGTTAAATGTGGTCCGAGTTTGGAAGCTGTACATGGCAGACATCCTTAAAAAAAATCATTCAAAAGGTACTGAAAGAATAATCTTTTCCAAATCTGTCAACAAGATCCCAGCCACTGTTCCTGGCAAGAAAACAGCCTAATTTGGTAAAACAATCACTTCTGCTCTCACAAACATTGTAAAACAAGTGGGGTCATGGAAAGAAAAATGGGAACATTTTAAAAGACCCTTGATAGCTCCTCAGCAGTGTGTGTTACCGTGGGGTATTTCCAGGAACCACACAGGTTTATAGAAGTACAAGTAAATGCAGAGGGTGGGAGGGAGATCAGTGCAGGCAAGGGCTGAGGCACTGCAAATCCAATTCACCGCGTGGTTTTGCTGTGAATGCTTTCCCAGGTCTCACACCATTACATAGGATGTAACATCATAATGATGTCAACTCTTGGACCAAGGAATGAGCTGATTTAAGTTTTATGAGGGGAAGGATGAATACTTTCAAAGGAATGGTGAGTCGAATAATACAGAACTGGTAGGAGAACAGTCCAGGGAACTCACAGCTATGGTTTGAACTATTTTTAGCAAGGCACTGCAAGTTCAGGGATAGTCAGTACAGAAAGGGCCTGCACAGCTCCAGTGAAGCACAGCATGTCAAAGTGTTGACAGTTTTCTACCCATTTTGCAGAGAGAGAATCTGAATCTTCCCTTTCACCAGAGGTGGCTGCTATAGCAGGGCTTCTGCTTGCAAACGGTTGCATGTGCGTGTGTGAATGAGAATCACAGCCTGTGCAAGAAGCCTCCATCCCTGTGCTCCACGTCAGGACAAAGGACAAACACTCACATCTGAAGCAGCACAAACCCCTCTCTGCTTCCTCTGGGGTAGTGGGAAGGGTGCTGCAGCAGGAGCTAGGTTTCCTCCATCTCTGCCCTGTCTCCCACATGAAAGCCATCCCTCCTCATCACATGCTGTCTTTCTCCTGAGGGTGCTGTGACTTTCGTTCTGCCCACCCAAGGAGGTATTCAATCGACTTGGTGTTAGTCCCAGCACAATCAACAGCACAGGAAAACATAAAACCCCCTGAAATTGAGATATAAAGAAAACACAGGTCGGTAAGTTTTCCATCAAAGCTGTTGTTGTTCCTACAGTAAAAGCATGTTAATAAAGACCTTCCCCCAACTCCCTTTCTACAGTCACTGCAGATGCTGGTTTCTGCCAGCTCTTGTTAGGTTTTTCCTTCTTTAAATGCATACTTAAAAATATCCTGCTATTGCAGATCACCAGGAATACATGAGGAATGGGTTGCTTTATAAGCTTTACTACAATGTCCTTTTTATGTGCAGTTCTGGTGTCCTCAACATAAAAAGGACATGGAACTGTTGGAACAAGTCCAGGGAAGGGCCACGAGGATATCAGGGGACTGGAGCACCTCCTGTATGAAGACAGGCTGAGAAAGTTGGGGCTGTTCAGCCTGGAGAAGAGAAGGCTGAGTGGAGACCTCACAGCAGCTTCCAGTATCTGAAGGGGGCCTATAGGGATGCTGGGGAGGGACTCTTCATTAGAGACTGTAGCGATAGGACAAGGGGTAACGGGTTAAAACTTAAACAGGGAAAGTTTAGGTTGGATATAAGGAGGAAATTCTTTCCTGTCAGGGTGGTGAGGCACTGGAATGGGTTGCCCAGGGAGGTTGTGAATGCTCCATCCCTGGCAGTGTTCAAGGCCAGGTTGGACGAGGCCTTGGGTGATATGGTTTAGTGTGAGGTGTCCCTGCCCATGGCAGGGGGGTTGGAACTGGATGATCTTAAGGTCCTTTCCAACCATAACCATTCTATGATTCTATGATTATGGATAATGTTGGAAATATATACTGTGTATTTCCTGTATGGTGGGACTGCTACAAGCACAGAAAATCCACACTGAAGGGGATTTCTGTGCAAGCTATGCAGCAGATGAAGATTGCATTGCAAGCTTGAATTAATGATTCAAGCGTCTTCTCTTCCCACCCACTTCTCTAACAGCTTTTAAACCTAAATAGACGTAGAAGTTAAAATGTTCTTTTATAGGGTGAAATAAACAGATTTTATGGTTCAGAAACTTCGAGTTTAGAGATAACACTGCCACTAATTTATGCAGGTTCAAGCTGAGGAAATGGCTTGTTTTCCTCTCTACAGTTATTGAGGGCTTTTCCCCCCAAAAATAAATCAAGATGCACTTTAAATTGTTATAATAATGCAGGCAATGCTTTCTCTTGACAAAGTACATCTAACTTACTGCCTTCCAGGACCCAGTTCCCATGAAATCAGAGGGAAATGACTGCTGAAAACCTCAAAGAAGATGGAAATAGATGCAAACCATCAGAACTTATTATTCATATTATTGACAGGGCCTTTAAAAAACTACCACCAACAACAAAACACACACATACACAAGAAAACAAAACAACAACACCCCCAGAACTACAGGAAAGCTGTTAAATGCCACTCTGGAAAGCTAAAAAAGTCTTACGAGTGTAAATGCAATTTATAGTTACACTTCTTTTTAACTGCCAAAGTAGTGCAAAAAGCATTTAGCCCCAGCCCGTTCAGTAAACTCCTTTCCAGTGGGATAGCAGGATACAGTTCCAGCTGTCACAGGGAACCTGAGGAGAAGCAGTACGGTCAAGCCCCATCTCTTATACAACACATTTCCATTACAGGCAGCATCCATCAGACTTCATGGGTAGTCCTGGCTTTCAGTGAGCCAGAGATGTGAATTCCAGATCCACACACAAATAATTAGAGGGCATAAAACCCAAGGAAGAAAGAGCTTGGAAAGCTTGGTATGATCTGAATGCACAGAAAGTTATTTTCAAACCCAGGAAGTGCAGGAGCTGTATTGGACTGTGCAGTGGGGAGAACCACCCTAAACATTCTAAAGAAAAATTGCAGTGCCCTCACAGTTTCAGTATGTTTCATTTATCCACCTATCTGTTTATTCAGCCCTCATCACTGTGACTCTCGAGCATTTGATAGATCCAGTAAAGGCAGGGGAGTGTTTTTCCTCCCATTTATTACCTATGTGAACCAGCATTTAAGTGGTTAAAATGGAGGCTTTGTTTCCAAGCAATGATAATCCTGTTCCTCAGGACACCAGTAATGGTGGTATATGACAACATAATCAGCAGCACAAGGATATAAACAACTCCCAATTATCCCAGACCAAAATTTCTGAACATCTTGTTACATTTTTTCCTTAGGCCTTAAAATTACGGAGTTGTTATGGCTGGATGCTTTGGTGAATAAATCTAGAATAATTCCCTGGAAAGAGTGAATTGCCACTGAAGTGCTGTTAGTGCAAAAGACCACAGTACCAAGCTCGCCCTGGCTTTCCTATCCATGGGGAAAGAAAAGCCCCAAACATACAATGTTCTCATCACAAGGGGACAAGAGAGAAATAGGGAGGAGTGGTAATTTGATTTCTAGGAAGGGGAAAGCATTTGCACTCCCAACATGGAAAAACAGGCAAGAGGGAGAGCACAATGAGAACAGCACGCAACACTGGGATTGCTTGCACACTTCTGTCAAATTGCCAAATTCTCTGGGCCTCCAGGTAAGTAGTAAATAACCAACCATTAAAAAACCCCACTGCACATGAACACCACCTCTATGAAGCTTGCGAGGATCCGCAGGTGCCATTTCCCACGCAAGTGGCACCAAGGCACTCATCAAGGCTAAGAGCTCCCACAGAGATAGGAACAGAAGATTCTGTACTAGAAACAGAGATGTTGCAGGACACAGTGTTTAGATCTGAAGCCAGTTCAAAGCAACTTGTGTTGAGAGCCAAATCCACGCTTAGGCTTTGAATGTACCTCCAAAACATGGATGTTTTTGGATCTGGAGTTTGGGTTCTGTCATCCATCTGATCTTGAAATGGGTGGATCAAAGATGTTCAGTCTGAGGCTTAGCAAAGTGCTAACAGATACTTTTGCATAGAAATGATTCAGTAAAGCGCTCCAAGCAAGGAATAAAGTTGTTGCTGGACAAGTTGTGAACTGAAAGAAGAGTGAAACTGGATGAGGAAATTACTATGTGTCTATTGATTGCTTTGGTACCTTACCTTGCAAGGTTGGCTTTGTTTACAAAGGAGGGGGAGAAAGAGGTACAATGTGGTTGAGGAAAGTTGGTAGCAGTGCCATGAAAGACTGGAAATTAAGAAGGATGTTGAGTGACTTGGGCAGTAGCAATCAATCGCATGTTTGGTGCTCCATCCTGAATTTCCTGCATGACCCTGGCCAAGCCATTTAGTGTCTCAGCTTCCAACTTACTAACTGGAAGTAGCAAACCCTGCTAAAAAATAAACAGATAAAAAGAATTGGTGGGGGGAAAGAACTCTCTCTCACCCTTTGCAGCCTCATGGCTTATAGGCGACCTGATACACTCATTGAACAAAGGAGACTGGATGGCTTCCTGAATGATTCAAAATAGAAATACAGAAATACAATTATAGGAAAGAACTAATTGCGAAACACTTAAAGCTATAGGGACAAGTGTGGTGACAGATTTTCTGACATTTCTGTGCTTTAAGGAAGCCATGCCCCTGTTCAAGCTATAGGAAAAACACAATCACACATGCACAAATTGCACAGCTCGGGCTGGCACTGGTATTTGCTCTGTAGATGGCACAAATGCCAAATGCTAGTGTAGAGTGGAAATAGCTGTAAGCCACCAAGGAATTAATCCTGACATACACGTGAGATAGAATCATAGAATAGAATCATAGAATAGTTATGGTTGGAAAGGACCTCAAGATCATCCAGTTCCAACCCCCCTGCCATGGGCAGGGACACCTCACACTAAACCATATCAACCAAGGCCTCGTCCAACCTGGTCTTGAACACTGCCAGGGATGGAGCATTCACAACCTCCCTGGGCAACCCATTCCAGTGCCTCACCACCATAACAGGAAAGGTTTTCCTCCTTATATCCAACCTAAACTTCCCCTGTTTAAGTTTTAACCCGTTACCCCTTGTCCTGTCACTACAGTTCCTAATGAAGAGTCCCTCCCCAGCATCCCTATAGGCCCCCTTCAGATACTGGAAGGCTGCTATGAGGTCTCCACGCAGCCTTCTCTTCGCCAGGCTGAACAGCTCCAACTTCCTCAGCCTGTCTTCATACAGGAGGTGCTCCAGTCACCTCATCATCCTCGTAGCCCTTCTCTGGCCACATTAACCACCTCATTTATTCCAGAGCATGCATTTTCTTGGCCACCATTTTCAGCCCACCCTAGTCCACGCTTTTGACCAGTACACACCTTTAACCTGAAGTCTGTGAAGATCTGAAAGGAATTTCCCCTTCAATACACATGATGTTTCATTAAGCAAAGCCAGTTTCATGATTCCTGGAGAATTAAGAGGTACAAATATCCTGGAACTCAGGAGCCTGCAATTAATGTTGTGGTCTCCTTTTAGGGGATGAGAAGATAATTCACACCTAGTGCAGGCAGGTCATTCCAGGATAACCCTTATACACTGAGTAAAGGCAGATTCCTAAATAATTCAAAATGGAAATCTCAGATGTTGTTCATTCTTCTGCTCTAAGTGACCAAGTGTTATGCAAATTTGGGAGTGGAAAAATACACACTCAGCCTTGCAAAGGAAATTAAACCATAGATGGGTTGCTGTGTTCTGGGGAAAACTACGAACAACAGTGTAAGACCTTATCTACAAATCTTTCAGGTTTACAAATCATGGAGAACTGCAACATTTCTCCTGCTGTTACACACATTCACGTCATTGTGTCTTCATTTTCCAAGCAATTTCCAGTTGGAAACCACTGAAACCTCTTTAGCTACAGAGACATAAAGACAGATCAGAGAACACCCTCATGAATTGCAGGCATCTTTATGCAAAACCAGGCAAAGAAGAAGATAGCTGCTTCCCCCTGTAGTGCAGAAATTCTTGTACAGATTACACACCTTATTAATTCTAGACCAGTGAACTTGCCTTCCAGTTTATAACCAAGTGTCACATTATTAGTCAGGTTTCCCAGCATCTCTTGATAAAAATGGTGGTTTTATTGGTATATAAAAAACAGCAGGCGAGTTAAATGTTCAGGATTTTCTTATAAAATATTTAAGTTTATAAACTGTTGCAAATAGGCTCCTGTTTATATAATATTCACAGACATCTGTAATGCCTCTCATGAAAGCTAATGTACAAGCTCTTAGCTACTGCAAAAGGGATTTAAAGATGCTTTGCCCATCTTAAAGTGCAATTCTACATAGTCTGAAAAGCTACTTTGATACTAGTTTGTTTTGAGCTTAACGTTTATTCCCCTCACTGATGTCTGGGTTGAAATTTGCCTACTTTATGAGTTAAGGCCCCAGTGCATTTAAAATTTAAATACCTGACTAGGACACTCTTATTCAGCAAAACCCATACACATGCCTCATTTCAGGTACATGCTTGCATCCTTCAAATCTCAAGGCTCAAATCATATTGCCCACGTTATTTGTTATAACAGACAGAAAAGCAGTTGGGAATACAGGCATTCCTGAGGCAGAAGGCTGTACTTCACAAAAGTAAGAAGCTCTAATGACTTGTTTTCTAGCTATTGCCCAACTACCTACCAGTACCAAGAAAAAACTGCTGCTTCAGTTTCTGTGTTACTGACATTTTTTGTTGGCATTTGTTTCTGCAACACTGAAGTTATCCTGTAGATACTTTTGTTTCTAAATAAAACAAAACAAATAAAGGTACTCAAACTACAAGACACAATTGCTCCTCCCCCCCAACAAAATAACAAAGTGAGATGGGATTCTTCTCCCATCATCAATTGACTGCGAAGTGTCACACTGGTACCTTGTGTCGTTCTCATATCAAACAGCAGGAATAGTCAAGAAAATTTAATACTTAGAGCATATTGTTTAAAACAGAACAGTGTCAGAGAAACTCTCCTTAGAATTCTCCTTCAGCTAACGTAGAGGCAGCACAGCTGATGCAAAAAGACTGTAAGTCTCAGCCACACAACTGAATGCCAACAGCTGAACAGCACAATCTAAAGAGAGTTATGGCATTCCCCTCAAACCTATTTGTACCACACATCAAGTGTAAACATCCATCAAATGTGCTTCTGAATCAAGAGGCTTATAGTGAGGATCTCAGGTTACCTTCATCTGGCGACAGTCAACCTCTCAGAACAGCCTTGCCAATCATTCCCATTATGACTTTTGCAGATGGAGCATTTGCAGCATTTCATATTGTAAGAGGCTAAGTGGTTGGTGATGTGTACCAAACCACCAGCTCCAGAGAATGACAAGCTTTCTGCTTCCTCACACAAGTCTAACAGGCCAGAAAACAGCAACACAAAATGCCACAGAAGAGTTTCTTTGCTTTGAAGGAGCAATTTCAGTATCTGCCTCTACCTTCCCGCATCTATCTTTTTAAGCTCCAACATAGTACATTCTCATGCAATAGATGATGGTCATAGCTGTGATCTCAGATCAGGGGCAAACACTTGCCACCCTGCAAGTGTACACATGGGAGCGAGTGAAGAGAACCCCATGGTGGGTGGCAACTGAGGAGCAAGCGCAAGCTCCTGCCTGGGACCCTCAAGCAAGAATGGAACATTAAACTGTGAGCAGGTACAAGAACCTGAAATGGAGACCAGATGAAGGCAACCCAAGTAGACGCTATGAAATAAACAGCTCTGAAATTCAGCAAGATCTAGAAATCAGCTTAGCTGTAAGGACATGACCTGCAGTAGACACAGTGAGCTCCTGGCAACCTTTCTCCATTGGACAGACTTTTAGTTACTTCTTGTCTCTCTTCTCCCCTACTCACAGTCAATATGTGGTAATATTTTGAAATACTATCTGCTCAGGGAGCCTCTGCAATCTTCTTAAGGAGTTGCTATACTTCAGTGTACCATACTGGAACCTCAGACTGGTGTACCAGCGCCTTCAGTGTATATTGACATTTTATAGCAACAATCTCTACACTAGATAAATAAGGAGCATACTAGCCATCTCTCCTATTTCTTTCCTCACCCTTACCCTGGTAGCGCTGGGCTTTTGACCATCAGAATACTGTTGGAGTCAGTAAAGTTCTACAAGAAGGTTTTCTAAGTCAACTCTCCCAGCCAGAAGACTGAGTAAACTGATACAAAGCACGGCACCAGACTGCTCTTCTGGGCAGCCGTAATAAATAGGTTGTATGAGTAAAGCAATGCTGGCAGAAGTAGGCTACACTGGGGCAGCATCTCTCCCCTTCGAAGAACACAGACAGTTCCAGTCTCAGAGCTTTCTCTATCTACTTATGGTGACTGATGCACAGTTTGTATGTTTGTATTTTTGCCAGTTTGTATTTTAAGGATGGTTACAAGGAGGAGTAACTTAGTGTGCTGTTTCCCCATGAAACCTGGCAGAACTTGTATTTGTCATTGTGAAGCATACATAATGGTGGAGAAAACCTGCACTAAGAACAAAATGAGGTCAGAGCAGACTTAAAGAAGGAACTATCTGATCCTATATCACACTTTCTTACTCCAACAGTGTAACCCCAGACTCACAGATGTAGCTTGGGTTTTTTTTCCTTTTAACATCACATACTTCCTCACACTTTCAAGTGTGTGAGGAAGTATTTGGAACCTTCTGTTGTAGACATCACGTGCTTATTGATAATCTGGGAGTTTTCTGATTTACCCGTGTCACCTACAATAGCCAACAGTGTAGGGGACTGGAACTGACCTCACTGTTGTCCCCCACAGCTTTTCTCCTGTGAAGAAAAAGATTTCTGTGTTGCTCCCCTGTGCAATTTATAGGAGGAAGTGGTCCCAGAAGTGGTCATGGAGGGGAAGCTACACAGTACAAGTTCTGCAGGAATCCCAGAACAAAGGCTGTTATCCTGGGAGAAACCTTTCTGAGCCCTTACGTGGGTTTCCAGCACAGTTTCTGCTCCTGTGTTACATGGAAACTATTTTTCCCCAGCACTGGACAGATCAGTCACCTCATGAGTCTGTGTCCTCAAGAAAACTCATCCTCTAGAGCAAATACAGAAACATGTCACCTGATGTCTCACTGGACTTTAGCAGAGCGAAAGACAAAACAAGCAGCAGGTCATATTCCTACTAAACCATCAACGCAGTATTTCCTTCAAAGGAAAGAATTCAGCCCTTCTGGACTTCCTTCTCCACCCACATGTAGTTGGTCTTCTTTATAGATCTGCAAGACTGGACTGAGGAAAGCAATAGCTCCTGTCTGCTATCTTTGTATTTTGATATACAGTAACTTCAGCTCTAGTATCCAGTCACAGTGGACAGAAGGGTGCCTACCATTTTGGCAGATAAATGGCATCTGGAGCAACACAGTGCCACAGAAATACCTGCACAGACAATGAGCTGTTCTCAAAGATCCTCTGTACAATGCTAATGGCACTGAGTATGACCTTCAAAAATTCTCTGCATAGTAAATTAACTCTCCTCAAAGCATGAATTTATAGAAGAAGGGAAAAAAAAAAAAACAAACCAGCAAAACTGAAGAGGTTTATTTTCAGGACAAGGACTTCATCCATTCAAATAAATTTAAATAATTAGAAGTGAGGACCACCTTGACAAGGTTCCCATCCCTGCTCCTTTTCATTTAATTTAATGAGGGAGACTTGTTAACAATGCCAATAACAGGCTGTTGTGGTAACTCATCACAGCCACTACACCCCTGCTCTAATCAGACAGACAAGTAGTGAGGGTTGCTCAGTGCAATCATTGTAAGATTGTGACTAATAAAATAAAATAAAATAAATTTTTTTTTTTAAAAAAAGGACCTTTGTTTATTTGATTAACTCCTTTGCCATCTATTTTAGTTCTGTCCTCTTCTTCACACAGTCATTTTCCACTCATCTCTCCCAGCTTACTTTGCTTAGCAGTGCACTTCTTGCAAGCACATGAAAACTGTTCCTATGGTATCAATCATGCATATTCTTGAAAGGCAAGCTTACCCTAAAAGCACTCAGAGCCAGAACAAGATGCAAGACAAGTGGATCCAGCAAATGAATAGGAGGCATCACAATGAGACAATTACGATGAATATAAATAAGCTGGCGAGAAGAAATATCATTTCACTGAAACATGCAATTTTACTGAACCCAAAATCACACTTGGAGACAAATCTGTCTCCAGAGAGCTTTCAGGATAAGTACTTTTGAGGATGGGTCAGCTGTGATCAAAGACAGCAACATACCAGATATTTTGACTGACTCTTCGCATTTTGCAAAGGTAAATTTTGAACGTGAGAATTGCCATTATCTGACTATTTCATGGTGCAAAGTTAGCAAGAGCCATTTTTGGGAACGACATTGTTCTTAAAGCCAGTCAGTCCTTACACTCTTATGGTTTTACCAGAAGCCACTGTGCAACACTATGCAGAAACACCTAAGGTAATGTCAAATGAGTTAGCTTGAGTACCAAAAGCAGTGCAGACATGGACTTGAACTTAATTTGGCCACTGCCATAAAAGATGATTAAAAATATTTTTACAAATATCTTAGTAATAAAAGGACAATCAAGAGAACCTCCATCCTTTACTAGATACCAGGGGACACCTAGTGACCAAGGATGATGAAAAGGCTGAGGTACTTAATGTTGTACTTACCTACGTCTTTAATAGTCACACCAGCCATCCTTAGGGTACTCAGTCCCCCGATGGGTTCCATCCAAGAATGCTGAAGTTGCTGGCAGAGGAGCTTGCTAATCCACTCTCTCCATCATCTATCAGCAGTCATGGTCTAGTGGGCAGGTCCCAGGGGAAGCTGGCCAGTGTGACACCTCTCTACAAAAAGGGCAGGCAGGAAAATCCTGAAAACTCCAGGCCTGTCAGCCTCAGCTCAGTGCTGGGGAAGGTCATGGAGCAGATGATCCCAAGTGAGATCATAAAGTGAGTGAAGTAAAATGGGGGGATCAGGCCAGTCAGCATGGGCATCAAGCAGAAGGACAGGTCCTGCTTGACCAACCTGATCTCCTTCCACAGTAAGGTGACCTGCCTGGTTGATGGGGGAAAGGCTGTGGACATTGTCTGTTTGGACCTTAATAAAGCATTTGACACTGTCTCCCACATGTTGTCCTGGAGAAATCTGCTTCTCATGGCCTGGGTAGGTGGACTCTTTGCTGGGTTGGAAACTGGCTGCATGGCAGAGCCCAAAGAGTGGTGGTGAATGGTGTCATATCTAGCTGGCGACCAGTCACTACACTGCCGGTAACTCTTGTTAGCAATAATCTACAGGATGAAAAGCATTCAGCAAACTACAGCTGCTTTGTTCTGAGGTTTTATTGGGGGTTATTTTTATTATCTTTTTCTTTTTTTTCCACCACTAGGGAATTACTAATTGTTCCAAACTGCTGTTCATTGGCTTAGAGTTCCACATGCACTGTCAAACTGCTGGTCAGCTGGCAGGCACACCGTGCTTTCCCAACAGATTTATTTCACAGCTGGATTTGCAGCCTGAAAGGGCCTTCCCATTTTCAGCTCTGCAATCCTTCCAGGAAGAAGAGAGGAGAGGAACAGACAGATGCCTTTCCACAGAGATGTAACAACCCTAGCAGGTTCTCAGCATGTCAATAACAATCTAATCAGGCTGCATTATATTGAGGGGAAAATGAGACTTCCGACTTTGCCAGAACACTTCACACATCCGCTTGCTCTTACAAACACATACAACACACTCCAGTTTCCAGATGCAGATAAGGATAACCACAGTGTGGAAAACAATCCAAGAACTAGTCTAGCCAATTCCTAGCTGGACCTCAGCCTCTTTCCATCTCCTCTCCTTGGTCTGGAATAACAATTGCTGCCGGTAAATTTAATGAAAACTTCACAGACAACTCTGTTGTGCTCACGTCACAGATGGTGCCCTACTGCTCTGAGGATACATAGGAAAGATGACTCCACAAGCTGCCCCACCTTGCCTCTCCCCCAGCTCTGCTGTGTTGATAGGAAAACCTGCAGACCTAGCAATGCCCAGGGAGAAGTTACTTGTCCTGGAAGAGTCCTGATGGCACCTCATAGGGATAGCTACAAGCACCTCTCCTCCTCACATGGCCAAGCAACTGTACAGAACTATACAGAGATGTCATGCAGCTCTCCCAAAAAGTACTGCACCAGGCTTTTCTCCTGCTCAGTGTAGCTCCTGCCAGAGCTCCCTCCTTGGGCAGAGCTCACTAAAGCTGACCTAACCCAGACTGTGAAACTGGGGGTCACATCCCCAGATGACCACAGTCAACCTAAATTAACCACTGGCTTGTGGATCGGTGAGCAGTGAAGCACCCCAGGCAGCAGAGCCGCATGCTGGTTTCTTATCCAGCGTGCTCTGTGGCAAGGACTCGTACCCAGTAGCAATCTGTTCTTGGCAAAAAGATAAATAAATTACAAAAGAACATCGTAGGATCATGATTCCAGACTCACTGCCTGGGGGACGGAGGGGGGGGGGGGGGGAAGATTTGAGCTCTTTCCTGGCTGATTACCTAAAGAAAAGACAAAAAAAGATGACTAGCTCCAGTGAATGAAACAGAACCTTTTAGTCCAAACGCCGCAGCCAGATCATCCAAACTCCTGGTTCCCTTGATCTCTTTCCCACCCAATGAGCTTCTCTTAAGCTCTGACTGATGGCGTTGTATATTTCAAAATGTGTTTATTCTGACAATTTGCTCTGCTTTTATGTAAAAGGACAGGCCAGCGACTCATCCCCCAAACCCCAAGGAAGCAGCACAAGCCTTGGCTGCTAGACTAGTTGGCTCCCTGTAGACTGTTGATTTTTGGATAAAGTGTTATTCCATCCTTAAACGATGTACTTACCCTTAAAAAGAAAGTGCACACACAAACACACAACTGGGTATTAAGAGCTTTGGTAGATCTGTGACTGACCTTGTGACTAAAGTGTCAGCTGCTTCTGCAGAACTGGCGATGGCAGTGGAAAAAAAAAACCCAAAACACAAACCAAGAAAGTAAAGGAAGAGCGAACACTGAACTGCCCGCAGCTGGACTGAGCTGAACTTCCACAGCTCAGCTTCTAACACCAGCTTTTCCTCATTGCTTCAGTGTCACTGAGGTTATGGAAACCAGAGAGGCAAACAAGTGGCAGTTTTTAAACGGATCAAGGGCTAAAGGAAGAGGGGGAAAGGGTGTGGGGGAGAATATTCAGAGAACATCCGTTCTGTGGAGACTTGTGTGTTTCTCAGGGTACCCAGATATGCCTATACAAAGAGGTCAGCAGGTATCAGATCACATCACCCCTTTCCTCTTTCTCTTGGCTGCCTTTTAACACTCCCTTTTGAGTATATTTCCCTTTGGTTGTGGGAAACACACAATTCACCAGCCCTCTTGAAGAACATGCTCCATTGGCACTGAAATAGAATCCTGATTTCTGCCCCCTCCTCTATCTACCCTCTACTGATCAGACCCAGCCTTAATCTGAACAGAAGAGACAGGATCTGGGAGTCAGGCACAGACCCACAGTACTCCAAGAGAGCACATAAATTCCTCCAAACATAGCTGGTGGGGCTCCTCTTCCTTTCCCTAAGGAGTCAACCCTGGTTTTAACAGCAATGCCTGCTTGGACTTGGTGGAAATGTAGTCCCAGCTCTGCACATGCATCTATGTGCTTAGGGGTCAGCAGCCCTGAAAACCATGCCTGCACAGCAACATGATGAATGGAGCACACGGACTAGATTAAAATAGACTTTCAAATGCAGTTCCATTTAAATACATCCCCCTATTTTTGTTGCTATTGACTAGTTTAAACTGCATTTTACTGTCTACCATTTGTCATCTTTTTCCATAACCTATTTGTGGTTAGCAGAGATCGCCTTTAGGAGACTAACAACAAAGCAAAGCTCACTGTGTCCAATGCTGCACCCCCATGCTGCATGCTGTCTCATTCCCACAGGTTGCCCCAGTGAAGGTCCCTGCTTATATGCAGACCACAAACTCTTGAGATGTCCACCTACTGCCCTACACTGCACACTGACACCTATCAGACAGCCCTCTCACACTGACCCTCATCTCACACCTCACAGTCCTGGGTCACAGCCCTGTTTTGTGGTCCTCTTCCCACAGCTATGGCCAGCACCCAAATAGCGCTGGCTCCATCAGCACCCTACCACAGCCTGACACCCAGCTGATGGACCAGGGGAGAGAAGGAGCTGAAGATTTCACTGGGGGCTGGTCAGGGGAGAGGACACAACCTACACTGAAGTGTCAGACAACCCTGCTCATCTCCAGAGCCGTGGGAAGCACCAGCCAGGCTTCAGTGAGCCCCTGTCCAGCACAGCTGGGCTGCTGGAGGACCCCTTGGCCGAGTTCACACCCAATATAGCACCCACAGCTCATAGCACCCACTGGCAGGACCCAACTGACCTCCACTATGCCCAATACCAGGCTGCTCATGAAAGAACAGGAAAGGATCATAAGTCCATACCTGGTACCCTCAGGTGCATTAACACTAGAGAGCAGCCAGGCAGCCATCCCAGACCAGAAGCAGCTGGGTATCACTAACTGCTGATCAAAGCAGAACATTTTTAGCTGTAAGGCACAGGATCTGACACCAAATTCACCATTGCCAGAACTATGCCACCGTGAAGCACTACTGTCCCCATCAAAGATGTTCAAACCAAGAAGAATGCGTTTAGGAAATATGACATTCTTGAACATGGCACTGCTGTGTGCTTTTCCATCCAACATGACTGGAATTAGACATGAATTATAGCCAGTTTCCAGGATGCCTTGCAGTAACACCCCATGGCTGCTCAGAGACACTGGTACAGGGTACCCAGAAAAGCTGTGGCTGCCCTATCCCTGACAGTGCTCAAGGCTGGGTTGGACACAGGGGCTTGGAGCAAGCTGCTCTAGTGGAAGGGGTCCCTGCCCGTGGCAGGGGTTGGAGCTGGATGAGCTTTAAGGTCCCTTCCAACCCAAACCAGGCTGGGATTCTATGATTCTATGATCCAGCTGATCATTTGGGACAACGTACATTAGCAATACAGCGACATGGACAGTGCCTGCCAGTCTCAGAGGTCCTGTACTCCCAGTTTACAACAAGCAGATGTTCCCTTTTCACCATGTGACAAAATACAGAGCATCTGTCTGTAATCTCAATGAAATCATTTCTCAAGTACCTTCAGTCCCACGGGGCTGGCCTGCACAGCTTGCAGGTTACCTGCATTTCTGATGTTCTCAGAAATTAAGTCAGTGAACAGATACACAAAGTGAAAAAACACTGTCATGTCAACATATAAATTTTCTACTATGAAATAAAAGCAGAATAAATCAGCCACAGAAAGAAACTATTGGCAAAGAGGAAACCCCAGGAACTCAGACCTCACTGAACATCACTCAAGAGGACCTCCTGCTTGATCATGAGTCTAAGAACCAAGGAAAACCATTTACGAACTTCACTGCTGCAAAGTATTTTCATCTTTTATGCTTTGGTTTGGTTTTTGGTTGAGTATTTTTAGGACCTTTGTGACAGTCCAGTGTCCAATGCGATAGAGAGAGACGAGTCTCCTCTAGATTTGGTAACTTAAGAAAAATATATAAATCCTCCAGTCTTAGGATAAATGCAAAATCCTGCTTCTGCAGCCAGCTCACGGGCACTTGAAGGCAATGCAGGGAGTCCCACGGCCACCATGGGACAGCAATGTCAGAGAAGCACTTCTGCAGATGGTGGGCAATGACAGCACCAGCTCCTCTTAAGGTTCTAGTGCTGCTGCCTGTCTTCTCAGCCCTTTGCCTACCAAGCAGGGTAATATTTTACCCATTTCATTTCTTTCTGCTTGCTTCATCATGGTTTGGTGTAAGTCATTATGGTCTCCCTTTGCAGCAGCCAAATAGCCTAAGGGTGCTGAAGCCATGATGATCACAGGCTATCTAGCAGCTTCTTGCCACAGATTTCCTGCAAACCCTCCTGCCTGAGGCAGTCCTACATTTCCCACCCACACGATTTCTCCTGAACCTTTCCAGATGGGAAACATCCAGACAGTGCTGGAAGGGCTCAGCAGCTTGGATGCTATCAGCAGGCTGGGAACGTAGCCTCCAGGGCACTGTATCAGGACTGCACAGATCCCATTGATTTCCTCCCTTTTAACTTGGCAGAAAGCTGAAGTTTTCAAAAACGATTCTCTTTAACCTCTGTGAAGAAGGAGAGATCTCAGGGATTTGAGCACTGATCATCTGAAAACTGCATTAGTGGGTGAAGGAGCTTGTTTGAGATTCTGATCAACAAAGCGTGGCTCAGAGGAGCAGCTCAGGAAACGTCAAAGATGGATCAACAGAGAAGAAGATGGTATTGTTTTATAACAAGCTCTGCTGCTAAAAATGCTGGGGAGCAGCAGCTAGGAGGGAGAGAAAGGGTGTAGTGTCATGGAGGAGGGGAGAGAAAGCCTTAGCCAGCAAGACAAGCATCCTGAGTCACTGCTGGGGAGGCGAGGCCACTTTGCCAAGGAAAGGCTGACAGAGTAAGTCGGGTGCCTGGAGTAATTCCACAGCTTAAAAAGTGATAATAATTTATATTTTTAACACAGGATTGGTGCAATCCTGGCCACAAACCAAATACAAAATCCCACTGATGTGAGCCATGGTCACCCACTGCCAGGGCTGCCCCTGTACATGCATGCAAGGAGGGGTAAGTGTGGTCCATGCCATTCATCTGAAAGAGCCGCATCCCCAGGCTTGTGCAAAGCAGCTCAAAGGAACCTCCTGCTTGTAGGGCAGAGTGCTCCAGCCTCTGCTCCACCTCCAGCATCGCCAAACAGTAGCATCAAGAGCAGCTGTGTGCTTGGTCCCATCCCCACACCAAGAACCCCTTGCTGGGGCTTGGGAACACTGCAGTGGTGAGCTCCTCCGAGATGAATGCCTTTAGATGAGCGGAGCTTGTTCTGCTGACTCATGGATGTGATTTTCATCAAAGAGGAGTGCACCCTCAGCCAGTTTGCTGATGACACCAAGCTGTGTGGTTCGGTTGATACCCTGGAGGGAAGGAATGCCATCCAGAGGGACCTTGACACGCTTGTGAGGGGGCTGATGCCAACCTCATGAGGTTTAACCATGCCAAGTGCAAGGTCCTACACCTGGGTCGGAGCAATCCCAGGCACAGCTACAGGTTGGGCAGAGAAGAGATTCAGAGCAGCCCTGTGGAGAAGGACCTGGGGGTGCTGGTCCATGAGAAAATGAACATGAGCTGGCTTCAGTGTGCGCTTGCAGCCCAGAAAGCAACCGTATCCTGGGCTGCATCAAAAGGAGCGTGACCAGCAGGTCAAAGGAGGTGATTCTGCTCCTCTACTCTCATGAGACCTCACTTGGAGTATTGTGTACAATTCTGATGTCCTCAGCATAAAAAGGACATGGAACTGTTGGAACAAGTCCAGAGGAGGCCACGAGGATGATCAGGGGACTGGAGCAGCTCCCGTATGAAGACAGGCTGAGGAAGTTGGGGCTGTTCAGCCTGGAGAAGAGAAGGCTGCATGGAGACCTCAGAGCAGCCTTCCAGTATCTGAAGCCGCCTACAAGGATGCTGGGGAGGGACTCTTCACTAGGGAGTGTAGTGATAGGACAAAGGGTAATGGGTTAAAATTTAAACAGGGGAAGTTTAGATTGGATATAAGGAGGAAATTCTTTCCTGTGAGGGTGGTGAGGCACTGGAATGGGTTGCCCAGGGAAGTTGTGAACGCTCCCTCCCTGGCAGTGTTCAAGGCCAGGTTGGACAGAGCCTTGGGTGAGACAGTTTAGTGTGAGGTGTCCCTGCCCACGGCAGGGGGGTTGGAACTTGATGATCTTAAGGTCCTTTCCAACCTTAACTATCCTATGATTCTATGATTTGCTGAACTCTGATATCACTTTGCATAGGTCCCACAGCTAATGTCTGTGGCAACAAGACATCCAGGATATTAATCATAGAATCATGGAACAGTTTGGGTTCGAAGGGACCTTCAAAGCTCATCAAGTCCAACCCCCTGCAATGAGCAGGGACATCTTCAACTACATCAGGTCACTCAGAACCGCATCCAGCCTGGCCTGGAATGTCTGCAGGGATGGGGCATCCACCACCTCTCTGAGCAACCTGGGCCAGTGTTTTACCACCCTCAGCAGAGCAGAGGCAGAACCACCTCCCTTGACCTGCTGGCCACGCTCCTCTGGCTGCAGCCCAGGATACAATAGCCTCCTGGCTTCAAAGACACAGTGCCCACTCATGTCCAATCTCTCACCCACCAGTACCCACCCCTCAGGGCTATTCTCAATCCCTCCATCCCCCAGCCTGTGCTGATACCGGGGGTTGCACCAACCCACATGCAGGACCCTGCACTTGGCCTTGTGCCTCATGAAGCTCACATGGGCCCCTCTCAAGCCTCTCCAAGCCTATCTGTTAATTCCTATTCTTTCTTTATTCTTTTTTCTGCTATAAAACCTTCTTCATTTCACTGAAATTTTAACTAAAAATGCAACAATTAAAATCTGAATTTTAAAAAGATATATCAAAAGCACTTTGCTACACACCCGTTGCAAACACGTCACAGTTGCCTACCAGTAAACCTGAGCTTGGTCTGGGTTTTAAACTGACAAAGTACAAAGTGAATACAAAACTCCCAAAAAGAAAATAAGGGTTTTTTCCATCATTATCCAAGTACTAACAAAGCACAGCCCCTGAGTACTGCTGGGACTGACGTAGCTCAGCGCTGCGCAGCCCCCGAGTACTGCTGGGAATGACAACAGGAAGAAACTCTCTTTCCATTTTGTCCTGTCAATATTTTCCTTGCAGTGCTTTGCTCAGCACTGAGGCTCTAACCGAGGCACAGCAGTGTTTGTAGGCAGAAATAAGATCTTTCATTAGATGAACCGGAATAGCTGGAAAAATTAGATAAGTTTCCAGGTGCTTCCTAACCAGCCTCTCACACAGTCACTAAGACAAGTCTATTGAAACACCTTGAGTTGAAGGACTCCTTGGGCTCTTCTTAGGTTTGCTTTCAGTCCTTATTTCCAGAAGCATAAGTGGTTTTTGCAGCTTACTTGACTCAAGGGCAAGGATTAGATCTCTCCAGTTTCAGAGAAGCGTCTCTTCAACCAGCCAGAATCACTTTGGCAGCTTTGTTTTCTCCCAGGCTCCTTTCTCTTCATTTGTTAAAAGAAATGGCCAGAACAGTGATTTAGAAAATAAACACACACAAACCCCTCTAAAAAGCACAAATTCCCTATCTGTTCTCCTTAGTCCTTTCCTGAGTTGAACCCTTACCAAAATCCTCATCAGATAAAGTCTGACAGCTCCTGGTGTAGGGATCCATGGTGCAGTTTCTGGAGAGCAAAGGAGATGTTGTGGAATTCCATATTCAAGTGACCAAGTCACTAGCTCCATCCTAACTCCATAGACTCCAGGAGGAAGAGGAGGGTAAGGTGCTGAGCCGTGGGCTTCTCCCAGGTACCACAGGCCTTCTGTTCTGTGAACTCAGTGGATACGAATGGAAATCACTGATGGAAAAATGAGACACCAGAAAACACAGAGTGCTCTCTGTGATCTTAACTGCAGTTTAGTGGTGCGTGGGGCTTCTACGCATAGGCACTGCAAGCATGGCTGAAGGAAAACAGCACCCAGCACTGTTAAAAATGACCTTATTTAACCTTTGAAAATAAAAGCAATGATTATGAAGGGGTGACAAGGTTATTATCAATATGTCTAGTTGAGAATTGCTGCCATCTTCCTAGCTTCTCTGGATATGGGGCTGCTAATCAGAATTCAATGATAAATAGTGCTGGAAATGAGAATGGTATTTGGATTATTTGCCCTAAGCAGAAGAAAGGCAGCAAAACAAGTCAAGGAGGAGGTGTGAGGCAGAGATCAGCCTCCCTTGGTGCATGGGCACCTCACAGGACTTTAGCATCATCAGAAGAACAAGCAACCACCAAGTCCAGAACTGCTAAAGCCAAGTTGAAAGCTCAGCAGCCTGAAGAGCTCTATCACACCCTGCCCCAGCAATGGGGCCAGACTCAGATGCTTTAGCAACAAGCAGTACAGAAAGCCAAGAAGATGGCTGTATCTGGAGTCTTTCTTTGGAAGAGCAAAGGCAGAATCATCCAGCCAGGATCTGAATCAGTAGCTGGTCCTGACACCTGAACTACCAGCAACCCCAAGGGCTGCTTTAAGAAGAGAAACAAAATCACAAGGTTTGTCAGCAGATTTTCATTATGAGGAAGCTGAGGTCACCCATATTTCTACATGAATTTTCTAGTACATATTGGTTGGACTTTAGGTAATTGTCCCTCCTCCACCCCCCCCCCCCTTTTTAATAAGTACAATTTACTAGAGTTGCATAAAAATGAGTAATACATTAGTTTCACTTAGACCCAATATAAAATGAGTCATTTCTTTCCAGCACATGACCAGGCTATTATGTCTCTCCTAAGTATATTGCAGAAAGATAGAGAAAGATGTTACTTTTTGCCCATAAACACACACTGTAAACCATCGGTTTCTTTCAAGTGACAATGAGCTCACCTCTTGAAAAGGTCCATTTGAAATGCACCTTCCCTGTCATACCCACATCCCCACAGCTATGTCAAGCCCTGGGAAAGGGGCACATACTTTGTTCTCACTCAGATGAACCATGTTTATCTCTTTCTGGCTGACAAGGGGAAAAAAGTCTTTGTGACAATGGGGCCCCGGAGGGAATAATATGGTACCTTTATTTATAGATCCAAGGCTCGATAATCTGATCACTTGATGCTCCCTCCCCTTCAGGCTTTGAGTAACCAGTATTTAGCCTTGCCCTGGTTTTGGCTTTTCTGGCCCTCTCATCTTTCCAGCTCTCTACATCTCAGACACAATTTCTTTAGGAAGGCAGCAGGTTCTGGCTGGGACTGTGAAATACAACATTTGTGCAAACAACATGACTGCATTGGTCCTGCCAACCCCTGCTTGAGGCAGGAGGGACCAGCACTGTCTGGCTCTGCAATGACAGCAACATTGCTGGATAATCTGTCCGGCTACACTGAAATGAGGGGGGATTCACTGAACTTACTTTTTTTGTTTGCTAAGTTTACTTCTGAGCAGCCTCTCTAGAACTCGATGGCAATCCTACAAATACACCAAAGTGGAAATCAGAAGTAGGATTAATAGTGAAAATAAAACCAGCTATTAACCTATTTACTTTAACATAGCCTGACAGAAACAGGTTATTGCATCCAAAACCTCACCTTAAGGAGAAGCTCTCACACCCTTTTCACGTCTTTTGTATCTCCTCTTGACTGCTCCACATCTGAATTCACAGAGCATGTTTTAAACATGCAGGTGGACGCTCCCGATGTCATGTTCATTGACAGCTCCAATCACTGTCATCAAATGTACCCTGGCAAAGAGCCCTGATATAATCTAAGCCCACCCTGCCCTTCACTGCCATCTAGAAACCAGCCCATAACTTACTGAGTACAGAGTACATCTTCTTTCTCCTTTCCAAGGAAATCTTTTTACTAGACCAACTGGTATGGCAGGGAGAGACAAAATACCTTTCACACTCCCAAGCCTATTCTCAAGGTCAGGAATGAGAGTAGATTTTTCATTCACCTTGGAGTATCACCTTGTTCACTGGTATTGTACTAGTGACTGCATTTGCTATACTTCCAAATCCACACACAAATTTCAGCTCTCTTAAAGTAGGAACTGGTGCATTGACTAATGCATTTTCTACGTGCGGATGTTCACCCTTCACAGGAACATCCAACAGCACTGATAACAATCAAGAGAAGTATTCACCACATGTATGCATACGCATTACTTTGGGCCTGTAAGGATACTTCTCTGTCCCTCTATAAACAGAGATATAAACTCCCCCTGCCCCAACCTCCAAACAAACCTTAGTTTTAAGAAGAGTAGGGAAAAAAAGAGAAAAACCCACCCTTATTGTCACTTTGGGTCAGAGGCACAAGAGGATCCTGTCACATTTTTTGTTGTGGTTCATTATAAAGGAAGAAACTTTCAGTTTACACAGGAACACTGTATTAAAATCATAGAATAGTTAGGGTTGGAAAGGACCTTAAGATCACCTAGTTCCAACCCCCTGCCATGGGCAAGGACACCTGGATTGATACGAAACGGACCGATACCACAGTGCTGGTAAAGATCTGCAGAAGCTGCTCTCCTGCCTTCACATTTGCAATGCAGATTTCCATGACCCTTCTGCAAACTCAACTCCCACACTCTTAATTCAATCCATGGAGCTACAAAGAGGTGACTTGAAGCTCCTTCTCAGATCCCAAATTCTGGATCTTCTCTTGTATTGTTCAAAGTTTGAGCTACCAATACTGAAAACGCATTTTTTCTTTATCTTTTTTTATATAAACTGTAACCACCACCTTCTCACTTTGCAGTCTGAGCCAGTTCTTAATCCGTTGCTTTCCACTACTCAGCCCTAACGGTACACTGAGGTCACATTTCCTATATTTTCTTGGAAATCATTAAACATATGGGGAAAGGGGGAGTTGGGTAGAATACAGTTTAAAAGCTTCTGTAACTCAAGACCTGGAGCTGTAAGAAAGGACTATGCATTGCAGCACTGATGATCAAATCGTGAGTTGGCAAGACTGGGCTTTCATTCAACTGGACCACAAATGCACTTGAAACTTGCTTTTCTCCTTTTGTTTCAGATCCACCCAGCATCTTTTTTGACATAAAGTGACCCATTTCTGTTCTGAATCACCAGCAAAGAAGGGAAAGGAAGTAAAGTGAAGATAGCAGTCTCCACATCTTCATCCCGCAACATGTTCCAGAGGTTACAACTTGATTGTAACTTCTCTCACTCTCTCATGACCTCTTGTAAAATAACCGCTTCTCACATCCAAGTTATAAAGTAAAGCAGTTCCTTTCACACTTAAAGTGCACACTATGATGGCAAGATAAAGGTCATCCAACAGTGACTGGAATTTAGCTTATCTTGAGAAAAATGATACCTCAGCCACAAATGATGAGGGCCATGTAATGAATGCACCTTGCCCAAGGTTACAGGGGGATCCACATTAGGGAGAACTCAGACTCTCCACCCCTACACTGCTTCAGCACACAGGAGAGGCAAAATGACGCCCTTAAATTGTGGATACTAAGACTCCCCCACAACCCAACTGCACAACAGCACTCATCCAAGGGAGCTGCATTCCCCTTCCAAACCTCAGGAAGCACTTGTAGGACATGTCTGCACTGTGTAGCTGCCCCTAGACTAGTATCTAAATGATGCATCCAGCAGAAAGCCTAACACATGCCCTAAAGCACTTGTTCAGGTTTGAGGCTGCTTCTTCCTCAAGCCCATACATGAGGAAAGCCTGTTTGGGGCCATGCTTCCTCCTCTGTTTTCAGTGACGTGGACACAGCACATAGATGTGGGTGCTGCAGTGTTGAGCACTGCAGCCTCACTGTGAAGAGTGCAAACTCCCAGCCCTAAGAAGTGCAGGCACAGCATCATGTCCAGCCTCTGCTTCTGGGAAGCAGTCTTCATCCTTCATCACCCACCTTCCCCTCAAAGGGTTCCCACCTATTACACTGCACAGTAGAGAGGCAAACGTCAGCAACATTGCAGGTTCCTCTAAGTATTAACAGCAACACCAGAGCCAAGGCTAGATGCAGGTTTAGGCTCTCTTTGGTTGCAATGTGTATCCAGGGAGGAAGTACACCTTGATCCTCCACCAAGGACTTCTGCTAGCCGTCAGACACAGATTACAGGTGAGTGAGAGAGGAGGATGATAGATATCTTTCCTTCAGACAATGCTTCAGAATTTGTGTTGGACAATGGAAAACACAAATGATGTGGTTGTTTCAACTGATCACCCTGGCAGTGATTTAAAAAGAAACAGAACAGAGCCAGGAAAACCCAGTTTTATAGAGCTGCAGCCTATTTCCTAAGAGCATGAAGGAGAAAACCTGCCTGTACACATGTTTTTCCAGCCCCCAAATTTGTTATCTGTACTGATCTTATATCCAGGGATGCTTCTCCAAGACAGTTCCATAAGCAAGAATAGGATTACAACTCTATTTCGTACAAGCCAGACAGCACTAACACAGCCAAAGCTACAGGCCTTTCTCTTTGTTCCTACAGACAAACATAAAAGTCACTGAGTGGGAGAAATACTGAGCCAGTCCCTCCTCAGGAAACCCCAGAAACATTTTGTAGAAAGACTTGACAAAGGGGACAGGTCTGCTCCATTCCATATGCTTACCTTCCACATAGCCTTCATCCCCTCGTTTCCATCATTAGCCCTTTTACTACATAATCATGCCTTTAAAAAAGTGCAATGCCTTCTCCTTATAACATCCCCCTTGGGAAGCCAAAGCACTTCAAATGCAACGGTTTGGCATTAAACAAGGAGAGTTATTGTTATGCTTCTTACCCCTACACTTAAGCTTAATATGGGCATAGATTGGAAGTGCAGAACAGACAACTGCTGAAAGCAGAAAAAATACTGAGGTTTCTTGTGCAAGGCAGAAGAGGAGGAGGGGAATGGGCTGGAGGTGACTGTTCCTTAGCCAGCGCTGCTAATCGAAGCAAGCCATCCTCATCAATATCACTTTGCTTTGGCAGCTTTTCAAGGGAGAAAAAAAGAAAGAAAGAAAGAAAGACCCCCCCCCCCCCGCACTCCCCTTGTGCAACACGTTTAATTGCTCTGTGTGCCACACACCAAAGAGGAAATCCAGGGGGTTAGCAGCAGCGTGATGAGCTGCATCACCTTTAATGCTTTAAAGAGCAATTCCTGCAGTTGGGGAGCAGGCAGGGGGAAGGCACATCCCCCTCTGACCCACGGGGCACATTCTTTGCCACTCCATCTGCCACCCCCAGCTGCTAAATCCTCTGTCACCGGCACAAGGTGATCTCAGACCTGAGCGTGCTGCTAACACATGAAAGGAAGCAACTTTGGCTGGGTGCCTCCTCCCAGGCCCTGCTCCCCCTGTACCCTTCCTCCCCTTCCTCCCTGACATGTTTAAAGCATCTGAATGTCAAGGTACTGAGATATCACAGAGCGAGCTTCCCTTCCCTATCCTGCTCAGACGTCTCTTGTCAGCAGCTCCTTCCAGCCCTACTCTCAACCCCCTGTTTTCCATGAGGATTTCCCTCCCTCCTGCTCTGGAGCCACAGCTCTGGAGCTCACATTATTTGCTTTCTTGGAGCCTACAGTCTGGAGCCAGGGAGGTTTGTCTGCTTCCCTGGGTTCAGCTAATAAATTGGGATCAGGGGGTCACACAGCAGGGGACTTGGAAGCCTGAGAGCCTCTGACACCACTTTTATTAGTTTTTACTATACATACCATTTCAGGAGCCGGGATGCCATCCCTGTGGGGCCCTACCCATTGCTTAGTAACTAAGATTTTGTAATCTAAGTTTTGACAAGGTCATTTTTTACCTTGGGAGAAGGTGGGGGAGGGAGGACCCCCATGTACATTAATTACACAAACACTGTGGGGACAATGCAAATAGGAACCCATTTCCCTTTTGCATCAGGGATAAAGAATGAAAAATGTTTTTACTATAGGGCTATTACACGGCAAACAGGCCAGGATGTTTTAAATGACACATTGACACAGACCCGCGCTCTCCGTGCAGGTTGGGTGAGTGCATTTCAGCCTTTCCCCTGTCTATTCCTAACAAAACAAAAGTGACCAAACCTGGAGGGAGCCACAGAGCCCTGGTGCCCATGTTACACTAAATGCTCCCATGCCTCTGATGGCAGCATAGGGGTGACCCTGATCCAGCTAAAATTAAGTAACAAAACCTCCACCAGCCTCAGCATCACGGTGACAGTTAACTCCATGCTTAGTCGATCACTGCTGGCACATGGGATATAAATTACCTTTTGGCAAGCTCTAGCCCCAGCAGACAGAGGTGTGAAGAGCCCAGACACCCACTGGCCCTTCATGTCAACTGGAGACATTTTTTTTTTTTCCCTGATATGTTTCTTAGGCTAAGAAGCAGGATGACTGGAAAGCATGGGAAACAAGGAAACACAGCCACTGAGAGCTGGTCAGAGCTGGGACCATTGCACGAGGGTAGGTACAGAGCCAGTGTGCCGAGCCAGGCTTCTCTCGTGTATTTAGAGCTGCTTTTGTCATCCACAGCTTTGCTGTTCAATAACCCCAAGCATATTTTTATTTCTTTTCCTTTCTCTTTTTTTCATCTCCTGCTCTGATAAATTCATTCTGGAAGGAAGGAAAAAGTCCTTTGGTCACTGCTACCTTTCCCTTCCACCCTCTCCCCTGATCCAGAGCTGTGTGAGGTATATGCCTCTGATGTGGTTAGAGCAGGACTGAAGTTAAGTAATGCTTTGAGGTCCTTCAGTATGCATTTTGCTGTCTGTCACCTCAGTGGGCTCCAGCATATGCTTTGAGGTTAAGTCCCAGTGTTTGTGTTTTGGGCCTTTGTTGTGGTTGCTTGATTTGCTCATGATGGCCTTGGCTCTGCCACCCCACCAGCAAATGCAACATTCACAAAGTGGTGACTCAGGCATTTCATCCCCTGGTAGCAACAGTGCCTGGCAGAGGCTCAAAACAGATCAGAGAATGG
Organism: Pezoporus occidentalis; assembly: GCF_034315485.1. Lineage (NCBI taxonomy): Eukaryota > Metazoa > Chordata > Aves > Psittaciformes > Psittacidae > Pezoporus > Pezoporus occidentalis. Next base: position 1,504,724 of record NW_026913252.1, read on the forward strand.
GGCAACAAGTGTCCCCAAGATGGATTTCAGACAAACAGGGAAAAACCTGAAAAAGCAGCAAGAGAAAAAGCCTGAGATTAACTGAAGAGACAGAAAAACAGCTGGAATGTCAAGTGGAGCCTGAAGAGATCAAAAGTAAATCAGCTCGGTGATAGGCAAGGAACTGTGCTGTGCTTTGGAACAGCAATGCTCAAAATATGGCAATTCACTGGCCTGCACAGCTTTTTCCTTCAGTTAAACTCAGCCTCACGTCAAAAGCAGTTGCTTTTCGCTGCCAGCACTGGAAACTCAAAGCAGAACCTACAGATCAAGCTGTTTTCTTCCTGCATCAGGCACCAGCCCTAAAAATAAAATGACCCTGGAGGACTCAAAAAGCTGGCTCGCTTGTTTGGCTGATAGTGTATGAAGCAGGATAGCAAGGCTTGTGCTTGTGCTTCTGCAGTTATATGGGCTCTGTGGGCTTTCAAATAACAAAAATATGTCCCCAGACATGAAGGGAGAACTTCATCCTGACCTGGTTTTACATCATAGTAACAACTTCACCCCTGGAGGAGAAAAGAGTGATCCTCATAACACATCATAGAATCATTGAATCACAGAATGATCTGGGCTGGAAGGGACCTTAAAGCTCATCCAGTTCCAACCCCTGCCACGGGCAGGGACACCTTCCACTAGAGCAGCTTGCTCCAAGCCTCATCCAACCTGGTCTTGAACACTGTGGACATATAAAACTGTAACATCAATGAGCAATCCGAGTACCAGACCACATGTCTGAACTGGAACTCTCAATTTTTCCATAAAAGCAAGACATTATGATTTGCATTATGCATCATCAGTGATGGGTATTTCTACATTAACCGTGTTTCAGGGTTGAATACACGTGAAAGTATCATATATGGACTTACATGAAAAGGTACTCTATAATAAAATGCCAAGTTCACAGAGGGAGGAAGGATGGTCTTGTGCTTAAGTACAGCACTGGAGTCACAAAGCCTGGATCCTGTCCTTGGTATGACCTGTGGTCATCCTGTGAGACCTCAAAAGCAAGACTTAGCTATGTAGTGTGAAATCACTACCGGGTGTACAGCAATTTACATTCAGAGAGCTTTATAGCTCATTTTTGCCTGTTTGATCTCCAGCTCCAACTTTTCTGGCAAAATAGCAATTAGAGCACAAGTGCTGAGCCGGCTCTTTATTGCTGCCCATGCCCTATCAGACTAAGAAAATGATTGTGACTCAGTCACCTAAGCTCCATTCTGTTTATTCATGTGTAAACTGGGAACCACTATAATTGCTTTCTAAGCATTAATAGATTATTCCTCATTGCACTACTACAGAATTCCTACAACAGAGAGAAATAAAACCAACAAGAGCAGCAGACAGCAGCAAACTGCTCAGCACTGTTTGTTTACTTGGTTTTTCTTCTGAGTGCTGAGGTACATGAGAAGTTCTTTCCACTCATGTCCTGACCTCAGTACAGTGTGCCATGGTGTGCTCTGTGACCATCTACACTTCCCTCTATTCAGACATGACTCCATCACAGACATCATGCCACTACATTCCATGGGATGCCTAGCAGGGAGCTCCTGAACACACATCTGTTTATACCACTACCTTATATATTTGCTCAGATCAAGAAATCTTCTATATTTCACTATCATTAGGGGAGCACGATAGTCAGACGGGTATCAGATGATTCATTGATTTCTAGGTGCAGTTACCTTCTTCTAGAACTCCTCTATGCATTTGTCTATCTCCAGCCACTGCTTTCACGCACATTTTCTCTGGTTGCTGAAGTCCTATAACTCTGCATATCTCCCTGCCTGTTACAGCAAGCAACCAGAAAGCAATTGTAACCAACACACTGATTTGTATAAAGAGAAATTAATCCTCTTCCTTCTTGGGGCTGGACTGTCTCAAGTGCAAGATGGATGGATCACCAACTAAAATCCCAAAGCAAATAAGGAACCAAGTCAGAGTGGCAGGAGGTATGTAAAATGGGCAGATGAACTTCACACCCTTCATTATCTCAAGCAACAAAATAAATGCAAATCAGACTACAACACTCAGGCCTGGCGCTCCCTTGGGAAAAAAAACTAACAGCAAAAAAAGGAGCCAAAAAACCCAACCTTTGGAAATCAGTTCTATTGGAGGCGGGAGGTATATACTACAGCTTGGTAATGCAAACAGTCTCCTTTTCCATACTGGGGTATACGCCCACCTCATAACAAACACTGCTTTACAGAGACATAGCTTCAGCTTTGATTTTTATGTTGTTAGGCTAAAATTGTTTTACTATTGTAGTTATTTAGTCACAGGCCAATCAGTCACACAATAGCAACTGCAGAAGATTAACTGTAAATATGGCCTGCATATTTTATTCCTTAAAAATCAGCCTGCTCTCATTTCAGGTAACAACATGGACATGTATTGAAAGGACAAAGGGAACATTCAAAGACAGTAAGCAGGGTCAGCTAGTAAAGGTTCAAACAGGCATTCTCAGCAATCTGTAAGACACTCACAGAATTGTCCCACCCGAAACCCAGAAGTTTCTCATGGTGGAGAAAGTCGTTGGGGGAAAAGACACAAGTGAAAAATGAGCCATTTCTGCTCACAGGCAGCTAAAGCTGAACACTCATGTCTCCTCAGAGAACGTCTGAGTGGAAAATCCAAGTGATCTGGCAGAGACCATTCCAAGACAGAGATACTGAGTCATAAAGCCAAGCCATAGCTACCATGCAGCCCATTCCAGTGCTCCTCAAGTCAATAGGAAAGCTCTAGAACTGGCGCACACAAATTAAATCAAGTTTGCAGCATGGCTGTTATTAGCTCAGCCCCACTGGAGGAGCTGGCAATGAAAAGCTGCTGCTTTCGTGAAGACACTTCCATCGCTGTTATCAGTGCCATTTCTGTCTAAGGATGTCCTGCAAATTCAGACAGGCATCAAACTGAGGAGTGTTCCTTGGACTTTGTTGTTCGAAGAGAAGTGGGGAGAAAACAGTTTCACAGCTGTAGGTTGAGCATGAAAAATGTGGCAGGTGAGAGAAAGAGGGTCACCACACTGAGAGAGTGTCTCTGTTTGACAGGGTATGGGCTTGGTTTGCTGTTACATTATGTGAATTTAGTGCTGGTAAAATGGGGGAAAAAAATGCTGGTCTATTTAAATCCTGGGATGAGGAGCTGCAGCATCTATCACTTAATAGGAAAAAATAATCTCCTTCAGATGAAGCAGCTAACAAAATCTATATAGAGGACAAGCACTAACAGAAATCTGACGTGAAAGCATAAGTTTGGATATAAGAAAAAAGAAGCTCCAGAAGGGACAGTGAGCAAGCCTAATTGACCTCCTGATGCAAAGCACATCTCTTGAAGTCAGACAGCTCTTTCAATAGGGGTAAAAATGACAAAGTATGATTATCTGCCAATTGAGGAAGACAGAGAAGAAACAGAGACAAGACTGTATCTTGTAAGACAAAAGAAAAGCCATAAAGGGAGCCCTTGACCTCCCTCCCTCAGCTCTCAGTTTTGATGCAAGACAGGAAAAGCAAAGGTGGTAACAGCTTCTTGCACTCAGCTCTCACTTAGAAGGACCTTAGGGGGGTAAGTAGAGCACCCAACCATCATCTACAAACAGTGGCATAGTAAACCCTGCTGTAGATGTACTTCCATTAGACACTATGGCAAGTAAGACATTAAATACAAAGGGAGAATGGGAAGAAGAAATTCTTTAATTAACTATACACCAGTGTCAAAAGCCTGGGTAATAAACAAGAGGAAATAGAATTAGTCATTTATGAGCACTAATTTGTACTAGATGCTATTACTGAGCCTTGTAGAATGATCTGCATGACTGAATGTTTAAATCAACGGTTATAATCTACTTAGATAGGGCCCAGGTCTTAGAAGAAAATGAGGAGTGGAAAAGATGGCATTACCTATAACAAGTCACTCATAATTATGACATCCCCTACCATCATGCTAGGAAGCATGGCGACTAACACATAAATTGCTTGCTTATCAGGTTTAGGACGAAAAGATAATCTAACCTGAAGGTCTCCCATATGAGAGGTTGATGCTAACCCCTCTTAGAACTGCTAAATATCCAAGCTCTAATCTGTCAAGGTGGTGGAGAATTCACCACGGGGGGAAAACCTCTACCAACTTACTCTTGACAGAGGAACCAATCATCCAACAAACAGCAGTAACATAACTACAATTAATTACGAGCCAGTCACCCTTGTTACAGGCAACAAGAGCAAACTATGTAAACTAGTAATAATATATACTTGGTGCTCTGAAAAGCTTTCAGCTTTATGAAAACATTAAGGGCAATTCAGTGGAGGGAAAAAGTCTCACTGACCAAGCATGTCCTGAAGATGTTTCTGAAGGTCTTACAAAAAGCCCGAGATGCCACAAACCAATAGTCAAGAGAAGAGATGGTGCTGGTGAAATAACTAATCTACACTAACAGGCTGCAGAAACCTAATAAAAGCTAGGAAAAATACATACCCAGAAGAATAATGCACAAAATAGAGTAAATCTGAAGTTTGTTAGGAATCTTCAAATGCAGTTTGTGCTTAGAGCCAACACTGAAATGCAAAAGACTACTACCAGATGAAGACACTGTCCCACACGACATCCTTGTCTCTAAATTGGAGAGACATCAATTTGATGGATGGACCACTCGGTGGATAAAGAACTGGCTGGATGGCCGCACACAAAGAGCTGTGGTCAATGGCTCAATGTCCGGCTGGAGACCAGGAACGAGTGGTGTCCCTCAGGGATCGGTGTTGGGACCGGTCTTGTTCAACATCTTTGTCGCTGACATGGACAGTGGGATTGAGTGCACCCTCAGCAAGTTTGCCGATGACACCAAGCTGTGTGGTTTGGTTGATACCCTGGAGGGAAGGAATGCCATCCAGAGGGACCTCGACACGCTTGTGAGGTGGGCTGATGCCAACCTCATGGAGTTTAACCATGCCAAGTGCAAGGCCCTACACCTGGGTCGGAGCAATCCCAGGCACAGCTACAGGTTGGGCAGAGAAGAGATTCAGAGCAGCCCTGAGGAGAAGGACTTGGGGGTGCTGGTCAATGAGAAAATGAACATGAGCCGGCTTCAGTGTGTGCTTGCAGCCCAGAAAGCAACCGTATCCTGGGCTGCATCAAAAGCAGTGTGACCAGGAGGGCGAAGGAGGTGATCCTGCTCCTCTGCTCTTGTGAGACCTCACCTGGAGCATTGTGTGCAGTTCTGGTGTCCTCAACATAAAAAGGACATGGAACTGTTGGAACAAGTCCAGAGGAGGCCACGAGGATGATCAGGGCCTGGAGCACCTCCTGTATGGAGACAGGCTGAGGAAGTTGGGGCTGTTCAGCCTGGAGAAGAGAAGCTGAGTGGAGACCTCATAGCAGCCTTCCAGTATCTGAAGGGGGCCTATAGGGATGCTGGAGAGGGACCCTTCATAAGGGACTGGAGTGACAGGACAAGGGGTAACGGGTTAAAACTTAAACAGGGGAAGTTTAGACTGATATAAGGAGGAAATTCTTTCTTGTTAGGGTGGTGAGGCACTGGAATGGGTTGCCCAGGGAGGCTGTGAATGCTCCATCCCTGGCAGTATTAAGGCCAGGTTGGACGAAGCCTTGGGTGAGATGGTTTAGTGTGAAGTGTCCCTGCCCACAGCAGGGGGGTTGGAACTGGATGATCCTAAGGTCCTTTCCAACCCTGACTATTCTATGATTCTAAGACATTTTCAAGATGATACACCCAAGCAATTCCCATCTAAGAGATCCCAAAATGGGAAGCAAACGTTTTCAGCATATCTTGAAAGAAGTAAGATTCAGAAAATTAACTTGATGTTATGCCAATGTCCTAATACAATGAACAGACATATTATCCAGGTACCAACAAAAAGAAACTAACCAAAGGAATCATGTGAACCTCAAAACATGGAAATGGACAAACGTATAAGCAATCACCATGAGTTTATGGAAACTACAGCCTACCAAATCTGTTTCACTTCTGAGATTATAAATGGAGCTAAAAAATAGCTTATGATCAGATTTCTAATAAGTGAAATCAGATTTATACAGAATTGAATGCTACAGAATGGATCAAAATGCATAGGTCTGTTGTACCTTTTGGCTTCGTAATACATGGTACTAACAGGGCTGGGGACTGCAGTGCAGGGGAAGAGCTGACTGCCACCATCAATGATGCAGAGCAGACAAAGACTACCACTTCCATTACAGCAGCACCTCTACTGAGGCTATTTACAGCTTCAGAGCGGATGAATTTTCCAGACATACCAACAGCAAGAATAGTCTGGGCTTAACAAGACTTTACACACATAAGGCACAGTTACTAGCCTAGTTCATTGTCTCCACAATTCCTCCTCCTGAGACACGGACAAACACCTGAGGAATGTAAACATGAAAATAAAACGCCTTCCAGAGGCAGTATTCTTTTCTGAGACCGATTAATAACTATGCTGACTTTTGGTAGATCCCAGTGGTGTCCCATATCCATCCCAATACATCTCTGTTGGTATAGAACAGCCAAGTTTTGCATTTGGTTGAAGTCACACAAATTATTTGCTGCCGTAACCATGCTCATCTCCAAAATATACCCTGAATCTAAGGATCTGACATGCGGTGGGGCCCATATCATTGGTATTGGAAGATCTTCCAGAAACCAAAGCAAAAGCCTGTGTGATACATACAGTGCTCTCTGCTGAAAATCGTGGAGAACAAGAAGTGGCAATTGCTGTTCCCTGATGTTCTAGCATGCACGGCATGCAATGACCTTGACCCTGTTTTTAACCTCTGACATGCCATGCCTTGATGCCAGCCCTGCAGGGTTATGTTAGTTAAAGCTTCAGTGATTATTTTGAAGTGACATATGGAGTGTCAAAGTAAACAGCATCTGTCCAAAGGGCTGCAGTAGGTGATGCTTCACAGAGTATCTCCTGAACATCTGCAGTCATTAAATGCTTAGGGTGAACAAAATTTAATCTTGCAGGCAGTGTTGAATCAGGCAGAGTTCACTGCACACAGGCCCTTGATCTGCTCTGTGCTCCTAGAAAAGAGTGTTGCTTCTCCCTAAGCCCTCTTCCCCCTGAACTTCAGAGCTGTGGAAGCTTGTTTGTTCAAAAAATAAGCATTTAGTAGCTAAATACCCAGTTTGGTAGCATGAAATTGTTTCCCATATCTGAAAGGAGACAACAATCAGGATTTAAAAGTGTGCATCTCTTCCCACCTCTTTTATGGAAGGGGTAGGTTATTTTACCAGAATGGAAGGCTTTTTGGCTGTGTTTGTTTCTTGCAGAACTCAGTAGTGGTATCTTAATAAAATTGGGTTCTTGTGAACCCCAGGCAATCTGAAAAACATCAAGAGATGATGTTACTCAAAAGATGTGACCAATGGGAAAAAGCATGAAGCAAGTGAGAAGTGGGAAAGGCCAGAAACTTATCAACATGTGAAACAGTTGAGTTTGATAGTCAGCAATATTTAAAAGCCCAGTGCAGGGATACAATGCACTCCTTTCCCTCCCACAGAAGGGAGACAAAGCTCAGCAAGTCAATATCAAAGACACAGGTAGAAACCATCTAATTTGCTTGCATTGACACATACTTGGGGTGGGATCCACCATTCCCTCCTTCCTACTTGTGTCATTCCCAGCAGTTTGAATTGACATGACCTGTAGTTTACTCAAATCCCTCATTTTATAAGTATAAGCAGCAGCTCATTTGGGAGCAGTGATGAGCAATTTGAAGGAGACTCTGGCATGAGTACAAACCAACAAAGTAGTCATAGAGTCAAGCCAAGCAGTCAGGAGGCAGACAGGTCTGTAGAGAGGAGATACTGCTTCTTGAAACATGATGGCTGTGAGACTGATACATCAAGCCCTCCTGTAGTACTCAGACCTTACTGTAGGCAGTTTCATGGCTACAGAAAAACAGAACATTGATATGTCCTTTCCAAGGCAGAAAGGGGCAAGGAAATGAAACCCCTTTGTGCTGCATGGCAGGGAAACATTATTACAAAGGGACAATTTTCTCAGAGTCCCAAATATCTGGTAACCCTGATCACTCTGAACAGGGAACAGGTCAGAAGATAAATGTTCAGCCTTCGGCACTTATTACTCAGAGTGCAAGGTTCTCATATGGAGGTTACCATATAATATTGGATTATGGTAATATATTACATTGCATTGCTGATAGGGATTTTTCATAGGTTTTCACATTCATTGCTTAGCTCTCCATAGTTTATATTATTTTCTTCTATCTACCTAATCTATCATGTTTCTCAGGCGCCTATCACTTTGGTATCCTTCTAGAAGCAGTAATGTGTTTCTTACATATGGGACAGATTCACCAGTTACCTGCCAGCACTGCTTCTTTCCCTCTCATACTGTTGGGGAACCCAAAAAAGATGCACCATTGATTTCGTCCTTTGCCAAAAGCTGAGGCTGTTGGTCTGGGACTTGCACGTATTAGGAAATCCATTTGTGCTCGCTGTTCTTACTCAATGTCATTTCCTTTCCCAGCTTCAGAGCAAAAGTCTGCAAATCACCCCAGAAGAGGGTAATTCATTATTTTTTAGTTGACAAAGTTGAGGGTGAGAAGAAAAAAGAGCTGAAACAACAGAAATGTTGATCTCATTCTAAATCACAAGTTACATTTAATTCTCTGTTGCTGTTTGTTTATTGCTCACTAAACTTAAACTGTTCACACAGCTGGCGGGGCAAGTTCAGAGCCATAAATGCCAGCAGGGGTCATAACTGGAGAAAGAACAGAGGATGAACTAATGGTTGGAGTCAAGGCTGGTATATGCCCACAAGTCATATTCTGATGTAAGCATGCAAGACCTTCAACTCTCCTCGGAAAACAGTGATGACACTTCAAAACACCCATCAAATGCACTCTCCTAGATGTGAATTACTGGGAACCACAATGGAATGGCCAGCCCATTGTGGTTGGTAAGCCCATGTCTTACCCCTGGAATTAAATGCTTTTGATTTTGAACATAGTTTGTGTAATTCTATAAAGATTATCAGTGTAGACTTATCCATGTGACAAACCCTGAAGCCACTATTACAGAAGGCCTAACTCTCTCAGCAGAGTAAATCTGGCACCAACTACCACTTTGGAGAGCTACAAAAACTCAGGAAGGAAGAAGAGAGAAAAAAGAAACAGGCTGCGAGAAGGAATGGCAAGTTTATAACATGTGAGTGCATGGGGGATGGGGAAAGAGAAGATGAAATAAAGGCCATGTCAAATGACTCTGCCTTCCCCTCCATTTCGTTTGGAGAGAAGATTAGGTTACTACAGTTCAACAGGACTCAGTTTGCTTATTGCTTTGGGCATTAAGAACTTAATGCAAAAGTAATGAAGTTAAACCTGTGGCATAGATAATGGTCATTAGCAGTCTTCTTTCCCTGTCATAAACCTGACCCTTGTTAACTCCCATTTTATCTTTCTATGCAGATGATTTGAGTGGGGCAGGAAGTATTCTCTATTCTGTCCAATTTGGGAACAAAGTCAGCTAGTGAGCATGCACTGGTATTTCCCAAACTGAAGCCCCTCTCCGCCTCATTACATCCCAGGTTATATTAGGGAATAGGAATTAGGTTGCATAAAGGGAAACATTAGGAAGAAAGAGCAAAATTGGAGCCTTTGACAGAAAAAGCAGAACTTGCAGCAGGGACAAAACCTTCAAGAAGTCAGTTGGGATCGAAGCCTCCTAAAAGGAGCACGTTAGGGAAAAGGCAAGGATTAAAAAGCCTTAGCATGAAACAAAACCTATTTACTGTTTAACCACCTTTATTTCTGTCCTCCACCTCCCAGACACTGGAGCTCTTTCACCACTCATTAATTAAGCTCTTCTAGAGTTTACTGACTGAGGGCAAAACTGCTCTGCAGATAGATCCTTGATAGTTGGTACAGCATTTCTGCCCTCACAAAGGGAATCCTATTACCCAGCTCTGCCAAGGAATATCTCTGGATGAGAGAGATTTGGATAGCTCAATATGAGCAAATATCCTAATTCTTTAGTAGTTATCCAAAACTCCAATATTCTTTCATCAGGAACACAAAAAGAGCACCATTGTAGCTAAAAGGAACCTATTTTTCACAAGTACATGGGAAAAATGCATCCCATTATCACCCAGGCCTGAAAACATGCTCTAGTCCATCTGCTTTTAGAAGCAGGATGACAGCTACTAACTTTTTTATATGTTTGCCTAACAGTAACGATCAGGCTTTTCTCCATAGGAATTACCGGGTGGCATGAAGAAACTCAATGGAAGGTTTCAAATGGAGATGACCACTCCACTGACTACCTAAAATGGCAGAGACCTGTATAGCTACATTGACCTTAAAGGTAAATTAATCAATTTTGGGGTTTCATTGCCAAGTGAATCCAAACATACCAAGAAGGCAGTAATAGAGCCCTCAGGCCAATTCCAAAATTGCACTACCTTCAAAGGAAGGATCATCCGGCCCTCAAAGTGAAAATGCTTCATAATAATATCAGTCATCACAAGAGTTACACCTACATTTGAGTAACAGGGAGTGGATGAGTCACCGCTTGATGAGCAGACAAAAAATGAATTTTTGGGTTACAGTCCCAAAGAATTATCTGTTTCCTGTAAATTCACTCGAAGGGAGGAAAACCACAGGCTAAAATCTCGGCTTGGGGTATTCTGTATTTCATGCTGAAAAGGGGCCTGTACAGGACATTGCTGAACAGACAGCTAAAGCAGTCCAATTTTAAGGTGTAGAAGCCAATATGACTGCTTGAATCATCTCCCAATCTCCTGTTCAGCTTCTCATCTACTTTATTTACACAGACATATGTGATTTTGTTGCCAGCTGGTGATTTGGCAATAAAATGAAATCTGAACCTAATGTGCCTGGAAGATTTGTTTGGAAAAAAATAAACCCAAGATAAAAAAAACCAAACTAAGTAGTACTTGTTTATAGAAACATTACGGTACCTTTGATCCTTTCTTCTGTTCTGCTTCAATATGCTTGAGTAAAAAGAAAATACGCTGTAAATTTCAGAGAGCAGCATGGGGGCTCCTGTGTTTGTGTTGCAAAGACAGGCTGAAGCCTTTAATCAAGACAAACTCCTGTAGGGCAAATTTCCCAATCCAGCATTAGTGCGGTGGTGTTGCTAGGTGGATCCCCATCCGAGCAATCTACAGGTCTTGTAACTTGTCTGACCCACTTCTGTGGCAGGGCAGTCTGCAAAATGATTTGGGCATGGGAGAAGGTGGGGAGACAAGGAGGTGACACACAAGGAATGAAGACTTAAGCTAATAAACATGTAAATATATGGAAAAAACACTCATAAAACTTAGGAATGGCTGAAACACTGAACTACAAATACCAAAGAAATAGAAATATTCTAGAAAATATAGCATCCGTAAGAACGCTTCACATGCGCATGACCCAGTGTAAAAACACGAGTAACCCCCCTAACCTTCCCTATACATACGCATGTCAGACAAATATGTACATGATGCTTTTTAAAAGCTGATATTTATTGTATCTCACATCAAAGCCTGACTGCACATGGTCAGATTCTTATGGAATACAAGCATGCAACAGGCACAGGGGGCAGAAAGGGCATTAAAGCTGCTTGTCTTATAGAAGCCCCAGTTAATAGTGAATACTTTTGTAAATTAAATTGCTGTAACAATTACACTTAAAATCAGAGGTGCAAATTCACCCTTGAGGTCTATCAAGACACCACCTCCATAATTTAGAGCTTTCCAGTGGGATTCAGAGTGTGTATCTTCAGAGGCAAACCGCTGGCTTTTCTAATACTTGTCCAAATTGCATAAGGTGCTGTCCTGGGCTGTGCTACAAACTGAAACGTGCTGAGAATACAATCCAGTATTCAGATACAAATGTATTTTAAAAATACAAGTGTCTTTCCTTTAAAACCCCATTTTCAAGCAGTGTAATGTGTTCCTTTCAGACCAAATCTTGTCTTTTTCCCCAGAACAGCTGTGAATACATTCAGTTGCTTCTGAATTCCCTGTGATCAGACAAATCGTTACAGTTAGAAACTCCTAAATACAAATCAGAACTCCAGAATGGCCAAGAGAAAGCATCCCTTGTTCCACAAGGAGCCTGTGCATGACTGACAAACAGTAAAACAATGTTTAAAATACAAGTTAGAAATCATGACCAGACCCCTGAGATATTGAACATGAACAGCTATACCGTAACACAGCACCCAATGTACTCAGGAGGCATTGAAGAACATGTGGACAAGTGAATATTGTTGTGGCCACTGCAGTGGGGAGGGTTTAATTTAGCTGCCTTCTCACATCCACGTGCTAGAGACAACGTTAGGAAATCCCACCTGATCTGTCTGTGGGGGTATTTCTAAAAAGTCTTCTTCACGGTTCCACGTCTGTGCATGACCAAGGCTTTGAACGCAGATGGTGTTCCATGGAGAGGTGAACTGATTTATATGTTCTTTCAGTTAAGGGGCCACAGCGCAGAGTGGCTGACTGCTATCAGTTCAGAGGGGGCACGAATCTGGGCCTTCTCCAGCTTTGTACAGACAAGTGGAAGCCATATGTGATTTCCTACAGCCATCTAAAGGGAGCAGGAGCTGAAAGGTAACTTCCCCACCCATGTGGAGGAGTTTAGAGCCTGCTGAGAACTTCCTTCAGCCAAATGTTCAGGCTCCCTGCACTGTAGTGATTTGTGCAGCCTTCTCTATCTTTGAAACACGAGCAAGTTATTGTTGTTACACAAAGAAGCTGGCAAAGTGTCATCCCATGATTCAGCATATCAAGAAGCAAAATAGCATAATGCATCATTGTGCCAAAGGGTTGCGCAATGCGGGCTGAAACAGTCCATATAAAAGCACTGTTGTATTGGGATGGAAATGGCTTTTTTCATGGAAAATACCCATCTGCCAAAAAAACCCCATTGTATAACTAATGTTTTATGAGCAGAAGATCCAGAGGCACTGTGACACAGACAGGAAAAGATACTTTGGTTTGCCAGGATGATTTGTTTACAATTGTAACATCTGGTACAGAAAGTTCTGAAAGAGATCCATGAATTGAGAAGAGGAGAAAAGAAGTCCTGCATATGATTTAAACTGCACTGCGAATTGGAGATAATCCATTAGAGTCAATGGAGATAACCTGGCACAAAACTACCCTCAATGAAAGGAGAACCACAGCCAAAGAGCGTCAATGCACAGAGCCCTACTGCCTTTCTTTATAAAGCCCATGGGGAAGTCTGCAAGAGGTCAGATTACTTCAGCTATTTCCATCATTCAACTCTTTTTTCACCCTTATGGCATTGCCCAGCAGGCCGAACCCCAGTAATTCCTCCCCAGGTGCTCTGACAGGGTCAGATACTGTCATCCTAGAGGATGCCAACATTGCACCCCATAAGGGATCAGGCCTTTCGTCTGTTACCTCCATCTGCCTCAGGAAGGGCTCTCCAGTTTGCCAACTGGTTGAGCTGGTCTCCATCAGAAAAGCACCCTCACACCCTTCTTCCCAGCCCTTCCTCCCTTCAGAGAGCATCATTCCTAGAGGAAAGGCTCCAAAAGACTCTTAGGATTTAAAAGAAACATCTAGCTTTTAAAACCAAACCTCAATGAGGTCTTTTTGTTGAAAGAACTGATATCCTTAGAAAGGAAAACTGAGACCAGCAACTCCTTTTGCTGAAAAGCCTGTGGGCTGACATAACAGTGACCAACTCTGCCCACACTTGCCACCAGAAGCCAAAGAGAAAAACCTCTGCACATCATTACCACATCCTCCTGCATCCTTCAGCCATCCAGTCCCATCCTCTACTTTTAACTTAGATAATCGGTTTCCATGCCCTGTCTAACTTCTGTTTTCCCTTTCTGTGTCCTTCTGATTCAGTTTCCTCCCTGCTGGCTCCCTGCTTCCTTGCCCAAAGAGCTGTTTTGGCACCATTTTTTCCAACTTTATTTTCTTTTTATATCTGTTGACTGTTTCAGATGCTATTAATTCTATTTAATAAGATGGGAGACACAGGCAGCGAGGGAGGGCACACTGTTAGTAGTAATGTAAATAGATCAAACTTTCACCCTACACACCTCAAGTTATGAGAACCTGGAAGTAAAGCAGTAGTTAAGGGCCTCAGCCGCTTGTATTGGCAAACCCATCTTTCATAAGCATGCAATTTAGATTTAATAATATGCTTAATGAATGGTAATTAAAAACAAATTGCAATTTAAACACTATTTAATGAGGTTCAACAGTGATGTAATAGATATGTATCTATCAGCAAGTTCAACTTCAATAAATATTTTCTTAATAACAAACTGGCATTTAATTAGTATGGGAAAAACGTTGCTGTTATATCTAAATTAAATTAAAATACACTAAGGGCACTTCCCCACTTAATAGTAAGTGCTAATGAAAAATATTTAAAAAACTTTTTCTCTCCTTCCTTTTTTTTTAAGGGTAATGGTTACAAGAATTAAATAAAAGGAATCTGATTGCAGAATATGAGGGTACGATCCAGCCCTGCACAGAAACAATTAATTGCTTTAAAAATCTCCTAGTGCACAGTATCTCTACTGACATATGCCCATGAGCAGGCAGCCTGGCTGGGACTGGAAGTATCAAGATTGAACAAATGGGATAGTTGACAAAGTCATGCTCAAAATTCCCACCACACCTTCCCCACTCACCTTTTGACGGCATTTCTGGTCCCATCAGCATAACATCTGAGCACCTACCAAAGATTTTAAAATAGAAATAAAGTGTTTTCTTTCTTCCTGCAGAGATAAAGTGTGAATATTTCATGGATCTTTATTTGTTCAGTGGGAGAGGGCAGGAGGAGTTTAGCATTTGGAGTTTAGCATATGTCAACTATTCTGTTTGAAACAGAGGTTTGTGAAATCTTTATTTCTCATAAAAGGTACTTCAGTAGCTTAAGCCCTGATCCTATCTGTCTCCTGTGCTCCCCAGACTCCTTATAGTGCCTGATGCTTTAATTGCTCCAGCACTCATTATGACTTGGACTAAATTCAAATAAAAAATTTTATAGTGAAAAATAGCTTTTAGGAGCACACAAAACAGGGACCCTTAAAACACTGACTATTTTTGATCAAATGGTTGGAACTTTGAAGGATTCATTTTGATAGAGCCTGTGGAAACACAAAATAAAACCTGCATAAATATTTTATAATTCTCTTTCTCTACAGTTCTTTACTGAGTATTTCAGAACAGAAACTGTAAAAATGCCCAACCAAAACATTTTCCTTGCATGTATGATGAGCACTCCTTCTTCTGTGTCTTCACAGCACCCACTGCAAGAGGTCTGGTTCACAGGAAGGATGCAACAATCTGACATATTTACAATATCAATGCAAACAATTCCCTAAGGCAAATAATGACTTTTCAGTGATTCAATCCTCAGAAATTTTGTACATGACGTTTTTGTACAGCAACACGTGTCACATATACAGGTATGGTTTTTTGTCACCACTGACAGCATGTAATGTACCTAATTGCAGACAGAAATGAGCTTATAAGAAAAAAAAAAAGGCACAACATTAAACATAATTTAAATAAAGAAGAAAACCCCACTGGAAAAATGTTTCCCCTGAGCTCACTATGGATTCCTTTTCTTTTCCACAAGTGTAAAAGACTCAAGGGAACTAGGTATTAAAGAGGAAAATTTAGCCCTTAGGTCTGTTCTTCTTGAAGACAACATCAAGAATAGGAGATGATAATCATAAACCTGGTCTCTCTGGATAACTTTCTACTTAATCCCACCAGCAGCTGTTTGGCCCAAACCTCTCCTTCTTCTTTACACATCACAAACAGACTGGAACGAGGACTACTAGTTTTAAATTTCAATTATTTTCTGTTGGACTTAAGAGTGCCAATCTTGGTTTAAAGTGATGGGTCCAACATTTCACAGTATTATTTCATAAAGAAAAAAGATCCAGCCATAGAAAATAGGTAACAGACAAGCAATGTGAGAATGAGTTACTGAATATAGCATATAATATTAAACCATACAAAATCAGAGAGAAATAGCACACATACCCAGCCAACTCACGATTGATCCTGAAAGCTCAGATGTATTAGATGAAGAATGTGAAGGATGTTTTCCTGGCATGTTCCAGCTTCTGCTATGATGCAGATAGCACTTAGCATTAAATAATGCTCCTATGATTCCAGTTTTCAAGCATTTCACAATCCACTGCTAAATATGACATCCTGGGTGAAACAAATGTCTTGATTAAGGACTTATTAACATTGAAACAGAACTGACTTCATGAATTATGACAGGTCCTACTATACACGTCACAATGCATTAGAGCTGAAAGCAAAGATACTGTCCTTGCTTCAGAAAAACACAGCTATTTAGTTAGGGAAATACCCACTCAGAGCAGTAGGCACAGGCAGAGCCTGGTTCCAGCAGGCAGAACAGAAAGTCATATCCAATTCTTTAGTCCCATGTCTCCTAGTGCACAGTGGTTGCTGCTGTGTATCTTACCACACTCCTACTTGAATGGAACAAAAACCATTTAACTTCAATACAATACCTGCTCATCCTACCAAATTAATAGCTAAACCTGTGCTTTGAAGAAGACAATCTTCCTTCACTTTCACCACTTAAACTACTTTCTTAGAAAACAGAAAGAGCCAACAGGGACCTTGGAAAGATGATTTATGATATGGATTATTGGACACTGGTGGAGATGCCCAGTATTGCATCTGGTTTTGATGCCAACAGCCCAGCTACAACACAACCCACAGCTCAGTGTCACCTTGTCCCCAGTACATCCAGTCACCTCATGAAAGTACCCAGTCACAGACAAACTGGAGTTGCCCTCTGAAAAATCCAAGGAAATCTATGGGTTTGACTATGGCAGTACCTGCTGCAGTACCTGTGGTGGGTCAGACGGAACTGGAAGTCAATCAGATTTAGCTTCCTAATCACTTGAAGGCTTTTAAAAATTCCACTTCAGATACAAGAAAAGAAAAAGGAGATGGGAAGCACAGAACCAGGAACTCTGGAAAAGAATTTGTTTAGGGTTGGCTACACCATGCCAAGCTTGCAGTCTTTTTCAGCCAGGACAGCTAATGATCTTACCAAGGGGAGAGCGAACTATCATCACTGATGCCACCAAAGATCTGAAGAGTCAGGAACTATCCCCTCATCCCTGAAGTATTTTCCACCAAAAATAGCAGAGAAATGCTGATTAGGAAGGACAGTGCTTTAACACTCTTGGCTTGTGGTTAGCAGTCTGGCATCTCTGGTGATGCTCAGCACAGGCTAAGACAAACAGGAGGCCCATGCCAAGTTGTTCTGCAGGCAGTGGCCTGTTGCCAGATTGCCATTTTTCACAGAAAGGACACAATACCAAGCAATCTGGATGAGAATGAATAAAAATGTCACCTGTGTTCGCTCCACTTCTAGGGCTCCTGCAGTATTGTTCTCCTCATGCGCAATACAATTCCAATTGATCCAACAGACACATCAAAAGATGCTGCTCAGGACCCTATTGGTCACTCTTCCAACCTTGACAGGGAACTCACATCAAACTGCTGCATCTTACAGCAGTGATTAAAAAGGGTTCATTTCTTTCATGAGCTGAGGATGGTTTATTTTTTGCCTACTAGAAATTTGTCTCTTTCTTTCACCCAGCAAAAAAGCACAAGAATGAGACAATGAGACAGCATGAAAAAGAAATATGCTTCACAGAAATAGCAAGCCATCAGATTTGCACATTGCTGGAGACGCAAAAGCAAAGATGATTGAGAAAAGGCTGCAAAGCCAAAAAAGCACTGACAAGATTCATCTGCCATCTGCAAGAAAGAAAGGAGAAAACAGAAATAAACACAGGCAGGAGGAGGCAAGAGGAATGAACATGGCTTGTTACCATGGGGCACCTTCCACTGACTGAACTCTAAAGACTTTACCAATAGGGACATGGGTTTTGAAACAGAGTCTATGGAATTTTTGTCCTCAGTAACTGTGTCTGAATGTGCACAGTGAGACAGCTTCATCTTGGGCCCCCACACAGGAAAAGCATACATGAGGAAGCCCAGGAGCATACGAATCATGGCTGGCTTTTACGTGTTTCCCTGGAGAGGGGCCTCCATGTTTGACTGGCCATTTGCACACCATCTGCACGTGCTGTTAGGGCATGAAGTTGGAATAGCCAGTTGTTCAAGGTAAAGAGGATCTTTGTTTTTCCTAGTTAGACTGAGTTCAAAATACTAAACACTCCTTGAGAATTGTTCAGCCTCCTCATCTCCTAAAGACAGCAACAGGCCTTGAAGTATTGAGCAACATGCAGAAAATCCCAGACAAATGGGCTGTGCCAGCTGGTACTAATGGGAAAGAGTGGTAGGGAGCTGGGGAAAGAGTAAAACTCCTTCATCCTCTCAGTGCATTCTTGCCAACAGCTACTGATACAATCTAATTCTAAACACAACCATCAAGACTAGATTTTCATGCTTGGAGAGAGATGAGGAACAGCTTCCAACAAGTCTCCATGAGCCATCATAATGAAGAAACTCTAAATATCAGATACAGAAAAACACAAGCTGGCAACAGGGAAGAGCACTGCATTCCTCAT
Source organism: Pezoporus occidentalis (assembly GCF_034315485.1). Taxonomy (NCBI): domain Eukaryota; kingdom Metazoa; phylum Chordata; class Aves; order Psittaciformes; family Psittacidae; genus Pezoporus; species Pezoporus occidentalis. The sequence continues at coordinate 1,523,340 of NW_026913252.1, forward strand.
CTACTGTTGTGCAGGGAACAGAGGTGCTGGATAGTTAAGATTATGAGCTTTCTTCCTCATTTCCTCTCAGGGGGTTCCGCATCCTCTCTGGTGCTTTGACAGGCAACTCCTTGAGCAATAAATGAATTTGTGCCTTAGGAAAATAAATCGGAGAATTCCACAAGATCTCTGTATTTTGAAAGTTGAAGAATGTCCCAAAGAATAAGAACAAACAGCACTGGAAGAAGCCATGCCCCTTTTCTGCCATCCCCCAAGCCAGGATTCACACTCCATCAGCCATCTCTGAACATTATTTGGTAACCCCTGACTGAAAAGAAATCCTCAGTAGAGATTCCCCCACCAGAAACCACATGAATGGGAGTTACAGGGAAGATGCCTCAAACACAGCTGTACTCAACACCAGCTTGCTCTGTGACCTGATGATTTACCTGGCTCCAGCCTGTGAGAGGAAGATCATGCTGTGGTTTGCCACCTCACTGCCACAGCGAGTCACAGTACCACACCAACACTGTCCTACCCAGAGGGGAAGAGTAGGACTGGCAGCACAACAGCAGACCTGGATTCAACATCCAAGTGCACTGCACAAACCAGACGTGATACAGCTCTCAAAAGGGGGCTGCAGAAAGAAGTTACCATAAAGTTTCCATTCCAAAGCACTAAAATCTTACATTTGCTTATTAAATTTCAGATGGGGCCCCAGGCAATTGAACAGAGCACCGGTCTAGCTACTGCATTTTGCTTTCCTTGCTGCTACTGACATACAGCCATAACTTACATAAATAAACTGCAGAGCCTAGGAGTTTAATCTTGGATAACCATTCCTTCCACCTATGGCTTTCAGGGTAAAACTGACATCACATTTCAGGTTTGGGTTTTTGTTTTATTATTTTCTTTCTTTTCTTTTAAAAGCATTACGGGAATGTGTAACAAAAGAAGAATAGCATATCCTCTGTTTAAGAGCCCCTGATTCAGACCAGTTGAGACAATAGCAGGATTCTCATGTATTTTGTAGGCATTTAATAATAATGCAATGAGTCCAGTTGGAAAGTCATTACCCTCAGGGGCCTGCTGGGAATCTGTGCGCTCCCTGCTCACTGGTGCTTTCACATGGCTGCAAGCACAGAGGTGTGCCATGCCTGCATCCCAAGAAATCCCCTGGGGTCTGAAGCTCAGACCTGCAGCCTGAGTTAGCCACATACAACAGGAGCTGGGTGCTGTGTTAGGGCTCTGCTCCTATGTGATTGCTGAAAATGGGATCTGAGATGACAAAAGTTGTTGTAGTTCATACTCTTTGGCAATCATTTCAGATGGCACAGACTTGAAAGCCCTGATCCCCTCTCATGGGCTGGTTCCATAATGCTCAGCACAGGGAGGAAGGTGATTTTTTCTAAAAAGCTCAATAAAGATAGGATCTCCCATAAACTGGGCTTGAGGGGCTCAAGGAGTTGCCAGCCCTAAGTCCTCACAACCTGTCAGCTCTCAGAAAGGCTTCAGATTGGTTTGGAAATAATGGAAAAAATAATAAGAAATATAGTGGACTTTTTTATTTGCCTTTTGATTTTGGAACCTAGAACATAAATAACCACCTCATGTTTCAAGCTCTCTTCCATCACACTGTGAAGACTAGAGATATGTGGGGTTTGCACCTCTAGAAAGAAGAAATGTGCTGGGGTTTATATTTGTTTGTATACTAAAAGTGAGAGTTCAAGGAAATAGCAAGATTACAAGAGCTCAGGCTTTAAAAGACCCCCTAGGCATTACTGGAAAGATTCACAGTAGTATTACCAGGCTCAGTACCTTTGTACTATTCCTCCAAGTATGACAGTGTCCACTCACAGCCGAGGATCTCCTCCCTTAGGCAGCACTAGAGAAAAAGGGTTAAACAGTGACAAGGAGAAACCAACAAGCTTGTAAAACATGTAGTAACCAAGCAGGGTAACAGCACTCGGCTGTTTTTGCAACACCCCCCCCCCCCCCAAATTACACTGCATAAGTCATGTATTAGCCATTCTTCAGCATTTGCTAATTCCAAAGGTTTACCCTGGCCACTCAAAACCAGAAACAGCCCATCTCAGACAAACAACAGGAGCGGCGCATGCTGGACTCAAGCAGCAGTAAAGAGCTAAAGCATATGCTTAACTGATGAACAGGAACACACGTGCTTAAAAAATTAAGCATAGGATAAAACATATTGCTGCATTGAGACCAGATGAATTCCGTAGTTAGTTTATTGTTATCAATACTACGATCATCACTACTACTGAGCAGACAACAGACCATGGTAAAGCTGTCTAGCCTTTTTCAGAACTGTTTGTGCAGTTTATCCAGCCTTTGCTAGCATTTACACATCCTAAAGTCATGATTCAGAAGACCAAGATCAGCGACTACCCAGCCTGTTAGACGAAGCTGAGGTCTAGTGACTAACTGCACCCAGGAATGGCTTTGATAAGCTCTGGTACCTTAAGAAAATGGTGCTAAGCACTAAATGATGGAGAAGAATGTGTCACACGTAAATACTAGTGGGAATATTTGGATATGCAGAGCAGGAAATGAGGGGAGTTCAAGCATTCCTATTCTGTTTGCTTTTTGTTTGCTTTTAAACACGACGTTCCTGCTGCAGAGAGGTGGTTAAGAGCAGATGTTGGCATTTGAAATTTTTTTTTAATTCAAAATACTAATACTGGCTAATATTACAAAAGAGGAGAGGACGGTGCTCCTTGGGAGAGGTTTATTCTTTACTCTTTTTTAACCAATGGGAATTTCAGATGTTCAGGAACTGTGGCTGTAACAGATCTGTGTTTTTATTAAATTACCCTTTTCCTAAAGGAGATTACAACATGGCACGTGGTGTCTTTCAAACCAGACACCTGTAGGCAGAATCAGAAGCTTCACAACTCCCACAGCTGAGGTTCCCAGGGGTTGGGGAGGTGGTGAGGAATTGTTCAGCTCAGACCCAGGGAAAGCTGTCAACCTCATCAGCAGTGTTATCAAGGCCTCTCCAGATCTCAATGGCTTTCCTGTCTGCATATTTTTATATGTATGTATATTTATTTATTTATGTATTTTATTTTAAGGCTAGTTCCAACAGGAAAAAGGTAATAGAAGAGGGAGAATTTCCTGTGACAGGGGACCAGGGAGAAAAAAAGGAAAAGAAAAGCAAGCCCATTAAATAAAATGAGGCTGGACAAAGGCCTTTGTGAAACTGAAATGAGGCCGAGATGCCCCAGGTGCAGCACGGGTCAACCGTCCTTCTTCCAGCTCTGCGTTGGAAATGTGCCCAGCTTTTGTCAAAGGTCCCAAAGCCACAGCAGAAGGCTCAAGATGTTGCCTGGCCTTGGGCTACGCACTTGGCTGCTGCAGCAGCAGTGACCTCTGTTCCTGACACGGGGCTGCACCAGTGTTTGGTTTTCACCAGTTCTTCCTCCTCACAGGCAGAAGGACGGCTCAGCAGTCGGGGTTTGCAGCCTGACATTTGGGCATCCAACAGTTTCTGTTCACAAGCAAAACTCTATTTAGCAAATGGATTTCAGCCCATTGCTCACACTGGTTTCCCACGGCTGGAAGCTTCAGGAGGCTGTAGTATTCCAGGGCTGGAATATAGCTGCAGAGCATGCTGCAAAGGCAGTATACATCTGATCCTATCCTTCATGGACCAGGACCAGAGTAGGGCACTGTAGACTCCACGTACAATGACAAGCTTCTCCAATGAGCATCCCAACAAGAACAGAAAAGTGGAATCGGATGTGGACCCTTGACAATGCTTCGTCTATTCTCACAAACAAACACCAGCTCATTTTCTTCATGTTCCCCAAACTATCTACAAAATGTCAATGATCTCTGAGCAGAGTGGACAAACAAGTGGAATTGCATAATGCTAGTCCCATCACTAGCCATCCTGCTTTTTAAGCCTGTTACCTTCATTTTAATGGACAATGGAGCAGTGAAAGGGCCCTGTTTAAGAGGCATGGAGCAGCACAAGGAATCACTCCTCCACATATTTAAAGAAGCAAATAAAACACATCAGCCTTCTCCAGAATCAGTGCTTGCTGATAACAGCAGACCACTGGCAAGAGACGCATGCTGCTATTAATGCTTCCTTTTAAATTCTTATTATTGTGAATTACCACAGCACCTGTGGATTCCCTTCATGGGACACTGACCCACAGTGACAGAACACCCTGCAGAGCCAGCACAGATGGCTCTTGAACCAGGGAGTCTGCACTCCAAGCCAAAAGCTGACAGATGATGTTACAGACAAGGGGGGTTCCATGGAAACCACTAATGTTCATAGACTCACAGCCTGGTTTGGGTTGGAAGGGACCTTAAAGCTCACCCAGTTCCAGCCCCTGCCACGGGCAGGGACCCCTTCCACTAGAGCAGCTTGCTCCAAGCCCCTGTGTCCAACCTGGCCTTGAACACTGCCAGGGATGGGGCAGCCACAGCTTCTCTGGGCACCCTGTGCCAGCGCCTCAGCACCCTCCCAGGGAAGAGCTTCTGCCTAAGAGCTCATCTCAATCTCACCCCATTCATTGAAGAGCAGATCTATGGGGAATTGCCTTCTTTTAGGTGCTGAAAATTATCTGACAGCTGGTCATCTGCAAGGGGACATGAGGGAGACAGATGTGGTGTAAGCAGGTAGGTCTCCACAGCATCAGGTAAGGGACAGAAGTTGAATTTGGGTGAGCAGAGTAAATTACCATGAGATACAGTGTAGAAAATGAAAGGACAATGACAAAAAGCATGATCCTTTGAGCCTCAAAGAAATGATGGGGAGTGCCTGTTTCTACCTCTGCTTTCTTTACGTACTGCTGAATTGCTCCCTCCTGAGAGGCCTCATCCCTAGTGCTCGTAAAAATACCCCCAAGAAAGTAGCTGTGTTCTCTCCAACATTTGTGCCCTCCCTTTTCAGCTGAAATTAAGCAATGGAAAACAGGACAACTTTTCCAGCAAACACGATTTTACAGCACAGCCTCATCCCTCCTCCTTCTTCTCCTGTAACAACAGTGTTTTTGTTTGTTTAAATGGGAAAAACAAACAAAGGAACACGTTCCACAATGCATGCTCCTATCCCTCACCCACAGGAACACTCCTAAAACGCAAGGTTTACAGTTTGATGCTTGAGAATTCCCTTTCATGTCAGTACCCACACTGAAACCTCGGCAGGGCAAAGTGCCTGAACCAGAACCCACGCCCCAAACTTCCTCCTCCTTCCCTCTTGCTAAATGCTGCCTCACCCTCCAAAAAGCCCCCCATGGAGAAAAAAAAACCCAAAGCTCATAAATGGACATAAATGACAAAGCAGAGCATTTCTATGATCCTTCCCCTGCACCAACCTGCTCCTTGTAAGATGCGGAAGTCTCACTGATGAACAAGCAGCAATGCTAAGGCTGGTCCTGAAAGTAGGTATTACATGTGCCAACAGGCATGTCATTGTACGTACCATTACTGCTGACCTGCTGCTCAGAGCTCCTAACTCTCACATTGCTTTGGCAGCAGTCACTGTGGCCAGTTCCACTTCAAAGTGCTTTCAGAATCACAGTAAGTGCTCTCTCTAATTACTACTTGTTTCCAGTATGTTTTTAATCATCGTCATTAAGAGACTGAACACGACCCACTGAGATACAGAAGTGTAAACATGAGCAATAATTATTCCAACCTCTTCATTGGCTTCAGGTAATGATCACATTCTAAAAGCTGCTGCTCAGTTTATGATGGTCTGGTTTAGAATCACATTTTTCTGGGTGTTTTTGGTTAAGGCCACCTAAAGGTTAAGGTCTATAGAGGAGGGGAAAACATGTTTTAAAGTTATTTTAAAGGCTTTTAGTTATTTAAAGTCAATGCCTGTGACCTGTTAAGAATCAGCATAGATGAAGACATCTGCCTTATGCTATTCCAGAGTAAACAGATCTGCTGCAGAACTGTAAGTCAACTTGAAGTTGGAATTTCGGTTTAATTTATGGTAGACATGCCACTGGCATTTCTCCTTGTAGAAATGGTCACGTTAGTTTTACTCAAGCTAACATGGTGCTAGGAGCACTCTGAATGCAGCAGCTCAAACAGATGTGCTAATATTTGGCCTAGTTTTTAAGAAACAAGTGGGAGAGGAAGGGAGAGCTTGCCGTTAAGACCACCGGTTACTGCCATGCTCCCAAACATCCCGTGTAATACGGTGTCCTTTATTATACCCTTACCTCCCACCTCCCATATGCAAAGTATAGAGGGTACAGTTTTCTCTATATAATCTTGTAGTTACTGGTGACGTTTCTGGCCACTCAGCTGACACCCCTAGGTTATGTGGAGATAAATAATACATGCTCAGAGCTCACGCGTGTGCCTGACTGCAATCCCAGCATAGGTGCAGTCACCCCATGCTCGCATGTTCTAGGACTGTCCCAGATTTAGCCATTTAACCACAGACACATCTATCCCATTAACAGAGACCTAGAGCCTCCCAAAATCCTTAGAAAAAACTCGAAGGCTTAAACACAAGGAAATGCTACCCAAGTGCTTGACGATGTGTGGTAAGTGGCTGTAAACACCACTTAATGCACAGCAAGTATGAATTTGAGCCAGTTGTTCCTCCTTGAAAGTTAAAGTAACATAAAAGACCTCACATCTCCCATGGATGCAAGCAGTGAATGTCTGGTTTTCAGTGCCTAACCCTAAGCTACAATATCCCCTGAGCAAAACTGTTTAAATTCTTTCCACTGAGAGGAATGTTGTGTTTGGGGTTCTGTTGTTTCACTACCGCCTTATTCGTGTTTGAAAATACATTTTTCCTTGTTTTCCAGTTAAATGCCAGAAACAGAAAATCACTGTTGATGTGGGAATAAAACCTCTTAGGTTGGGGTTGGTTTTATTGGTATTGGTTAAAGAAACCCTCTGGTCACTGGGAAGTTGGAAATAAATGTATTTGCAAAATACCTTCTGGAGACTTTCTGATGCCCTTCCATCAGTCCTGCTCCAGCTCATCCTTGGCTCTGATGTGGTGCCCCTGGATGACCCAGTGACACAATATTCTGTGCCGCCATGCCCTGGTTGTTGAGATAATAGGAATTCTAGTCTCCAAACCAATGATTTTTCATCACAAAAACGGCAGTTCATCGGATCAGAGGTTACTGCAGAAATATATTTGCTGTGAATAATTACAGCTTTTGTGTGAAGTATTTCTGCAGTTCAAGATGGAGATTCCAGCAAAAACCAAATAAAACAACACTCAATCATCACAACCATAATAGTAATAATAACCCCCCCCCCCCCAAACAGGCTATTTCAGACTATACCAAGGCTTTGTTTTTTCACAAGTATCTGACATAAATAGCGAGCCAAGTTTTGCTCACAGCCACAGAGGTGGATGTTCACGGAGAGCCTGCTAACACCTCCCACCATTCACGCCCCAACATCTAATACGTGAATGGAACCGTTAGGCACGCACTGCAAAGAGGCTGACACCCACTTCCATGGGCGCAGTCCAAGGCATGTCCCAAAGTGCTGCACGAAGCTGGCAGAGGTGCAGAGGGCTCCCGCCAGCCCCTCTGCCCACCGGCCATCTGCATCCACACATGGAGAGGGGAAGAAAGGAAGGCTCCACCCTGTTCCCAGAGGATGGGTGCAGCCCCTTTTCCCAAGTGAAAGGAGCTAAGCCAGGCTCACAGTCTTCAATTCATAAGTGTTCATCTATGAAATTGGATTCCCACCCCTCTCCACTAAGAATCTGCTAATTCCACGAAGCACAAGATGTCAGGATTTTTGCCAATAAGAGCACAGCTGTCAAAATCTCATCCTTGGAAAGAATCCCAGATAGACACATGTTTTACCCCAGCCAAAATGGTCAAACTTTGCAGAGAAACATTCAGCGAGGAAAAAGTTTCCATATTGTCACTGCAATAGCTTGGGATTACTCACAGCCAGACAACGGGGATGCAGAGTTTTAATAGCGAAACCACTAAAAGCAACAGGCATCTTGCTATTGACAGCACTAAGAACAGATTCAGTGCCTTTGGCACAAGATCATCAAAAGCATCATAGCAGGAAAGGAAGTAAGCTTGTTTGGATTTGGGAGACAACAAATAAAAGGGAAAATATGCTTGCAATTTGCTATTTCTATAATATGTTTTTCTAAACATCTTCAGCACTTTCGCCTGGTATTTCCAGTGGGAGTCTGAGCAGCTTTGGGTTTATCCTGTCCTTGGGTTCATGGTCTTTCATGCCTATCTGAAATCCAAGCCTAAGAGACTTGGCTGAACTTGCCACCAGTGCACCAGGAAGGATGCAGAAAGCTTCCCATCTGGATTATCCCAGGGACCAGACACCCACAGCCCAGCACTGGCTGGGCACTGCCATGAACACACTTGCATGGAGCAGGAGCCCAGCCAGAACTGAGCAGCATTGCCAATCCCCCCAATCCCCCATTGCCAATCCCCCATTGCCAATCTCCCCCAAACATGAGATGTGAAGAGGACAAATGTTCATGAAGGCAAAGACAGCAGAGGAACAGCAACTCCTCAATCCCTCAGGCAGATGGGACCTGACTGTGATGCCTTCCTTAGCCCGGCCCAACTTGCGTGAGAGCAGCAGTCAGGCAGCAAGAGGTGAACTCCTGCAGCTGAGGGGGTGAGGAGGAGAGGTGGCATCAGAAACAGCAATCATTATCCTCTTTACTGGAAAACGTTTATCTGAGTGGCCAAATTCAGTGCTGCTCCAGATCTTTATGAGATTTATGAGGCTTAAGAAAAAAAATTACTAAGAAGACATAAAACTTCAGTGGTTTGAAATGGAAATGTTTGCAAGGGACTTGGGATCAGCTGGTTTCAATTGCAGCCCTGTCTGAAGCAGGGAGGGCTTCACTTCAGGGCTAAGGACCTCAAACCTCTCCTGATCTGAACCTCCAAAGACAGCTAGAGATTAAAGCTGACTAGAGAGCCAGTGCTCCATCATTGGGAGGAGCTGTGGTACCTCAGATAAAGGAAAAACATTGATAATGGAGATGATGAGGAGCACATGGCAGAAACACTCAGGTCTTCTTGTGTGAACTAGTGCAGTCCTGCAGGGCCAGTCCTGAGCTCAAGCTAATAATATCTGTCGAATCTAAGCTGCTTCCTGATCCTGCACCACCCACCCCAGCATCCTGGTTCTGCAGGGCTTGTTACATTGCATGGAAAGTTAAACCCAAGCTGGCTTCCTGCATTGACACACCGCTGGGAGCAATACAACCCTAACTCCAAGCACATGGAGCTCTGGGGAGCACAGGACATGGACATGGACATGGACATGGACATGGACATGGCTCTGCATCTTATCCCTGGTGTTCTCAGCACAGGACTGGTTCCCAACAGAGGCACATGAACAACTCTGTACCCTGCTCCCTGTTCCCCCTGGGTTCATAGGGAAATCCCTCCTGGTGCTCACAAAGCACACTGCTCCAGACTCAGCCTCTGCCTTCATCAGTGTAATCCCAAACTCTCAACTTTGTGGAGAAATCTCCAGGCTAAATTTGACCCAGTGCAAAACAGAAACTGAATTCCCCTCCAAGCATAACAGACAGGACAACAAAACACTTAGAAAATGTTGTTTTTCCCATATCAGAAGCCCGAAACCACATTACACACATGTCTTAATGAGCGTAATAAGCTTTAACTTAACAGCCTCTGAACTGAGCTCATCATCCACTTAGAGTGATATTCCCTTCAGTGCCTTGTAGGGCATGTTGGGATAGGTTGGGCAATGTTTAACACCTTTGTATTTGCCAGCATTTGTTCCTGGCTCCGCAACAAACACAAAACACGCTGGAGCTTTCCAAGGGGTATCAGGGGAGGTCCACGCCTCCTACCCTAACAGGATGCTTAATTACATTGGGCTCCAGTGGGATTCACACCGAGCAACTCCACTGGCAAACAGATCTGAAGGTGTGTGTGGTTCCTTCCACCTCTCTCCTCTCCCTCAGTTAACAGAGAATATTTCCTTCCCTTCCTCCTCCTATCTCCTGTCCCGCTGACCAGGCACTGAGCTGCCTGGCTCACCTGGCTGGCAGAGCCTCACTCACAATCACTAAGCTGTTCATAATCCTTTTCACTGGGACTGCCTTTAATCCTGTGTAATTGAAAATATCAAACGCTGTGGTCTAATACGTAGGAAACTCCTTTTTATGTAAAGCCCTGGAGACTACAATGAGAGCACTGCTGTTGACATGGGTTTTCCCACAGTGGATCAGCCCAAGACCCTGCCTTTGCACTGGCTCATGCTCTGAGATGCCACATCCCAAAACGCACTTGTCAGTATTTAGTGTTGCTGTCTGAGGAGACAGTTTTGCATCATTCTGCTCAGCCATTGTTTATGGCTCAATGTGTGATTTTTGGCTCGCTTTCCCTAGCTTGCAAATTACTTACGGCACTTACTTGTGTACTGATGTTCAGAAAATCATCTTGGTCTGTTTCAGACACCCAACTTTACAGCCTGGTGTGATAGCATCTTGCAGGAGGGAAGTCCACAAATTTACCTTATTATGTATAAAGACACATTTATTTGTTAGTATTAACATCAGCATTATCTTTGTAAGATCTCTTACCAGACGAGTATGATTACAAACCTTTTCTGGCCTCAAACCTGTTTACTCAGGTAGTTTCACTCAGCAATTAGGTTTTGAAACACAGAAACAAACTTCTCAGTCTACTTCTAGCAGAAATTAGGAGCATATCACAGGCTAAGACAGTGATCTGAGCAAGATTTCTATACAACTGGCCAAACATACTGCTTCAAAATCTGTAAGCACAAATTTTGACAAAGAAATGCAAATGTAGGTCTAGTTTGGAATACACTGAATTTTGTTTTCATCAGCAGCATCAATGTAAACTCGTCTGGAAGGAAAGACAGTTCTGGCTCTTATCTACTAACTCACTGCAGGACATGAAACTTATGTGGTTTACTCCCAAGCAGTTCAGTGCCCATCAGGCTGTAGCTGTAGCTATGGTCCTGCTGCAGTTTGCCCAAGAAAGTAAATGACTAAGGGGTGTTTACCAAGACTTGATCTATCAAGACTCTTTTTCCCCAGGACTCCCTTTCCATTCTCCCTTCTTGTGATTTCAAAAAGAGAGTTTACTGTTAATGACACACTACTGCAATTAGCTGTCATCTGCAGGGCACTGAACAGGTCACTGCTTTTCGTTACCAGAAGCCCCAAATCAAATCAAGGTCCATTGTCTTCAGTGCCTAACAGGGCATCCCCTGGTCTGAGAAACCACCAACATTTTTTTCCTTTCCAGAGAAATATGGAGAAAACAGGCTTTGATTTAAATATATATATATAATATATATATATATATATTTTTTTTTTTTACCTTTGGCTCTATTCAGCTTTCTCAGGTAAACACTTCCCATGAACAACTCTCAGCCAGCAGATTGCTTGCAAACTCCTCACATTGATTATTGACCAAAGCACAAGTTGTGATCCATGACCTGTGCTGCATGACTGCTCATGTAAGTCCCACGGAGCTGCTTCTGTTCCCAGCTTGCAAGAGTGATTGCATGGACTTGAAAGGAGGGTTTCGGTAGTGCACAAGCAATCATTTTCATCAGTACTGTTGATTATTTTATCTTCTTTTCCATGAACATCCATAAAAAGAAAACTAATGACGATATGAATTAACTAGATAAGGGATAAATGTGACTACAGAAGTTTTTGCCCTTAATTTCCAGTGAAAATACTCACAATTGTTCTCACTGGCATTCCTCACAAGGTGAAGTGTTACCCAGCCAAACGAATGGAGCTCAGTGTGAATTTCTGGGGTTTACTCATATGTGGTTTTATTTATATTGTTCAGACGTTTAAAAATTAGAGAGCTCTTCCCTGATAAAGCCACAGTCAGGTTTTTATGCACACTTATATTTACCTGACTATAAACTCCTGATATTGAGTGATAACTTCTTTATCTGTCAAATACTGCAGTCATGAACAGTGATGTATTTAGATATAGGGAAGACTATATGACAGCTATAGTCAGCTACAGGAAAGACCTTGCAATTTAGATTTTTAAAAAATTAAACATGTTCTTATAATCAAATTTAGCCTTTATTAACTGTTCTGTATTTACCTGGATGTTTTTCAGTCCATTAACTAAATGCCCGTGCTTTAACCAATTAGCTAATGAGCAGTGTCATTAGGAAGAGAAGGTAATTTTCCAGAAACCTGAGAAACTGTGAATACCAGATAACAAATCAAAATAAATCATCCAACTTCAACCCCCTCTCTTGGTGTTTGTTAACACACAGGATTGCAAACATTCCCTCCAGTATTATTCTTTCTCCCTTTATTTCCAGCTCAGACGGATATGTAGCCCAGGTCACTGTAATATCCAGCACTCCACCATGTTTTGCCTGAAATTTCCAGTAAGGCATGCAGCTCTTTTTGGCTTTCTACAGACATCAGCTACTAAGTCTTTCAGGTCTCTCTTTAAATCTCAGCCTTTAATACTGATGGATATCACAGGACATATATAGGTATACTGCTATAGCTCTCTTTAACCAACCAGAAACAAAGCATGACAATATGGCACTGCCCCTCTGGGGAACAGGCTGCTATAAAGAAGAGGTATTTGGCCTTGAAAGTACTGTTGATTTTTTCCAAATTTTTCAAGATCACCAGGACATGCATAGAGGGGGAAAAAAATAAAAAAGGGGAAGAGAAAGAGGAACTGCTTGTAAATGTAGAAAGATACTTCTTAAGACGTCATTCAAGGGATATCTGGTTTCACTGGTCAAGTGCAGTTTGTCTAATCTGACTTTGAAATCATTGTTCCCCCCCTTAAATATCTCGATTGTATGAGAATATATGAGTCTTAGGAGGCTGGCAGGGTGAAGAGAGGAAGAGAAGGAGGGAGACAGAAAGTCAACAGATCAATAAAAGCACTTTAGGATAATGGCTCTACCTCGAACAGACCAGGTCTGGATTCCAGGCCAGCCCAGCACTGCCAGGAAATGTGCATTTGCATGAAGGAAATTATTTGCATGAATATAATTAAACCCACAGCACCATGGCAAAAGGTGAGGTTCTGGTTCTCTCCCCATCCTGTTTCAGGGGAACATCTCCCTTCCTGCTCATCCTTGATCACACCCAGTGTCCTGACTGGAGTCAGCAGGACCAGAGACAGGAAGCCTGGCCAAACTGAAGATGTTGGTTTGCAGCCTGCTGTAAAAAAAGGCAGTGAAAGAAAGCATTAGGACAGAGTGGAGTGAAAAGAGAGGGGCGCAGAGGTGTATGCATACTGGTTCCCCCTCTAGCCCTTTCTTTTTCATGCTGGGCAGTTAGATGGAAACAACAAAGTGCCTTAGTCAAGTCAGAGCTGATCTTTCAGGAGTTAGTGCCAACAGACTGCATACGGCCACCATCTGCAAAAGGCTTCCCAATTCGATGGAATTTTATTACAGTAAGGGCCCCATTTACTGCCAAAAATTTGCAGTGAAACAAACCACACATTTAAACATCTTTTGTTTCATTAAAATACTTTTATTAAATAACCCCCAACCATTCCATTCCACTTTCTATCTCTTGCCCTCACCCCAGACATGAGAGAGCATCCATGAGCAACAGATAGCTTCACCAAGCACACACATGATGCACATGCCAGGAAAGTTCTCCCCGCTTTTTATATTGCTCCAGAGTATCCAACTATCATGGTGACCCACACAAAAAAAGACCATCCCCCTTCTTGCATCCCAGACAGATGAAGAACTAGTAAGCAGCAAACAAGTAGGCTTCCCAATCCGTGCTGTGTAGCCAACCAGTCAGGCAAGGCTGCCCATGGGCAAGGAAACATAAAAAGTCATGAAAAGAAGCGTGCTTTCTTGCTGTACACTTACAACCTGCCGTTAAAAGGACTCAAGCCTGCTTCCAGATAGCCCAGAGCTTGGGGCTGTTCAGGAGTTTTTAAGAACTTATTTGAAATCCATAACCTTGTGACTGTGGCACAAAGTCTCGGAAGTGGAAGAACTGGGACCAGAGTAGACAAAATAGTTAACCCAAATGGAACAGAATATTTATACTAAAATAAGTGTTTCTCTATGGGTTGTGGGTCACTGTCAAGGTTTAATGTATACTTTTGGGCAGGGGGATTGCTTTAGAAGCTGTCAGTACTTGTAGAGGAATATTTCCCTTCCCCCATTGGTACAATAAAAATGGTCACACAAATAGATGGACCTATATAGCCTGACACCTAGAAGCTCTGCTAAGTGCCAGCACTTTGGTCCAAAGGACCTTAATTCACCCCAAGGTTCAAGAGCCCAGCAGGAAGCAGGTCACAAATTCCTGCTCCAGAACTGCCCATTCCCCACAAGACAGCAAAAGCTCTGGTTCCCAAGACTAGGTAAGGGGAGTACAACAAAATAAGGAGAAACTGCAATAAGACAAACATCAAAGATTGTTTCTCTTTAATTACCCTCCCCCAGTATCTTTGCTCATCAGCTGGAACTCCCTGTTGCTTTTCTAAACTAAACAAACCAGTGAGGTTTTCATGCTGACCCACCTCGTCTCTTCGGGCTGACTAATTGCTGAAACTGGTCATAAATTGTCCACTTTGTGACATTCTGAATAGCCTCATTTATTGTGGACAGCACACATCTGTTTCTGTGTGTGCACACATGCATGTGCACGCTTACACAAACACAACCCTCTCCCCTGTTGCAGGGCTGGCTGGGGCTGGGGCCAGCCAGTGTACTATTTCAGCCCCATATTGAGTTTTGGCTGGTGCTGAGGTCCCTGAGGCTGAAGAGGAATAAGGCTCTTGGAGGGGAAACGTCCCATAAACATGACTCTTGTGTTCGCCTGGGAGGGAAACGCTCCCATCGGATGAGGCTGGTGAATAAATCACATGAGAAAGGTCCTGCTTGGTGCAGGTTGGGAGCAACCTGGTGGAGGGACAGAGTGCAAAATGCACCCATACTTTCTCCTCCCTGACCAAGCAGAGACAATTTTATAGAATCCCGGACTGGTTTGTGTTGGAAGGGACCTCAAAGATCACCCAGCCCCAACCCCTGCCACGGGCAGGGACACCTTCCATTAGAGCAGCTTGCTCCAAGCCCCTGTGTCCAACCTGGCCTTGAACACTGCCAGGGATGGGGCAGCCACAGCTTCTCTGGGCACCCTGTGCCAGCGCCTCAGCACCCTCACAGAAAAGAACTTCCTTGCATCTAAACCAAATTTCCCATTTCAGTTTAAACCCATCACCCCTTGTCCTATCACTCCAGTCCCTGATGAAGAGCCTCTCTCCAGCATCCTTGTAGCCCCCTTCAGACACTGGAAGCTGCTGTGAGATCTCCACACAGCTGCTTTTCCCCAGGCTGAACAGACCCAGTTTTCTCAGCCTGCCTTCACACAGGAGGTGCTGCAGCCCCTGGTCATCCTTATGGCTTCCTCCAGACTTTCCTACTAGCCTGAGCAACCAGCAAGAGGAGATCACAGCCAGCAAGGGGAATGCACGCTGCTGAACCACACAATGCTGTTTTAGATCTTCAGCTGGTGTTTCAGGTGTGAAAGAAATCTCTCTTCACGCATATCACATGAACCTGACATAAGACTATATTAAGGAAAGATCTGGCCAGCCAACCTAGCCTCTTTTCTTCCTCTCACAAAACCAAGTAACACATAAGTAATACTTTCATCATGGTCACTGCAACTGCTTCAGATGTAACATCCAATAAACAGACTATTTAATTTTAATCAGGGATTTTACTCATATGCATCGGTCCCAACTTGTTGCTCACTTAACACCTATGCTATGTTTTTAAAATCAAACTCCAGTATTTTTCATCAGCGCACTGATGACAGACATGGAAGAGGGGGAGAAATTCCTCCCTCTGTAACACACACGTTTGTTATTGAAGCCAAGATGAGGAGTGCTCCTCTCCGATGATGGCCTTGGCTCTGGCTGGGTGGGCACGAGCAGCCCTAAGCCTCTTCTTTGGCCACTGGTGCCTGCCCATGGCAACCCAGAGCCTCCCCACCACCTGCACCCCAGCCTACCCTGCTGTGCTCCAGCAGAAGGCAGCGCAAATGGCTGGAAAAGCTCTCTGGACAAGTGCAGAACTTCACCTCACTGGGAGAGATGTTCAACTCACACAACCTCCCATCAGTACGGAAAGGAGAATTGCTCAAGAACTCTGATAACACAAAATGTTCAGGGGGTTTTAAGGGGTTTTGTCTTTATTTTTCAAGAGGATTGTTTTTTCCTTCATTCCTGGTGGGAAAGCTTATGCCTTTAATGCTGTAACTATAAACTAAATAATAGATCAGCTTTTTTTTTCTGTCAAGCATGGCAACAGAACTGAACGTATGCAAAGTTTCCACTAAAGGTTTTTGTAACTCAATTTTCCTCTAGAGATTAGAGGAAGCCAGATATTCTGTTTCTTGCTGGAACTTGGCTGGTAGCCACACTGCGCTCCCTTTCCCTGTCATCCATCCCTGGTCCCCCCAGCCCCCAGCACTGTTAATCAGATCGCTGTATCTTCCCTATATTTCTCCTGTCAAGCTATTAAGGGGATATGGAAAAGAGAAAGAAGAGATTCAGCTGAGATATAAACCAGCTCAGGTCCTAGAGTGCCTCTCCCGCTTCTCAAGGTTGAGCTTACTGTATTACTGCACACACTCCTGTCAAAGCAAAGGAGAACTGTTTTCCCATGTTAAGAGTATATGGCTGAAGTTTATTTCCCCAATGAACAGGGGCAGGCAGAAATTCTGCACAGAGCAGCCATGGAACTGTAAAACGAGGAAACTACAGCATGAAGAGGGAGTAAAGTCATCAAGCCTGGGCTATGGGCTCAGGATATTTCAGCTTGGCTACACCATCCTCCTGCCTGCACGGCGAAAAGGGCAGCACTGACAGGGAGGTTCATACCATAAAATAGCAGAGAGTTATCGCAGCTCCATGAGCTTTGGCAGCTTCCTTGGGTAGAGAATTCCTGGCACATGCTCAGCAGCAAGTAGAGGTGGTTGGCTGGAGAAAAAGCTTTATGAGGTTCACGAAGAACCCCAGACCAGAGTCAGACTTAGGGCTGAAAACACTGATTTTACTGCATCTCTCCCTCCTCCTTTGATTTTGGAGCACAACAGAAATGCTCAGGCTAGCACTCAATGTCTATGGAGAGGTTTGCTCCCACGAAAGGGTCCCTAGGGGACCCTTTCTTCACCAGGAGATGAAGCAAACTCCCACCTATGAATATCCTAGGAATTTCAAAATAGTTGGATCCTGATATTTTTGGCTGGTTCTACATCCCATTCTTGTACATATCAATAAATAAGGAGAATAACCTAGCTAATATGGCTCCAACACATCAGAAACAAGAACTGTTGTATGATTTTGGCCTAAGCTTTCTCTTTGTAATCAACCAGGTGGGAATCTTATAAAGAACACCATAAAACCGCTTCATTTCTCTAGTAATCTGAGAGTTTGTGACTGCATCAGAGACCAGGCCCAGCAGCACACTGCACACAGATTCAGTTTATTTCAGGCACGTCCACTTTGCTCTGATTTTAAATAGTACTTAGAGAGGTTTTTAAGAACCCCTCAGTGAGCTGTGAGCTCTCAAGCACCTCAGGTGTCTTGGAAAATGGAATTTAGCTATTAGAAAATAAAAGACTTACTTGGGTAATCCTTAAGTTCCTTTGAAAACAACAAGTTCACATAAAAGGTGAAAGTCTATGGAGAAGCATGATGGCATGATGGGTCACTGGACAGATTTTGTCCAAATCTACGTTAAACAGAAAGAGAGGAAAATGAAATCAATTTACCAATACCCAAGTTCCATATTCAGGCAAAACATTTACTCACTTTGAAAAGACTCTGAGGCTAAGGAAGGTGCTGATGACATCCAAATGCACCTTAATCATAGAATCACAGACTGGTTTGGGTTGGAAAGGACCTTAAAGAATACCTAGTTCCAAACCCCTGCCATGGGCAGAGACACCTGATCATAGAATCATTTAGGTTAGAAAAGACCTTTAAGATCATCAAATCCAACTGGTGACCTAGTACTGCCAAGTCCACCACTAAACCATGTCCCTAAGCACCCCATCTACACATCTTTTAAGTACCTCTCGGGTACACTAATGAAGTGCTCGCTGTATCCATCCCCTCTCTGGGGACATTCAAGCTGATTTCTTGGGTGTAGACATTTTAATAAAATATCAGTCTCTTTTTGGGTTTTTGTTTGCTTTTGCATTTAGAAAAAAAAAAACAACCCAAAAGTCATTTCTACAAGTAACTGTAGAATACTGTGAATATTTAGCACCTATGAAGCTTGTGATCCCAGATAAACGTTTGCCTGCACGAAGTGCAGGTAAAAGGAGGTGGGAAAGAACACAGGAATATGCACACACACCTAAAACTGCATGCGCACACGCATCCTTCTCCATTCCATAGGGGCATGGCTTTCCCTGCTCAAACCCACCTACTTGAACATCCTCCTCAGACATGCTGCCCTTGCTGCAACCTTTTGTCTTTCACTCACCTCTCCTTCCTTTATCTCTGTTCTATAACCATTATCTTCATCAGCATAACTCCGTAAGATACACCTAGACATCATTTTGCCAATGAATGCATTTCACACAACATTAGTCATATTGTACTGTGGATAATTTTTATGATATTGCTGTGCCTCTCCTTGGTATGCTGTTACAGTTTAATTTGTACATATTCTGCTGCTGATGTAGTGTCAGTCAGCCGTAACCAGAGAGAGCACGATGGTTCTGTGTTATTGCAACCCATTTTCCCCTTAAAAAAAATTAAAGTAAGAAAGGAGGTGGAAAAACCCAAACCGTCAGAGATAGACCTTTTCTTACAAGTAACTGTTTGCTTTCTAGGATTAGTTAACTTCAGATTAACTGCAGTAACAATTAACTGCAGATCAGGCCAGCGCTGAGCCAGATGCCAACTTTGCCCAACAGAAAAGGATTCTGATTCAGGTTTACATCTCAGGCCCATTACACAAATAAGCACAAGCCGCAACTTTGTGTTTTGAACTAATTTTTGCACAAAATTCAGGGTAAGAGTTTCATATCTGCAACAGATCTTGAGACTCTTTCTAGATACTCGCCTTCATCAGACAATCTAATACTAGCTATCTCCTTCCCTTCCAAATGGTGATACTCATTTCATGGTTAGAGTTTAATGCTGTAGATCAGTTTTCAGCCCCAGGCATCAGTTTTTCTTTTAGACATTAACAGCACTGCCTGTCAACTGGTTTAGGTATTCAATAGACAATATCAATATCTACACAAAGAACTAGCTACACTGTTCTCAGTGCTTCTGCTCAGTGATCAAGTTTCCCATATGGAAATGTTTTGCAAAATAAAGGATTACTTGGAAGGATATTGGGCTAACCCTGCTGAGTATCTGCTTTTCTTCTTCTTAGTTCTGTAGCATGGAACGTAACCGCTGATATTTTGGCCAGTGACCACAAGGTCATAAGACTGAGTGACTGAGACTCCCTGAGTTCTTTGTTTACCTCTGGAAGACAAAACAATTGATAATTTCATCTAATAAACAAGAGTTTTGTTTAATTCTTTTTAAATACTTACTTATTTTTAAAGGAGCTAAGTTTGCCCCACATACTTGAATGCTGCCTAAGAGAATACATTCCCTTGAGCAATGATATCTCACTTTTGTTTCCAGCCAATCTTACAGGTAAACTTCTTTCCCTATTGATCTTAATCTAAGACTTAGAAAAATATTTCTTGCCCTACAAATTTACTCCTCCAAGCTGAGGATATTAAGCAGACTGGCTTGTTACACCGCACCAATAAGTATAGAGCTATTTGGCTCTGAAGATAAAACAATGTGAGTTGCTAAAGAAGAGCTAATCTCTTGGGCTGAGATCCCTGAAAGAATTTTGGTACCTTGAAGGTCTTGGGTGTTCACCTCCCTGAGCTGTTATGAAATAGTCATGTTCTTGCGGGTTGAGAGAATGCCAGGGCAAGGTGTGCCCTCTGCTCAATTCCAGGCTCTTATTCTGGAAGAGTAATTCAGTGTCTTAAACCTTCACAATCTCCTTTAAGGAAACGGAGTTTTGTTTCATCTTCTCTGAGGACCAGTCATGATAAAAGACCTTGGCATACTTAATACGCTTCACGTGCCTTAATCCTGTAACATGGGCAGATGCGAGGAGACACTATGATGGAACAATCTTCTACTTTTGTTCCTCCTCAGATCCTCTAAACACATCCATTCACAAAAGCTGCCCTGGGAGGAAGGGAAATGTGGTCTAAGTCTTCCCCAAATCTCTGACATCAACTGCTCTATCCAACAGATGTGTAGAAAGAAATTTAAATGGGGCAGAGAGATTAAGCTCTATAGCTGCAACACCCATAGCACCACTCTGCATAAGGCTCACTACACCACCATGACGTCCCCTGTTTGATCCATTTCCAGCAGAGCTATTCTGACCTCAGTCAGATTTGCCTAGATTCGTTTATATATTTGTTCAGACATGAACAAAACACTCTAGCTGTCTATGCTAATTTGTAACTGAAGGACCTATTTAACACCCAGAAGTGTTTTGGTATGAGACAGCAGATAAGCTAGAGCTAAGAAGCTGACATACACACTAACAGGATCATCTTATATGGCTAAAAGGTGTAGACAGTGATTCTGCAAACTTCATGGGTTTCAGGCCTGAACCTGAAGTATTACAGAATATAATGCAGAATTCTGGAGTTTGATCCTGTGAAGAAAATTACCTGACATTAACTCTACAGTTACCATACTGTAAGGTTAAAAAGTCCCAAATTCTGTCTATGGAGAAATAATTGAAAGGAAACCAGTTTGTGAACATTCAAATAATTAACCCAGTACAGACAGGAAAGTTGATTCATAATCATAACATCATAATCATAATCATCTTATGCTTACAGAAATCTGTGATCTTAGTACTTTCACACAACAAGAGCACATACCCTTGACATGTTGATATATATATGGCTTCTCTAGACAACTGCGTCATTGGGAAGACCAACCCAGAGATCCTTCTGCTGCCTACAGAGTAGTAGATAGGGCCCCTGCTTTATTTTAAGTGAAGCCAAAGAAACAAGGTCAGATATTAGAAGACTAAAGGCCTCTCCCCATTGCCTATGACATTCTTCCACACAAGAACTAACCTAGGCCATGGTGAAATGAAGTTGTTAAAATGTCCATAAGCACTTGGCCCAGGCAGAAGTTCTTATCGTGCCTTGGTCCTGTGAATCAATCCTTTCAATTAAGGTAGCTGGGGGATAAAATGATGTTTTTATTTGCAATTACAGCTTTAAATTAGGATCAATACAGGCAGCTACAGCCCTACAATACCAACAGTCCTGGGAAAGTTTTCATAGGATTTCAGAGAACTCATTTCTGAAATAAACCCATCCCATTTCTATTAAAAATGTAATAAAACATCATAGAGAAAAAGACTTGGACCTTAATACAAGAAAAAGGTTCAAGGACTCTTCCTATTTGGTTTTCGGTTTGGTTTTGGTCATCAAGCCAGCAAGGCCTTCTTCCCTACGGTTGCCTCCCCTATGGACATGGTCACATATGGAATAAAGTGGGTGGGCAGCAGGACAGGTTAAAGCTAACTCTGTCAGAAGAGGAAAGGAAAATACACATCTCTTCAGTTATCACCCTGTACTTCTTGCTTCTTGTTCAGTGTAAAATTTTGCTCAATATGAAGCTTGTGCCATAGACAAGGGGTTTGGGGTTTTTTTTTCATCAACTCTTCCAGGAAAGGATGCTCTCTACTGAAACAGGAATGGGTTCAGCTTGCACAAACTGTCAGTATAAAACAACAAAAAAATAGCCATTACTAAATGGAAATTGTAATTCAGTTTTTGGAAGGAGGGGGTTGGGGACATGACCTTCTGTCAAATGAGACCTTTTCTGAGAATGAAATTGCAACAAAAGAACCTATCTCATGATTTTCCCATTTCATAGCATATTTCATAGTTGCTGTACAAGTTGGGGTAATATCTGCTCTGATTTATAGAGGAACAGATCTGTAAGAAGCCACCCTTCTAATTACAACTGGTTATGAGGTCCATCACTCACATCAGACTGAAATTTACTTCCATCTCAAACATGACCTTTTTTTTGCCTGTTTATTATCATAAACTGGCCACAGAAATGCTGATAAAGAGATTACAGAAAATGTTATTTAGCTTCATCCCCTCCTAGTTGAGTTTCTTCTTCTAATACAGACTTATTTCGAGTCTTTGTTTACACATTGTGATGTGTCAGACAGTAACCACTATCTCTTCTATGGGAAGTTGTGCAATGAAAGCATTCCCTATGCCATGTGCTACATTAGGCAGAAAAGCTGACTTCGACAGAATGAGCAAAAGAACCTATAAATCCAATGATTCCCTCCATTTCCACAGGCAGGGGATACAAGGGGTTCACACATATAGTAGATGTTTCATCTGAATGCAAAACATGCTAAAATTTCTCCTGAAAAGCACTTACATTTTAAAAACATACCATAATTCTAAGAAGAAAAATGCCTGATGTATATTTTGGCTGATTTCAAATTCATATATATTTTAAATGATCTATATACCCTAAGCTGTGCATTTCATACAAGAGAATGATAACCATTACCATTCCACTCCATCTAATCCACTGATGGCCTTGATTTATTGGCCAGTTGTGTATAGTGCACTGCCCCTCCTGAAATTCATGCTCTAATTTTCATTTTTGCTGTTGCTGCTTCTGCTGTTATCTGGATGAGCACTTGCCATGAAGATACCATGGTCTTACTCACCCTGTAAATATAATTGATGCTATTGAAGATAATGATTTAGGATATCGTCCATCTCCAGTGCAGCTTGCCATTACGTGACTTGCTCTTGCAGGTATCTGATTTGTATCATAGATGAGTTGGCCTGATTGCTGTTTTGCCATAGAGTAATAGTTTCCTGGTTTCCACTGACATACTGAGTCTGCCCTGATCACTCAGGTGATCAGTCAACACACAAGTTAATTATGGGTGAAGGGGTGTCTGAAGCCCAAAGATCAAAAGATACATACAAGGTCTACTCCGAGTCATTATTCACCTTCTTAAGCATCAGGCACTCAGTTCAGATTCCTGCCTTGTGTTCTGTGATATAATAAAGATATATCACTTTATTCCCTAAATAAAGTCCTATAACAGCAGGAAACCTGAATTAGAGTAGCTAAAAGACACAAAATGAATCTTCTAATTTCTCCAAAAGAGGAAAAACAAAGAAACCCATGTGGGCATGATTGCCTGCACGGGGGAATCAGGATTAAAAACAAGGGTTGCTGTGCAGAGGTGGATGACCTGACAGCTTGCCACAAGGCTCTCACCTGCTTCCCTGGTAAAATTCTTTAGGTTTTTTGGCATGCCCAGGAAATGCTTTCAAATATTGCCATCATCTTTACTTCCATGCACAAAGAACAGAATTTACTGGCAGAAATTAGGAGCTACTGGACAAAAAAAAAACAGAAGGCCTCCCAAACTGTAAAGGAACAGCAGCTATCAGAATTTACATATTTCAACCACCCTCAAAACTCAAATGCAGGCATTAACATTACCAGCAGCTAATTACAATTACTATCCTGAATAACCTGCAGGAGATTTACTCCTTTGGGCCACATTCCACACGCCTCTGGGGAACAGGCACTGCAGCACCGCAGCCTCCCTCCTGCTCCAGAATCCTGTGGGCCAAACACAACCTGTTGGACAAGTCTGTTGTCCAACAACAGACAAACAACTGAGGCCTACAACAGTAAAGAGGTTGTGGTGTCATGCTGTAGCCAGCTTTTTGTGGGTGGAAAAAACAAACTTCTTGGTGATAATGGGCTGTGCTCACCAAAGGCCTGGGTATCAGCTTGATACTCACACCACTGAGCTACACCTGCATTCACCCACCAAAACTGGTTTCTCCATCCCTGTGGTTTTCATGTTACTACATTAAAGGAGACATAACTGGGCAATATGCCTCAAGAGTTTATTTCCTAAAATAATATGATGGTTACTCCACCCAAAGTCACCCTGCCTTTATTTTTAAGGCAGAAGGAACTGAATCACTGAGTTGCACATTTGAAGAGATACTACCTAAGGTCAAACGTTCAAAGGACTTCAGTGCAAGTGTAACTCAGTGCACACAATCCCACACATGCTTTCTTCCGTATGCAAATAAATGCTACAGATGCACAGCCCGCTTGCACGTATCTGCACATGCCAAGGGGATTTACACATGTTAATACTTGGAAAGCAAAGTGAGAATGTATATAAAATGGCATGCACAAAGTACATTCATCCATGTGCATATCCCTCCGGAGGAATCACTGCTTGGATGTGTTTCTAAGTGGAAAAGCAGTTAAAATATTGATATGTCACCCTCTCTCCAAAACCTGATGATTACAGTCTGTTAATTACCCCGCATCTGTTAGAATACTCAGCAATTACATTGTGAACCTGATCTATTATCTATGATACCAACAGAAATGACAAGTAATGTCTTAAAGTCACACATGCAAGGTGGCAGCAGAAGTAAACCGTGCCGTGTTACCCCTATCTGTAACTTCCCCACGCAAGTACTACATACTGTGACAGAGTAGCTAAAATAACCTTTGCTACATTTTACTTTCTGCAGATGGAGAGAAAGCAGTGAGAAAACATAAAAATTCACACACAGGAAGGAAACGTATATCAAAAAAAAACAACCAAAATTAAAATGTCATTTACCATTCATCCCAGAGTAGCTCTGAAAGACTGTGGGACACAGACTGCCATTGCTTTTAGTCAAGTTTCCCACAGCCTGGTACTCACCAGTAGCTTTTGAAAGCCCAACACATAGGTGCACGGTAGGGTCTGCTAGGGAGACAGTCATCTTAGCACAGCTACGCCTTGAATTTAATCTCTCATTATACAGGACCATAGAATCCCAGACTGGTTTGTCTTGGAAGAGACCTTAAAGCTCCTCCAGTTCCAACCCCTGCCACAGGCAGGGACACCTTCCACCGGAGCAGCTTGCTCCAAGCCCCTGTGTCCAACCTGGCCTTGAACACTGCCAGGGATGGGGCAGCCACAGCTTCTCTGGGCACCCTGTGCCAGCGCCTCAGCACCCTCACAGGGAAGAGCTTCTGCCTAAGAGCTCATCTCAGTCTCCCCTCTGGCAGGTTCAAGCCATTCCCCTTGGCCTGTCCCTACAGGCCCTTGTCCAAAGCCCCTCTCCAGCTCCCTTGCAGCATCTCTACTCCTGGAGTGAAATCCATATGGATTTGCCAAATTCCCATGCTTTTTAAGGCACTTTAACATCAGTAGAAATTCACAGAGCTGCTGATCTGCTTTCTGTCAGGAACCAGCTTTCTGTTCTGTCTTGCACAGAGCTCTGAGCCACAGCCCTGCTTTTTCCCCACCTCCCATACTCGACAAGGATCACCTCGCATTATCATTGCTATGGTTTTTCCAATGCAACAATTCAGATTTCAAGCAAAAAACAGATTTATTTGTTTTTCTCAACAACAGTGTAAGATTTGAAAGTCAAGCCGGGTCCCTTCTTCCTTGGCTTTCTCAAACCAAGTTCCCCAGGGCAAATGGCAACTGTCTGGTGTAAACTGGAGCAGAACTGCCACCGTCTTCTGGGTAATAGAAACAAGAGCCTTTGCATCTCATTATTATTACTATGAGACCTGAGCACTAGCTAGCTGCTCTTTTTAATACCGCTTGAGCCAGCCCACTTCTGCACCAGAAAGCAAATCGTCACTCAGGCTGAAGTTTATGAAACTTCTGGGATTCACAAACGTGTTTCATGAATTTCTGGCAGTTGTCTGAATGTTCACAAATAATGTGATGCCAGTAATCAGAACGAGTCAAAACTTGACACTTCTATTCATAAATCAGGAGATGTTTTATTTTTACTGCTTAAACGGTTCTGCTCCCAAGCACGACTGGAGTTAAACCACCAACCTGGAGGTGAAAGGACCTTTATTGAATGTATTTGTTTAGGTTTATATGAAATATAAAAAAGTGCCTATCCAGGCCTCTAGCCACCTTTGCTGTATATTAAAAAGAACAGGCCAGCTCACACAGACAAAAATAAACCCAGCAACTTCCAAAAGCCAAAGAAGGCACAAGAAAGCCTCTTGGCCAGAGACCTCAATTTTTTTCTATATAAACTGCAAACTTTTGCACACACTATTTCTCTCTTCTCCAGAGCCTGGGACATGAGGAGCTGCGTCCCTCAGGTCAGCAGAACTGGACTCTCCCAGGCTGGTGGAAAGGGAGCATTCAGTCATGCTCCTGCTGAGGAGATCTATCCAGTATTCTCTCCTTAAAAACGAGAGGACTTCAGCCAAAAAGCCGCTGTGGCTTGCAGCTGCAGTGGTACCGCTGGGGAGACAGAGCAATCTATTAAGCAAAGAGGATCCAAGATCCAAGCCCATGTGCCAAGAATCTATTTTAGCCTCCCCCGTGAGCCCAACAAGCGCAGCATAGATCCTGGAGCACCAGTGTTAAGTGCTGATGGCGAAAACTCCCACTCGTCACTCCAGGCACATGGACAGCACTCTGCAGATCCACATCCCACCACTCAACACGCTGCACGTACACTCCGGCCATCCCCCAGGCCCAGGGAGGACTTCCACTCTCCTGCACTACAGAGTAGCTTCATTCAACCAGTTCTTCCTTCCACGGTGAGAAAACTGTAAATTTACGACTCCAAAAACAGGAGAGGGAAGAGAAAACAAACCTATTGACTTCAGAACACAAAACAAAACAAATCCTCATTCAGATTTTCTACTGCAAGGTAGAAGGGCCCTGCAGACCAAGTTCTGTCTTTTTGCTGTTGTCATGGTCCCCGCTGGTGCCAGCCAAGAGCACCACTCACTGTCCCACTCAGCCATCCTCTTCCCTTGCAGTGTCCTTTTGGAGTGGGGACCAGCAGATCTGGGGAGGCAAGGGAGGAGAAGTGAGGCATGTCTTTATAGAACTGGCTTTTCTCCTATAGTCAGATTACACAAGACTTAATTACAGCTTTGTCTCTTAGAAACAACTCCAGTTCCGCTATAGGAACACCCCTTCTAAAGTAACACAAAAGCGCCAGACAACCAGGTCTTTTCCCTTCTGAATGCTGCAGAAAGTAAGTGTCCATGAAAGAGATTGCAAGAAACTATCAATCTCCACCATGTTGTAGGTTGCATTTTCCAAATCCTCAACTGCAAGCACGAAAAACCATGCTCTTTTGGGGTTTGGGTTTTTTTTCACTAGAGGCTGACAGATTTAGGAACGGTTTCCATTTAAAACACTGAGCTGAGGTTTCTCTTGGGAAAGAAGGGCCAGTAGCAGACAGGTTAAGGGAAGACAGTGATCCCTGTCCCATCCATCCAAGCTGCCTTGCAGCAATGCAGCACTGCAGCAGCTGCCAGGGGATAGGGGCATGCACGAAAATCAGCTCTCTCCCTGAGCTTCTGTACTAGCCAGAGTGGATGTGGATAAGCAGCAGGATCCATTGCAACCAGGCTTGTAGAGCACAGACTTCCTCCCCTTCAAGTGTCTAAAAAGCAGCCTGATGGGATTTTCTCCTGGACAGCTCAGCATTCAGACAGGCCCACTAATCAAAAGCACCTCCCAACTGAAATGACATCCTGCTTGCCTTCGGACCCTTCCCACTTCAGTAACATCATTTATAGTTCCACTGTTGCAATATGAAGCCCTAAGGAGAACTGGCTCCTACAACATTTGCCATTACGTTTTAACCAAGTCTGAATGTAGCTGCAAATCTCTCTGCAAAATACAGTGGAGGTCTATTAAATGCATAACTTCCCTGGCACCAAAATGTTATTCTTTTAGCAGGTCTGCTTCTTCCCTGGGATCCTGATGAAGTGTGCTTTGCTGTGCTATGAAATACACCACCTTTTGGTGTGATATACAGAAAACGTCTTTGTTTAACACAGCTTATCTTTTATTATGTCACTTTCTTATCGAATTTCTTTTCTGTGCACTGGAAGCATATTATTGTGACAGATACACTGCTTTAAGGGGGCCTTTGCTACGTGACCTGCAGAGTCAGAGCGAGGATCAGATCCTCCCTGAAACACGGGCTGGACAGCTGGATACAACATAAAGGAATACGGAGCAAATAAAGAACCAGGAAAAGCAATTCAGCAGCACTCCCATCCAAGTGGGCTGCAGAGGCTTTCTCCAACCTGACACACAGGTCTTCTACAAAAAACTGAAAACTGAACTGTTATTTGACATACCACGCTCATTCTTCCATTTACACACACTTACCAGAGTTAACATGAGAGCTGGATCGAGTCAGGGAATCCTACTGGCACATCCATTTTGCTAGGAAGAGGCAACGTGGTAACAAAGCAAAGCCTGGAGTATGTCCCCCCTCATAACCTCCACTCTTGTGATTTCTTCCAGATCCTTCAGAAACTGCAAACAGGAGCTCATGGTAAATAGAACTGATTGGCAGGGAAGGTGCCAGCACAGTACCCTAGATGCAAGGATCCCATTTTTCATTGTGAACTGCTGCCAACACCTGACGGGATGAAGCCCCGTGAGATACTTGCTCTGATAGCTCACCACTGCTGCAGTCACTGGAGGGGGAACTGGTTTGGCAAAGATCTAACCAGGAGCTGGGTGGTGAAGAGAGACTTCCCTCTTTTGGCAGGAGTGAAAGAGCAGCTCAGCCACCTTTTGCAACATGCCCTTTGGGTGCCTTCATTGAAAGAGGTGATATCCCTAACTCTTTATGCATCTCTGTTTCCCGCAGCAGCACTCCCCACACAGCTCAGCATCCACACATGCCACTACTTGAGCTGGGCAGCACACCAAGCTCATACCCAGCCCTCCTTGGACTCCACAGAACAGGCTTTCAGCCACCTAAATCCCTTGCAGGACCTGTTGGAGTGCTAGGGTGTGCTCCACCCAGAGCAGGCTGCCTGCGCCTCCTTCCAGGCCAAACCACATCACACTGATGCCACTGCTGCTTCACTGAGTTACTCACCAGCTCCTGCACGCCTGCAGAAGCTCCATGTCTCAACCAGAGGGCTTCAAATGAACATCTCCCCTTTTCCAGGATGATGCTGTAATTCCCTGGCTACTCACTCTTCTCAGAGGTGTTCTCCACTCCTCTTGACAAAGCCTAGCTACTTCACAGAACGAGTTCAAGTTTCCATGAGTGAATGGGCAGAGGAAACACCATGATTTTATCTTTTATGATAAATTTTTAACTTTCATGACCATAATGCTCAGTCAGGGACCACTGCTACTGTCCTATGAACTGCTTTTGGTAAATAATAAAATGTGGAAGAGAGGATCCATTCCAAAGAAAGATGATCTCACAACTTACATATCCTTCTTCTTTAGCACAGGCAGGTTACCTGAGCTTGTTTTGGCAACACCGCGAACCTCCAAAGGGGAGGATGGACAAAAGCCTCTTTAAGGACAGCCTAAGAAAGTCGGAATATATATATTTTTCTTCTTCCTGAGAGACACGATTTGACCTTTAAATCCCTTGTGCTCAAATCAGGCAACCTGAGTAGCTGATTGAGGTCCAAGATCCTGGGTGAAGTTAGGGGTTGCAGTGCCGAAGTCATTGCTCATCCATGACACATTTGGTATCTGCTCATGTATTCTGAGCTTAGTGGCTTGAACCAGTCATGTCTTTTCCCCATCATGACACGTGGGTGGTAACCAGCGTCTGACAAGCATGTTGACCCAGTCCAGAGGCCAAATCCACAGTTACAGACTAAGTAGACTGGGTTCCAGTCCAAAGTCAAGGCCCAAATTCACACAACAGTGGGTCAATTTGTGACTTCCCCTCCACGGCTGACCCCCCCCTGTGCACAGTACACAGCAGCACTTACTTCCAGGGTTGCTTTACAGAAAAGTTCTGTTAAAGGTTATTTAGGTGCCTGTAGTAAAGGCCAAGTAAGCAGCTAAGGCAGGGAGACAGGAATGCTACAAGCTTCCTTCCCACACCCCTCAGCAGAGGGGACTTACCATGCCTGCTTTTGGTCTTCAGATTCATTACAGCCATGAAGGAAAAGATGGCTCATATGCACACAGTGTTTATCCTGATGATCAATAAGCTTCCTTCCTGACCGATAACCAAGCCACTTATAAT
Source organism: Pezoporus occidentalis (assembly GCF_034315485.1). NCBI lineage: Eukaryota > Metazoa > Chordata > Aves > Psittaciformes > Psittacidae > Pezoporus > Pezoporus occidentalis. Next base: position 1,553,455 of record NW_026913252.1, read on the forward strand.
ATTAACAGTGTTATTTAAGATCTGTGGAAATTTAGTCTGATCCAAGCAAACCAGAAATATCTTGACCTAGATACTGAGAACAAAACAATGTTGAGTAAACTTCAGGGTTGCCAGTTCATCTATCATTGCACTTGACATTTTATTGAAGAATTGGAGCAAAACTATTTTATCCCAAAGGTTCTCAGACCAGCATATTTATTCAGTGGATGAGGAAGAAAAATCTAATACTTCCCCCCTCTCGCTTTGGATTGAAAAGGGGTTCATTTTATAGCCTATCTGTAAGGTACATGAGTTGCCTATGAACCCCTTTCAATGACTACAGATAGCAAAATTGCACCAGAAAGCATAAATGAATAAGACTCATCTATACTTCCTTCTGAGGAAAAAAGGAGTGTGATGAAAGAGCAAAAGAACACAGAAAGTATTTCCATCACCTTACAAGTGCGCAAGCTCAAGATAGCGACCTGCACCATAAAAGATGGTCACCAATGCAGAAAGGTTCAATAAAGGTTTTCAGGAGCACTTTCAAGCTATTGCTCCTTTTGGCTTTATGTAGTGCTGGGTACATGCAGCACCTCTGAATAGCAAGTCCTTCTCTTCTTCAAGGTCTGCAACAACATTCATAATAGCTCCTACAAAAAGGAAAGCCCACACAACTTGTGTAACACATACAAATGCAAAGCTAAGAGACGATCAGTGTCTAACCTTCTGTGCGGGAGCTGAAGCCTCACAGAATGTCAGTCTAACCCAACAGATTTCTGCTTATTCCTCTTATCCATGCAAATTTTGGTGCACATATTTCAGTGGGTGGAGTATTTTAAGTATTTACCTACCAGGAAGACAGACAGCTTAACAAAAGGTACAAAACAAAAAGCAGGACTTTCAGAAAAGATCAAATACATCATAAGCTTGGCAGACGCCATAGCCCTGAAACAGCAGTTTGAAACTTGCACCATAACAAATCTTCTCCTATACATTATCTCACAGGAAACAACACATGATAAATTCTTAGCACAATGTGATTCCCCTCCTTCCACCTCCTCCCCACTTCAGAAAGATTTAACATCTAATTCAGCTTTTGACGAGCTGCTTCATCACTGCGGGAATGCTGTTGATCTCTGTCGGAACCCTGCGGCCTTGGACAGAACAAACTGAAAAGGGGGAAAAAACTTTTGGCCGCCTGTAATGATAAATAAATACATTACAGGATACAACTCTGGGGAATGGAGGCTGACACTGACTGAGCACCGTGACCTCCACACTATTGCCAAGTCTCAGCCGCTTAACAAAAGTCAACTTTTGTTTGCCTTCCTCCCCTGCCCCGTTTTCTTAAAGCGCAAACGCAGGATGGAAAAGGAAAAAAAAAAGATAAATTAAACCAATAAAAGCTCAAGGAGAAGTCCCCAACCCTCCCCATCTGCTGCCCAGAGGCACTTGGGTTCTGACAGAACAGTGCTTTAGTCCTTTGGTCTCCTGGAAACTGGGAGAAACCAGTCCACGCTGCAGCAGCAGCAGCAGAACAGGGAAGCTGTGCTGCAGGGAATGCTCAAATCCCTTTAAAAAACGATTTTGCATCAAGATGTGCCTGCCTTCAGGCTAGTCATTGGCTCCCATTTGGTTTTCTTTCTACTTAAGACCCTCTCACAAAATCAAACATGTATGGCAGCTGTTGGGTCTTCACAGTGAGAGGGAGCGATCGATTACTGCATCAGGTAATGCACTTTCTTATTCGTGGAAGCCTCACCCACTTGTGTCAGTCTAGTTCCTAGACTCTTCCTTTCAATACCAGATTCCCATTTCTCTTCAAGCTGATACCCTTCTGATACCCCATGGCAGGGGGCTGGAAATAGATGAGTTTTAAGATCCTTTCCAACCCAAACCATTCTGTGATTCGACTACCTACTGCAATGCCTCCTCATTCTAAAGATGCACAAAGTGATAAGTAAAGTGTCATGACAAAGTCAATAAAGTTGAAAGCCAGGTATGGACTGCAAGTATTAACTCTCATGTCATCACTGTGCTTACCATAACATACTATTCCATTGACTCCTTATGCTTCACAGGATTAAGGTTGATCAAGTAAATTCATGGTCACAGAATCACAGACTCAACCAGGTTGGAACAGACTTTTAAGCTCATCAAGTCCAACTGTTCCCCTCCACTGCCAAAGCCACCACTAACCCATGGCACTGAGGGCCTCATCTACATGGTGTGTGAACACTTGCAGGGATGATGACTCCAGCACTGCCCTGGGCAGCCTGTTCCAATGCCTGAGCACCCTTTGGGGAAGGAATTGTTCTTCATCTCAATCTAAACCTGCCCTGGTGCAGCTTGAGGCCATCTCCTCTTTTCCTCAGGGACAAGCAGTCGAGGCTCATCAACACCTTAGAGCCAAGCACAGCACAGAAAACCCTTCACTAACATTGATAAAGCTAATTCCAGTGCAGAAAGTACCTCACCAGCGTGGTGCTCATCACCCCACTACCTTGTTGAGCTATTCATTTCAGGCACAAAGCTAACATAGCTACACTGCCCCTGAATCCCACACCAGCGTTCCCTCCCAGCACAGCGCAGACACTCCAGCTCGCTCAGAGCTGTCCCAGGGGGACATGGCACAGCATCATGCAAGTTTCCCTTCTGCTCCCTCTGCTCCCCTAAGGAATGCCTCCTGATGGCTCACCGCCACCCGGACTGCTGTGGACACCAGGCTCTGTTCTCACAGCTCCTGACTTGCAGATTGTTTAACTCAGCTATACACCAAAGCACCTATTTAATCCACTCTGCTCACAGTTACTACTATTTAAAAGCTTCGTATTTTCAAGTGTCCTGTGACTACTCATGCTTCCTAATGTTCTTCTTCCTTCCCCTGTCGCCTGCCATTTGTATACACAGGGAAAGCGGGTAAGAGAGAGATGATTCAACTCACCCAAACAGTGAAAAACTCATGATTAAATCCCTTTATCTTTTCTCTCTGGTTTACATCTTTCCCAGTCTCTCATGTTTCATATTTTTTTGTTCTCTCTAGGTTTAGAGGATTTGGATGGTTGCCCTTTGGTTAAAGGCAGGATCTTTCTAACATGTCTTCTTACATTTAAATACTCTCCTGAAGATTTTCCACTGCTTCAACTCTGCCTTCTGAGAGTAACTGGAGAAAAGCATTCTTCAGCTCAGTCAATTTCTTACGCATGTTCTGCTGGGGAGCACTTATTTCATGTTAACTATATCTGTGATCGTCCTGGAGTTGTTTCCTGCAAGAGTGAGCTGTGCACGTTACAGCCTCTATTAGCAAAGGGCTGCTCGATGCACCACAGGGGCAGTCACAGATGGATTTCCGCAGCGGTGCCCAAGGCCCAAGCATTCCCCAAACCACCACTGAGCTCATGCCTTGACCTGCCCATCAGAACAAGACTGACACTTCCCAGGAGAAACTGGGTAAGAAGAAGGGAAAAAAAAAAAAAAAAAAAGGAAATAAAATCCATTACGATGGATTTCATGCTCCAAATCAATCCATTTTCAAAGCTGCAATTCCCAAGCCTTTCACCTAAGTCAAATACAGCAAAAACCAAAAGAGCAGGACAAACCAAAAAGCAAACCATATGAAGAGGAGCTCTACATGTGAACCAGGGACAACAGAAACAATGGCCCTTCAAGTTCAGTCAAAAGCTTTGAATGGGAATTCCTCCCTTTGGAAGCCGATGAGGCCTTCACTGCACTGCGCATCTCACCCATTGCAAGCCACAGCAGAGTGGAACTGCTGCTGTCTGTGCCTCTACCTGGGGGGAAATGCAAAGTTTCTACTGAAGTCAAAGGGGGGCTGGGGAGAGGAATCCGACCTGGATGCCTGGGTGGACACTATCTGGCAGAGCAGCCCAGGTTGCTGGTGTGCCTCCTCCCCTGCCACGGCACATCTCCTGCGTGTGCACACTCTGCACGTGTGTTTAAACAAAGCAGCTGATAAGGAGCCCTTGTCTGTCAGCAGGATCTGAGCCTGCGGCTCTTTGAGCGCGTTGGGGTTTACTTGGCGGGTCACGCTGGCTCCTGGGGAACCGTTTATCACCGCACAAAACTCCAGAGGATGGCGCAGTGCCAGGGTCTTGTCTTCTCTTCCCTTCCCCCCATCGCTGCTCCCCTCCTGGGTATTGATGCTATATCAAAACAAGCCTCCAGTTCACATAGCAACAGAACGCTTTTATAACACCCCTGCATGGGAACGCTCCATAACCCACTGGACACTCACTTGGAGCCCATTAGGTAATTCCAGGATATTTTGCTGGGTTTTGTCAAAAACACCCCTGATTAAATGAGCTATAAAAAGGGAAGAGGATCTTTTGCACATGAGCCAGACTCTAAATGCATCTTGGCACCAAGGACATCAGGGGATTAGTGCACCTATTGGTTCCATGTTCTAAATTTTGCCATTTTCTATCTCACTTGGAATCAAATTGGAGAGTCCAAAGCATTTAAGCCAGTTTGTGCATAATGTAATTGAAAGGAAAACGATGCTGAAGGGATCTGCTGAGTCAGGGTTTTAATAAGACAAAAGCAGAAATTTAGATTTTGGTGGACACTGAAAACTCCCTCTGCTATGTGAAACAGAGATATCTGTTCAGACTGTGTATACAGCTATAAACTAGCTAGGTCATCTTAACTTCATTTTCCCTCATCCTGCAACCAAAGCTTAATACTTCCAGTAAGGACAATGTTCAAGGCCAGTCTGGAGAGTGTGGAAGGAGTCCCTGCCCGTGGCAGGGAGAACTGGATGATCTTGAAGTCCCTTCAAACCCAAACCAGTCTGTGATTCTATGATGAATATGTTACTTCAAATCTTTTCACAGCATGCCCACCTCATCTTTACATTGTGTTAATCCCATGTTTCGGGGCTTCCACTAGTTTGCTAAATCACAAAGACCTGATATATCAAAAAGGATGTGTGTGGGGGGGAATTGTCTCTGAGGATCTTTACTGTTTTTTCCCAGTTCACTGAAGATAGCCATAACCAGAAACAGGACACCAAGATGGGCACATCAGGGCCTGCAAAAACACTGGGTTTTGTTTGCCATAGAATCAAAGAATAGTTAGGGTTTGAAGGGGCCTTAAGATCATCTAGTTCATGTAACCTCCATATACAACATGTCAGGCATTCATGCAGACAACTTTTTAGACATATGTCCCCCAGCCTCAAACCGGCTCAAAAAAATCATCTGAAAGACTCCAGTTTTGCTGTTCCAGGAACACTCTTGACTTCATATGGGCTTCAGCTTCTTAGTCCTTATTCTAATGCCTTTCAGGTTCAGTGAAGCTAAGCTGTGCAGGATTGTTACGAAGCATTAACAGGCTGCAGTGACTCCATATAATCCAGCACTGCCTGTTGAGTTATCACACCCCGTTGTCACCTCATTAGTTGGCAGGCTAGGAGAACACAGGTGCCTCTGGTGCTCACCCTGTGAGGTTGCTCCGGGAAGCACCCGCTAACAATTGCCCATACTCAGGGTCAGCATTGAAAGCCCTCAATACACAGCATAATCTTTGGACGTCACAGGATTTGTCTGATTTTTCCCCAGCAACTTTTTCAGTAGCACACCCATCAACTGCTCTGCCAAATCTGCCTCCACACAGTTTTTGTCTCAGGCTTTCAACAAACTCCCATACTTTATTTCTGGGAACGAACCTGGGAAGCTTTTTGGGGAACACTTAATTCCTTGTTTTGCAGAAATAAAGCAGAACACAACCAGCACGTCTGAAAGGTTAAACACATCATCTATTTTAAGTGCATAACACAAGATTAATGCAGAGACACATCTAGGAGGAAATTCAAAGCCCTAAGACAGGTTCTCAGAATCAGCATGAATAGCTCTCGAAAACAAAAATAAGGGAAACCAACTGTATGCAGCCAACTTGCTGAAGCTCCATTGGTAACCAATTATGCCCTGAACCTTATTTTCAAAAGCGCGTGCATGTAACGGTGTGTGTGAAAATGAACAATCAATAGTACCCTCCATTTATATGACCTACCATGATTGCATCTTGCAGCCATGGTAACTCTGCCCCCACCTGAGGAACCACATGGATAGATACGCAGATACACTGGGCAAGTTCCCACCCCAGCACCTTGTTCCAAGTAACTGAATGACAAAGTCATGTTCTACAGCAGCAAAGTGGTTCATAGAATCATAGAATAGCATGGGTGTGAAGGGACCTTCAAAGGTCATTTAGTCGAACCCCAGTATCCATGTGCATTACATAGAAATAAATATGAACAAGTGCACAGGTTTATATGTAAACAACACAACATGACTGACTTAATCTGTTACATGAGTGGTGATATTAAGGAATAAGCACCAAGAAAAGTTCAACATGCTGCTACTGCATGGGGGGTCAGTGAGGTCACTGCAGTGCGTCCATTCTTCACAGACAAATGCATACGCAGATATGCAACAGGACAAAGTGGTGACACCAGAACTCGAGACATGCTCCAGACAAGAGGAGAAGCAATGCAGTGCATGACTTCACCGATTAACTCAGTTGCATGAACACCCCTGCAAAGCCAGTGCTAACAAGAGCAGGGCAACAAGCATGTACACAACTTTTATAAAAGCATGAGTATCCATTAGCACCAAAATGAGTCAAAAGGAGAGTTTGGGGGAGTGAAGAAACCTTTTACTCCATCTTGTGTTGAAAACACTGTAAAAAAAACATTCAGAAAGCAGAGGATTTTCCTCCTTGCCTTTTCTTAGAAGAAGCCCTGGTTATGTTTCCAATAAGAAGGAAAGGGCAGCCAGTCCCAGCTAGCACTGATTCTGGAATACCTATTTTCTACTAAGAGACGTTAAATGGGAAGTCTGGCCACCAGTGAGATACCCTTTTCATTTTTCCCTGGAACAGGCCAGGAAAAAAGCAAGAAGGAACAGAGGAAGTATTTATTGAGTCTACAGATGCTCACTTCCGATACGTAATGGAAACCCTTTATTTCACAGTCAGCTAAGAGATGAGAGTAAGTCCTACAGGGCTATTTCAAGCCACAGCACTGCTCTTCTGATGTTACTTGTTTCGAGGAGAAAGCTGCACACATTGGAAGAGCCAACTGGGGCATTCAAAGGGAGATGCAGAGCACTGGGTGAGTGTCAGGAGCATCAGAGGTGTTGAAAACGGATTGAAAATTGCTGCTGCTGCCTGCTTCCAAGCATAGATGTTCTAGTCTGCTCTGCAACTTGCACAGTTTCTGTCCCATGCGTTGCATACACACACAGCTGGCCTTGATGCCATTCAGGTCAGACAGTTTTGTCTACTGCCTGTTATTTTGGAGACCAGAGCATGGCATCTCCTGCTAAAGAAGTCCTAACACAATAAAACAAGGCTCTTTTAGCCAGTTTAACGACTGGATAAAGCCTAAACACATCAGATAAATCATTCTACAGCCTCTACATTCATTACCAATTAATTATTGAAAGGGTATCTATTGAGTGTTTTAATATGCATAACAGTAAAGACAATTCCAGTTGCCATGCAACTGGCTGAGAATCATATAAACATAAATGCAGTAGCTTCAGTTTCATGAATAATCTTATTTATCCAGAGTGAAGGGCTCAGCAGAGCCACCACAACTGAGCAGAGGAGTGGGATTTCAGGTGCAGAATTAAGCACTTGGGAACCTATATTTTAGAAATTAATTTGATTATCAGTGTAGCAAAAAAAGGCCAGACCCTTGTATCCATGAAGACAGGTATAGTTGGTCAGACCCTGGAATTGCATCCTACAGAGTGACATGGAATATTTACATACGATGCAATCAAGAGAGGTCTTATTGACAATCAGACATTGCTCAGCATGCAGCCTGAGAAGACTTGTTATTATACAGATGAAAAGAAATGACAAAATATGTATGTGATCATCCCAGCTGATCCCCATCGTTTCACAAAAACAGCACTAACCTGTGTTTAGGTTGGTTTAAAGTACAGATGGCTTCACCAAGCATCAGAGCTTCCAGCACAGATCTGAACTAGGATTGCATGCTTTCTCCCCAAGAAATTTGCTAGAAAGACGAATTTTAGAAAAACTAAAAGATTTGCGAATTTAGGCCCAATATGGAAACTGTTGTGGTAAACAGGAAAATTGTTCAAAAGTTTGTCAAGAAATAGAATTAAACAAATCTAGAAAAAAACTACATTTTGAGATGACCAAAAAGAATTTTTTTTTTTGAGTTATTCTTTCAGTTTCTGCTGGAACAAACTTGACTTTTTGGTTACAAGAAAAAAAAGAAAGAACACTAAATTTTTGCCAAGAGCATAGACCAAACAACATAAAAACAGCAGAAATATCCCCCATGTTTGGAAACAGCATGTAAACACGCTGCTTCAATTTTATCCCAGCTCTTTCTCAAACTCCCCTTTCTCCTGTAGTCTAAACAACCTCATTCAGTTGTTAGCAAGCCCAGCTCCTGCCTTAATACCTAATTTACAAACTCCTGAGCTTGTTTAGTCTTCCTGCTGTACCCTTGCAAAGGCTGCAGTGTGACTTGATACCACTGCTGTCCCGCACCCTTCACATGATGGGATTGTTACTCTCTTTACCTGTTCCACAGTTTTCCCTTCCAGCTCCCTTCCTCTTTGCTGCTGACAGACCTGCCAGGGAGAAAACTCTCTTAGTTTGTAATTTAAATCACCAGAGTGAGGACCTGAACCAAATCTGTGTAAGTGATTGATGGGTTTAGCTGCTATACATTTTTTTTCTTCTTAGGGTTTTGTTGTTGATGCTTTTTTACACCTGCATGCAATTGCTAAGAGTAGGCAGGATGGTCTTAAACACAGCTCAGATTATTCCTTAATCCGCTCAAAAGAAATGTTTGGCATTTAACTTTTTTTATAATAAAAGGTATCAATTAGGAACTGTCAATGTTTTCAGTAGGGATATCTAATTACTGTAACTTGCTATAGGCTATCTTGTTAAATTCTAGTTGAATGACTAAATATTCCTGACAAGTTTAATGCATTATTAAAGGTGTAATTACTTGGTTATTGCTCATGTAATTCTGAGTTAATTTCATGACATCTAAATTCATCATTTTTATGTTTATTGAACTTTGGTAAATTCACTTCTAGCTACTGCTTGATATTTACACCCTGACTTCCTCTACTACTCATATGAACTTAAAGGAGAATGATGCTGCATTTTCTCAGCAGAGCAGGAGAAATCATGAGGGGGAAGGAAGTAATAATCGTAATAAGTCTGATTTCTCTATCAGTTTTACATTTTCCTCTGCTTTCCTTGCCTGCTGCCATTTGCTCTATTTTCAACAGAAGAAAATGAGGCTACAAGTTTTTAAAAGAACTGAAGTGAAATTGTGACCCCATTGAAACCAACTGCAAAGCTCCTGTTGTGTTGAGTAGAAACAGGATTTTGCCTTTGGGAACCCTTTTTCTGGGAGGAGAAAGTGAACTACCCAAGGGGCTCTGGGATACAGGACTTCAGCAATGTCAGCATCAGTAGTCAGATGCCAAAGGGATGTCTCCATGAGTCAGCCACTGTAACTTCCACTCACTGCATTTGGAAGGAATATTTAGATGCATTTGAAGTTCCCTTCTCCTGCTTTGCTTCCTCCCTACATGATGCCTTTTTTTCCATCTTTGATTTGGAAAAATGACCTCTTGTGATCCACCAAGGACATATCTTTGCTCCCCAGGACCCATGCTCTGGTCCCACAGATGGTGGGAAAAGTAAACGCTGTCCATGCTACAGCTACCAAAAGAAAACCCTGACAAGCTCAAGCGCCATCGCCATACTGTCAGTGAAGCTGAGGTTATAAATCTCGCTTCATTCCCATTTGGAAGAAGGATCTTCAATTAAGCAAAAATTGATTTTCTAATGATTTTTTTTTTCCTGCTCATGATTGGTAGATTGTTTGAAATTGTTCCAGTCCCACAACAGACAGACAGAACAGTTAAACATGCATCACACTTGACAGCAGGACTGATTTTAAGTCAGTGAATGCAATTCAGCCCTTTGATTTTTGGCAAGAAGTGCAACAATTATGAAGGAAGAAAGTATTATTCTAGCTCAACATTGCAACTATCAAACCAGTCAGAAAGCAATGAGAAAACGCAGTGGGGTGCTGGGAAATCACTTCTGATCTTATGGAATCCCTCACTATTCTGCATTGCACCTAAGGCTGAAGTTAGTGCACTTTCCAATTAAGTAAATTACTTAAGTAGTTAGTAACAGCTGAAACATTAGTAGAGACTTGAATCAGATTTTTGGCAGGTCAGATACCACACTGTCATTGTTGAGAATGGTTCTTAGGAAATTAGGGACCCACAATGAAGTTTTCAAAGCATATTTAAATTTTAGCACTGATGGAAGGCTCAAAACTGATTGAGTCAAAGCCCACTAAGCTTAGGTGCAGTTTTTCCATTAATTTCAAAGCCCTCTGGACCAAACTCTAAGGCATACGCCTTCTTTAAAATCACACTTTTTGATGTGCACAGAGAACAATCAGAATAGGATTAAAATCCTATTAGATGTGAACTAAACTAATAATTTAAACCTTACTTTATAATGCTACACTGACAGGCACTGCTTTACATTCTAAACTCTACAGATGTAGTTCTGATCCTACTCATTTTGCTAATAAGGTATAATTAAAACTGAGATCCTTACATCTACAAGACAATACTGTATGTCATTATCCATGTTGTGTTAGTGTTCAGTGGTGCTCACCTTCCAAGCCAGGACACAGCTGTAACAGGTACCATACGAACACAGGACAAAAAGACAACCTGTTTCCTGAAAGGCTGCAATGCCACTGTCAAGAGTAACAGGTAAAGGGAAACTCAGAAAAACTGAGGGTGCAAAAAAGCTCACAGATGATATTGCTTGTCAAGAAAGACAAGAGACAGCAGAATACTCGCAATTTAATCCTTGTTGTAACTTTGCGGGCACCATAGCCTTGAACAAAACCCTCAGAGCACAACTGGTGCTTCTGAGCCAGCCCATACTACAATCACAGCGTTTTTCAAAGCTGGATGATGATAAGTCTCTCCTTTAATCCAGTTTAATCTTTTTCATCTACAGATGATGCTGGCCAGGACAGTCTAAACCTTGCTAGAATGCATCAGTAGAAGTAGGCACACCGTTCTCCTGATGCAATCGAAGTAAATCCCATTTTCTATCAGTCTAATAGGGAAAGTTTGGAGATTTTTCAGCTTGCATTTCCTAGTATGTTAATTTCATCATTGCCCACATATTATTCTGCTTGATCTGACCTGAATCTGACTTATTGCATTTCCCAAACTACTTTTCACTCAGCGGTTAATTAAAAGATTTGGTCCCTGACACACTGCTTACAGCCCTTATTGGCACCCATTAGCCCAGCTAGACTAATTCTACTGAAAAGCAAACCTCCTCCTGTTCCCAGGGTCAAAAGTTCATAGCCAATTCCCTAAATCTTTAACATTCGCTATTAGTTCATTATTTGAACCTACTCTGTGTAAGAGGCTGTATTCAAATGCAGGCATCAGAAGTCATTCCAGATATCTTCTCGCACAAATTCCTCACCTGCCAGTTCACTCCATCACTGCCTATACAGCGCTGCGACGGGAGAGTGCAAGAGCTTGGAATTCATTTTTCTTTTACCTTGCTTTGAGTACCTTTTCTTAAATAAGCAACTAACAAAGAAGGAAAGTGCATGTTCTAATGCACACGAAGCAATAAACATTTGCATTGTGCTTCAAAATTACCTCAGCAGTTTATTCTCCTGTGCACACCCAGAGTGCAGCACTGCCTCTGAGGCACATCTAGGACTGAAATCCATACACAGGCATCAATATTACACTGAAAGCAACAGCACCAGCATTCTGAGAGTCCCATTTAAACAGACAGTCACAATTCAAGCCCAGACCTCAGCTGAGACTGTAAACAAATACACACACGTGCTCACACACACATAACCGCAGTCTCTCACACACACATGCATGCTTACAGGCACACTGAGTTTCATCCCATTTTAGAGATAATAAATAAACCACAACATTGAGATTTGAATCTAGGTGGTAGAGCCCCCAAAGCCCTGAATCTCTGAGAAATTTGGCTCCTGGGCTTTGGTTCAAGCCCATCTTTACTGTATTGAGACAAAAAGTTCACTTGGGGAGGTGTGTGGGAAGAGAAAAAGGCAGAGTTTAATTATTAAAACTATGCGGCTGTGCAAGCATCCTACTTAAGCTGTGCTGTCATTAAACTCAACCTTTACCCCTTGAACCTGGTGTCTGGAATAGCTCAGACACCAATGATGACCTTATGTATTTCTTTTAATTATTGTGCAGTAACCTCCTCCAGCTCACTACAAGCCCTCAGCTACTTCAGGCAAAGACATTCTAATGATTTCGATTAAATCTTGGCCTCTCCCCAACGGAACACAAATTAAAAGCATTACTAGGAGGATACAAGCTTCAGCACTTGGAAGTGTTATATAAAGAATGGGGAAAGCTGCCAAGAGCTTGTTGTCATTTCATATGCAGCGGGGGATGATTAACCCCTTGGTGGCTTTTCATACCCCGGGAAGATCACACATCGGGCTCAGGGGCGGGAGGGGAGGGGTTCCCCTCATGACTGTCCCCCATGTTACACTTCGAACTCTTTTTAACCTGGTACTTGGGGAAAATGCTTCTTCCAAGAAAGCACTGTGCTATTTAGGGTCCAAAATCAGCCCTGTTCTACTGACATAATTTGGAGAAGAAAGGTCTAAGAAGACGACAAGTATCATCCAAAGTTCCTCTAATGTGTCCTATACAAGACTGCACTTTCACAGAGGATTTGCACTTTCCCATATTCATTGGCTCAGTAGAAATCAGTAGGAATCTGTGCAAGTTTGAGCACAGCTCTACTGACACCCACCACTTCAGCTGACAGACCAACTCTATCAGCTGGTGGCAGGAGCAAATTGCCATCCTCTGCCATCCCCTGATCCTCTAGCAGGGATAACAATACATATTTTGCTAATGTAATGCCATCACACTGTGTTGTGTCTCCTGCTGCCAACATTAGAAATGTAGGTTCAAACTATGAACAAAAGGTGTTTTTGTTTTACATGAAATTGCGGGGGTCAAAGCAAAATCTCTCTTTTAAAAGCAGCTTATACACCATTTTGTTTTAACAGCAAATTCAGATGATTCGGATTTAAAAAAAATCCACAAACTGGGATAACCACTGAGGAATGCTCAAATCAAATACACAAAAATCTCACCTGAAACAACTGTTTCAAAGTATCTATGCAAGAGTGGGAACTAGGCAAACTTGGTTTAGATCCTGGTGTCATTATAAGCAACAGAGACTTTTATGTTTAGCCTCCCTCCACTTACTTTTCTATTTTCTATATTGTATATGTAAATAATGAATCTAAAGGATTGAAATGTATTTTCAGATCTTTAGATAACAGAATTCTAAGGTAGGTACAAGACCAAACTGCCCCTAAGATGGAGCAATTGTCAAATCAGACATCAAAAGCTTCTTTACCCAGGTTCCTCTATGCAAAAAAACTTGTATGCTTACAAATCCTGAATCTTCTCCTTCACATGTGGCTGTTAGCACTCAGGCAAATGAAGAAAAGCTATGAAATCAGCCCCATCCATCCACTCACACCCACTGTGCACAGTGATAACTGAATACATGGGTGCCAGGTCGTATCCGTCCTGTCTTCCAAGGTGCCACAACGCCCCAAGGTACAGACATGCCACAGAGTCTCATGGGTGATGCAAACCAGAGGGTCAAAGTTAATTAGGTCAAATAAAAACGTACAATCAGGGGGAGAAAAAATTGCTCAATTTAAGCTTTTGGACCAGTATTAAAAAGCAAGAGAACAAAAGCTCCTCAGCAAAACCTTACAGCATCCATTTAGAAAACCTATTCTGAATCATGGCTGGGACAAGACCGTTCCTGGGAGGTGGCGTGGGGGACCTGCTGCTGCCCTGCAATGCTTCATTCTCCAGATTGATACAAACAAAATCAAGGGAGCACTAAAGCAGCAGGGGATTATTATCTCTAGAGATAACTACAAACAGTTTCATTTTAAAAACAATCAGCAGCATCGTCACTGTATTTCCATTTCTCGAAGCACAGGAATGTGATGGAATATCCAGCTCATTCCAGAAGTCAAGAGTAACTTTCCCCTTAAAGAAAAATCTCTGTACAAAGAACCAATTCACTTCATCTGGTCAGATTTTCTAAGATACCATTGTGCTGAGCCAGTGCTTCCCCTCTGCTTGCATCGCACTAGCCCTAGCAATCACTGGTATTGCTATTTCTGCCCAACAGTAAAATACATTGGCTGCATCTTCATTTCAAGGTAAAGCACACTATTTCCTAAAGGTTTCTCCTTATGGCAATGCCAGCCTAAACACTAAAGTCTGAGCAGCCGGGCAAGAAGGGAGCACGGATTCGAATAGCTACTTGCTTTAGACAAGGTGGTTTTGACCCAGCCAGCCGCAGCAGCACAAGAAGGGGTGGCACCAGCATGGGCACCGACACCAAAGCCATGCATGTGAAAGCCCCAGAGCAACACATCGCAGCACATCAACCACACACCTTCTGGCCTGGCTGAAGGCTGCTAGGACTTCTCACAAATTTTAGGAGCAGCTGATGCTCAGGATTGCCCCAGTCATGTAGAAGAGAGGCCTATAGCAATACCACTAAACCAGAGCTTGCTTAGCCGAGCAGGGTCAAGTTTTTTTTGTATGGTATCTTCCCTTCACTACTAAAGACTTTCTCCAGTGTCCTTCCCCTCTCTTCTTTCAGGCCCCTGTTGTTTACCATCCTCTTTTCTTTTCCAATCATCATAGAATCCCAGACTGGTTTGGGTTGGAAAGGACCTTAAGCTCATCCAGTTCCAACCCCCTGCCACGGGCAGGGACAACTTCCACTAGAGCAGGTTGTTCAAGGCCCTGTCCAACCTGGAGGATGCTCAGGGGCTGGAGCACCTCCTGTATTAAGACAGGCTGAGAACATTGGGGCTGTTCAGCCTGAGGAAGAGAAGCTGCATGGAGACCTCAGAGCAGCTTCCAGTGTCTGAAAAGGGTTACAAGGATCCTGGAGAGGGACTCTTCATCAGGGACTGTAGTGATAGAGCAAGGGGTGATGGGGTCAAACTGGAACAGGGAGATTTAGCTTAGATATAAGGAAGAAGTTGTTCCTGTGAGGGTGGTGAGGTGTTGGAACAAGCTGCCCAAGGAAGCTGGGAATGCTCCATCCTTGGCAGTGTTCAAAAACGGGGGGGAAATCCAAAATTCAAAATGTGCTTTTAATTTCATAGTGAAAATCTGCAGGTTGTCACCATTTCACATGACCATCAGTCACAGCTTACAACCAGCACTACTGCAGAAAACCTTTCAAAAGGAGCCACTATCTTTAAAAAGGGCTCTGAAGCCACTTCAGAGAACAGAAGCACTGGGTTGAAGGTAATAAGAGGAGAGGGCAGAAGATTATTAACCATGTGTAGTAATCCCACTGTAGGAAAGTATTCTTAATAGTTCTCCTTCTTTGATTCATCCTGTCATCTTCATCTTTATCCTCCTGCTGCAACACACCAATGCTGCTTTGCAATCAGCTAGTCAGCATGAAAATTCAGTAAAAAAGAAATCCCCAATCAATTAGGATGTCAGATCAGGAAATAATTCCCTACGCTACATCAATGAAGACCCATTCCTATCTTTTGTCAGTCACTGGATTGAAATAAAGAGGTAGCTGTGCACAAAGAAAGCTGTCATATCAAACAATACATCCTTCACTCGTTCGAGATATAAACACATTAAAATGTGGCAGGAGAAAGAGAGTCAATCAAACCTGTTTAATGCAATCAGCTAATTGGATAAATTACACTATGATAATAATGATTATCATTGTGGAGACATCCTGCTCAGTACTCGTGCTTGCTACGCAGCCTTCTCACTTGATTCCTTCTGCTAGAAAACACGGTGTAAAACATTTTGAAGGCCTGAAGGACCAAGCTTTGGTTGGGTGAAGGTTTCATCCATAAACCTGTACATAACCGAGGCTTCTGGAGCTAGGGTAATGAACTCAGTCAAAAGGGATTACAGGCACAATAAGTAAACACAGCTCTTCAAACCAGGTTCCAACCAATGACAGGGACCTGAAAAATCACTAGCTATGAATACACATTGCCATTCACACACACAGAATCCTTCCTATAACTTCATATTGCTAGAAAACATGTAGGCTGGAATAAATATTAACCAGCTTGCCACTAGCATATGGCAGGCACACAATCTGAGAAAACTCTTAACACTAAGTAAACATTCAATAATTAGTGTAACTCTACATTTATGGAATTGATATATTTGGTTCTAAGATTATAAAATTTAAAAAATTAAGGGAGTTTTACCAAACAATCTCTCTTCTTGACACAAGCCAAGTTCCAGATCTGTTTCATCATTGTGCTACTTCACATTCATTACACTAGACAGAAATCAATGCAGTATGAATGGCGTTGATCACCAACTCAGAGCATTGTTTTGAGTCTCAAAGTATGAAGAGCATGAAGATTTGGAGATATGAAACCCCGGGTTCACACTGTTCCTCAGGGGGGCAGCCAGAGCGCACAGCACCCACCTTGTCCTGCCCTCCAGCACCCGTTACTGCTCTCTCCCTCCAGTAACAGCCTGCAGTGGGGCATTACCAACAGGGTAAGGGCCCAGCCCAAGATTAAAACAAATTTCTACTGACTTATTTGCTTTGACGATAGAAGTGCAAGCAGTACAGCCATCAAAGGAAATTTAACATGAAATTGTAGTTTAGGGTCTGAATACAAGGAGAAATGCTGACCTCATTGGAAACGAAGAGGAAGCACCGGCTTTCTGCTCATATCCTGCATGCCCCCAACCATCCTAAAGGACTCTCTATCACAGCTCCACTGAGAATCAGGCATTTCCAAATTGTATACAGAGTCAAGCATAATAAGGAATAAAGTGGATCCAGTTGTGTTATTGGGCATCTTGGCTTTGTGATTGCTAAGATAAACTCAGACAAAAGCTTAACAGTCTGCAGAAAGACAAAAGGCCTCGTGAGACCTGATTTAAGATGAAGATTGATCAAGTAGCTTTTGTTAGGCATAAAAAAAAAAAGGGATTTCAAAAAGTAATAAAAATCACAAATATCCACTTCTTATATTCCCTTAAGAACCAGGAGGAGCAGCCAGCCAAGATCTCCCTATCAGATGGTTGGCACCAACCAACAGAAGCAGGGCTCATTTGCAATTTGATTTGTACAACATGGAGTTGAAATGAAGGGCAGTGAATTTCTGCACTACTATATTAAAAGCATCCAGCCTGGAATCTCATTTATTATCGTATTTTTTTAGTGTAAAGTCTTTTCAGTTACATTTAATATTTAACTAAAAAGTGAATAGCCTTAATGATGTTTACTGCTGTTGAAGATGTAGGAAAAGGGAAGCAGGTTCAGTGGTTAATTTAGCCAGTTTTACTTTCATGTCATTTTGGAAACATGTAGAAGCTCATGCTTGCCAAGGTATATGGTCTGGCAGCTTTGCAAGATGCAGTCTTTTAAAAGCAGAACTCTGGAGCACAGAAGAAGTTAATCCTGAAGGAAGCTATGCTATTTGGCTCCTGGAGATCCCTCAAGATGCAATGAGTGCCTTGTCTTTCCTGTGCCAGCATCAGAACCATCTTAAGACTCTGCTGTAAGAACAAATGACCAAGATGAATAGCATACACGTTAACACTGTGGCATATGGATACCATTATCCATGAAAAAGCTCATGTTTACGGTTGGATAGACAAAGGCCACATTAAAAATATGATGGTGCTCTAATGTAAAAAAGCGATTCGTCTTCATTTTCCTTCTTATTTAGAAGCTACTTGCTGCCATTGTGTTCAAGCAATACCACTTCGAATAAACACTTAGCAAAATCAGAAGTGAGCTTGTGATGTCTCTCCCTTTGCCTAGGAAAGACAACTGACAGAGGAATAAAAGCTCCATCTGACCTGGGTTTAACTCCAAAGTTCAACTTTATGTTGTTATTTGTCTTGCTTTCAAGCAATAAGTTGCATTATCTTCTTTAAAAGGTTCAAAATGGTCGGTATGTCAGCTGAAAACCGAGTGGAAAGGCTGCTGTGTCATTGCTGTACCATTTAACACTAGAAGCACCTTTTAGACAACTGCAATGTTTGTCAGAAATGGTCATGCCCTAAACAGTCCTTGTCTCTCAATAAACTGTTCAAACATCACTTAAGGCTTAAGATACAGATTCAATAACAATGCCTCTGATAAAGAGCACAAGAATAATTTCTTGTTCCTTCCTTCAGCCAGAAGAGACTTTGCTCCTCTTCCAGCCGCACATCAACTATAGCCTAATGTTAAGCCTAATCCTCTTGTCTCAGCTGTCCCCACAACCAGTATCTCTCAAGCTACTCTTTCCTTGGTGGTGGGTATTCTTTCAAATAGGTAAAACAAAGTTACAGATTAGGCAAGTAATACTTTGAAATACTTCAGGGTGGAAGGAGGAAATAGGCAGGGGAAGAATGGGAATAGACAAGGTTTCAACTACCCAAAAGAAACCCTTCTAAGTGCTTTGTGATTTCACTTCCATTGAAAGGGCTGTCCACATGAGCGGAAAGTCTTCCTAGGATAAGTTCGATTTCACAGAAAGCAAGAATGATCTCCTCAGCCTCTCTCCCATCCCTTAGTAGTAGGAGGCATTTGCAGGATGCTTCAGAGAAAGACAAACACTAAACCAACAAACAGCTGGGGAGTGGAAAATTCCTAAATTCCAAACTGTGCAACATGTGGTGTTTCAACAGCTTTTGGGAAAGCTTTTGCAAACATCAACAAGGCGCACAGCTCCCAGCGCTCTGCAAGAGAAATGTACCCAAATATTAAGGCCGCAGAGGTGACTTTGTCAACCAGCAGAAAACATGACAACAGCAAAGCAGGGAATGCGGGGGAAGTTGTTTGGAATTTTTATTATTGTCAACTACAGATAAAAACGCAGACAGAGCTCAGCATCTACTCCCACAGGAAAATTGCATCCAGCCTGGAAGTCTACTTAAAAAGAAAAACAACAAATAACAGAAAATGAGCAGGAAAAAATAAAAGCTTTTGAGCCAATTTCTCCATTCCCTATTTGGCACAAGACTGCAAGAAGGAAAGGAGAAGCTAAGCTTAAGGTATCTTTTCACCTTCTGTTCTCAGACTACCAGATCAGCAGAGAACAGAAGAGAGACTTGAGTTATTCCTACAAGCGTGTGGTTTAACCTCAACACCAAAAAGGCAGGTTTTGCTCCTCCATAATGTGTGGTGCACTGTTATGAACTGCAGAACCCCTCCAAGGAGCAGTCCAGGGAGCAAACACAGTACAAAAATAAGCCTTAGAAAAGTATTTTCCTGATTGAACTAGCTCAGTTTAGGATTACAATGGAGGAAGCGGGAATGCACAAAGGAGGGGCAGGAGAGGATGGAGGAGAGCTGTTCCTTTTGGTGCCAACAAGCCATTAGGTCACCTGGGATGCAGTGTCAGCGTGACCTATCCTCTGTGCTAATGACACTTCCTGTGATGCCAGAGGTCAGTGTACTTCTCCTCTACCCTGCCTCTCCCACACCTTATCCCTTAGGCACTCCTCACACAAAAATACACATCCTGTGCTCAAACACCAGCCCAGTTAATAAGGTGAAAAGCTTTTTTGTGTCTCCAAAACACTGTAAAGAGCAGAAGTGTCACAAAACACTGGAGTTATCATTCAAGGATTGATAGTGGTACTAGCACCACCCCTGTCCACACTCCCACATGCCCTTCCACCCACAGTGGATAATGCAAGGATTCCTAAGGCATCGCTATGAAACAATGCTGCACAGGGATAACTTTATAAAATGAAAAGAGGAAACTGAAGTGCAGATATTAGTCCTAATCCCCTCAAAGTTCTGACTCGAGGATCAGCTCCAGATCCACAAGTGACTATGTCAGCCCAACCAGGATAAGGAAGAAGAAACACCAGCACGGCACTGAGAATGTGGCCCTGGGGGCCACAACCTTGTTCACCCACTTTTTCTGCCAGCACCAGAACAGTTTTACTAGAGCAAATGTGGAGCAGCTTAAGATGGGCTTCATACACTTCCCAAAAAACTTCAGAATCCATGCAACTGACTTGAAGAGTACTTGCAATCCTCCCCTAGAACACATTTTCCTCAGTGCTTAAACTGCAGGTTGGCACAGGGACAAAAACAAGTGGAAACTGCACTCCTATTGTTTCAAAAGGGTAGGGGAAAACCTAAAAGGAATTTCAATTCTTCAGGGGCAATAACGTTCAAAGACAAGAGCAGCTTTCGGTATCAGGCCACCATCTGGGCTGTACCCAGGATTCCCATCTCAAAGTCATTGAACCTTGCAACGTTTTATCTTACAGCCCTCAAAGGCAGTAGCACATTGAGTATGATCCATTTTTTAAACATACAAAGCAAAGGAATTTATTTTCCATATGTTTGTCATATGTTTAGCTCAAGACCCATTGCCAGCTCTCAGTACAGCTGATATGCAGTGCATTCGTAGGGCCTGACCTTGGAAGAGTTTAGTCTTAACTGTGCACTTCTGCCTGTGTAATTTGTGCATGGTGACTACATGTGTTTGTATGCACTGAGCAATCATGCCTGAAAACTTCTATTTCCCAATCTAATATCCCATCAAAAAAGATATGCTGCACAACACAGCCAGAAAGGTATGTTAAACCCTTTTTATTCTTTTTTAAACAAGCACATCTGCACAACGAGTAAGGGCTATAGACACTATCTACAACTAAGAAAGGCCAAAACCAAAAAATGGTGAAGCTAATGAATAATGTTACAAATATACACACTACTTGCACACACATTAACATGGATTTTATCACTACAGTGTTTGAAACTTCTCCAATTAAACTTCCCTTTCCCCTTCCTTCCCTTTCCAAGCAAAAAATAAATAAATCTATTCGTTTCCATGGATTTATATAGTGTATGGAAACAAAGAATTCACATTTCCACTTTTAGATTGCTGAGTTTTTTAAGATGTGTTCTGACTACAAGCAGCCTTTCTAGAACTGAAGTTCTAGGGTTCTTTTAACCTAAATTCTTGAACTGAGGAATAATGGCACATTCAAACAAAAAGTAGCTGCTCAACAGATTTTTTTATTTTCCCCTAGAAAAATTCAACAAAATGCTTTCACTTTCTTCAACCTAAAAGGAAAAATTGAAATTCATCATAGGTACAGAAGAAAGCTGGGACACTTTCCAACAAATTTTAATAGTTACCTTCCCAATAGGCCATAAGGAGCAGTCTTGGTGCGAATGTCATTTCTAAGGTGTCTATATTGCACAACCAAAGCAGAACAAAAAAAACCCCAGGAACCTGGGCACAAAATTCTCCCTCCTCAGTCTGTGAGAACAGAGCAGAATGAGTGGAGGAATTCAGCTACAGGCTTGTGCGTAAGGAATGCAGGCAGTTAATCCATTCCTATCTCCTCTGCACCAGACTCCAGAACTCAGTTGTGGTTCTGCTGCATAGCCTTGGGCAAGTCACATCACCTGCCATTTCCCCAAACCTATTCCAATTTGGGGTTTGATTTTTCCATTTAGGTTGGAAGCTTTTCAAGTCAGGAACTGATGCCATGACTTGTGTGACCAGAGTTTACCACTAGCAAGGGCCAGCTCTCCACTACAGCCCAATTACTTGGGATGATGGTCAGGGTGAGACAAAGCCAGCAGCACACATGGCTATTGTCTGTGGATTTGACAATGAGGCTAAAGCCACTTCTATCCATCATGCTTTCAAATAATTACCTTTAACATGTGATGAGTGGGCACAGCCCAAAACATTTAACAATCTGAAAGAGCTAAAAGGTCCATGGAGAGTGCCAAATGATCCTGAGTAGCTAAAAACGCAAATCTCTGGACTTACCTCCCTCCATGGGTGGCTGGGAGCAGGAAGTAAGATTCTGACCATACACATTTGTTCAGAATTAGAGACATTTCAGTTTGAGATACTTGAGGGAAAATAACCTCTGCGCGGCATAAAGTTAACCCCCAAAAATAACATGCTTAACTCAAGCCTGCTCACTCATCCACGACCTTGGCAGCTGGGGTTCAAATGCAGTCACAAGCAGCAAACTGCTATCTGGAGTAGCCAGTGTCCCTTCACAAGAGCCAAGAACAAATGTCCTCCCATAAGTCTCTTAAGACTCCTTCTACTAACATCATCTTTCCTGTCACCGATTCTGGGCTCTCAGATTGGATGTTATTTCCCTATATAACAGGACAGCTTACAGTTCTAACCCTCATTAACATTCTCATACTGACAATAATGGATTTGTTTCTGCCCTGATGAAACCAGAATACTCAGGCCCTGCTCCAAAGGATTAAGAACATTAAAGCCCTACAGGCAACTCCTGCTAAGCCACGTCCTGTCTACTACTGCACTTCTCTCTAAGGCAGCTGGAGTGTAAGTGTCCCTTGTTAATCAGGTATTTTCTCTTTCATTTGCATGCGCTTCAAATTGCCATAGATGCCAACTCAGTACTATGGCTTCAGACACAATCTGCCACTACACATCCATACACCAATTGTTGCAACAAATCATCTTTATCCAGCATGAAGATGGACACTCTTATACTACGAGTATGTGCTTATACTACGAGCTCCCTGTGCAAGTTACTAATGATCAAAAGCAATTTCCTTCCTTCACGTTCACATCTCCATTTCCCATGCACTTTGACAAACAGTATCTAATACAAATGACATGGCTTTCAAAAGTTTCTGCTTTACCCCTGGGCAAAAACAATAAAGCTTTTATCAATCAATTTTCATTTAGGTTCTTTCTATTAAAAAGTCTTAAGATGCTATACTTAACACCAGGAACAACAGCAATGTACTTCAAGGTAAAACAACAGTATTACTCAAAAGAATGTGAATTGTACGTTCTGCAATTTGTGGAGGTAGATCACACTGATCAACTTTATTGGACATCACAGTGCATTGTGGGATTCATTTGTTTTTTCAAATACAAAGCAGAGGACATTACTCTGACTTGAAAGGATTTTATTTTGTATTAAATTGATAAAGTAGCAAATGCTATTTCTTACACATTTAACAAATGAGTATATATATATGAGTGTGTATATATATATATATATACTGAGCAGGACACAATGTCACAAACTTCCATTTTAATTTCCCTAGAGTGTAGCTAAGAAGGGGCAGATACCCCAAATTCCTAAACAAATTAGTAATGGTCAAATAGTCAAATTAGTAAAATTATATATAAGTACATATAACATATAGTCAATAGTCAAATTCTTATATTATAATATCATAAATACCATAATAATTATATTATTAGATCAATCGTCTGTGAGTTATCAACATTTTTACCCCAGATTGATTTAACAGCTTGACCTACTCTGAGCAAGCAGTGTAAACCCAGAGAAGTTCCTATGAAGTTCCTCTGGTTTTACATCAATGTGTTTGAAATCAGAAACTTGGCCTAAAATTCTAAGCAGCACGAAACAGCTGCCTATTGATGTCTGCATAGATTTGAAAGGCTGATGCAGCAGCGTTAGTGTATCGATTCCCCCCCCTCCATCCCTCCAGGAATTCGCAAGAAAAGAAATAGAAATGCAGTGTTTGATCCCTAATCTGAACAAACTTCAGGGCTTGCTTACAGTTTGGTACAGAAAAACAAAGCAAGGGAGATAAGGATGTACAGATTTCAGCTCGCACCAAGCAGTTACAAATGGACTGCACTGACCACAAAGAAGACAAGAGGCTCTTTCAAGTTAAAAGAAGAAAAGAAACATGGGTTGGAAATTATTTTCTTAGAGTGGAACATCTTGCTATGAGATGACTGGATACGGAGGATATCCAGTCACCGTTAGTGTGGGAGAAGAAGCCTTTACAAATGTGCTGTTTAAACACAAAAGCGATCTTATTAATGACTTCTTAATCAAACCTAAGGTCTCAATGGAATTATGGATTGCTTAGGTACCAATACGAGAGGCATCTAACACAGGTCTGGCTGAGCTTCTACTCAAGTAAACTGAAAGTCCCACTAATAACACATTAGATCAGGCCTGAAATAACCAAATCTGCTAAAAGAGAGGTTTGGATTTATAATTAATGTAGTTGCTGGTGTTAGGACCAAACTGACTGTAACTGAGGATGAATCTGGAACTGAAACAATTCCAGTGGAAACCAGCTTCCATGTTTCCCTCTATTTGAGCAAAAGCAGGTTCTTTTATATCCCAATTCAGATTTTCAAAACTAACTACCATGTTTTAAAGCTCACCTTGTCCCTCAAAACCTTGGCCATACTTTGGACTAATTATCTAGAGCCAAGGGCATTGAACTCCCAGCTTCCAGAACTGGCAGTGGGGCATTTCTAAGACTCTGCCCTGGAAATTATCTTGGGATGCAAGAACAGGTTAGGACCCCAGCATTTCTCCTTTACAGCACTTCAAGAAACAGAATGATAGTCTTCACCCTGGATTTTATACTTACACAGAAAAAAATTCAAGGGCTGAAAACTGCGGCCTAAAACTCCCAGTAGGAATCCCTACAGTGAGCCCGGGTCTGGTCTGGCCTCGATCCTCCAAGGAAATTTCCTCAGTCTTGTCCTTACCCCATCAGTCCAAAGTGAGGGTGAAGAAGCTTCATTTTTTAATAGAGGATGCAGTAAAAGGGTTGCAAATAAAAAACTTTGTTTCTGCTTCTATGAGCCCAGATAAATTAATTCCACAAATATAGGAGTCAGTAACACTCACCAGCCACAAATATCAGCCACCAAGATGAGGAAGCATCCCTCTTGTCCCTCTTCTCTAACCCTGCCCCACCCGTTCCTTTCTCTAGATGTGGTATTCACCAGTCCCATCCAGAACTTGTGCAACTCTCCAACACAAGAAAGCTGCCTCAGCAACGTTCAACTACCAGAACAACAGAGCCCCCTCAGGTCACCAGCTCAGCTTCCTTGTTATCGTTTCTCCATCTCATGGTCATTCATTACATACAATGCAACAACACGTAGAAGTGCCACGTGCTAGGTACTGCAAAATGAAGAGAACAGAAAATCTGCTTCCCAAAGAGACCACACCTTCATAGAATCACAGAGTCAACCAGGTTGGAAAAGACCTCGAAGATCATCAAGTCCAGCCATTCCCCAGCACTGCCAAGGCCACCACTAACTAAGCTGTGCTTAAACCACAACATGTCACTGAGGGCCTTGTCGACATGGTTTGTGAACACCTTTACAGCTCAACACACATGAAACTGTCCAGACAAGACCTTTTTTTTCAAGGTTTATGCCTCCATTCCTCTTTTATCACCCCAGTAAATTCCTGTTAATTATTTCTTTTAATAGAAATTAAAATACATAAAAATACTTAACATCATGTCCTTAGAAACCAACAGGTCTGCACTGCACCAGAATAAGTATGAAACTGGTATGTAGCCATTTAATTTGAAAGCGTTCTCTCATCACACACCCTGACTCCGTACTGGGAAGAGCACTTAACCTCAGTCAATGCCCACGGGAAGCAGACCAGCAGCTATTTGCTGACGTGAACACAGAATGATCAAAATATTTTCCTGCTCAGTTTTTAAATCTTGGTTCCTTAAGTCTACGCAGTGCTCTGCAGATGCCACCTCTGAGCATGACCCGCTATTTCCAGGCACAGCTCTGCCGTATTCCCCTAGGAGCACAACTCAAAACAGCCCATTCTAAGAGTCCTTTATGTGCAGATGCAGGCTGCAGAGAGGCGTTCGCTGAGGTTCAAGAGCAAGATGAGCTGAGTACGTATGCACAGCAGAGTGACAACTTCATCTTCAACTGGGAAGTGAAGCATTTCCACAATAAACATAATAAATACCAGTGACAGCAAGTATGTGCTAACTCCTTATTTTGATACTGACATGGGTGTGAAATGGTGCTTGCACCTGAATTTTGGGTGAGCTAGTTCACATTTCCATTGGATATTCACAACAGAAAAATACAATCATCAGACAACTCTTGTGGCATAACTGCACTTTCCAGCACAGCTCCCAGAGCTGCAAACATGGGTCAACACTGGAAATATTTCACATGGCACCTCACCAGTGTGGAAACAAATGCCAAGCATGATCTAGTGTCATCCAGATTAGCTCCTGCTGGTGCTTGGATCCCAGCAAATGTCACAGGAAAACCTTGCCAGGAAATAGCTTACCAAAGAGAGAAAAAAAAGAAGGAAAAAAAGAATCCTATTTCATCTTGACTGAGGGATTCCATTTCAGTCAGGAGGATCCTTCCCAGTGTGTCTGTCTGAGCACTGCTTGGGAAATACTTTTGGGAAATGAGATGAAACAGGCATAAACAAATACCGATTTACACATATGCAAGAAACCAAAAAGGCAACTGAGCACCCAAGAGTATGACAACAGCTCCAGCCCCCTGAGCCTAGTACTTCTCTTTAATATTTCTGATTCCATTCAAAATGTTCAAAGCTATTATTCACCTTTCAGAAAGGAGAATGTTAACACCTAGCAGCTTCAAAAGGCTTTGCCTTCCTTTTCTGGAGGAGGTTTAAACTCTGACTAACAGTGGTCTAGGATGGGAGGATACTTCATAGTGTCTACAAAAATGAGACAAGTTCCTGGAAATCTGACTTCCCAGAGCACAGTTTTCTCACTGCACCTTACCTAAAAGTCTTCCATCTTCAAGAAAAAAGTCCTCTATTTTAATCTGCTTTGTATTCTTTGAGATAGAGAGGTTTCCTCTCTCGGATCCAAAGGTTTGAACCGGTAGGGTTGCAGTGATCTTCAGCCAGTTTAACTCCTGGGCCCAACTGCTCTTATAAATGGCAGTGAACACCAAAAATGGGGCAGGAAGGTGTGGCTGGGGGTAAGAAGGATGGTAGGATTGACTTGTTTGATGGGAGCTGGGTATTAGAGCATCACACTTAGAAGTGGCACCTGAGCTAACCCCCCTGGTTTTCTTATCGCCTAGACTAACCAGCTGATTCTAAAGCAGTTCTCAAGAAGCAATACCCCCAGCATGACCATTTGTAGACTACAGCTTTCCAAAGGTACAACAGCAAGGAGCAATAGGTGTCTGCTCTAATTTCATGCACATGATTGAATTCCTTTCCCCACCGCAAAATATGGGAACTTCTGTTCTTTTTTTGGGAAGCCTATAAGCTGCCATGCTCTGGATTTCCTGCATGGGCAGGAAAACAAGAAACTCCCTTTCCTTTCTGAGTGAGATTGCTTGTAAAATGAGATTACTCCAAAAGAGAAATCATTAAATAATGCAGTACTCATTTAAATGACATGAATTGGTATCAGTGGGCCTTAGACTACACACATTTGGATTACTTTAATAGAGTTCTGGGTTTAAATCTACTGTACAGCTCATCAACCATAATAGACACTTTTCAAAGGTTTTTGGATGAAATTAGAACCTTTCTGTTGAGCCTGAGATACTATTTCTTTGAACCACCATAATGAATTCAAGCAAGTGGATGCTGTAACCCTTCCACCAGACTCTCCTCAGTGAAACCAGGAAAGAAACAAGTCTGGGACAATGTTATTTCCCTCCCTGTAGTGATGCTCAGTGCTCAGTGTGAATTGCTGCTGTCAGATGAGGCAGTGTTAACCAATAGGTGTTTTGAAGTAAAACTATCATAGCTTCTCCCAGTGATACCAAGAGTCCTGTGCAGAGCTTCCTGCACTACTGCTGGGTACGTACCACCATCCAGCAGCAACAGCATCAGTTAAGAGACTTGACAGTAGCACTGAACAGAGGACTGCTCACCCCTTTTCTCACCACAGCTAGAGCTGGGAGAAAACATGTGCACAACCTTGTGCCCAAAGGAAATAGGAGATGACCTTCCTGTGAAGTGGAAATGTTACATTTACCTAATATTAGATGTAATCTAAAATTAATCTGGGTTAGGAATTGAGTCCTTTGCTCTTATAGTAGTAAGACTGGGGAAAAAATAGTTAAAACCTAGTTTACTTATTATCTTTTCTGCTGTTTGTTTACTCCTGTATGCCAGATGGCTTGGAACATGAAAACAGATCCATGAGATGACACATAATCCTGCAAATACTCAGTGTCTGGACCTCCGGTGGAGCTTGCTAGAAGTCCCATGCACATGGTGCCTAAACGACTGCTTCATTTCTGTTTATAATCAGCTTCACTTTCTCATTCTCTCAAATTAACAAAGTATTGCCACATTCAGGCTGCAGACAAAGAACGTGTGTCCCACACTTAGGTCTATAAATCAGTTTTCTTTTTAATTAGCATCAGAAAACATGGTTTGCCCATTCCCCAAAAATGGCTCCATAAACCCACTTTGATTATCAAGCCTCTTGGTTTTGTTCCTTTTTAATGTTTACTATTCATCAAATTGTTTCTAAAGGTGATGTCCCCTTCCTGGCTCACCTGATCTTCTTCTGCCATGAATTAACTGATGGTGTTCAGTCTTTGGCATCACACTGATTTCTGTAGTGCTACACAGTGAAGCTACAAACACAAAGATACCAGCTGTACATTCCCCAGGAATGCCTACTACACAATGAACACACCTCCAGCACCACCAGGCAGTGAGTTCCTGCCTTCCCCTTCCCCTGACCATGGGCCTTTTCCACCTTCTCCAGGCAGGACCTCACCAGGGCTTTCCTGCAGCTCTCAGGAAAGCCGCACACAGCCACTGCCTCAGTTTGCTGCTACTGCTGCTCTGCTCCTGCCTTCCCTCTTTCACCTCACCCTTGCATTCTCAGTGCAGGATCTGAGCATGTACCTCTTCATGCATGTCATCCCTAGGGCTCCAAGGACACCATCTGCAGTAAAAGACCCATGTGCAGAAGAAGCAGCTGAGCTGGAACAGCATCCCTCATGGAGCACAACTATGTTGCCCAGAGAAGCTGTGGCTGCCCCATCCCTGGCAGTGTTCAAGGCCAGGTTGGACACAGGGGCTTGGAGCAAGCTGCTCTAGGGGAAGGTGTCCCTGCCCGTGGCAGGGGGCTGGAACTGGGTGAGGTTTTAAGTCCCTTCCAACCCAAACCAGTCTGTGTACACGTGCTGTGTAAGAAACACAAAGGTTAAGGCAGCCTTGTGCATGTATTCACCAGTTTCCTCTCCAGATGGGGTGAGACCTCCCGGACAACCATCTGTAGCACTTCTACGGATCCCTGCTTGCCTGGATCTGCCTGCATGAATCTTGGAGAGTCTTAAGCAACCCCACGAACAACCAAAACAGCTTGTAAACAAATTCATACTCCCTTAAAATGCTAAAGGAAGGGAGAATTTTCAAAGGGATAAAGTACAATTAAGCACATGGAGCTCAGTGGTCTTTAATGCCACTGTGGTGTTAAGTTCCCTGTCTGTGACAAATTAACAAATACCAAGCCTTCACTGAAGCTGCCTTCCAGGATCTCTCCTCAGGGGAACCCCTCTCCTTGCCTGCCCACTTGTCATTAACAAACTAATATCAAAAGTGTCAAGCAGCATCGGGACTAGTGGGTGTTAGTTGTTGTACAGGCAAAGGCAGGCTCCATCTCTCTACCCAGAGCCAAGGGAAAGAATATTGCCATACTTCTTGAGAAGCACTGAATTAACAGCTGAGGATGTTGGGTGACATCAAACAAGAGTGCCTATCTATAACGGTACAAGAATACGCTCAGATCATCTTGTAACTACTGTGAAGGTCTACAGCTATCAAACCCAAGAGAAAGTAACAGGACAAGAACAAGAAAACAAAACTAGAAAGCAAAAGGAGACACTGAGAGTAAATCTATTGTTATTTTGTAGGTGTAAATCTGTAAATCATACTTAATGATGTATCAGTTCTAAATTCAGATGCCAGCTGCATCTGTCCAAAGGTAACGATGCCTAACAGAGTCAAGACAACTAGAGTAAAATAATGGTATTTTGTGAGGTAAAACTTCTGCTTTCCATTACTTTATCTGCATTTAACCTCCTAGAGGCTTCAGCCCAGCACAAGCCCACAGAATTAAATTCATTATTATTCATTATTCAAACACCATCCCTTTGTTTTCTGGAATAGCTTTGTAGCCTGGAGTCAAATGAGCTAAAGTAAAATTATGTGACTTGGCATTGAAAATATATTACCTCAGCTGCCAGAACGGATTTAGCAGAATATGTGCACAGTTCGTCACTTCTTCCACAACTGCCTTCATGCACACAAAGGGGTATGACAGCCCCTGAGTTATGCGAGGCCATTCTAGGGGCTGTGATGGATTAGATTGTTTCATGCACTGACTTAAGATCTCATTTCCTGCAACATTCACAAGTGCTTTCTCCACGGCTGAATAGAAACCTGTTCTGTTCTATGTATACTGCCTTCCCTTGTTAGCCAGGGAAACTATAGATGTGGGGAATTCACACTAAAAAGAGCTTCCACTTGCTCAGGGATTCAGGCAAGGTCTCCAAACAGGCTGAGACGTTTAAGAAGTGACAAGCGGGTTCTCCCTGTGCTTTTCATTGAGTCCTCATCTATTTACTCTGGAATGGGGGAACAGTGAGTTACTTGCAGGGAAAACAGAAAAGGAAGCAAATTCTAATCACATCTCTGACAGTCTCACTCTGCAAATCTGAAAATGCAGAACTCCCTCTGTTAACAGACAGGTGACAGGATGAACTCTTCATCTGGGGCTTTCTGCACAGTGCTAAGCTCCACTCTTACTGATCCGATACCCTGAGAAGGTGCTATATCTAGTTTTGGGTGCAGAACTACCAAACCCAGAAGTGCCACAGACACAGCATCAACTCAGCTGTGCTTCTCTACATCACAGCCGCATTCAGCTCCAGGCATCAGTGTCCTGCTGGTTCTCACCTGCACCTCCTTCACTGCAACAAGCTGCCTTCCACTCTGCTACAGAGCAACCATTTACAGGGCAGAACTGTGAGCTACAACAGTGAATTCATCCAGAATCATAGGCTCACAGAATCCAAGACTGGTTTGGGTTGGAGGGGCCTCAAAGCTCCTCCAGCTCCAACCCCTGCCACAGGCAGGGACCCCTTCCACTAGAGCAGCTTGCTCCAAGCCCCTGTGTCCAACCTGGCCTTGAACACAGCCAGGGATGGGGCAGCCACAGCTTCCCTGGGCACCCTGTGCCAGCGCCTCAGCACCCTTACAGAGAATAATTTACTCCTTATATCCAACCTAAACCTCCTCTGTTTAAGTCTGAACCCATCACCTCTTCTCCCCAAGACCAAAATGATGGAGAACTATCCATTTTTGAACTAGGGTAAAGCAAAACCCTTTTTAAGTTGCCTTGGCCACCAAACCCCACCAACCATGGCACTACAGTCTCATCAAGCATGTTCAAAGTCTTACAGTCCTTCCTGGAGGCAGAAAGCTGTGAGAACCAGCATAGTTTCCACACTGGTTAACTCGCCAGAAGCACAGACATTAAGACCCAGCTCAGGTTTGCACCATGGGAGATGGGGTCCTGCACAAATCCGCTATCAGCAATAGCAGAGCCACAGTCCAAACAGCCACACGTGAAACGCAAGTAACAACCTCCCCCACTCTGCTGCTGAGGTTAATGCCACCTATTAAAGCATTAACAATTTTAAATGTACTAACCTGACAAATATTGCCACTAACATTTTTTTAAGTCCTAGAAACTCATCAACTACATTAAAATTAATATAGATGGGAAACCATAACCATGTAGGGGTTCTTGCATCAGGCAGTGACAACCAACCAGACACTATAAACTCAGGCTGGCACATCATCACAGGCTAATCAGCTGGATTTTTCTCCTGTTCTCTTTGCTTGAGCTGTATCATAATAGAATCTATGAACTGCAAGGTACATGGTAATTAATCTTTGACCTACTTGTTAAAGTGTGAGTTGAATATCAAGTCGAATGTGTTTGCAATCACTGTCTTCAATGAAGGTGTGTGGAAAAACTGCCAAACAGAATGAAAATAATAATAATTAAAAAGCAAAAAAAGACCCAAATCGAAAGGCAGAGCATTATCCTAGCCCAGACTAAATATGGGGTAAAGCACACTAAATAAAGTCAGTAGTAAAAATAGTCTCCTGAGAGGTACTAGGCCTGATTTAACAGAGTGCAGTGTTAGCTAGAGGTGTCCTCCAGTAGTACAGTTACAGGAAGACCACCAAAACAGGCCTCTTCTCTGGAGAATTCACTGGTTTTGCTCTGTAAACCTGGCACAAGAGAAAAGAAAGTGTCTTTCCACCACTCTGCTCTCTGGGTTAGATGAGGAAAGAGGGAAGGGAGAACACAAACACACACACACACACACACACAGACTGCTCTCTCCTTCATGCATTTTTTAGTGTAAAGATGGCAACAACAACATTAGCAAAAGTTAAGGCAGGCAGGCATGGGGAAAAGTAACGCACTGGGAAAGAGCTGCTCAGGGAAAGCACGCGGGTTTGTGAGGAGGAATCTGGGAGGCTGAGCACAAAGAGACCTTGATAACTGTTTTTATGGAATATGAAAAGTTCGAAGACTTTTTTTTTCCTTTCCCCAATTTTGAGCAGTGCTGGAGACCAGAATGCTGAGCTCATGTTTACTATCATCAATATGTCTTTCATATGGTACTAGTCCATCACTGCACTGTACATGTGCTATAAAACAGATTCCAAAACGTGTTTGTAATTTGCATTAACAAGAGCTCCATTCTATACATATTTAATAGCCCAAATGATACCAACTAATCCAAAGTCTCATTTTAACCCACCTGTTTCCCGCCCTCTCTGTCTTTCCACCACGTTTTTAAACTACTTAGCTGAGAGCTCAGTGGAAAATTTCCGATAGAGTCCACTGAATACCAGGTCCAACTGTAAGAGAAAAGTTAATCAGCTTATTTCTAGTTAGCATCCACTTAATACTGAACACATGTGCAATAGGTTTGGTGAAAACAGGTTTAAGCCTGGTCTTAACTTCCTCCTGGAAGAGGAAATAGGAAAGAGGAAAGAGGAAAAAAGAGAAGCTACCTAAAATCTCTACAAAAATATCCAATTGTTTCAATAGGCTGTTCAACACATACATGCTAATTCTGAACAGAACATTCTGACTCTGTTATTTGGTTTTCTATTTAAATGTCCATCAGTATGCACTTATGGCACAGAAGCATAACAAAGGGATATGAACCAAAACATTTGTACATGTCTTAACAGCAGAATACAAAGCTCTGGAGTCAGGAATATGAGATCAAATTGGTGGAACAATCAGCTATTCTGTGGATCTGTTAATGAAACGGCTCATTTATTGGTATTACAACCACAAATCAGAGTCTGGAGTGTCCAACAGCAGCAGTATCGTGTTCACACACAACTACAAGTGCAATTGCAGCAAGGATTGACACGGAGTTGGCTCACTTCTATTTTTTCCTACAAGTATTTCTGCACCTACAGTTGTTTCTCTTTATTTTTCTTAGTTCCATTTTTCTCCTACTGAGTCTGACAAAAGCATCCCAACAGTCACTACAGGCAGGAACACAAACCCAAGCTGTGTTCTGAGACACCACTGGTTTGGACCTTACTTGGGGTGAGTAACTACTCGGGGTGATGACCTGCAAACACACTGATACTACAGGACACGCAGAGCCAAGTGCCAGTACAAATTGTTTCCTCTGTAAGAGGATTGCATTTAGGGTTTTTGTGTTCTCTACCATGAGGGAGATGATGAGCTGAGCTAAAGCTTCCTCATTTCTCAGATGATTTTATATATATTATGGGTATTATAAAAACATTGGTATATTGCCATGAATATGTTATTTATAATATCCTATATTACTATAATTATATTACCATAGTATCTTATTAAATGCAAAGAGATATGCCTAGCTGCAGTGTAGTTATTAGATGTTCAATTTCAATTGATTGTCAAGAACATAGTCATTAAGATTAAACATCTGTTTAATAGGTATATCTTATTACATAGTTGTACTTAAGTCCACAGGCAAAATCTGATTTAACATGAGACATAGTTTAAATAAACTAATTATGCAAGCATGATCTAAAACCAAGCTAAACATGGACCTTTGAAAATGACACATGAATTTAATCAAAGCCAGGGCCTCAAAGTGAGCAGAACTTAACCACTGGCCTGACTCACGCACTTGTTTTGATTTCACAGCTGAAACCAGTAAAGCCCAGCACCCTCTGGGGGCTTCCTGACTCAACAGTGCCTCCCCCACCCACGGATTACAAAGCAGCAAGTTGTCTCTTTGTTTCAGATTACAGGAAACATCGCTGTGCTTTGTTTGGGAAAGTGCAAGCCTTCACCTCTCCAACAGTAGTGAAGTCTCCAGGGGACAGGTCTGGGAGGCTCTGCACCAGTTTGCTCAGCTGAAAGCAGAAGGGCTCACCCCAACCAGGGATAACAGGTGCTTTCGAAAAGCCCGTATGTTCCATCATCCTCCTACCCTGCATCCCGGTTGTGCCAAAACAGGAGATGCCAGACCCATCACAGACCCTGTCCCATGCAACCCACACCCAGTATCATTTGTCCACACTATGAACTTAATTCTCCCACAAGAGTGACAAAGTCAGGTGTGTAAGAGGGTGGGTGTACCCGGCCTGAAGCATAGGTATGTCAAGGAAAATGTGGTCTTGCTGACCAATGAACTAACCCATGCTCCTACAGCCCTGAACCAAGGTCTGGCAGCAGACTGAAATCACTTATCTGAGTGAGGAAAGCCTGGTCTGGTTCACTTTCTGCTAAATTTAGGACTTAAGGTAAATAAATCATGGATCTGGATCCAGGAAGACCAAAAGGTGTTTCCAGCAACCCAAAGCAGGTCTCAGACAGACCTCACTATTTTTTTCCCCTGTTTTATTAACGGCCACACCGTCAGCAGGCTCTGCTCTGGGTCTCCAGGGAAATAATTCTACGTGCCTTCCTGACACTGGGAGACAGGCTGAGCCTCGCGAGACGCCCGTCCCTCGCTTCTTTCAGTGCCTGATGATTTTCTCAAGAAATCTAGCTTAAAGCCACATGAGAAATAGTGCTGGTCAGGAAACCAGATATCAGCTCCAGTCAATTACTTGAGTTTGGGAATTTTTTCCATCTGGAGTCAGAAAACAGCTCCATGTCATGGAAGTGAAATTCAGCTTCAATATTGAAATATGTCATTTCCAAGATGAATTACAATCTCTCAGATGTCTAAATATCTTCCTAGA
Organism: Pezoporus occidentalis; assembly: GCF_034315485.1. Classification (NCBI taxonomy): domain Eukaryota; kingdom Metazoa; phylum Chordata; class Aves; order Psittaciformes; family Psittacidae; genus Pezoporus; species Pezoporus occidentalis. The sequence continues at coordinate 1,588,647 of NW_026913252.1, forward strand.
GGACCAAAGCCAGTGAAACAGCCTTGGTCGCTACAGCCCAAGCCTGACAGGATTTTTGTTGGCTCCAGCATTGCCCGTCACTGCCAAGCACGGGATGAAATAGTATCTCAGTCATTTTGTCGTGCCGAAAAGAGGCACATTCATTTTCAAACCTGTCACAGCCATTTGGCAGTTAAAGACTTCTGAGATCCAAAAGCCTGTGAAACCCACGGGTCACTGGCAGGATGTCAGACAGGTGAGGAACTGGGAGCCCAGGAATCAGAGAACAGTTTGGGCTGGAAGGGACCTCCAAAGCTCATCCATTTCCAGCCCCCTGCCACAGGCAGGAACACCTCCCACCACAGCAGGTTGCCCAGAACCACATCCAGCTGGCCTGGAATGTTTCCAGGGATGGGGCATCCACCACCTCTCTGGGCAACCTGTGCCAGTGTTTCCCCCAGCTCTGGTGTCCTACATTGGTATGATGTTCCCTCCTGCTCCTCAGTTCACTTAAACTGGCCAGGCCAAAGACCTGGGCAACTGTGACTGATGGACTGGACTGACTTATTGCTTCAGGTCCACAAATAATTGAAAGCAAATATGATGGAACCTCCAAACCCAAACTGATTTCTAATAAAACCTGTTGCCCATGGGAAGTTTTCAAAATGAGTTTCTATAAAATCTTTACATGCATCACATCAGCGAGTTTGAATGTATGGAACAAAACATTTCCTTGAGATCTCTTTCATTTGGATTTGATTTTTCCAAAACAGCTTCATCCTTTTCAAGAGCCCAAGTCCAGCACTATGGCAGTGCAGAAAACCTCAAAACCAAATGCAAGTGCTCCCTATGGATACCCAGGCAAGAAAAACGACACATTTTTGTTCTCATGGTTTTTAATTGCTTAGAGATGGCAGTGCTGCCAATTGACGCTATGGAATGCTACTTCTTTTCCCACACCTCTCTAATTGTTCTAATGACCTCCTTGCAACATATTGGTGGAAATATCAGGAGATTTCATGACAGATATAAAATCCATGGGGTTACCAGTAAAGCAATATAAAGACTCAAAAAAAAATCCCACAAATATTTCCCCACATTCTTTAGTATAGCCCTGTCAGAACGACTCGCAAGCTTGTGTTTGTTACACGAATTCGGTGCCCACATCCCACCAGAAGACAGGGGTTTCTAAGGGCTTCCAAAAGTCAATGGATAGTTTTGTATAGCTTTAGGAAACAAATATTAGGCTCACATTTGCCAAAATTGTTCCTGTTAGACTGCAACGTATAATAAACACTAAAAACAAATGTGTCATCTGAACTATAATATCTGTGTTTAAAACACTTCCCAGTGATCTCTGTCTACCCATGCCATTAAACTCATTAAAGGTACCTCTTCTTGCTGCATTCCAACCTGCTGCACTAACAAGGTGAGCAGAAGTGTAATAAAATATACAAACACCATCCCATGATGAGCAGGTTCCCTCAGCTGTACAAGACAGATCTCTACATACACCTTAGCTGCAGGTGAAATAAGCCATTTCTAACAGGTACATTACAAAAAAATCAGTTCCTAAATTCATGTTGGTATATGGTCACATGGACTATAAAACTACCTGAGGCTCAAGACTGACACTGTGGACTACAGAATTTATTTTTCCCCAAGACTTCACATCAACCCTCCCTACTACGTTCTTTTCAAGCTATCTCTTCATTAAAATAATTCATACCCCCCCATCTTCATCACAAATCCACTATTTCCAGCAGTAGAAAAACCCGTGCTCACTGTGCTGTTCCACACCAATGCCATGAGTGTTGTGATGTACCTATTACACCTCCCTGTAGCAGCTCCAACTCCAAGGAGCTGTAGGCAGAGCTGTACAAGCCACTCAAACCCAGTCAGTGTGCATCTGGATAATTCCAGGAGCAGTCAGTGAGCTTTGGCAACACTGCAGTTAAATAAAGATGTTACATCCAAAGGTTTAAGTCTGATCGCTAACTCATATTGGTGTGTCACTACTTGGAAGCGTTCAGAGATGGTAGAACCATACAAGCACTCCACAGGAGTAAATGAACACTAAACTCAAAATAAGTGCAATGTACAAGCAGACATTCAAAAATGGCCTTTACAGATTTAACTGCAGTCCCTCAAATAATTCCATTCAGCCACTCATTTCTCCTGTGTAGTATCACCAAAGTCAACTGCATTCATCTATGTCTACAGGAATTAAAATCTAACATTGAGAAGAAGAAAACAAAAAAACAACACAGAACACCCAACCCAGTTGAGCAAGCCATTGAAATGGCTGATCCACCATTTCACAAACAGCCACTACGCATCATTTTACCTTTGTCCCAGTATAAACAGAATTAGCAGGAAAGTCCATATCTGAAAGCATTTGAAATCCTACCCCAGTTCTAGGTCATTTCAAATCTGCTGCTTTCATGCTCTGGACCAATCACTATAATGTACCAGAATTATTTCTTCAAATTTGAAGGGCCTCTGACCTTCAGGATTGCTTTCCATACCTGCATCTGGATCTGATTGCTGGGAACCTGTCTCACCTCTGCTGAAGATGTACTCAGATCTTGGGATTTACATCCTGCATTCCTCTGCAACCCAAAGAGTCGTCAGTGATTAATGTGCTCCCAATGAAAACCATAGGAAGTGAAAATGATTTGCAACTGATACATTAAAGTAGCATTCATCATGATAATTGATTGGTTAATTAATTATGGTCATAATGCAAATGTCATTTGTATTTCCATAGGAATTATTTGGTAGTTTCTAAGTTCATTCATTAAAGCCTGCCTAGCTCACAGCACCAGCCCTGCTACAGCTTCTCAAGGCAGAGACTTCTGCTCCTTACAGAGGAAGTGTAGCTGATGGACTATGCAAAGATAGTATTTTCTAGTGCTATGGTAGAATTACTTCATCAGCTGCACCTCCTCAACCTCCCACAGAGCCTCTCATGACTAATACAGTGTATGCTCTAGATGTGATCCAGCCCTGCACAGCAGGCCAGAACAGCAGCCCCCAGGCTTCTCCTATCCCATACTGAGCTGGTCCAAATGGAACAATTTTCACTCGGAGAGTAGCTATGTTTTGGGAGACAGGTATTAAGTAGGGTGACAGCACCCACAGCACAGTGACACACAGGAAGAGTTATTATAGAACAGAGAAATATCTATTCTGATGACAAATGCCAAGGGATCTTTCTTGTGATGTACATCAAACACGACAAGGTTTGTGAGATCTCATTTGAAAGACGTATGAACAGGCAAAATGCACAGGCAGTTCGTCTCACCTGGAAGGCTGAGTCAAGCTTTTTGAGTTACAAGTGCTTATTGTCCAGATGTCCATTCCCCGGCAGACAGAGCTGCCTGTCAGCACCTTGAAACCTCCAGCACAGCATAGAACAGCAGGTTTAGAAAGCTGGACTCAGAAGAGAGCAGACTTGATGCCTGAACTCACCTGCAAGTGTTACAGCTCACACAGGCAGGCCAAAGGCAAGGCTACGATCTGATACAGCAGGGTTTGAGTTACATAGATTCATTTCTTAACTTTGCCATAGGCTTTTCTGCATGGCCATGAGCAAAAACTTCCTTCCTCTCTGCTCTACTTTTCATCTCTAAGAGAGAAATGATGGCAACTCTCTCCAAGGCTATAGAGAAGATGCACTCACAATATTAATAACTAGGAAGTGCTTAGATATTACAGCTTCAGGGGACATAGACATACCCAGAGCAGTGATCCACAAAGAGCAGCAGAGAATGAAGAACTTCCTGAGGCTACATCCTCCTTCCTGCTAACCCCTTTTTAAATGATTTTTTTTGTAGTCTCCTGGTGCCACAAGCACTATTGGCACACTCACAGTGTGCTGTTAGACAGAGGGGTACCTTAGGCTCAATCTTCAGGTATGGAAAAGCAGTGTCAGCCCATTGACTTCAAACACACCACATTAACGGGTGAAAGGCTGAGACGAGTTGAGATGTTCAGCCTGGAGAAGAGAAGGCTCCAGGGAGACCTTACTGTGGCCTTTCAGTTCTTAATAGGGGCCTATAAGAAAGATGAGGAGAGACTTTTCAGCAGGGCCTGTTGTGATAGGATGGGGGTTTTTAAACTAAAAAATGGAGATTCAGGCTGGATGTGAGGAACAAATTTTGCCCAGTGAGGGTGGTAAAACACTGGCAGAGGTTGCCCAGAGAGGTGGTGGATGCCCCATCCCTGGAGACATTCAGGGCTAGGCTGGATGTGGTTCTGGGCACTCTGATCTAGTTGAAGGTGTCCCTGCTCACGGCAGGGGCTGGTCAAGATGAGCTTTGAAGGTCCCTTCCAACCTAAACTGTTCCGTGATTCCATAATCAGCATTCACCCCCGAAGATCCAGCCCATCACCACGCACTGCTCTGCTCAGGAGTGACCTGCACCACTCCAGCTCTGCAAAGAGATGCTCCTGCACAGGAGGAGCCTGCAGGGGCGGGGAAGGGAGGGGAGAGGGGTCACTGCATGGCCCCTCACCGGGTCCGGGCAGTGCTCACAGAATGACATCTTTCACTGTCTGCCGAGCAAAGTGCTGGCAGGGGCTCACGGAGCACCACGGCCATGAAGCCATCAAAGGTACACACACAGCCCACTGCAACCTGTCAGAAATGCTGCTGTTTGAGTTCAGTTTTAAAAGGGGCAAAGTGACAGAAATTAGTATAAGCTTACCCCTTCTCATTCCTGCCCCAAGTCTCCGACCTTACTGGGATAAAAACCAAGTCAGGAGCCAGAAAAGCTCTTTCTGAACCAGTAGCCTAAAAGCACAGGAGAACCATCAGAGCTCTGCAACACCAGCTGAGAGGCAGGGGGTGTCTCTGTGATTTACCATTCCCCATCTCTCCCTTTGTTCTATCCTCACCTCGACTGTGGGCTGCTTTGCAACGGGGCTGGCAGCGAGGGGAGAGGAGAGGCTGGCGTGTGTGTGTGCATCCAGCTCAGGCTGGTTCCCGGCTCAGGGAAACATTTTATTGGATTTGTTACTCTTTGATGCTGATTAAGCCCATGGGGTAGAAAAAAGCAAAAGAAGGGGGAGTGTGGCGGGAGGGGAAAGATGCAGTTTCCCTGTGGCTGCAATGTTTTTAATTTATTATTAACCATCTCTCATGTGTTATCTGACAGCTCTGTTGAATTCTGGATGCAGTGGAAAGCAGTGCCTGCACTCACAGTTTTCCAGGGTGTACGTCCCTAGTCTCCCCAAATCAAAGTCCAGGCTGTCCAAGGAGCTAACGCTGTAGATACTCATTTTAAACAAACAGATTAGGAGGGAGTTAGTTCCCCTGGAGCTGGAAGGCTGAACCCTTCCAAGGCCAGGATTGCACAACGGAGCCCTCGGTGATAGCCCAGCAGTGAGACATGCCGAGGAGCCAAGGGTGAATGGAATTCTGACACTGGGCAATCCCAGAACAGCTCAGACTCTGCTTAAAGCTCCTTCCTTAAGCTCATTTCAATATGGCCCCCCAAAATGCCTGAATAGCCATTTTTGGCAATTGTTGAACTCTCCTCTTATGTCACAGTTATTTCAGCGCCTGGCCATAGCATGACTATGGGCACTGCTCTGGTTAAGTTTCTGGTTAAACAGCGATACATTTAGCCTTTCAAAGGCCTTCCCAGGAGGGTCTTCCCTTTAGGCACACAAGTGTCCGTGCCTTGATCCTACCTGGAATCTCCAGCTCTGCTGTATAAATGCCAGATGTCATAACCAGATCAGTCTGTCACCTGAAAACATAGCAGAGATTTGGAGTCTTTTTCTCCATTGTCTTACGCAGTCCTGTACAAAACAGGAGTTAAAAAGCTCCCTGAGCACTCCAGCAGGGTACCAGCACACTGGTTAGGTGTCACTTCACACGGTTACAAATGACTGTAACCTGCAATGCTGGTATGTAACCTGCTCAGTCTGTAGCTTCAGCTTTCAAAGCCACCAGTTGGTGATCCCAGCAGGGAGGGATCACTTGTGGCCGGTGCTTCTACACAGACAATGAGAACTGGCCATTTTTCCTGACATCTCTTTGAAGAAGCTGGAAAAGTGAAAGCTAGAACTTCATTCATGGTTACTGGATAAACATGTGTTCTCACTGATGCTCATTTCATTTGGTGCTGTGCTGGTTACCAGTGCTCAAGGCAAGGTCCCTCTAAAAATGGACTTACTGTTTCTGAAAAAAAGCCACGGCTGATGTGAAAGGAGCTCTAGAGAAAGCCAGTTAGATGGGCTTTCCAACCGCAGCATGCTCTGCCACAGGCTGGGACAACAGCAAAGCTACAAGGTCAACATCTTTGAACATTCTGCTTCAGCACCAAACCAGTAACTAAATCAGAGGCCACCACAGCTGACAAAAAGAGGCTCTGCTGCAACACAACTCGCTCTCCATCCTTGGGTCAACCCATGTTTCTTCTTCCATTAGACTACTACCATGTTATTAAAGAATTACTGACTGTTGAGAACCAGAGTTGGTGCAAGGACATGAGGTTAATGACGTGCAAGATGCTCTGCTAATGCTCTTAAACACTGCCATCTCCTGGGAGAGAGGAGATAACACAGCCCTTTCATCAACGAGTTGTACAGAATGAACTTGACATCGTCTCTGTGGTCATCGGCAGCTCCACCACTCAGTAGGAGCTTCGGCCGGAAAGAGCCAGTCATTAATCTACACAGCATCTGGAAAGAGCACTCTTACTGTGCCTATCAACAAGATCTAACTACCAATATGTTCCGTTAAAGGATATTTTTTAAGGTCATCTAAAACATGGTTCCACACAACCTCATGCAGTTTTAGGAGGTGTGTGTATTTACTGCAAAAGCTGTCTCCTTAAGGTGCACCTCAGGGGAAACCACAAAAACAATATTCACTTGACCCTAGGCTCCTCCACAAGTGTTACTCCCAAACCATCCCTGTATCTGTTGGCAGAACCCTTCACACCATGTTTTATCTTATTGCTAAAAATAAATCACTTGTAAATTGTTTTATAAATTATGTATAAGAAGAGCCCTCATAGTCTGAGATGTGCTACCAGTGTACGGTACATGACAACAAAATAAAAGGATCTTCAAGGGTGGGAGGGGGAAGGGAAAAGAGCACTTTTATAAATAATATATTCAGTGGTCAAAGAAAGTTACCACCTTTTATGAAGTGTTTGGGATTCATTATGCATAAAAAGCGCAGCAGGGCTTCTAGTATGCATGGCGTCAGGATGTGATTATTAAGCATTAAAGCCACCAACTAAGTGATTATTGGTGTCATCATCTGTTTATCTAACCAAAACCTAGGCTGCCACCTCTCATCAGTGGGAACAAACAGCTGATGTGTTTGACCAGTGCCAAAGAAACGCTTGGATTATTCACAGCAAGATGATGTCCCAATCCTTGTGGGTTTCATTTGGTATTCATTGTAATAGCACTGATCCTAATGAATTCATTTGGTATTCATGTGGATGTCACATGTATTTCCAGAGATGTTCTGCTGTAATTTAGCATGGGTTAATGGACACCTCTATTAAAGTGTTATTGAAAGTTTGACATTCAAATAACCCAGTTTAAAATCAGACAAACCTAGATATTAAAGCTGAAAGGAAGATGGGGGGAAGGGAGAACTTGAGCAGGAGGCAAGACTGAAATGCCATGTGAAGACAGTAACACTTCTCTGCCTGCTAGGAAGAGAAAACTGTCCTATCCCCTCCTCCCTTCTTCCTCCCCAGACTAACCAAAAGCAGAGTTTTGACTATTTTCAGAGACTTTGTGATGAGACCACTTTCCATACCCAACCCAGCTCTGCCTCTGGGGTCAGCCCGGCTGGCTGTTACCCTGCCAAACACTGTACCAGGGCAGGGGAGAGGCTTCGGGAGCTCATAAAACCAGTGTTTGGCAGCACTTTCACCTGCCTTTACAGACTAGGCATGGAGGCATCCCACCCCTGATCTGTGACTCTGCAACTCCAAATGCATCACTAGGATCACGGAAGGAGGTTGAAATGAGCAGAAGCCCTTTTATTTTCCACTTTTTGTAATTCTGGAACTATTTTTTCTGTGGTACAGATGCAGAAACCAGGTGACACGGCTGAAGGAGCAGCTCAGAAAGTGGTAGGTTTAGAGACCAGTGTCTTGTGACCTAAATGTGTTACTGAACAGAGCAAATTCCCTGTTCACTTTCAAGGAGCTCAAACCACTTCTGGTGCATTGCCAAAAAGTCTTGAAATGACACATAGAATCCCCAAGCTATTACATTATAAAGAAATACCTTCTGGAAAGTCTTACAGAAATCATCTTCCTTTTCTTTTTCTCTCAACATGTTCTCTCATGGTACCTTTGACAATGAAGAAGTCAACCCTTCCAGGTGCTTCCATAAGCACTTTTAAGGACTCAACGAACACTAAACATGCTTATCCTGTATGTGCCAACAGTGGAATATATGACGATAGACTTGTGGTGTAAAGCTTTTGCTCACATTCATTTAGGATGATCTGCATAGATATTAAGATTTTGACCAAAGGGAAAGTCTGAATTGGTGAGTAATGTGACCAGCCCAAACCTGACAAAATCTCAGCACCACACCACCACATTCTAACCACACATGCAACCCATATACAGTAATTGTTTATATGAGACACAGAGACAGTCTACCACGTACTTGGGTAACATAATCGTCACTTAAACTGACATTTTACCAACCATGAAATAAACTGTAAGCCACAGAACAAATGGTTTTTTTCTCTGCATTGTATTAACACCACTCAGCTCCGCCCGTGACAATGCAGCCCCGGTGTTTCCATGATAAGTAAAGCACTTGAAACACAAGAAACCTAAGAATAAATATCCATCATGCAAAATATGTGAGGCTGTGGTCAGCTCTGAGGTTTGAAATGCCACTTGTTGCTCAGCCTTCTGGCTTTTGTGAGTGCTTCCATTACACAACACTCACAGCAATGCAAAAACTCATCCGATCATGGAATTCATTTGTTTGTGCCTGCAGATTAAATTGCTGGCTGTAACACATCATGTGCTGGTTGTGGCTGTTTCCTAAATGCTACTTTGGGAACAGAAGCCTGATGTAAACTAACCTCCTCCCATTTTCTTTGCAAAGGTTGAAATTCAACCCTATGCAGAGGTTCTCCGCAAACCTGTTTATTAAATCCCACCAAAACGTCCAAAATAGGAGTTAATTAGGATTTAAGTGGTACGTAACTTTATGAAGGGCCATTAAACAGCTTTGACCTTTATTATCTCTGTGGGTTTATTTGCACATCTGTGCTTGTTTTTTCTGATAAAATACCTTGTTGTGTTCCCCACCACGTATTATCAATATCTCTTTGAGAATATCAGGGCTGAAATCCTAACAAGTGAGTGGCAAAATTCCCACTGACCACAGGAAAAGGAGGCTTTTGCCTGATCAGAGCAGGTACCCGCCATTACCTACTGAAGCTCTCAGACACTGAGAGGAAAAGGAGTGGGTGAGTGACAGACACTCCTAGACTGCACAAAGAGCAAACTCCCATCAAGCAGTAACATCTGCAAGAAAGGACTTCTCAGAAAACAAAGGCAAGCAAGGTTAATAGTTCTGTTCTAAGCAACGAACGAAGCTTTTCTCAGCAAAGCCGAGGTTTGCACACACTGGAGATTTCTTTCTTCATGGCCAGCCCCAAACTGCCAAACTTCCCCTGGGAAAAAATAAGGACTGCCATAAACTTCATTATCTTCTACTCTTAATTGCAAAGGACAAGTTTCCCATTAGGTAAGACCTTACTATTTAGGAACTAAATGCTAAATGCTTGGCTTTTACCCCATTTCTCCTGTATCTTTCTTTATAAGATGGAACTATACAGCTTGATGTAGCAATAAATAATTTTCGTAAGTTTTACTGCAGTGCTGTGTGCCACTAATGGACAACTCTGCACTATTTTCAAGAGAGGGCACAGCCATAATCACAAAGCAGCTGCTTCTGTTTTATTAAAAGCAAAGTCCCTTCCCTACTCCATTTCAAGCACCAGTCAGTTTTCTTTGATCATTTCTCATATCCCACCAAATTATGGGGAGATCCAGCTCCTCACATCCAATAACGATGGTCTTGCAAGCTTTAGCCCTTACAAGAGACTCTGTAATTGGGTACAGTTCTGTTGAGGTGTTTAATACAACCATGGCTCCTGACCTTCTACCAGCAGGAGAAAAGGAAAGACCTTGCCCTGATTCATCTACAGTGGCTGCACAGCGACTCAACTTCTCTCATCTGCATTTTTCCCTGAGATTAATGAGCAGTGGGGAAGATCCCTAAACTTAAATGAGCTGGAATAGAACTCTGAAATGAACCTTGCCTATTAGATGGTGTTGGAAAGAGATTTGCAGGGAAAGTCTTTCTCTGGGAGCAATCATTACAAGAGAGCTTTGTGGTTCAGGAGCCCAGCAAACATCTAGTAGATGCAGGCTCCTCATCCACCTCTGCCTCCTGCTCTTGTTGCTTTGCATGTGCCCTCCTTACACTTGCACCTCTGTGCTGTGTGTAGCACCTAAAGAGGGTAATGCAGTGCCTAAAGAGGCTGACAAGAAATCTGGAAAGGGACTGCCCCACCCCTGGCAGTGTTCAAGGCCAGGTTGGACACAGGGGCTTGGAGCAAGCTGCTCTAGTGGAAGGGGTCCCTGCCCATGGCAGGGGTTGGAACTGGATGAGCTTTAGGGTCCCTTCAACACAAACCAGTCTGGGATTCTGTGATCCCAGCTCTTTCCTTCAAGAATCCCCCAAACGTGCACAGTGTTAAAAAAAAATAATAAAAAAGTAGGGCGATGTTTGGTTTTAAATGAAAAAAAAAGTGAAGTCTGCTTAAGGCCAAGACGCTGCACGCTTAGGATGACAAAATTCAACTCCGTTTTGTATTTTGTAACTAATAGTATGATACTTTGAACAACTCAACTGCTGCACTTCTCGGTGTTGCTTATTTAAGCATAAAATACTTTAAAGAAATAAGGATCTGAATTAATATTCACCTATTTTATAAGTCAGGAACAGTCTTTAGCAGTAGACCTTTTCCATCCCATTCAATTCACATTTATACCACGCGTGCTAACCTTTTTTGATACCTCTGAAACAATAATAATAATAATAAAAGTATTTCTCTCTTTCTCTGTCTTGCATGCAAAAACATTAATTATTTTTGGCCCCTTTTGGGCTAGATCCAAAGGTCTTCAGATCAACAGGAGCTTTTAATTTATGTCTATGGGCTTTGGATCAAGCCTTTAATTATAATTGCATTGCCCCTTTAAGATGCAGTACCCTCTTATTTCCCCTGCAGGTTTCTGCTAGCAACTCTAGAATCCAACACAAGGCTCTCTTAACACCTGATTAAATATTAATCCAGAGGTAGGGGCCTTATTCTTTTATGATACTTTCCCTAGAAGCTCCTATTAGTAAATCACAGTCCAGCACAAGAGGCAATGTGGCCATTCCATTATCCTCAGTTCACAAAGGGGCATTAATTCTTAATAAACTGGCCTGATTATAATAATACTCGAAGGATGCAAAATAAGAGATAGACAGGTTTACATCCATGCCTAAGATTAAACACATGTATGATGCAAGGAGATGAGGTGGGGCGGGAAGGGCTGAGAGAAGAGGGAAAGATGTAAACTGCAGCCTGAATTCTAGCACAAGAGGCTACAGCAGCAGCGTGTTGGTAAGTTTTTCTGTGCCTCATCCAAAACTGGTCTGCTCCTCAAAGAAAAGAAAAATAAAATCAAGCTTTTTATGTGTTTTAAATTTAGAGCAGGACAACCCTGCTCCCAAGGAATGGCACATGCTACACTGCATCTCAGACTTCAGAGGAAGTAGTTTCCAAAGATTCAAGATAAACCCCTGTATTATCACCCCAAAATGTTAGGCAACGCATACACAACTGTGTTAACAAACAAGGACCCTCAAGTCCAAGTTCAAAAATAGATACTACTCCAGTATTCCTACAACAGCATTCCTGCACTTTGGCTGTTTTACAGGCAGCAATACTGAGCAAGGAACATGCTTCAGGTCACACGTTACTTAACTCCTGCTGTCAGCCTGGGCTGCTGTGATAACAACCTCTTTTAACTGTCATTTCCCATGGCTGCAAGCAATGCTGGAAGGTCTCTGGGGCAAACCACTGCCAGCAACTGAAGACATCGGAATCACTGCAACCTCTTCTGAAGTCTTAAAAAAACCTATCTAGAACACTAAGTGATACTCATCTGGTTTAACTGTGCCACATCCCACAAGTAGCTTTCACATCCCTGTCAAATTCACTGGAACAACTTGTAAGACTCCTCAAACACCTTTGTAACATGCTGCTGAAACAGAGGACTCCTATCAACATCCACCAGCTAGTTCATGTGGACTGTGGCTTAAAGCCCTGGTAGAAGAGCAGCCCAGAGCATGCTGTGGCTGTTAATACCAGCAAGTGGCTTCATGTAGTTCAGCTGCCTCTAACTCCCTGCTGCCTTCCTACTAATGACATTCCTTCTTAAGGAAGGAAAAGAGGTACCTAGTCTGCTCTAGCAGTGCGACACTACTGCTGGCATTATGTACCTAGTAAAAGAGACAGCTAGGTAAAGAAAATGGTTTTACAACTGTGCCTGTAAAATAGGCATGCTCGAGCACATGAAAAGAGGTAATGTGAATTCAAGCTTCCCCTATTCAATGCCAGTTCCCAGTAAGTCCTCTGCTTTTTATGGTGGCCTCCCCTCAGAATTATTTCAATATGCAGTAAGTTTGGAGTTGAGCATGGTCTCGTGCTTAGAAAATGATATATAGGCATGGCCATCAATGAGAACAGCCTTCAGCTGTTATCATGTAACAGGGCCACTCTCTGATACAAGTGGTAGTGATGATCCTTGCTGATTAGAGCAGTTAAAACTTTATAGCACACCACAGAGAAAGGCTGTTACAGCCTCCAAGGATGGACATGCATATTCTCACATGCAATTTCCACATTCAGCTTCTCCCAAGAGCATTATTATCTTTTTACTGTAGTGACCAAACCATGCAATTCCTCAAATCCTTTCCAAATGTTAATGAAATCGAATAAACCATCATACTCTTCAGGGAATTGTACAGAAATAGCAAGTATTTAAGAAGAACCAAACACTGGCAAACCTCTCTGGAATCAACTATTCATATCTGGGAAAGGCAGGATCCACTTTTTACATGGGGAAAGCCTCAGGCTGTTTTAAATTTTGAAAGAAATTTTGATAGGTGTGTAAAACAGCTCAATTATAGTGTAAAGGTATTGGAACCATTTGATGCCTATTCATTACCTCGTTATGCCAGACCTAAATTCAGACTTTAAGACAGGGGATTGCAATGTTTCCACTGAAGTGAAGCAACTGTTGTGGTTTGACCTGGCAGGCAGCTAAACCCCACACAGCCATTCACTCACTCCCCAGAGCAGGATGGGGAGGACTCAGAAAAAAGGTTAAAACTTGTGGGTTGAGACAAAGACCCTTTATAGGACAGAAAAGGAAAACAATGACAAGAGAACCTGCAGAACTAGTGATGTGCAACGCAATTGCTCACCACCTGCTGAGTGATGCCCAGCCAGTCCTCAGCCAACTCACCTGGTTTGACTGTTCAGCAGCACTCACATGGTACAGGATACCCTGAGGTCATCTCAGGGTATCAGGATCAGGTGTCCCCGCTGTGTCCCCCCAGACTCCTTGTGCCCCCCCGCCTGCTCTCTGGCAGAGCATGAGGAGCTGGAAAATTCTTGGTGTGAGCGCTGCTCAGTAACAACAGGAACATCCCTGTGCTATCAACACTGCTCTCATCCTAACACCAAAACACAGCACTGTACCAGCTGCAGGGAGACCTTAGAGAAGCTCCAGTGCCTAAAGGGACTACAGGAAACCTGCAAAGGGGCTTTGGTCAAGGGCCTGTAGGGACAGGCCAAGGGGAATGGCTTGAACCTGCCAGAGGGGAGACTGAGATGAGCTCTTAGGCAGAAGCTCTTCCCTGGGAGGGTGCTGAGGCGCTGGCACAGGGTGCCCAGAGAAGCTGTGGCTGCCCCATCCCTGGCAGTGTTCAAGGCCAGGTTGGACACAGGGGCTTGGAGCAAGCTGCTCTAGTGGAAGGGGTCCCTGCCTGTGGCAGGGGTTGGAACTGGAGGAGCTTTAAGGTCCCTTCCAACCCAAACCATTTTACAATTCTATCCTACCATTCAAGTCAAAGCTCAAATGAAAGAACTAGGGAAATAGCTGGAACAAGATTACAGATGTACAAATGACAAACTCTATTTAACAGCCATTGGAGCAGTGACACAACCCACACATCCACTGCTCGGTTTTCAGGACATTCAGTTCACACCAGAGTTCAGACATTTCAGGGTTTCAGCCTGCCTAATGGGCAACGACAGCAGCATGACCATAACAGCTCCATTAAAGCCCTTTGGAGATTGATGCCAGAGGTACTGGCTCTCTATACGTTAGCTGAACCAGGTTTAAACTACCCACCTCGTGCTATAATCACATTTTCCAGCGCTGCATGAACTTACCCATCTGATTTCCCAAGGGAAGATACAGCTCCATACACAACATACAAAACCCAGAATATCCATGGACCTTGAATAATCCGCAAGAAAAGAGGTGGACTTTTCTAATTCTTTATTTCTTTCACAGACTGGGACTAGTCACCACCTGTAACTCCTACTGACCAAACCGGTAACATCGTGAGGTAACATGAGAAAAAGATGTGAGCTTCCTGAACAAGGCATGAAAACCAGCCAAGTCACCCCAAGTGAGCTCTGAAAGCTCCTCATTCATTTAAGTGGACTCTGGAACAGAGCTTGGGAAAGCAACATGGAGATTGCTCCAACTCCAACAAGGTACAAACGCACCCCACTTTTAGTGCAGGAGGAGCAGTTTGGTGGTGTGTGTTCCCATACTCTTGTGCAGTTCTGCATAACTCAAGTGGTCCCTGTAAGAAGTCACATCTACTACACAGTTGCAGCAACAAGAACATGTCTTCAACACATCTGATCTGGAGGATTAAAGTAAAGGCTACTGCTGTTCTGC
This sequence comes from Pezoporus occidentalis, assembly GCF_034315485.1. NCBI lineage: Eukaryota > Metazoa > Chordata > Aves > Psittaciformes > Psittacidae > Pezoporus > Pezoporus occidentalis. Next base: position 1,603,679 of record NW_026913252.1, read on the forward strand.
AATAAGCTTTCCTGCTCGTTATCTGAGAGTCAGCTCAAGGTCTCATAAATAGCATTGGAAGGATTCCACTGAAATTACAAATATGAGTAAACACAGATTTCACTCCACCCCAAAAAGATAACTGTTCCATTATCAGTGCTCTACACGTACAGAGAGGGAAACCTATAAACATACCAAACCTGGGATCTGTAGAGAACTGGTGCCCTCTTTTGTTGTCAGTTCTACCCAATGGCTAATTAGGATTTCACTTTATTGCTTATGTACATTTTTAATTTCCCCATATGCTACACTTCAAATAACAATAATTAACACCTGAGTTGGTTTTACCTGACAGAACTAGGGAAATCGCTAAACATTTGAGACAAAACAACACTGAAGTATTCGTAAATCAGCTTCAAAGCCATTAAGTCATGGCTTCAAGCTGCAACTCAAGAGGCTGCTCCAAGACCTGTCCAACCTGGCCTTGAACACATTCAGGGATGGGGCAGGGTAGTGAAGTATTTAGATGCACAGACTGAAGATCTGAAGGATTATAACCTATTGTAAATTTATGCTTTCCCACAGTCCAAAGGATATGCTCAAAAGACTCTTCAAGAAGTGATTTTGGAAAAAGGCAGTTATAACAAAGGTACTAGAAATAAAGAAACCCACATTAGTCAAGGCAGCCATGCTGACTGTACACCTCTGTTCTCTGAATGCTAACCGAGTCTAAAGAAAGCCTGACAGGTCCTACTTGGATTTCCTCTGCCAACAGTTTGGTACAAATCACCAGTTCTGAAATCTCACCATGCAGAGTTCCAAACAGACCAGGGCTGGAATAAGAAACAATATGAAGTAAGGTGGCAATAAATTAGCAAAACACAAAGCCTAAAGCTTCTCAGGGAGCAAAAGGTCAACGATTTTAAAAGGGATCAAGGCCAAGTCTTAACTACTTCAAATTCAGGCTTTGGGTTACATTTTGTAAAGCACTTTGAGCAACACAGCTACAACAGACTGCACCAGAGGATTGCTCTTCATCTTTTGCCAGCAAAATAGAACAGATCCTGCCTGTTTCATATGATGACAGATCTCCTGAAGCCTTCGGGGAGGATAAGGACAACTAAATTTCATCCTTTGGATTCATTTCTAATCCAGGTAAACAGCTTTGCTGTCTCTGTCTTATTTATAAAATATCACTATGTGATTCTGAATAACTCTTTCACTCAAAAGACAAGCGCATTTGACATTACAATTCATGCATATAAAGAGCAAATACACACTTTCTTGTGAAAAAGGGAAAGTTTATGGAAAGGAGCCCCATTTATTTTCAGATCAATACCTCAACAGTATTTTTTGATTTAAATTAATGGAATATGAAAACAATGATGTTTGAAAAAGGGGATAATAACAAACAGAACATGATGCATTGCTAGAAGGTACCAGGACCATCCTGGTTCCTTGTATTAGACCTAACCACTAACTCAGGACATTCCTGGTAACAATACATCAAACTATAAGGAGGTTACCTCAACAACATGAAGAACATTTGCAACTCCAAACAAACTTCCCAGTGAATTTGTTTCACCATTTACCTTGCTCTAGAGATCACCTTCACTGAGCACTTGAGCAGGTGAGTATGACTTCCATGAATGCGCCTGAGATATGAATATTAAACTCACACACTCCAACAGTTATGAATCTCATCCCATTTTCACAACAAAGACTGAAAAATAACCACACCCTGAAATTCATCTATAGTTCACTTACAATGGCACAGTATCTCACAGATAAATGCTAAGTGAAATCAGTGATTTTCACTGTCTGTAGAAGTCACTTCTGAATCAAGAAGTTCTTGAGATATATGTAGACAAGCATCAAGTAATCCACACGTACATGACTGATCCCAAAGGAGAGAACTGCATTAGAAAACTGGCCTCAAAGCTATTTTTTTCCATTGAAGATGATTCAAAATGATTTCGAAATTTAAATTTCCATTTTCTTTTGGCTTCCTGTCATGGCAGTTTAGGCAATCTCAAGTAAGACAACTGAAGTCAAAACTAAATAAAAATTGCAGATGTGAAAATTCAAGCTTTAGCTATACAGATATGACGTGTCTTTTCTTGGCCTTCTGTATGGGAGGTACAGTGTATCACTACCCATGACCATGTACCTGTTCAGCTCTTTTAGCCATACTTATGCTTCTTCATGGACATGCTTTGCTCATCTATATTTCGCAACAGAAAACAAGAAGAAATGCTTTTAAAAAGGAATGAGAAGAGTTAATCAAAGCCATAGCATTCTCTTCTTTTTTTCTTGATCACGTAGACAGTGACCAAAAATAGATGGAGAGCATTAGCATCACTCATGTCTTCTTGCTAATTGGCATGTTTTAGATGCAGATGTTCTTCACTTCCAGAAGCTGGTATTTTTTTGAGGAGTTCAAAATGTGCTGCTTTGGCATTTCTGAACCCAGTAAAACTTTGATTTGCTATACTGAAAGAAGTATCAGATACCAGTAAGAAATAGAGATTTTATATTCCATGATCTATTATTATGAGGATCTGAACTCTCCTAAACTCTTCTGAACAACACTGTGCACAATGTCAGGCACCGAAACAACTTTTGAAATCCATCTGCTAATAACAGACCATCCACTGTAATTTGAGATACAAATAATCAAGTCAAGAATGCCATTCCACTCCACAGCAGAGAGGGAGAATCCCCTCCCTCAACCTGCTGCTCACAGTGGGGCTCTGGGCTCAAGCACACACTGACCGGTCATGGGGAGCTTCTCATCAGCCAAAACCTCAAGTCCTTCTCCTCAGGGCTGCTTTCAAGCCTAATAACCTTCCTCTTCTGCTAGACATTTTATGAACTAACATGTATATTCATGGCTATATCTGTCAGTAGCATGCTTAAAGCACTTTAAAACAGACCTTTAAAGTGTGGACAGAACTAGTGAAACTTGCATGAATGGCATTTGCACCACTAAGTAAGATTTGCACATGTTCGGTTACTCAGTATAGATAAGTACGAGGCGGTCAAACATCCATTCACAAGTGAAAACTATCATGAATCATTTTTGAAGCATGGTTCCGGTAAAAGTGTGAGAAGCCACTTTCAGATGCACCCCACAAACCCAAATTAATGTTGCTCAATTCAAAGGGTAATGTTATTCACAAATGTGGACGCTCACTAAAGCAAAAACTGGTGAGGGCTTTTAAACTGAAATTAGTGCAGCAGAAGTATTTCAGATCTGGTTAAGGACAAGAGAAAAACAGTTGAAGAGCAATAAACAAACTAGCTAATATTTATGTAAAAAGCTAACAGTAATACACATTTTGAAGTTAGTAAGAAATGTGAAGTATGACTGCTACTGGCATCAGATCATTCATCAAATCAGAATATAAATACAGCTTCTAGTCTTAAAATTGGCATAGAGGGAAGACTTTAATGAAATGGCTTGAGAGCACATTCGGAACCTCCTGATTTCTATGCTTTTAAAGCCAAAGAGTTAGCTGGATGCTTAGGTAACCAACTGCAGAAAACACTCAATATGCTTACACAGCCACCAAATTAGACATGAAAATTATATCCGAATTGCATAAAAAGCTGTAATCCAGATTCAGATCTTTGAAAATGCCAGCAAGGGTTTCACTTTCCAAAGCATCTCCCAGCTCCCGCTCAGTTCAATTGTAATCAGTTGTGCTCAGGACTCTGCAAAACAACATGATCACCACTGAAAATGCTTTCAAAACTCTGTCCTTTGTAGTACATGTATTCTATATGTTGAATTATATGCCATGAAGTGGCTCTGTCAGGCATTCAGAGCACAGCTGTGAGGAGCAAGAGCCCGTGATTAATTCTGTCCCTGCTCTTCATAAACTATTTGCCTTGTCTACTTACAAAAAAACACAATAGAAGTTACAAACATTTCCACCATTTCCAACTGGCCGTCAGAACCAGAGGAGAAGCCAAGCTGCCTTTCAGTAACCTCCATGAATAATGTATAGAAAGACAAAATCCCCAAGTTTGCCGCATTTCACACTGCTCACATTGCTTCCTACACCATTTTTATCTCCCAAAAGCTGTTCCGAAACCCACCACAGCACTGTGTGGGCCTTGACACAGCTCACAGGAACCATTTTTTAGCGTTCTTCCTAATTTTGCAAGCTTTTTTATTATCTGTCACAAGCATCAGCCCTGCCTCCAAACTGCCCCAAACCTGCACTCCCTGAACATCAAAACCCAACACTCAAAGGCAGTGATGGTGTTAAAGGCACAAGCAAGCGCCAGAGTTAGCACAAGGGTAACGTCGTTACTTTTGGAAGAAACAGTGGTTTAGAGGAACCAGGAACAGCTCAGCAGCAAGAAGATACAGCAAACCTCGTCTGGAAGCAAATGCTCCTGTTCACACCCCTGGCATGCACAGGCTCTGTGATGAACTGCTAAACCCCTGGAACCCACTCCCGTATCTGATGCCAGACCCAAAGTGCGTATCTTCCATTGTATACATCTTTATCACTAGCCACAGTGCTAAAACTGGAATATACCAAACACATTTTCAATGATCTTCTGATACACAGTTTGACAGATACTACCTGAACCAGCCACAGAGAACAGCACTGAATCTGAAAGTCCAGTGCTTCAGCTCCATCATGAAGATCCACCTGAGACCTGACAACCTCAGAAGCACTATTTGAGCAACATGTGTGTAAGTATCTCCATCACAGAAACATTTTCAAAACCCCTTCAGCAGACATGCATTTTAATTATCATTGCTCTAAATACAATTAGAACATCACATGCCAACACTGCAGTCCCTTGGCAAAGTGAGATTGAGGGCATTCTGGATTTAGTGTTTCTTTTATTCTGTAAAGGCTACAGATCATGGCTTGTGTTCACCTAGTGCTGGTGCAGAGAGCAGCATGTCCTGAGCATGTTTTTGGGTGCCACAAGAAGACAAACGACCAGTGCTTATGAAACACTTCAGGCCACACAACAGATCTGACAATAACTACCTCTGACTTCGAGCACAGGACTGCCTGGGTGGGAAACTGCCCATAAAACACTGGAATTGCCCCAATTTACTCTGGACAAGAGGGTCTCTCACATCCTGCTTCACAATTCCCAGCACCCAAAATCTGGCTTCACACCATATGTCAAAAAATAAAGGAACCCCATGGAAATACCTGTGAATCTGCTGCTGAAGTTACAGAATCTCTGCAGCGCAGGAGAGGCAAGAAGAGCAGGAGCAGCTGATGATGATGCTTATGCTGATGATGATGATGATGCAGGTCAGCTGAGGCCAGCTCTCTCAGGGGTGACACTCCTGCTAGCAGAGAACAGAGCAAAACCAAGTTTATCATCAGAGCTAAATCAAAATCATCCTCTAAATGGAAGAAGCTCTTTGGGTCTGAGTATTTTGTTGTTGTTGGTTGGTTTGGCTTTTTTTTTTTTTTTTTTAATATAAAGGCATGATTTTTAATAAAAGCCATGATTCTTTGTTATTAGGTAGACTGAACATGGAAATCTTTGTCTGCTGTTAGAGAGGAGCCCAAAATGTTCCCTGAATTTCAGCAGGTTGGTTGGACCTGATTTGTTCAGCTCCTTGAGGAAGTCAGGACAAGCTGTCGAGTCTGGATCCTGACCTGCACTTCCTAAACAAACACACAGAGATGTTCAGGATGCTTCAAGTAGCGTGCATCCTTTGTTAATGCAGCCCCTTTCTTAAGCCTGATTTCGCTTTCACAGCTCAGGCAGCATCTGAGGCTCAGATGATCTACTGCATGTAAAGCCACAGTGCAGGTTGAACCTTGAACCTTGAAGAGCTCTTCCAAGCAGGTTCAACAAGTGTAGGGTACTGCAGCTGGAGAGGATGAGCCCCAAGTACCAGCACTGGTTGGGGGCTGACCTAATGGAGAGCAATTCAGCTGAGAAGGACTTGGGAGTGTTGGTGGGTGACAAGTTGACTGTGAGCCAGTCCTTGTGGCCGGGTGGGACAATAGTGTCCTGGGGTGCATCAGGAGAAGCGTGGCAGCAGGTTGCACCGGATGATTTCCAGAGGTCCCTTCCAACACTAATGATTCTGTGATTTGGGCTTTCATCATGGCAGATTACACATCTGGAGGCAGGCCTGTCATCAATTATAGACACACGGGGAGGTTTGTGGCACTCTGACCTCATGTGAAGCAGGAGATAACACTCACTTCTATAAGACAGGCCCATGGCTTCTCCAAAACATGGGTTTGTAACTGTGTAAAAGACGCACCTCAGAGCCCCAGAGCAACCCACTCCGCTTTATTACTTTAGATGAAATCCTTGAAATAGACACCAGAGATAAATGAAAATAGGAAAATGCACCCTAAAAAAGTAGGGAAATATCATCAGCCTTCTCAAACAGTCCTGGAGAACGGGATCTGAAGTCACAAGTCATTTTTTTGGGATTCTCAATCTTATCTAAAGAAAGAAAGATTGCCGTTTCTTTAATCTACAGACGAAAAGGAGCCAGCTGTACATCTGAAAATCAGCTGCGTATTGATCCCGCTTCTGTTAATATTCATGAAGCTGTATAGTAAGACTGGAGATTTTAACACAGTGCCCCCAGACTCTAAATCAATTCCCATTGATTTCAATTGGCTTCTCCCATCCAAGCATCGACCTTACCCCTCCCTTGGAAACATGCTCTCAAGGTCCTTTGAAACACACTTGCTGTATAATGAACTCTGAAGGATTGCATGTGCTTCTTGGTATGTTCTTTCCTTCTCCACCCGTTGAGCTTTTGAGGGGGTGGATACCATTATCTGATTTGATGTGAACATTTAAAAATCTGAACCTACGCCCCACAGGGCTCCCATCGGCCTCTAGAAGCCAGAATAAACCCTTCTCTTCATTTGGATTTGTCTGAAAAGTTCAAGGCTAATGCAGTCATCTCACAAAATTGCATTTCGTGACACCGCCTGCTTCCCGGAGAAATATATACTGAGACGTTTCTGCTTTCTCTTTGGCAGAGTTCTGGGGACTCCAGTGAAAGCAGGGTTACTGAAATGGCAGGTTCTCAGCGCGGAGGGTTGAAGGGTGAACTTCATTTGCTTCTCTCTTTGAAAACGCTGGGCCCTTGGCTCTGACCTTGCTCTGCTGAACCCTCCAGCACCTGACATCCACGTCTGTTCAGAGTGAGTTATGAGGAGTAAAGGAAACTCAGCAAATAAGCAGATACGTGTCAAAGCTGATGCCTACATTAAGAGTTTATATCTAGGTATGTTCATTATTTCACTTTTAAACACACAAACTGTACTTCCACTGCACCTCAAATGCAAAATGAAGGAAAGCGCGTTTGAAAAGTAGACCTTTTTCTATCAAAATATGTAGTTTTATGAGCTTGTAATTCCCAGCTGATTAAAAAAAGTAAAATACTAATATTAACAGTACTTAACCACATATAACTATCAGCAGGCCTAGTAAGCTGATGTCTGTGTGGCCACAGAGATTTGTTTAGAATGAGAGCAATTCTGTATTCTGACACCAGGTGACATCCCACCCAAAAGGCCAACCCTTCTACCCAATTTGTTAAAAAGTCAGTTAACTATATGCAAGGTTTTCCTCCTGCATGCAGCTGTCCTCCCTTCTCTGATACTTCATTTGCAGATTATCGGTGCCTACAACCTGGTTGTTTGCACATATAGTGCTTGAAAATGATGCTAAAATTTTTTTGTAATAACTGATGAATGCTTGAGAATATTCTCACCAAATGGCTTTAAAAAATTTAAATATGTGACTTCTGACATATATGTTAAAGCCTAAATATCCAAACTTCATGCAATATTGGTTTCTAGCTGCCCTCAAAAGGCTTTCATGTGTAACTGAGTTACACTTTGTCAGTTCCAACCCAAGAGCAGGATTTTACTTGTCCCTCTGAATAAAACTGAATCAATTATATATAGGCTAATAGTGGGAAAGTCACATCTGAGATTCTCCAAATCCAATAACCCCAGACAGGGCTGCCTTCCATCCCTAGCCAGGAAAACATCCTCACAGTCATTTGAGCACTGTCTCTACAATGACGCTGACTAGCATGGAAATTCAGAACAACAAACACTAATCAGGTTTGTAAAAATAAATCCACAAAGGAAATACTATGCAAGTTTTTTGTTATTCTTCTACAATTAATTTTCCTTTCTCCAATTAATTTTCCTTTCCAGTCTTCCCACTGTACTCTGTGGAAATGCAGATGCTGACCCCTCCACGAAGGTTGCAGTGATGATACTCCTCTCATCACACAAAACACCAGCATCCCTTGAGAAAAGGCACCTCGGGCTGAGCCCTGCTCTGTCTGTAGGCTCCTGAAGCCGACCAAAAGCTGCGCTGCGCCAGGGGATGGGTGCAGCAGACCCAAAGCAGCGAGGGCTGTGGCTGAGGGGACGAACCCTCTGCAGGTCAGCCAGGGCTGCCCAGGAGCGGCAGCAACATGGGGGGGGGTTGGCTTTTAACTCCGCTGAGCTTCGGGGGAGGGCTGCGCGCCTGGGTAAGAGCTTTGGCTCAGCCCTCACACTTCAGCCTGCCCCACACGGGGGTTCCACAGTGTAAACCCAACCCCGACACCGGCGAGGGCGATGCCTCTCGGTGATACAACCCCCGCACAGACTGGGATCTGAGCTCTGTGAATACTCGTATCCCTTTCACAGCTTCCGGAGATCCCGGTGCGAGACGCTGCTTGCACACCCGGCTCCATTTCACTTTCCCTCCCTCGGTTTTCCCTTTCTGCAAGCTCCTTCCTGTCTCCCCGCGGCTTCTCCTATCGCGCTGGCAATCAGAGGAGGCCGGACATCGCTCGCCCTGCTGAATGGGAGGAAGGCTCTGTAATTAAAGGGATCCTTTGCTGTTTACATAAACACTTCAAACGTACAGGCAGCGGAAAGGTCAGCTCCAGCTCCGCCGGGCAAACCAAGCTGAACACGAGGTGGTTACTGCAGACAGCGATTTGGGTAACGACGTGCTGCTCCTCTTGAAAAATGTAAGAGTTTTCCTTCGAACACTGCTGCCAGTCCGAACGTATTTGGTTTACTAAGAAGAGCTTTAAGTGTGTTTAACAAATCAACCTACAATCAAACACAGAAGAACAGAGCATGGCTGGTTTCTGAGCAGCACTAAGCTGGGGTAGGAGAGGGAAAGTCAGAGGATTATTAGAGCATTTGGAGTGAATTTCCAATCAATTATCTTGCTGTTATCTTCAAACACCTAAAGAACTTACTTATTAACACCATCGTTTTCTGAAATAAGCTATGCTCGGGGGGGGGTGAAAATCAACTTCTCATCTTCAGTTACAGGTAGGTGAACTAAAGAAAAATTACTAGAAAATTATACATAGACACCAGAGAAACAGGAGGAGGGCACCCGGTGTGCTCAGCTGTCACATTCCCATAAGGCTGATTTCAAAATAGCCCAAATATTCATAACAGGGTCTCACAAAGCTTTGGTTCAGAATATTTACAAAAACAGAAATTTAATGGAGATTTATTCAGAATAAAATAATAAATTAGAGTTTAATTGCCATTAACTGGAATCTGGAAAACCCGTATGTTCTTATTTACACATCAACCACAGTAAGCCATGCTCATGTCATCCATCTTCACAACAACACTGAAGCAAATATGCTGTCTTTAAGGACTTATTAAGCACTACTCAAGGGTACAGGGTATAAGCACATGCATGAACTTTCTTTAAATCAGGTCCTCATCACATGATTCCTGAAGTTCATCACACAAAGACCTACACGGTATCAAGTGCACAACCTGCGCTTGTGTCCACACAGAGCTCAGACTTGACCGACCTAACCTAGAAAAGTACATTGGAAACTTGCTGAGCCGAGAGTTAAACAGAAAAGGGGGTTAAAAACACAAATAAGAAACAATTAAAAACCGAAAAAGCATTCCTTGGAATGGTCAAGATTAATAAAGGAAACAAAAGGAAACCATCCAAACACCCAGGGTCTCTCTTGTGCTGTGTTTCTATTAAGAGTTAAGTGGTCAAACTTACCTGTGCTATACCTCATAGGAAAGAAATCATTAAGCTACTCAGCTGAATGCTGTGTAACATTTTAAAAGTTGATTTGAAATACTTTTAAAAGGAAAAGCATCAGAAAACCTGTGTTTCACTGTGCTTGATACAGAGACCCAAATCAGCGCAACAGAACCTTGCCTACTTACCCACTTAATATGATATAATTAGAGATGAGGAGGCAGTGTGAACATCTAAGCTAGGTTTGATGGAGGATATTAATTTGAGTTCATGATAAAGCTGCAGGTATAGAGAGAACTGGGATTTAGATGCTTGAAACTGCCACATGAAAACTCTTTCCTTACCGATGTCCCTCAAATCAGGGGTGCCAATATCCTCTTTCAGGAGGCCTTTTAAAGAAAACACTGTTTTGCAGGGTCAGGATATACCCAAGTAATACAAACCTTTCTAGGTTTTTATTCATAGCTTCAATGGATTGATCTGCAGGTGTAAGGACTGCAGGGTGTAATGCCACCCCCCTCTGCTTCTGACATGAAACAGGAAAGAACCTTTCTATTGGAGAGGCCTCCATGCAGCTTTATCTGCCCCAGGTGGGAAATGTAAGAGGGAGATGCCTGACCCTGACAGATGCTCATGGGCTTTGCATCTCTGCAACTGTGCCATGACACATCTTACATTTTGATAATCCCTCTTTAGCCCTTTCAGTCTAAGGCCATAACATGCCACAGCTCAAACAAAACCGGATCCTGTCGGCCTGTGTTCATACAAATAGCCCAAACCAAGATGATTTATTTACAACAGTTAATACAATTGGTAGTAACGACTTTATAGGCAACCTCTAAGTGCAGGCGAGATGAAAAATTTACTAAATTGGAGTATAAAAATTCATAAGAAAATGTACAGAATCAATATTTCATGGCACTTGCTTTACCTTGCCTTACACAAATCTACTCCAGAGCTCGCATTAAAATTTAAACCAGCTTCGTGCGACAAGTTCAAATGCAGGGGCTGTTCCAGATTAGTTTAACTTGGAGGGTATTCTTGTTTTGTTTGTTTCATAAACTAGGAAAAGCACTTAGGGAGCTGCACGGTTTGAGTGCTCCTGTGCTGCTGTCTCTGTTTTCCTCCTTTCTTTTCAGAATAGACCAATTGCTGACAGAAATAGGGAGGACACTGCCTAAAAAAATTAAATAAATTTTAAAATACCTTTGCATTCTCTTTCATACAGCACAGGAGATGAAATACCTTTGCATTCTCTTTAATACAGAGACACTGCTTACAAATGATACCTGAAGAACACATGTAAGAACCCCCGGTCTGGGAACAAAGCATGAAAAAGCCCACAAGCCACTTTTTATATCAGCACTCATGCAGGAACATAAAACTGCAGGCACGCCTGTAAGGAAGCTTAAAGCCCAGCACGGCTCCCATCGACCTGGCAGCTCAGTACTGAGTTCAGGTGCTGGAGCACTCCTGAAAAAAACAGTGCCAGCCACAGAATCATAAATCATAGAATGGCTTGGGTTGGAAGGGACCTTCAAAGCTCATCCAGTCCAACCCCCTGTGATGAGCAGGGACATCTTCAACTGACCAGATTGCTCAGAAGCACATCCAGCCGGGCCTTGGATGGATGTTTCCAGGGGTGATGTTTCATCCTGCTGGAAAACTGAGACGGTTCCTCGATAGTATCAGTGGGATGCTAAACAATGGCAGGAGGGGTGTCTCCTCTAACTTTAGTGAGGCCATTGTGAAGAGTTAGTTTATTCATGTTCACTTCATTAGAGGAACCAAGTCCTGGGCTGGCATCAAAAGACTGAAACATCTTTTACTGCAGAGATCACAGACTCACAGAATGGTTTGGGTTGGAAGGGATCTTAAAGATCATCTAGTTCCAACTCCCCCTAGATGCCCATTCGCAGTAGTTCTGAAACACAACAGCAGAGTGTTATGGAAACCATGCAGTTGAAACATTATTCTATGGGTTATTCACGGACATGTGGAAGTCCTGTCCTTTGCATCACCCCACCTGACACTGTTTGCATGATTTTGCAGTTTTTTGCACTTCTTATCTTGACATAAACCAGGCTGTCCAGAACAAGAAATAAGATTTCTTTCTCTTTAAAGATAATGTGATGATTAAAAATCAGCTCCTTGATGTTTGAGTATAGCTCACAAATAACAGAAAGGAAAGGATGGAGCCCAAATATGAGGAGGGAAGGAGGAAATCACCTACATTTTATTTGTGCCTGCATGCTCTTGTAGATTTTGCTATGGTTCACAGAAAATAAAAAAGAAAAACATGTTTTTGGAGGACACCACACGCACTTGGAAAGGGATTGGCTGTGCTACTGCACTCTCAAATTCCACTGTTTTCATCAGTTTGAACAAATGCGGGTCCAAACTTTCAGTTCAGCTGCGCAACTGCATGTGAAAATGGAGTGAGTTCTATCAGCAACTACTTGGAAGAAAGTTTTAAAACTTACTCAAATACATGACACTCACTGGTAATCTCCACTTTCCCTTGTTGACGTTATCATACTGGAAAAAGTCTGTATTCTGCAAGTTACTGTCACTTAAATATTATCCAGTTATTAGAAGTAATTCTTTTGGTGGCACAAACAAGCATGCTAGAAAAATTTAATGTTCACTTTCTAAAGTTAACAGCAGAATCCAGCACGTTAGCAAAAAGCTAGTGATCATTTATTACTTATTATACTGTAATTCATTAAGGTTGTAAGAAATATTTAAATACTTAATTGGCATTTAACAAGATAGCTATAGAGAGTAAATGAGACATTAAATCCTCTTCTAAAATGCCCATTAGGTTTGCTTTGGAAATTAATTTATCTAATTCACTTGCTGTAAACCACTGTGGTCTGTGCCAGTTTAAAACTTTGAGATACTAACAACAGACAAACCCAAAGGTGGTGGGTGTCCTCACACAGAGCTAGATCAAAGGCTAATATGCTGGCACCTGTATTTATGATCCTGGTGAACAGACCGATAGGAAGCATTTATCTCCAATGGCTGCTATTCATCCCCTGGTTTCAATCACGGCCACAGTTCTCCCAGGCATCATCCACACTGTAGGAAGGGCTCTCCAAAGGCAGCAGAGAGCCCTTCTCAGCTGTAGAGCTGCATTTAGCATCCCAGCTTCCAGCTCTAATTTCTGTCACCGCCTGATCTCAGCCCAAAAGACACTTGTAAACTTGGTGGGTTTCTGCTTTTAGAAGCCCCACCTGGCATTCAGCTGTACTCACATTTTTCCTAATGCTTTTCTTACAAAGGCTTGTATGTTCAGAGCCCATTTCTTCTTCATTCTCTTAAATTAAACTATTGCCCCTTAAATAAGAATACACTACAGTTGAGAAAATGCAACAGCCCTCACAACTTGCTACTAACTTCTGCTTCTCACCAGCCTAAAGTAACATGCTAAGTCCTCAGGAAAGTCCTAATTCTTCTACTGAAGCCTCCATTGCTATTTCACATCTGACCATGGAGACACTCATATCAATCACAACTGTGTGAGGGAGCCATATTCCTTAATAGTTAATAAAGTGCCTTGAGGTCCATCAGCTTCTGCCTAATAGACATTAAATACCTTTTACTTTTTCAGTGGCTATTTCTAGGCAATTTATTGTTCATTTTTAGGAATAAAACCCTCTCAGCATTTATCCACCGTTAAATATCTATTTTGAGCCCTTATAAACTTTTGGGCATGTTTTGATTAATTCCCATGAAACAGGGGAAAGCACCAGGGGGGTCTCGTGTTCTCATACACCAGTAGCAACATAAGAGTTGCACACGATCTACTTTTGGGTTCAAAAGACTATTTTCAAACTGAGACCTATGAATATCATGAGAGAAAATCTGCAATATTTGCCTCAGTTTATGTCCTCATCAGATATAAAGATATGTTTAAAAGAGAGCGAGATGATGAGCTATTTACAGCCAGAACGTAATGTTTTTCATGACTCTAGAAACATTTGCATGCCTTGGGAATAAAACTAAATTCACCCAGACAGTCAATTACCTTCAGTGGTGGTGTTATTATGCACATCAAGCCATGCCTCCAACTTTTCTATGAATGCAGCCACTCAGACACAGTGACATGGAATTTCTAACCAGCATAACTATGCATGGATGTGATCAGAACAGCAAAATTCACTATTTCTTACGGCAACAGGAGATGCTGGAACATGAAGCCAGGAAGGAAAAGATTTTCCTGGCTTTGGTAGAGGAAGCTTGCCAATAGTTCACCAGTAGTCCAACACTGACACAACCTTTGAGAGCTGACAAGGCCATAGGTACATCTTCCTGTCAAGGACTCTTTGCCCTGGTGAGACCCCATCTGGAATATTGTGTCCAGTTCTGGGCCCCTCAGTTCAAGAAGGATAGGGAGCTGCTGGAGAGAGTCCAGCGCAGGGCAACCAAGATGATTAAGGGAGTGGAGCATCTCCCTTATGAGGAAAGACTGAGGGAGCTGGGTCTCTATAGTTTGGAGAAGAGGAGACTGAGGGGTGGCCTTATTAGTGTCTATAAATATATAAAGGGGGAGTGTCACGAGGATGGAGGCAGGCTCTACTCAGTGGCAAACAATGACAGGACAAGGGGTAATGGGTACAAACTGGAACACAAGAGGTTCCACTTAAACTTGAGAAGAAACTTCTTCTCAGTGAGGGTGACGGAACACTGGAACAGGCTGCCCAGGGAGGTTGTGGAGTCTCCTTCCCTGGAGACATTCAAAACCCGCCTGGACACATTCCTGTGTAACATTATCTAGGTGTTCCTGCTCCGGCAGGGGGATTGGACTAGATGATCTTTTGAGGTCCCTTCCAATCTCTAGCATACTGTGATACTGTGATACTGTGTGATACAGTTCGCTATTCTGGTGTGAATAAATCTTGCTCTACTGACTGCAGCAGAGACACACCAGTATACACCAGCAGAGGAACTGGTTCTTTCTATTCCAGGAGGCACATTGCTGACAATATAGTAACTGCAATTAGCACACAGATTCAAACACAGCCAACTGCTCTCCCTTCCCTATCAGGGCAATTGTCTTTCTTTCACATCTCTTTGCTTTTTTCTCCAGGAAAATATCAAGGACCTGTTGGATTTTTCAGCTGGCTCATCAGTACCTGACAGCCCCACACCAGCACCAAGTGCCAGCTATTGGTGATGTCTCCAGTTAGGGAGAGAAGCTGGGAGATGCTCAGGACCTCCCAACACACATCCTGAACAACATTACACAGCCTCTGACACATCACACACCCCAGGGTGGTTGTTTTCATAGAAGATACAGTCAAAGAAGAAATACCCTCCAAAGAAAAATCACTGAGAGCCAACAAAACTCAGGGTATATCCCCCCCCCCCCCAACTGCCATTTGGGTTAGAAGACTTGGATCTAGCTGAGCCTGGCAGCTTTTCCCCTTTGCCCAGCCATGTATGTACCCCTCTTTTCAAACAGCATGCCCTTTGCCTCCCAGGGCATCGGAGGGTTAATCTTGTCATATCAAGATCTTTCTAAGATGCCAGCTGAGCTCATCATCAATTTGACACAGATGTCTGCTGGGGGATCTGGTCTGCTCTTTCTGGGAGCACTGTCCATTTGACAGACAGGAGGCTGTGCTGCAGCAGCCTTCCCAGAACCCTCAGCTCTGTCTCCAAATTAAACATTCAGAGCTGCAATTAGATCTAAAAAAAGTTAAAAACAAAGCACCAAACACGTTTACAGAACTTCATGGCTAATTTAGAGGCTTCTTTCAGTCAAGCTCCCATTTTGTTCACTGCTTTAATTTGTCAAAGGAATGTGTCTCTGATTGTGCAGGGCGAGGGATCAGAATTTGCCCAGGGACAGGTACTAAAAAATGCAAAAGGCTGAGCTGCCATCGCTGGGTAAGCTTTGACATGTATCTAGTTTGAAACAGCTGCTCACAAAATGAGGGACATGTATTTTTTAAAGGTTTGTCACTGTGTGTCTGTCACAAGTGTGCTCTTTCACAAGTGCACATCCTTGCTTGCAAGAAGAGATTCAGACTGAAAGGTACACATGGAATGGTTTGGGTTAGAAGGGACCTTAAAGATCATGTAGATTCACGCACCGTGCCATGAGCAGGGTATGTAGATACATTTCCTACTTCACACAGACCAGATGATACCCACATACCCATCTTCACACTCATGTTTTGACTCCTTTTTTCACGTTGGATACACAGGAAATACTTCTCAGTTCAGGTGGCAGATAAACCCTCCCCATACACTCGTGCACAGGGCTGGATTGTCAGCGATACGAAAACTAAACATCCACAACAGTTCCACAGCGAATGTTCTGCCTCTGCTGGAGTCAGTGAAGTTCAGGGCTGAGAGTTTTGCTGAAAATGAGTGTCTCGGGTTCGCTGTGGTTTATGGCAGGTCTGGTTTATTTTATCTGAGTCTGCAACCCATGAATTTCAAAGTCTGAAAGAACTTGAGGCACAAACTAGCAATCAAGTCACATCGAACCCATGCGCAGTCTGTGGTCTGCAACGTAGGTTGACATAAGATTTTAGTGCGGGTTTTCCACCAAAAACTAGGCTGAGGTTTGACTTCATGCACACAAAAAGAGCTCAGGAATTCTCCAGGCTTTGGGGTTTCAGCACAGAAGCCTCCACGTTTGCTGGCACACACACACACTTTCAAAACAATGATATTTGCAATGCAGAATGTGATTCCAAGAAACACGAGTAGGATTACCAGAGACTCTGGGATGCATGGGAACACCAACTGCAATTACAACATAAGGAACAGATTTGCAGCAGGACTAAGCTGCAAAAAAACCCTTCAGCCAAAAATACAGAACATCCCTATAGTGGTTTTGTGTCTGTTTCTTTTTGCCCTTACATCATTTGTACAGTATGATTCGAGTCCCGTTGACTCTCCAACGCTTCCCCATGTGAACAAGTACCACGTATGTAGTCTTTGGCTACTGCACGTTTCAGTGGCATCAACCAGCTCCATCACCCAGCTCCATCTGCATCCTGTGGTTCAGGAAGGGCACGGCTGGAGGAACGAGCCACAGGCACAGACCAGGAGTCATGGAGAAAAGGAAAAGCTTTACCTTTCTTTGTCAGGAGGAGCCAGAGAACCATTTCCACATATTTGATTACTTTTGCCTGTATTCAGGAAGCTGCTGCTGGTGTCCAGCCATTCGCAGCTCACTGTTCAAGCCCTCCACGGCCTGGCTGTTTGCATTTCTTTTCTGGGACCCTGTGGATTCAGCCTCTCCTGGCAACTCAGCAAGCTCAGTCTGACAAGAAAACTGAAGTATTTTCCCAGCAGCTCTTACCAGGAAACAACATGTCAGACAAGATGAAACCAGCTCTCCACTCTCGGAAGATTTACTACAATTCCCCTCTGCTCACAGAAGCAATGTTAACACTAACCAGCTACACAGCCATGGCGTGTAACTATGGGCTGCTCTCCCAAGTAACAAGTCCTATAAATGCTGTCTGTGGTAAGCCTGTGTGGGTTGCTCCATCCTACCATTCCCACTCTGATAAACATCTCCACAGGGGTCTATACACTGTGTTCTTTCAAATGGAGATGTGCTGGGGGACAAGGTACACAACTGGAGTTTCCCTCAACAGCATCCCTTTCTCACACCTCTCCTGAGCTCTCCTGCTGGTCTTCTCCTGCACAGACCAGAGGCTGACATGAGAGGTTGGGATATTCATGTAGGGAATAGCCAAGGTAGGTGGTACAAAGGGGCAGCAGCTCTGTAAATGACAGCAGAAGAAGAGGAGAGGACAGGAAGAGAGCTGCTTTTCTGGGACCCAGGAAAGTCACCAATTCAAAGGGAGGAAAATGGAAAAAATATGTAGATGCTCACCTGGCACCAAATCTATTGCACTATTTATGACCGGTGTTCTTGCTTGGAAGCAGGGACATGAGTGACTATTGACCCCTTTAAAAATAGATGGCTGTTGCTAAATAAACAAAATAGGTGCAAGTGTTTTCTCTTCCATGAGATGTCTCCAGCTCTGGGCTTGTTTGGTTGGTTGGGGTTTTTTTAATCCCATTTTTAACAGTACAGCACAGAGAAAAACAAAGATTAGGAGGGTGATAAACAAAGCAGAAACACCTCATCTTGTATACATCTTGGTTCCAAATCCTCCTTGAGATTGGGGTTTTGTTTGAACACTGGGGTCTTTATGAATCCAAGCTCCCTTGTTTACACCAGCCAGAAGATTGCTAAATCATGATCACCCCCATTATGCCATTTGATAGAGCCTAAACCACAGAATTAGGACAGTCCAGAATCCTGAGTCTCTGGGGAAGATTAACTACTGCTATAAATTAAGAACTCCACTAATGCCAGCAACTCCATCTTTCAAAGCAAGCAGCAAAACAACCCCTAAAGATTTTGCTGAATCCTTGTCTATACTAGACTATGGAGTTGCAGGAATTCTGGGTTGATAACACTGGAATTTATTTGGGAGTGGATGGTTTCTGTTCGTTGGGAAGCCAGGAAACATGGAAGAAGAACACACATCTGGCTGGGATGTTGGCCAGAGCATGAGAGGCATCAACATGGAGCCACCAAACAAATACTCACATACAATTCCCAAGGTAAAAACGATCTGTTGCCACATTTCCATGCACTGTCAGGGTCCTTGTGGCACACAGAATCACACACAGAATGGTTTGGGTTGGAAGAAACCTTAAAAATCATCTAGTTCTGACCCCTCTGCCATGGGCAGGGACACCTTAGAATCAAAGAATAGAATCACAGAACAGTTTGGGCTGGAAGGGACCTTCAAAGCTCATCTCGTCCAACCCCCCTGCATTGAGCAGGGACATCTTCAGCTAGATCAGGCTGCTCAGACACACAGGCAGGGCCAAAGGATATCAGTGTCTTTGAGAACATGGCCCAGATTTTTGAGCCCAAGAAGGCGAGGGCAGAACCGGTCCCCCAGTGCTGCTTGCAGGATTCTTGTTCCATTCCCACTAAACCCAGTACCTTCCACCACAGTCAGCCTACTTCCGAACACATCTGACAGCTTCTTCCACAGTTTGTAAAGTGACACCTGCTGAAACTTCAGCTATTAGTGCAGCTAATAGAGCCATCACACGGAGAGCAGTCATGTTTCACATGCTGTCAGTAATTTATTTTGCTGTTTAGGATAGGTTCTACCAAGCATAAATATTTATGTCTGTGTGGATGTCAAATACCTTAATTAGGAAATACACCTAGAACTGGGCTGGGTTTAATTGAATCTTGGAGCTAGCCAGACATTTCCAAGACTTCAATTGTTTGTCATATAAATATATTGGACTGGACCTCTACTGGGATAAGTTTTCTGTAAGAAAAATAATCTCTTGTCATTATCTGGGGTATTCTACTGAATGCAAAAGTTACTAACACAGCAGGACTACCTACCTGCAGCTAGGAGAACCCAGCAAGCACCTGGAGAAGGAGTAACAAAAGGATGGACAGTGAGGTGTTGCCCTCCCTACGTGCCTCACTCCTGAGTCAAGCTGCTCTACTCAAACACAGCGCAGCATGGCACAACGCAGCCAGGTCAAGAAACCAGGTCAGTCACTGAAAATGTCACAGCATTCCACAAGACCTCATTTTATTGACAGAAAGCTAAATTAGTGCAGGTGTGCTGCACTACAGAGGCTTCCACTACTGGACTAAAGCTGGTCTGGATTTTACTACCAATTACTTTGCATTTAGTTTACTTGGGTACCACTGGAAGTGATTGTCAGAAGCAAAATAAATAGCAGCAGCACCCAGCTAAATTCCCAGTAAGGAACTTAGTCCTCTTCTCTTCACCACCCCTCTTTGCTATTTTACCCACCTTTCTAAATTAGCATTTCATCCCATGTCTTTCCTTACAGCCCTTCTTAAAACAGGAGCCATCAAGATATCTCCTATGCACAGCATGCCCCATTTCACAAACCCTGGGCCATATGTGGGGCACATCCTGCCCCACAAGAACAAGTCCTGGCCAGCTAAAGTTACTTTAGGCACTGCCAGACATGGGTTAAAAGGGGAGACCAAAGGCAGCAGATGAAACTTCACACAGCAACAAACTGCAGAGTTCTTACCTTGCAGCAGCTGATAAAAAGCATAGTCTCCAGACTATCTAGCACTACCCACCACTGATCTCCACCTTGACATCACGCTGTTGACCACAATACTTAAATGCCACCATCCAGCGACTTCCTTATCCACTGAGTAGTCCATCCATGAACTCCATGCCTCTGCAGTTTAGAGACAAGGATGCCATGCAGGACACTGTCAAATGCCTTGCACAAGTCCAGATAGATGATTTCAGTTGCTCTTTCCTTATCCACCAATGCCCTGGATGCAATGAAGAAGGCCACCAAATTTGTCAGGCATGATTTGCCCTCAGTGAAGCCCTGGTAGCTTCAGCACTTGAACATAAGCAAAAACATAAAGACCAACCTGTAGGTTGGTCAGGGAGGGGACTCTCCCCCCCTGCAGCCCTGATCCAGCTCTGGGGCAGCAGCACAAGAGGGACATGGAGCTGTTGGAGCGAGTCCGGAGGAGGCCACGGAGCTGCTGCGAGGGCTGGAGCAGCTCTGCTCTGGAGCCAGGCTGAGAGAGCTGGGCTGGGTCAGCCTGGAGAAGAGAAGGCTCCTGAAGGGGAGACCTGAGAGCAGCTCCAGTGCCTGAAGGGGCTGCAGGAAAGCTGGAGAGGGGCTTGGGACAAGGGCCTGTAGGGACAGGCCAAGGGGAATGGCTTGAACCTGCCAGAGGGGAGACTGAGATGAGCTCTTAGGCAGAAGATCACCACTGAAATCATGATATTCCTCCTCTTTAAAGAAAAAGAAATAGAACAGTACATAAGTAAAGTCTCTGCAAACCAGTACAGGGTGAGGCAGGCCTGTGTATAATTAGCCAACAGTACTTCTCAGAATGGCTACCCAGCTCTGCAGAGCACAGACTTTAGAGTTTAGAAGTGTCATATATCAAAAATCAGTTCCCTCCTCTCAAGTCTAACCCTGCAAGGCTAAGAGCAGGGAGCTCAGCTGGAGATTTTGCAATGGCCAAGTTAGAAAATGACTTCATTTTGTGATGGCTTTGTGTTTGGGACACCTAATCTCTGGAAATTACATAAAACTGTATAAAACACACTTCACACACTGAACTGAATATCCATCAAATGATAACAGCTGTCATCAGACTGCCCTGGTCGGAATTTGAACCTCAAAGCTTGCAGTGAATTAGTGTTTTTCAAAGATACATCTACAGAATACTCCAGACAGAGAAAGCTATCACTATGTAATCATGGTCTGTAAAACAGCTGATGACTTCAGTATGCTTCTGCTACTCTTTAAATAACCTCCAATTACTCTCTGGAGCATTAAAATCCATCCTTTGGAAAATAAAGGATACGGTATTAATAAAAACTTGGAGCACTGTGCTCAGTTCAGTTGTGCTCCTATTGACCGTCACACATCCAGAAGAACATTAGAGAAGGTTGGTCCTCCAGAGACCCCACCATGGCTGCAGAAGCAAGCCTTTGCAATTATGCGAAGGCACCATGCTCCTGTTTTATTTAGCAGAGAGAGGGCTGTTTTTTTTCCTTGTTACAGCCCTTTTGTGCTCCCAGATGTTTTAATTACTGAGGAAAGGGAGTGGATGATTCTGGCCATATGTCTCCATTCCGCACAAATAAAGACCGTCGCCAGCCCAGCCCAGTTCCACAGAGCTGTAGATGATCCCACTTACACCAGAGCTGTCAGCCCTGATAAGCATCTTCAATCCTTCAGTGAGCATGATAATTCCAGGAACACCGAGACCGATATCCCATGAAAATATTCAATATAGAAACAATTAGGCTCATATTGGTGCAAAATGGTACCTCTAGGAATGTGGGTGCTCGCTTGATTGGAGCCTTGAGAACAAGCTATAAGTGGAGACACTGACAGGAACAAGCCAGGAGCAAAGAGCAGGTGAAGCGGCTTCTTCAAAGCAGGAATTACTGCACCATGTGCTGAAGTTGCTGTGGTCCACATCTGCCTTTCTGTGTTCTGTTCACAGAGTCTTGGGGTGCTACAACTTAATAAATAAAAGGATTTAGTTACAACTGCATTATAGCCTCTTTTGATTAATGCATACAACATCAATTGTTTTTATCGCAGTGCATTTTGAAATGAACAATGGTCAGGCTCTGTTTGTGCTAGACAGCATGAAAACACAGTTGCAAACCTTCCCTTAGCAGCTTTCAGCCTAAATAAACAGTCTAATATATCCCCCAGAAAAGAATACCCAACCCCGGTAACTGCAGGTGGTTGCAAACAAGTTGTGAAAGCTGTTAAGCAGAAAGGAATAACTCAAGAGGGAAGGAATTAGCTAAGTGACAAGGAAGAGGGAGGCAGGGCAGGTCAGCCAGTGACAAGGGAAACCTGTGAGCATCGCCTACTGCCCCCCCCCCCCCCCCCGGGCTTTTTACTACACGAACACAGCATCAAACCTCCAACAGTCCTGAAGCCTCTCACTGCAGGCAGGAGTGGATGGGCCCCATGGCAGGCGCTGGAGGACACCAAACGAGGATGCTTTCTGATCAAATGAGAAGCTGTTTCAAAAAGCTGAAGTTCCAGGACAACCAATTCAGGTATTTGCAACGAAAGTACACTCTTGATTTCCACAGTCGAGCAAATGGGTCAGAATCTCAACCAGCTTCTAAAACAAAAATACTCATTTTTTAAATACTGTTTTGCCAAAAGCCTCAACCCATTCCCTACAATGTTGAGAGCTATAGCAATAGTTGTGAGCTATAGCAATGATTGTGAGCTATAGCAATGGTTGTGAGCTATAGCAATGGTTGTGAGCTATAGCAATAGTTGTGAGCTACAGCAATGATGTGAGCTATAGCAATGGTTGTGAGCTATAGCAATAGTTGTGAGCTACAGCAATGATGTGAGCTATAGCAATAGTTGTGAGCTATAGCAATGATGTGAGCTATAGCAATGGTTGTGAGCTATACCAATAGTTGTGAGCTACAGCAATGACTGTGAGCTATAGCAATAGTTGTGAGCTATAGCAACGGTTGCCATGAACCAGGAAGCACTCTGTGGCATGCTCTGGCAACACCACTTCTATCAGGAAACCCATGATACTGAACAACGAACAAGGAAAAATCCTGTAGCTCATCCACTCAACAACACTGTATTTGTTCTCTAGGTTATGACATTAGAGAATAACCAGTTTTAAAGAGTACGTACACATGGAACATACCTCAGCAGATGCACTGTCCAAAAATACGTGTATGGACAAAGGACAGGAAACATTCATTTGTTCTTTTCAGTGAACTTTTCCCCACCAACTCTTCTTTTCAGAGCCAGCTCCCTCCAAGATAACAAACAAACTAAACCAATCTGAGATTCTAGCACAAACCAGACCATACACATGGTTTGGTGAGTGAGCCAGGCTATCTAACGCTGTCTCCCATGAGCAGAATACATGCTGTTGTTCTCACAGCCAATTATATGTCACTATAAATACCAGAGGATAAACCAAGATTCAGGAGGTCCTGCCTGAGGATGCAAAGACTTGCCTCTGAAAAACTCTAACATATTACCTTGACCTAAGTATTTGGGAAGGCTTGCCTGCAAAAGAATGTTCTCTCAGCTTCCTTGTTCTGAACCATAGCTACAAGACACAGAGAAAAATCTGGGCATTTCTCTTATGTAGGAAAGAGAAAGCATCCTTGAGAGATTAAAAGGTATTTCATATAACAATTAAGACCGTAACAATAACTGAGAAACTCATGGTGAGGAGAGGAGGAGAGCAATAAGTCAAAACCTGACAAAATGAGAAACACAAAACAGTTTTATGCCAAAGATGGACTCTTCATCAGGAACTGTAGCGACAGGACAAGGTGATGGGTTCAAACTGAAACAGGGAAAGTTCAGGTCAGATATAAGGAAGAACTTTTTTACTGTGAAGGTGCTGGCACAGGGTGCCCAGAGAAGCTGTGGCTGCCCCATCCCTGGCAGTGTTCAAGGCCAGGTTGGACACAGGGGCTTGGAGCAAGCAGCTCTAGTGGAAGGGGTCCCTGCCCATGGCAGGGGTTGGAACTGGGTGAGCTTTAAGGTTCCTTCAACACAAACCACTCTGTGATTCTATAACACCCTGTGCTGACTGCCAAATGAGTGCGAACTTACGAGCTGGGTAAGTTACCAATTAAAATCCTACCTTTGGTATTGTAGAAGTGGTAAACATAGAGAAAACACAAAAATCATCTGTGATCTCGTCTCCAGCCATGCAGCACTATTTGTAACTATGAATGTTTTCAGCCACCACTAATCCAACCAAGCAGAGTATTTTTCTGGAGTGTAAAACACCAGACTGCAAACTTTGGTTTGTACTTCCTGATACAGTGAAAGCAGTACACAGAATACAGAATGAGAAGCCCTGAAACACTGCAAAGAAAACTGCTCCGGAGACATTTTTGACACAACCAGAATAGAAAGCTCCAGCTGGGCTTTCCAGTTCCCTCTTGCCAAAAGAAGAGACTGAGATAAGCATCTGATTTTAAGGCTTATCCAAAAAATAGCATATAATGAAAGAATTATTTTCTGCTGAGCTAAAGCATAGGATGAAAAAGTCTGGAAATCTGAATCTTAACCTTAGTGACAGTATCATTGCATCAAAAGTAAATCTACTGCCATCAGTAACTATGTAAGATTTAAGACTAGCTGAAGCAAGGTCAGAATCAGCATGTAGGTTCTGGACCCCGCATTATTACAGACTCCCACCGTGAACTTGGGCAAAATCCATGTAGTGATGAAGTGATTCCATGGAGTGATTTTTAGGAGCCTTGAATTTTAGATGACTGCATTAAGCAATCTGAGAGCAAGCAACCACAGAAATGATGTACTTAAAGTGCTCTGAAAATCATGAGCTTAGCTTTTCCATGATTTAGATGTCTCGCCTTTTAAAAAGTTATCATCATTACAATGATGGCCATTTTCATAGCAGTAGCATCCTTCTTTAATTCTTTACTAAAAGCAAATTACTTTGAGATTCTCAGGAGGTGATGCAGAAGCTTAAAATTATATTTAATTTACCAGTACTACTTCAGATGTACCAATTCTCATTGATGTAGACTGGAGAGACAGATGGGGCATGTAATGCTTCTCTCAAAGCAAGCAAGTAGTAAGAAAAATAAGTCATATTCCTTTTCTGTTGATGTCCCACGTCATGAGAAGCTTCCCCCAGTTCGGCATGAGTGCTCAGAATGCACCTGTACCCACTTATTAAAGAATATGCATAAAAGCACACATATATGTTTATGGTACATTTCCTACTATAAATTCCTGGCACTGCCAGACCTGCCACACTCGGAGATTCTGTGATTGTACCTGCACAAACTTACACAGTTACCTTTCAGAATGAGCGTCATTACTATGATTATTTCTAAAGAGCCGTTATGAGTCAGTGGAGTGAACCCCCAGTTGTGAGAACAAGCATACTGCTGGTGAAGGTCCCTGCGCTTCCAAAACCCAGGCTCAGTGGGACACATACTGGGTCCATGAGATGAAGACAGTAAGGGACAGACGTTGTCTTCCAAGGTAAAGTTCAGGTCCAAAGGCTGGTAGCCAGTGGAACGGAACATACTCGGCTCTTTGCACAAACCTGCAACAAACCAGATGAACTTGGTGAAGATACCTTTGAAACACCTTCAGTCATTCATACTTGTGCATGTATCCTAGCACACATGAGGATGGATGATGCCTTCACTGGAAGTGGTACTTATTCCCATGCTGCCATCTTTCCATGACACCTCATGATGTCATGAAATTGCAACATGTATTTCACCCAGCTCAGAATCTGTATATAAAGATATTTTCAAATCTAGACATGAAATCATCTAAAAAGAAAAAAAAACCATCTACCATCAAAGGTACATCAGTAACATCCATCCTGTGGGATGCATAGAAAGAAGGACAGAATGACTGTTGCAACAGAGGGATTTTTACTCCTACAGCAACTGTAGTCAAGGATCATAAAAGAAGTAACTGCCATCTCAGTAACAGACTAAATTCTCTGGCCTTAAAATCTCAAGACATTTTACATGTAACTTACCCCAAAAGACTTTCAAAAGTGTTGGAGGCATGAGGAACATTTTTAGTATGAACTAAAGAACAGTATAAGGAAAATCTGTTAATGCTATGAAAAGAAATGTATGATGGACTCCGAGGGCAGTATTCCCACCCTCCCAGCAGTGTAAAGGGGGTTTTGTTTAGTTTTGGGAGGAATTTTTCTTTAAACTGCTTTCCTCTTGCCAAAATTTTATCCCATAATTTGAACTACATCTCACGGGAGTATCAAGCATAATACAAACAAAGTAACTGTGCTTTTGATGAGCAAACAACTTCAAAGAGCACCAGCATGTTTATCTTGAACACAGGGTTCCCACCAGAGCACAGATGAACCAAGTTCAATTTCCAACAGTACATCTCTCTGCCAGAGCTCAGCCACAAGCATTTATGAGGAGTAGGGGGGAAGTTTTATCATCAAATCCATTTTCAAGTCATCATTTTTTCTGCGTTTAAAGTATGTTTCAGGATGCCACTGGGAGCAGAGTGGATGTGGCTTTCTCTTCAACAAACAATAGCTGCCTTCAAGAGGAAGTCTCTCAGGAAACAGCCCTTAAAGTCTGCAGTGTATTGTGCCTAACACCTGCCAGTCTGCATGAACCCCACCTTGCCTAGAGCTCTATAAAGTGACTCAAATGTAGGTCTATTCTCAGTACTTGAGGTGGTGGGGGGGGTGGTCAGCTTTGAAACCGAAGATCACTAATATACATTCAAATAAAAGACATTTTCTATTTCCATCAGCTTAAAATCCATTTACTATGAGACCAACAAATGAAATCTCAATAAAGCACAGAAAAAAAAGCGCATTTACACGTCTCCAGAAAAAGGAAATGTGAATTGTGAATTAAGAAAATGCTGTCCATCTAAGCAACCTTCTCCCATAGCCCCGTTCTATGACCCATCCTTTCTGGGGTAGCAACAGGTTTCAGGAAGTTAATCAGAAGCAGCTATTCATGGAATTATCTCCAACTCTAGACTCACAGCCACAGATTGCCCTACACATCAACTATTTCTTTGCATAATAGAGGAATAAGAGTTGAGACTGTTGTCATCCTCTGATCTACAGCAAAGACTGCAGATGCGCAATGTTACTCCATCAGTACAATGCTGTGAAAGGTAGTAAGAGGTCTGGTCCACTAGGACAGGCAAATGAATCTTCTCACAGGGTTTGCTATGCTTCAGTCCCAAAACGCCGCTCTCTAAAGAGGCAGATGCAGGTATCTTACGAATTCATGAAGAAGCTGAAATTGTGTGCAAAGCTGATGGCAAGGAGCTGGGTTAATTATTCTCCTACTCGCTGACTCCACCTTACTCAGAATATATTAAATAAAATGTATGGATGCTGGAGACTGGAATGCTGCAGTTCATAACTACAATTAACCACTATTAATTAATAGCTGAAAGATAAATGAGCCATGGGATCCATTTATTCCTGGGTTGGAAGTATTTAAATTCACAGTAGGATGCCAACCCATTTTTCACAGCAGTGAATTAAAGGAAGTGTGAATCAAAGCTCACTGCTATAAGATGCAGGAGACATTTTCAGGTCTGTTTGGTCCTCATCATTTAAATGGTGAAAGAAGAGATAATGACAGATGCACTGAAATTTCACTCTGAGAACAAACAGAAAATGACAGTATTTCCCATTTTGAGAGATGGGGCCTACCAATCAGATTTTCCTTCTTTTTACCCATTTCCAGCTCTTCAGGGTAAACAAGGAAGATGGATTTCCCTGAAGCTGTACAAGGTAGATGTTACTCTGCTCTCCACTTACCTAGAGTCCAGAGTGCTAAGATAGTCCTAGCCAACCACGCATCTGCTCAGCATGCGAGCAACACATTCAAGCAAACATTCATGGTCTTGCTTACATCTTGTTTGTACCAAGCACATACCCTGCCTCATGTGGAATCTTAAAATACAGTCAAGACTGGATCTGCCCTCTATTCACAGAATTAGGGTTGGAAGGGACCTCTGGAGATCATCTAGTCCAACCCTGATTGTCTATGTTGTATTGTATGCTTGGAAAATCCCATCCTAGGCTTGCCATAAAGTTGGATACTTTCCATGGATTCTCCAGAAGAATTAAAATGTGACGTTTTTCAGACTTCGTTGTACGATAATGATGTTCTTTCCAGAACTGTAAGGAAGATTGTCATTTCGGCCTCAGTAGAGCAATGATTACTATCATTATCAGCAATTGATTTGACAGCAGCCTAAGGCTTGCATAGGTTAGGAAAGCAGAGCCTAACTCCCTGTGCTGGAAAAGCAGAGTGAGGTTGCCACATTCCCCAGCTGCTTATGACAAAAAGGAAAGGCCACCCAGAGAATTACCTTGTGATAATCTACAAGATTTGGTTTCTATTCTATGACTCAGAACAGCATTAAAATGACTAAACGAGACCCTATATTAATGTTATAAGTTCTAAGGTGGAGAAATGACTGAACCTTGGGAAGTCTGAAATTCGGATCCTTTCCTACACTGTCATTTCAAAGGCTATCTTTCCTAAATACTGGAATGCAGGTGCTATGGAAATTCTAGTATTTCTTCATTTCATTTTCCTTCCCTATTACGATGAAAGTAAAATTTGTAAAGGGGAAAGGGTAAAGCAGAAAGTTCCAATACAATTTTTACAAGAGAAAGTAGAAATACTTTTTGTTGTTAATACAAAGCATTTTAGTATCACCAGTTACAGCCAATTTATATTCTGTTCAACACCGCAGTGCATCTTCTTCAAACATTGTGATGCCTCCCAGGAGTTGCAGTTCGATGCCACATGGCCTCTATTCTCCTGTAAATACCATGTTGTACCTCCCTTGCCTTCAGCACAAATCTCCTGAACATTTTTCTTTCTAAAGCTTCATTCTGGAAAAGCATCCCCAAAACCTCACCAAAGCAGGCCCTCCTGCAAAGTTTATAGTACCTCCTGCTTCTTTTTGAGATCACTTCCAATACTCCAGTAACAACAAATATATGAAATCATAAAGTATTTATGGATCAATATTGATAACTTTTTCTTACCTGAACACTTTTCAACACAAAATCAAAACGAAAACTGGGAGACAGTTCTTCCTGCAAGAAATGCCTTGTTTTGTCCCGAACCCTTGACGTCACAGGACCTTCTCAGTGTCTAAGAATTGTGTGGTGGTAAAACACATCAATGATAAAGCCCTTAAGAAACCAGGGCATAGTATTTGCTCATACAAAACTGTCACTGATTCCAAATAATCTTAATGTGAGTTACTACACAGTGATAAAGGACTTCAGTACTCCCCAAAAATACACAGATGTTACCACTTCATGCAGGAAATACCCGAGCTACTCATTTGCTATTTGTATGCAAAGAAAAGTGAATAATATGCATTTAATTACTGGTGTGAATCCTCAAAAGAGTACGATTTTGTTGATGCTACATTCACTGTATAGTGCATTCTCTTCCACACAAAAAAAAAATCAAAAAACAGCCCACCCACCCCCAACTCCCCCTGCCAAATTCATAAATCAAAGAGGAATTATTTTGTCAGGGATTATTTTTCTATAAAGAAAAAAATACAGAAATAAAAAAGAAACCAGATTTCACTATTACTTCTTTAGCGGGTTCAAGACACAACAAGCATGTGGTTAAAGTAAAGCTGTGGGCTGCCTCTGCGGCAGGTCAAGGGAGGGGATTCTGCCCCTCAATTGTATGCTGGGGAGACTGCACCTGGAGTACTGTGTTCATCTCTGGGGTCCCCAACACAAGAGGGATGTGGAGGTCTTGAAGCGAGTCCAGAGGAGGCCACCAAGATGCTGCGAGGGCTGGAGCAGCTCTGCTCTGGAGCCAGGCTGAGGGAGCTGGGCTGGGTCAGCCTGGACAAGAGAAGGCTCCTCAAGGGGAGACCTGAGAGCAGCTCCAGTGCCTGAAGGGGCTGCAGGAAAGCTGGAGAGGGGCTTGGGACAAGGGCCTGCAGGGACAGGTCAAGGGGAATGGCTTGAACCTGCCAGAGGGGAGACTGAGATGAGCTCTTAGGCAGAAGCTCTTCCCTGGGAGGGTGCTGAGGCGCTGGCACAGGGTGCCCAGAGAAGCTGTGGCTGCCCCATCCCTGGCAGTGTTCAAGGCCAGGTTGGACACAGGGGCTTGGAGCAAGCTGCTCTAGTGGAAGGGGTCCCTGCCCATGGCAGGGGTTGGGGTTGGATGAGCTTTAAGGTGCCTTCCAACACAAATCAGACTGGGATTCTGTGATTCTATGAAAAGACTTTCTGTTTCCAGGCTTGGCACTCCAGCAGGCACCTTGAAGCAAGACTTCTTGCAGGCTGAAGAGCTAAGTATGTGAAGATGTAGCTTTTTAAACTATGGTTTCATTCTTTTCTGAGTATCTGCTGTACCCACAAATACTTTGGCTTAGCATATGGTGGATTTTCTGCAGATGGGTATGGGCTGAATGCACTAGAGAGGGGTCTTGCTACTCTTATTCCTGCTCTCTACTGTAGGGCTGCAAAAGAAATGCAAGGGGCACCTGTGCTGGACTGTGGGAGAAGGAAACAGGCTCTAAATGGAGTTACACTGTGGCTGGACCCTGTACACAGCTACAGTAGGCCGGGACAGCTCCACTGTTGTGTTCAGCAGGTGCTGGTCCTCTTGGTTTGGGTCAGGCTAACACCCCCTGGCAAGGGTGTGGGTCTTTAGGGCAGAGATGGGCTCTCAACAGAAGAGATCTTGATCAGTTTGGGACCTGTGGAGCTGTGTCTGTCACCACCATGTAGCCTGCCTTACTGGAAGGGTTCAGTTAAAGAGACTGGGAAACACTGTTCTAGTGAAGCCAAAATAACCCCATGTTAGTAAGGAAGATAAAGAAAGTGGTTGGTAGAGCTTCTCTGTACCCATAAATCCTAACTATCTGAGGTCAAATTCTGCCACCTTGGCTGGAGGCGGAGGCTGGAATTGCTTTTTTAATTTCATTGCTTCTCCCACTGAAATCAGAATACACTGATTTATAGCATCTAACCCCACAAGAAACAGCAAATACCAGTTACTGCTTGTAGAACTGTATCGTTGGAGCTCATCTCTCCTCTGACTCGGGAGTCAATGAAACTCCACTTCTAAGCTGCAAGAAGAAACGCAAACTAAAAGCATTACAGATCCTTAACCTGGAATACAATTCTCTTCTCAAAACACCCAAGACAACACAATGTTAAAAGGACACAACTGAACACTCTGGTGTTCGTTTTTAACCTCATTGCCTTACCTCCAGTAGCACAACCAAATGTAATTACAGCCAGCAGCAAAAGGAAAATCAAGATCACAGGCTCAATCCTGATTAAAATAAATAAATACAGAAAATATAGAAAGCATATGGGCACTGAAGAGCAGCATATGGATCACGTCCTGAAGTACAAGGCCTACCATATGCTTACAGAGGCTGGTTCAAAGGAAAACCTCACTCCCTCCTCCCGATGCCTTTGGCTAGGTCACGAATCAGCTGCCTCCCAACATCTTGTGCCATTGGGCAAGTTTGCTTTTGAATAATGAAGCAAGTTTCAACTCAGCATGGGAAGAATCCCAGGTAGAAAATGGACAGATGGCTGGTCCTAGTTAAGCAGGCAGAGACTGAGATGCAGCATTCCCCTTTGCCTTCCCTCAGACCAATCCTTACGCTGTGTCCTACACCAGCTGTATGTATCTAACCCTCTTTACCTCCTGTTTCCTTAAGAAAATAGATCTTAATTTTTCTGACCTCCTGTGCTGACCTGCCAGCCTGCAGGGAATGTTAATGAGCTGTTAACATTGCTTGGGATATGGCATTCAACCAGTTTGTGGAGTTCTTTAGCCTCTTCCTACCGAAGCCCCTGTTTTTTCATGCTTCACTGGCCCTAACCAACCCCATCTGCCTGTAGATGTCTAGCATATGTTATGTGCCTGGCATTGCCCTGCAGGAAATGATGCCTTGCAGCTCTTTCAGTGTCTGGCTTATGATAAGGACAATTTAGATAGCAATCAAGGAACAGGATTGCTCAAGTGTGGGGCTAGAAGAGGAAGAGGAGACAGTGATGACTGGACCCAAAAGAAAGGATTTCCTGCCATACTGCAACTGCAGTGATGAAGGGAAGAGATAGACTGTCCTAGATGAATGCAAAGCTAACACTGAGAACTTAAAAATACTAGGAAACACTAAAGTCTGCACTGCTGTATATGAATTCCACAGACATCATACATGAAATGTATTTATAATTATCAGTGTGTCAGTATGATCAAGGGGAGCAAAGACAAAAGCTCCCTGCTCAGGGAGACTTACTGTCTTCAACAGATTGGGCCAGGGAACCACACTGGGACTTGGCTTTTCCTGCGCACAGGAGCAGTGTGTGCTCCGGGCTAGTGGCTGCTGCTGACAGCAGCACTGGTGACAGCCAGCTGCGGGACCACCGCATCCCAGCACCCCCAGCCAGCAGCCCTGGGGCGAGGCTGACACAGGAGGTGACCATATGTCCAAGGAGAGCAGGGGAAGGGAGGACTCTGAGAGCACAGCCTGTCCAGTGGCTGTCTGTCTGCCTCTCTCTTTTGGCACAAGCCAGTATTAAGGTTCACTTTTACACACTGTGGCATGACTGGGGTGGTTTGGGTCAGTCTTCCCTACCAGGAATGGCCTCCCACTTCAAGTTACTGCAGGACTGTCAAATCTGTGCATTCAAAAATCACAGCTCTGGACATAAAGGTCACAAAGCTATTCTAAAATAAATAAATAATTAGAAGTATCAAGTTTAAACTATCAGCCATGTGTCTTCTAGTTTTAAATCATTAGTGTTGCTCAAGTTCCTGAATTTTCTTTTCCACCTGGGCAGACCAGACATTCACCTAATTTTAGAAATGACAAGAGCTGAGGCTTTAGGAAGAATACTGAGGAAAGCCATACAGCAGTGACGTTTAACTACACCACTGTCTCGTTTTTATGACAACATTAATGTCATTGTGAGAAAACCTGCATTTCTTGCCTTATGCTGCGTGTTCAAATTTAAATGTGCATTAACATAGGGGAGTTATTTTCATTTCATTTCCTCGTTCATTTTGGAGTTGTTCTTGTTAAAAAAAGAAGACAGAAA
This sequence comes from Pezoporus occidentalis, assembly GCF_034315485.1. Taxonomy (NCBI): domain Eukaryota; kingdom Metazoa; phylum Chordata; class Aves; order Psittaciformes; family Psittacidae; genus Pezoporus; species Pezoporus occidentalis. The sequence continues at coordinate 1,636,869 of NW_026913252.1, forward strand.
GAGATGGACAAGGAAGGACAGAAGTGGAAAAGCTGAAAGTTGCAAAATGAATCATTCTTATGTTACCAAAAAAATCCAAACCCAAACCTAACAACTGCTCAAAGTTTCAAAGTTTTACCTTAACATCTACCTAAAATATATTGAAAGCATAGGAAATGATGCTAAGTCTAATATCTGTCACCTCTACAGAACTTACACTCTTGAAAGGTGTTTGAACTAACCCTCTGTTAGAACACAAACTAAGCATTTATTAAATAAAATATTTCAGATTAATTTTCCAGCAAAAGTTAATGGATATTTTAAAATTATATGTTTAAATATATCTAATATATTTTAAAATTAAAGATTTGGCTAAATACATACAATCTTAACTGTGGCTGACAAAGCTCATTCTTTTTTGTCTTTTTTTTGACTGTTAACAGTTATAATTTTTCAATTACTATCTTACCTACATTTAGACAAGAAAATAAAAACATGTCATTTACTTAAAGTTATCAAGTAACTCAGTTTAGACCTAAAATCCACGTGGTTGGATAAACTTTGCTAATTGTTCCCAGTGAAAATACTGTCAAATTTAAACGAAAGAGGTATGAAGAAACAGTGAGAGATCTGGAGTTCTTGTTATTTTCAGTTCTCTTGTAGGCTTGTTATATAACCTTGTAGGCACAAAACATTCATCTTGTCATACAATCCAAATCCTAACTCATCTATCAAACAGGCTACTTCAATAGCTAATTGAATTGACTTTCAAATCCTGAGCAGGAAAAGGGAGCAGAAACGCATTAGTATTGGTAACCACTAGCTTGCAGTTGGATGCTCCTGCACTCTGGAGGTGACAGCACTCATATGCACCTAATGCAGCAAAGAACAGAGGTTCACATATCAGATTGAATGCAAAAACATAAAAAACATGCCTGTAAAGTAGAGGCATAGTAAAATAAGCACCTATTTGAGTGGAAGCAGCAGCAAGCGTTGGAAGATGTCCACAAGGAAACGATGTTCAATTGGAGCATCAATTCACAACCACAACCTATCTACTAAATAGAGTAGGCTTGTCAGTGAAACTACAGTTCCTGGCTGTGTAGGTGAGTGGATCACAGCAACAGCAGTCCTATAACTTCTCTCTGATGTGGATTTCCAAAGTTTGAAGCTTGTATCAAGAAATCATTAAGTAACAGTAAATATATGGGGGGGGGGGGGGGGGTGGAACAGACAAGCTCTTCCGAAATGAGCACACTGATGAAGGAAAAAATATCTATTGTTAATAATGTTCTTGGGGAAGGTGGAAGATTTGTCAAAGATGCCAAGTGATTCTCACACACTAATCTGTGTGTGCAAGGGGAGCTCAGCACACCTCGCGTAATTCTGGTTAGGAAGAGGGACTGGGCAGGAGCCAGACCTGGATTATCTCAAACCGACAGAGAGAGCGCACACATGTTTAGAGAGAAGGACGAGTGCCAAATATGCAGCTTCTCGCTCCCATAAAACATAAGGTGTTTTATTTCTGCATCAGATGTTTCAAACACAATTGACTTCTATTAAGTTTCAATGCAAACTACTTTGCTTTCCTAATGTAGCATAAACTTTAACTGTGGCAATTTCAGAGCCATTACATGGATACTGTATTACCAAAGAGAAAATACATATTCACTGTCTCTCAGAAAATCTTTGGTTTTTTTCCCCTGTCTCCCAAACCTGGACTTTTTTCCAGCTTTCCAGCTCCTCTTCACTTATATCCATGCATATGTTCCTGGGATTTTAAGAGCTAATTATTGTAAATACTATATCCTTGTCAGTAGATTCCCAAAAAGAGAGTTGGCAATGTTCTGTTTTACAGGATGCAAATAAAAAGAACCAACATAGCATGCTACCTAGAAGGTATTTAGTGGCTCACAGGAAAACTTCAAGAAGAGACTTTCCCTTCCATCACGAAGGTCAGCTCATCTAGTGCTATTTGCAGTGGCAGTGCAGCTGTGTTAAAATACTTCTGGCAGAAGACTCGTTGTTCTACATTCACAGTTACTGGAATATGCATCAGATTGCATTACTGATCAAAAGACAGGATGGATGAAGGATTTCATTTAATCAGGTGATAAGAGAGGCTGCTGATTAGTTGGCTACTTCTGGCTTACAAGCTAGAACTTGATCACAGGTTTTCTAAAAGCAAATTAAAGGTAAAGCCAAGGAAAAGTCAGAAATTGCAGCTGGCAAAGGGTCACGGGGCTCTCTTCTTCAGTTTTGATTCATAAGCAAGTTTGCACAGCCTGAGTTCCAGGTCTGCAACTCAAAACCTGACAAGAGAAGGCTGAAAGCCCTGTTCCATGTCAGCAAAAAAGTGTTGCACATCCTGTGTGAGCAACGGTCACTTCAGGCTCAGGGCTGCAATTCCTGCTGAACTCTTCAGGCCAAGGTTTGCAGGTTGCATTTGCCTGCTTCAACTAATCCCATTCCTTCTTCAAGTAAGCAGAGAGAAACAGATCTATAATGAGCTTCTACAAGGCCCCTTCTTAACAAGGGGGGGGGGGGGGCAGACGTGAATTACACAAAACCTTATCTGGAAGACAGCTACTCCAGCTTCCATCCCACCTGCCATCCCTTCCTTTACAGGAGAGCTCCTGGGAAGTGCCACACTCTGAAAGGGGTGCCCACAGCACTCCCAGGCTAGCTTGTGTGATTTTGCTCCCAAGCTGTGCCTCTGTGTCCTGCCCGCTGCCAGGCTTGTTTGCTCAGAGGACACAGGCACAATACACCCACACCAGCAACACTCCATCCCAACAATACTACAATGCAATTAGTTCTCAGCCTCAGCTGCCAGAACCATTTCAAGGGTCTCCAAATCAGCCAGTTAATCCAGAACTGACCAGAAAGTGACCTGAAGGTATTCAGGAGAAAACAGGACCTCTTGAGTAGTATTTATAGCATATTAAGAGGAAGCAAGAGCTGCCAGTGGAAAAATCCATGCCATGTTCTTGCCCTCTGAACGAGGCTCTTCCAATGTAGTCCAAACCAGAAGAGGAAAATGATGCCCTGTCTTAGCAGTCTGTACCAGCTGCAAGAGCAACCAAGTGAACCCACTGCGCACAATGGATGAGGTGTGAAATTCGTTCTGTCATCTCCACACCCTCACCGGGGTGAACCAGCCTTCCTGAGGGGTTCAGCTGAGCAGGATTTCCAGTTGTTTAACTTGACATCAAGGCAAGAGCAGGCAGGGCCCTGCCCCACTGCTCTTCATTGGGCAAAGTAAAACCGAGGCTTCACAAACCCATCGGGAGCAGAGATGAAGACATGGGGGGTGGCAAGAAATGACCCCTTCCCCTTTTGCTGCTGCTCGTGGGTTCTCATTAGGAATCTGGCAGTGCCACCCACTCCGCGGGAAGGCCACATCATTACCGCTGGCACCAGAAGCAAGCCGACTGCAAGCTGCAGGAGCGGCTGCCCAGCTGGCACAGCCTCCCCTCCGCGCTTGGCCCAGGAAACACAACAGATGTCTGCAGGGCTGGTGTTTCTTTCCCTACCCCTACCCCCTCTTCATATGACCTGCTGCCAGAGATTACATGTACAAGTGCCAAGGTAAAGGTTCTTAATGGGTCAAGGAAACATCCTTAAGAGGATATTGCTTTTAAACATCTCTACTTTTAAACGGTACATTGAGGCTGTGAATGAGCGTTCAGACTTGTGAGGGACCAGAGAAACGCAGAACCATTCAGCTGTAATTATAGTAATCTAGTATAGTCGGTGCAAAAAAACAATGGCCTTTCCTCTCTTGTTATTTGGAATCATTTGTAGATGTTCATGTTTTAATCATATTTTCCACATGAATCAATACAAGAGAGGGAACGACAGAGAGATAATTATGTGCAGTGAACAAATCTTCTACCTAAGTGAGGTTGGGCTAGGGAGGGTTGTGGGTAATTAATGAAGCACTGCCACACACTTGTCAAGTACAAGCAGCTCTTTAAGGGCGAGCCATCATTTCAGATTGTGAGCTCCCTGAAATTTAACCAAATTGGAAAGAAAACAATAAACTTCTGTGCCATCTCTTACAGCACCGGCTTCCAGGGCGCAAGCAAAGGAGGTTTGCACATGGAATGCAAAACTTGCCTGTGTCTGGTTGTGTTGTTGAATGCAAAGCACAGCCTCAGCTCTCATGCAAAGGGTGACCAACAAGCACCATCTTCCCAAAGAGATGTGGAATTAAAAGCAAATTTTACAATGGCATGGGCAAAATGCTCAGTGTTTATTCCAGCTCATCTTTCTCCTTGGAAAGTCTCTTCACTCACACTAAGGAAAATAAAATCTCCAAGATCTGAGTGGGATTTTTAAGGTTCCACATTTGAGCAGCACCTGCCCCAGACCTGCTTGGGGTACAGACCTTAGTGGGGGAAAACACGCCAAACTAGACAGACAGAAAAGCTTTCCTTCAGCAAAACAGAGAAGCAAAACTCTGATTCCCAAACTCACAAGCAGCACCTCAATGCCTGGGCTTCCCAACACCTCCCTGTTAAATTCAACTTCCAGCATTTAAATGAATGTTACAGTCACTCCGATGCAGCAGCCATCTAGCTTGAGTTATAATCCACTACCAGCATCATGTGCCAGAAGCACTTCCCTCTCTCCCTTTCCACACTAGTTCTTCTATTTCTCAGCATTTAAATACCCCCTTGTTCTTTCTGCGCATTCATTCTGCAACACAATTTATTCCTGCAACACATCATTACAGCGGGAGAAGTGTGAGAGGAGGTGGGGACAGAAGACAAGTAGAGGTGTGAATGGGTGGTAACATACTATGTGCTATAGTGAGCCTCCAGTCAACACCTTCAGGTCTCAAAAGAAGGGGGAAAGGTGGGGAAGAGAAAGAAACATATCTTCATGTGCTTAAGTTTCATGAGCGTTGGGGAGCTCTTGTGCCAAGCAGACACTGCCTTACAGAGGGCTACCCGCAGTGCACTTCAGCCAGCCACAAATAAAAGACAGATCTGTCCCTATGCCAGCACTAGCACTCCATCACCTGTCCCTTACACTGATGCAGCCCTCCTCTACCTCCTTTCTTTTTGCAAAGCTTCTTTCTCCAAAAGAAGGAAAGAGATGGGGGGAGCCCCCGCCATTTCACACATGCGTCCAAAATAGCATTCCCAGGCACAAGATAAAGGCACTAAACAACCATATGGAAAACCTCATACATTTCTACGTTCATAGTTTTTCAAAGCCATTTTTTAGCATTATTTTTCCATACAAAAGGTTCAATAACAACATTCATTTTATTTGGGGGGTTGGGTGAGATTTGAAGGGCCCCAAATTGTCTCTTGCCAACCATTTTAAAACCAGTCAGGGAGAAAATGCAGCTTAATACAATGGCTACAGATTCAGTGAAACATTTATACAGGAAGAGTGGACCACAAACCATCCTTTCTGTGGGTGTGATGAAACTCTACTCTTTACTGACTTCACTGAGGCTATAGCTTCATCCATAAGTGCCACAAAAACAGGACCAGAAAAGCTGTGATGGGAGAGACAAGTAGACAGGAGAAAACAAAGAAAAAAAAAGGAGCTTAAAACTATTCAGTATCTTAAACAAATCTCATCCAAGCAGCCAGGGCTGGACCTAATCCAGAGGGACCTGGACAGGCTCAAGAGGGGCCCATGTGAACCTCATCAGGTGCAATAAGGCCAAGTGCAGGATGCTGCACATGGGTTGGGGCAACCCCTGGTATCAGCACAGGCTGGGGATTGAGGGACTGAGAGCAGCCCTCAGGAGAAGGACTTGGGGGTACTGCTGGGTAAACAACTGGCCATGCCCCATCAATGTGCCCTTGCGTCTTGGGCTGCAGCCAGAGGAGAGTGGCCAGCAGGGTCAAGGGAGGTGATTCTGCCTTTGGTTTGCTCTGGGAGCACCCCCCTGCAGTCCTGTGTCAAGCTCTGGGGTCCTCAGCACAGGAAAGACATGGACCTGCTGGAGAGGAGCAAGAGGAGGCCACAGGACTTCTCCTGCTGTAGAGACTTTCTTCCCACCCCTGTCCTTCCTGTGCATGGTACAGCCATGTGCTGCACTGTTCACTGCTGTGCCTTCAACAGGTATTTTTTCTTAAATGTGAGAATTCTTCCTTTCCAACTAGGCCATCATCCAGCCTTTACAGCACATACATTCCATGAGCAGGTGCTTCACATTGAGCACAGATGCCCAGAAATCCATAAGCCGATACATTTGGGTAAGAAACCTTGCCAGCTCAAGCTTCCTCATTACATCCCAATTCCATCCTAATGCTGCAGAAATGAAGCAAACAGACCTTCTCACAGAGCCTCAGCACTTCTGTAGCAGCCAGGAGTGGCTGTGGTCAAAAAAAACATGCAAATCCAGTATATTAAAAATAAATAATAGCCAGGTCCTGTTTTCAAATGGGACTCTCCTAGCAACAGATTATGGATGCTTTCCTTACCCAGCATTCAGTGGGGATCTTACAAGAGTAGCCTGCATTTTTGATCCTCACATGCAGTATAACACACTTGCAACATCTGATCATTACAACTGTGTCTGTGCAGAGGAGGAAATGCATGCATGTGTTCATTTGTACCTGCAAATTGAGCAACAACCAGTTACGAGTCAGCCATCAATGGCTTGTACACAGAGCACATCTTCAAGTGCCAAAGATGTAGTAGACAATTCTGGTCAAATACAAGTGGAAGCAATGTTGAGGCTCATGTACATATCCACGCTGATCTGCTGGCACATTCATTTCCAAGTGAGCCAATACCACAACACCCATTTCTCATTAGAAACACTATGTTGGTACTTGCAAAGGCAACAGGGTTGAATTTGTGTAGTTTAAGAGTTTCGGGGAGCCCGTTCACACACCTATCATATAATCTCTCCTGTGACTAATGCTGTAGCAACAGCAGCCCTCACTGTTGGTGTGGAGTGCAGCAGCACCAGGAAGAGAGAGAAGGTGGATTTATGGGTTACCTGGTACCTTTAGAAATAATACTCTTAAATTCAGCATTGCTGGAGTTTCTGAGTTATCACATCAAAAGGAGGTGGTTGTGGGGACGGAGCTTGTCTCAGTCACTCTCTTACTGAGTTGGAGTGGAGCTGAGGAATCACATTAAATGACTCGTTGGTTGGGTTTTTTCCTCCCCCTCCCTTTTCCTTCTTTTCTTAACCCAAGACTCAGGCAGGAAAGCAGCAGCACTTCCCAGCACGGCCAGGCTGCTTTGGGAAACATCTCAACTGGCTTCTGATTTCCAGGATCTGGGAGAGCTTTTCAAGAAGTGCTCAGGACCACCCTCATCCAAAGAGCACAGGCTCCAGAGGAGCCATTGCCAGTCCCAGACTATTGCAGGACACATGGACACTTGCTGAACAAAATAATATTAAAATACAAAACTGGGAAGGGAACTTCAAAAGGAAGCAGCTGAAGCATGTCAGGAATTAATGATGCCTGGCGGGAAAGACGATTAGTGCCTTCTCATGCTCTGCTTTTCAAGCTATTGATCTTGGACACAGGAAGGAGCTTTCACATTCTCCCCAAGCCACAGATGGTCAAAAGTGTCCTGAGAGGAAGAGACAAAAAGCAACCAGAAGGGAACTCCAGAGAGTAACAGAACTCATTGTGCGTCCCAGGGACCCAATAATACCACTGAAAGGGAAAGCAGCTTTTTCTGCTTTTCCTTTCTCAGCGTTCTCAAACCATTGTCCAACCTTTTTGCCCTTGAAACAAGTAAGGTCTCTAAGGCATTTTCCAACACACCAAATACACCACATCAGAAACACCAAACAAAATACTTTGCCAAGACTTTGGTGCTGTTTTCAGATCTACAGACCATAAATACATGGCTTACAAGCAATACGGTTGATGCAGCAATCGTAAGACAAAGAAAAGGCCTTTCATCTAAACCAACTGAAATCGAAACTGAAAGTAGTAGAATGTATCTATCTCTTTCTGGCCAATTTTATGCACTTTCTGAAAACTGAATTTTTCATGTAAGAGACAATCATTTCATAAAACACAAACTACAATCCCAAAATTGCTTCCAATATAGTCTTGTGTGGGGTCAAGCTTTCTTCTGGGAAGCACTGTCCATTTACATCTCCAATCAAAATACAATCAGATGTAGGAAATCACCACCATTTCTCCATAGCTAAGATGATACATATTATTCTTTTCATTATAGCAAAACCCATATCTTTTAATGAACTTGCCCAGGAAACTTTAAATTATGTTGGGTGATAAAATGAAGATGCACTAAACAGACCAAATTGCTCACCCAGGAGGTGCTGGTGGCTGCTCACACGTCTCTCTCCTCTGAAATGGGACTTGCTGAGCTTCCTGCTCAAGCAGAAGGAGGTGGCATGAGGCTGTTCAGAGGTCCTGCTCTTCGCATCCATTCGGAAATCCAGGCACTGGTCATTCTTCATCCTGAAATATATGAAAACTTTTGTTTCAGTGCCTGTACATTAGCATACCCACACTGGCCAAAATGAACATTCAAGCAATTACATTTGTCTGTCTCCCATTTCCCTTAAATCACCTTCGGTTTGTGCACCCAGTTCCCTCGTGGCAAGGAGCAGCAACTGTAATGGCACAATGACACGCATGGAGCAGCAGAGAAACCAATAGCAGGTGTGTGGGTGAGGAGGGAAAATGGGGGTTGTTTCGGTTGGTGACTACATCTTTAGGAAGGAAGAGAGAAGCTCCAAAATGCCTTCATGGCAAATAAAGCACATTTAAACTCTGAGCAAGAAACTGCTCCTCTGATCAGAACTCTCTTTCTGAAATCGATTCAAATAGCTGAGGCAGCCCGGGAGCTCCTGATGACTATATTAACATTCTGACATTTCTTTGCACAGTCACTGGAACTGCATTATTAGTAAGGATCTAACAGCCTTCTGCTCCATTGTGGAACAGTGTATTAGGAGAGTGGAGAGAAAAAAAAAAACAACACAGTAAACACTTTTCTATCCTTCTGACAGTAGTCTTCCCTCAGGAAATACAAACCAGTGCTGCCACTGCCCGATCTGAATATGCCCCCACAGAAGGATCCATCTGAGAAAAAACAAAAACTCAGACAGTTAATGATTTATTTCTAAATAGATATAAATAAGCAGATTTAAGAAAGACATTTATGTTTCATACTACTGGTTATTCCAGAGCCTCTTTTTCCTACATCCAGGGCTAAGGAAGACAAGCAAAAGACAATCAGTAGTCAGAACGCATTACCTGCAATATTCTTTAATTGTCTGGGAGCAGAGCAAGGAAGAAGGGAGAATGAAGAAAAGGAAACACATACCACCCAAACCAAGATCATCCCAGACCTTTCTACCACAGCTGGCACAAGACCTATCTGCTTGGACCCATGATCTGTAATTCCTTTTCAGTATACTATTTATAGCACCCCTGTATAAAACTGTGTAAACTGCTGCCACTTACACATTAGTTATAGAGTTGACTTTTTCTTTTTTTTCCCCCTTAATTTAAACTACTCTAGGGTTTTATCTTCTGTATTTATTTCAGTCCAAAGTTAATGAGAGCCCCTATACTGCTGCCAGATCCTCTGTCTTCCTTTGTTACTTCAGGCCAATGTGGCTTCAAATGAGGTGACCCAGTTGCCTCATCAGGAACAAAGTTCTTATCTTGTGCTGGTATGGGACCAAATGAATAGCTCTGAGAACAGCAGCAGCATCAAAGTGAGTATCCCAGTCTTAGTTTTCCTTGTTCACAGCACTTGTGGTAAAGTACCTCTCAATGAAGGTCTGAGACAATTAATTAGGAAGTACTCTCAAGTGTAAACAACAGAGAATTATCATCATCTGAAGCTGATTTTTATTAATCACTCAAATTTCTGTTAGGAATGGTTACATAAAACATATTCTATTACACATATTTGCTTTCGGTCTTTCTTCTGCAGGGTAATAAAACTTAAATGCAGAGGGACCCTTTTGCAATTTTTTAAACTCAATTGTTGAATATGACTTTACTGATAACTTGGCCAATTTTGACGCCTGAGTGAGCACTTCAAAAGGTTGAGGTAGGCTGTAGAGTAGGAATCAAAGGAGAAATATCAGGTCATTTTCCACAGAATACTAATTTCATTTGGAAGCTCAGGAGGCACGACCAACCTGACGCCAAGAGATGTTATAAAGAGTTTGATGTTTAAAGCATCTATACTGAGAGAAAAAGAAAGAGACCTTTAGTCTGGATGTCTCAGCTTTTCATATGGGTGGCTGACAGCTGGGCTATAGGGTAAACCATAATGTACCAAGGACCACGGAGCCTGGAGCCAAGAAAGGGATAATTTCAGGCAAGACCCAGTCTCTAAAGCCAAAACCACTGGCCTGAAAGCTCTTCTCAGAAGGCTTGCTGTTCCCATCACTGCTGGGATGAATTTTAACTCATTATTGATCAAGGGAATTTTAAAATCAATTTTAATTAAATGAAAGATTTCTATCATGGCTTGTTCTGTGTGGAAGTCACACAGACGACATATAAATATATGGAGGCAGATCATGCAGAGTAGATTTGTAGCAGTTAGCCCCTAAACATGTGAGAAAGAAGCCGAAACTACATCAGAAAGCAAATCTGCTATAGTAAATAATCTACAATACATGTCTATTCCCCCCTTTTTGCCTTTACCATTGGAATTTAGTCAAGATCTGTTGGGTTGGTTGGTTTGTTTGCTTTTACCAAAGCAAGTATTTTAATTAGGGTCTCTCTCAAACCCCAAAATGATTGGAAAAGGGGTAAGTGAGCTTACGACAAGCTAACTACCAAAAGCCATGGCTTGCTCAGTACCTCAGCTGAGGCTCAAATTCTTTAGACAACACTTCTTTCAAATCTCAAACCACTTGTATTTCCAGGGCAGGCAGGTATCAGATCCACTGTGTGAAACATAACAGACAGGATGGAAATAACATAATAAACTATCTAATGAAAAGCCTGATCAATAGCTTCAAGGTAGTCAAGCAAACCCACTTACTCCTTGCTGCACTGGAGGGAGCCTGGGCAAGCAGGTTACACTGCAAGAAGCAAGTATATGCCTTTGCTCCCCCACTCCCTTAGCTAGACCAGGGCCTGTGTCTGGGGTGCCTGTGTTTCCTCTGATTACACCACACAGGAGAAAAGGGGTTCCATCTTGTTTGAAGTGCAGTTGCCTGTCTTTCCATGCTGCTTATAGACAGGCTCTGTGGGAGCTCCATGAATATCAACGGACTTCAGGCCGTTATTATAGAATCCCAGACTGGTTTGGGTTGGAAAGGACCTTAAAGATTATCCAGTTCCAACCTCCTGACATGAGCAGAAACACATTCCACTAGACCAGGTTACTCAAGGCCTCTCCAATCCTGCCTTGAACACTGCCATGGATGGAGCATTCACAACTTCCTTGGGCACCCTGTGCCAGCACCTCACCACCCTCACAGTAAAGAATTTATTTCTAACCTAAATCTCCCCTGTTTAAGTTTGCCCTTTGTCCTATCACTATAGTCCCTGATGAAGAGTCCCTCTCCAGCATCCTTGTAGGCCCCTTTCAGATATGAAAAGCTCAGAAACAGCCAATCTGCATCTTTCAACACCTACTTACTTTGAAGACCCCAGTTGCTGGCATTCCGCCTCAGGCAGAAGGTCATCACACCGCTAATGCCATGTGCCGTAAGTTCAGTCCCCAAGCTCAAGCTTGGGTTCAACTGAGGCTCCAAAGTAAATCAATGGGAGGTGACTTCATCATACACAGACAACGCTGTACAGGCTCACGAGACTCCTGTACCATCTACCACTAACATAAAGCTTTTCATGTACTACAGGCTTTACAATTATTAATTCATTAGCATTAATTCCTTAGTCTTCACAACAAGCTGTCTGAGTAGCAGTCTTATGCCAGTTCTTTGGGTAAGAAATCAAAGAGCCAAAGGGTTAAGTGACTTGGAAAGGTCAAAGAGAAAAATCAATGGCAAAACTGGAATTAGAACTTAAAAAAAAACCAATTCTTTGCTTTGTGTTTTCACTTTAGCTCACCTAATCAAAGGCAACAAATAAAATAATGAAGGTCCCACAAGGCTCCTCATAGCCAGAAGAGCTTTTTTTCAGCCGCAAGGTCTCTACCAAGCCCAGTTAGAATCTACAAGGCTTCATTGTGTTTTCAAACACAATGCACACTGCAGTAAATAGGTTATTTTACAACCCTGGCCCAGTTTTCAAAGTGGCCTCAATCAGCGTTGAGCAAAACATTCATGTCCAACCACAAAATTACAATCGGTCTTTGTCTGAGTCCAGCCCCTGTCCCAGGCCAGCAGTGGTTACCCCGAGCTCCCAGGCTCTGGGAACTGTTAGGCAAAGGTTTTTGCAACGCTTTCACCCTGCCTGGATTTCTCTGAATATTTATAGGCTCCTGCTCTCCAGTGACTTTCATGTTCAAACTGTGTTGGCTGGCGGGGATGGGAAGGGGATGTAAATAACGGAGAGTGTCACATGTTTTCCACTAGCCCCACTTGTTCTGCTTCCAGTAAGAGACACGTGTTGCAAGAAAACAACTGCAAGGCTCGACTGAGATTTAACTGAGTATAACAGTATTTCTACACACTTGAATGTTTTCAAACATCAGCTATTGTGAAACAAGAGTCAACTGGATGTTCAAGGAAAACTGTGGAATTGAAATTTGTAGCATTGCTCAACATTTTAGGAATGGGGATGAGAAATGTCCCTTCAAAACCTCTTGATGAAGACTTTGAAGTACCGGCAGAAGGAATTAGCTTGGAAAATCCATACAGTGTTTTACCCTGCAAACAACGGATCCCCAGACAGGATCCACAACATTTAGTAACTGCTGTGAGGAAGCTCATCCAGTGTTCACGGGATTGATGAAGAACATTGAGCACATGGCGGTTACTGCCACTGGTATTTACAAAACACCAAATACTATGAAGAAATCAGAAAAGCATGCAGATTTCCAAACAATTTTGTCTACTATGCATAAGGCATAGACAAGACCTTACATCACATGTACCTGCTGCTGAATTCACTCTTAAACATGGCATATGTTGTGCAGAATGGGAGGGGCTGCATATTTCTTACAGGGTCATGTTAGTTCTAAGACACAACATGGGGATATCTCTATTCTGATGAACCCAAGGTCAACACAGGTTCAGATTTGCCATCTTTTGCACCTAGATCCACATAGTAATTGCCTGTACATGCAACCTTGGCTATTAGATGGCTTGCTGCAAACACAAAGCCAGTTTTGCACAGGAGGGAAATAAGCTGATGGCACAATCGAGAACTATTTTTGGACACTGGGCCCTTGTGGGCTGCATCTGCTCAAAACATTCCCAACAAGGGCTAAACAAAGAACATATCATCCTTTCTTATGATGATGGCAAAATATTCTTCTCTCCAAAACTCTGATGAAACAGAAGTCTGTCCATGCGGATGACAATTCATCCTACCTGGAGATGTTCAAGGCCAGGTTAGAGGGGGTTAGAGTAACCTGCTCTAGTGGAAGGTGTCCCTGACCATGGCAGGGGTTGGAACTGAATAAGCTGTAAGGTCCCTTCCAACACAAACCAGGCTGGGATTCTATGAAATGTCTGCAAACCTCAAGTGGAAACTGCTGGGACCACAGAAGTTAACTGTTGAAAAGACACAGCTAAGAAGCAGAAGGGAAGAGAGAACAGCCTATGAACATCTAATGTAAACCGCCCATAGTGTCAATATACAAAAGCTGATCCACGTTAGTAACATAAAAGTTTTATGTTGACCCAAGCCGCTTGTAAAATGCTCAGATCTCTGAGGACTGCATGGAGACTTCCTTCCTCTGAGTGCAGGGCTTTTTAAAGAGATTTCCAGTAATTCCTGTCTCCCACTAGGACAAAAGCACCGGAGAATAGTCTGGCTTAGGGTATTTTTAGGGTATTTTTGTACTTCTATATAAATCTATTCCAAAAATCTAGATGTGCACAGGGTCATAACAGGGACAAATATAAGGAAAGAGAATGAAACAGACAGTAGAGTTCATTTTTATTTGCTTCTTTTCTTTCACAAAAGTTTTGTTACTTACGGTGTAACTGTTCCAGAGAAAGTGAATGGATTTCTAGATGTGGCCACTGAATACTCTTTGCCTGCTACTCATAAAACCAGCTGGATAATTGCATTAAGAGTTCACAGAAATGTTCTGTTAATGCAGACTATATTTTGTTTTCCCTGGCAATTCTGAACAGACCATTCGCCCTTACAGCTCTTCAGTTTTGACTGACAAGAAAAAACCTTTTAGCCCGTAGCGCTAATGAAAAGAGCATATTTTCTACAGAAACTACTTTTTGTTTAACAAGCTCATTCCTTCAGTAAAAAATAAAATAAAATAAAATTCAATTTTCCATGAAAACCTCACAGTAGATGAAAAGCCTTTCACTGTTTCCAGCTCTTTGCTAATTCACTTTTAAGCATATGAGAGAGGGAAGGATCTTTCTGTGTTTTGCTGTCATGTTCTGTCCATCCTTCCTGTATTGAACACAAGAGGATTGCACCATTCATCACAACTGCAATACAAACTGGCTGAAGCACGAGCACTGTGGTGTGTAGACTAAAACACAGCTACATTACAACGACCTTTCAGGATTATCTTGTACTCTGTCACAAGTTAAATGAGGTCATTACTGATGTTACTTGTATTCCTCTTCCTTGGCCCATCACTTCAAAGACTAATGGGCCCCTTATTGTCACTGAATTCTTGTCAAAGTGTTCAGTACAATCAAACCCCTAATAACTGCATGCAGGGTAACAGTCACAGATGAAAAGAACATGCAGACACATGCCTTATACATAATTAATCCTTCCAAAGAACTTCATGAATTTCAAAATTACACAAAATGGAACAAATCCAACTGATAGTCTCCTGTGGGCATATGAGGTCACGTATCCCGCTAGGAGGGTCAGAAAGCATTATTCTAACGTGAATACCCAGTAGTGACTTACACAGATTCATTAACTGATGTATTTTCTCTTCCTGCTGTCATCTCTACCACTAACCTGAGCTCTGACAATGTTAAACAAGACACCAAGACACCTGTTCATCATCCTAGACAATGATGCATCAAGACGGACATGGAGCTGTTGGAACAAGTCCAGAGGAGGCCATAGAGCTGCTGCGAGGGCTGGAGCAGCTCTGCTCTGGAGCCAGGCTGAGAGAGCTGGGCTGGGTCAGCCTGGACAAGAGAAGGCTCCTCAAGGGGAGACCTTAGAGAAGCTCCAGTGCCTGAAGGGGCTGCAGGAAAGCTGGAGAGGGGCTTGGGACAAGGGCCTGTAGGGACAGGCCAAAGGGAATGGCTTGAACCTGCCAGAGGGGAGACTGAGATGAGCTCTTAGGCAGAAGCTCTTCCCTGTGAGGGTGCTGAGGCGCTGGCACAGGGTGCCCAGAGAAGCTGTGGCTGCCCCATCCCTGGCAGTGTTCAAGGGCAGGTTGGACACAGGGGCTTGGAGCAAGCTGCTCTAGTGGAAGGGGTCCCTGCTCGTGGCAGGGGGTTGGAGCTGGATGAGCTTTAAGGTCCCTTCCAACTCAAACGAGGCTGGGATTCTACGAGTCAAAATAAAGTCTAGCCTCTCAGGAGAGGCACTGCTATCATCAAGGCAGCAAATTCTGTATCTGGCCAGCTCTTGTTATCCACATGATCAAGAAATTGGATTTCTATCCTGAAGGCTTTCCTCCCTGCAAATAACAGCACTGGGAGTGGGGCTGGGGTGAAGGACTCATTCTTGCAATCATGTAAAAGCAGCGGTTGACAATTTTCTTTCTAATGAAATGTTTGCCTCCTTTGGTCCTGGCAAGGCCATGCATATGTGGCAGCCACATGAAAAGCATGGGCACTGGCATGAGAAGCAGCACGGCCTGAAGTGGGCTCTTGTGCTGCTACATGCCAACTGTGTGCTCAAATCCCAACACTCACACTTAACTTCTCTTGTCCAAGCACTTACTAGCTCTTCAATAGCAGGAATCTAGTCTTCTAGATTGCCCAAATATATGAGTATTTTTCTCCTCTCTCTTAGTAATTCCGTATCTATCTCCCTATGTGTTACCACTGAAAGGCACCAAAACATGCCAAACATATCAAAATTAATATTTTGCATTGATCTTTCCCAAATTTTATGGAGTTCATTTGGAAAAAAAATACTTTTCTTTCTTCACAAGTAGGTAACAATACTCTAGAAATCTCTGTATTTTCCATATAGAAAACCATCATTCTTCATCCAGCCCCATACAGGTCTTAAAGCCAACACACATCCACAAGTGTGAGGCAAAATCAAACATAACATGTAAGAGAAAAAACAAAGTGGAAAAGAGTCACAAAACCAGCTTTACGCACAGGAGAATTTTAGAAGCTGAATTTCTGGTAGGCAAAATAGCAGGAATCGATTTTTGAGACAGATTATCATAGAAAAGGAAGACTCAAAAGGTCAGCAAGTTCTTCCCCTTGCACAACAGTTGGATAAATATTTCAAGACTGCTCCTGATTGATTTCAATCTAATTTGTTGCTAAAAATGCACAGTGAAGGAAATTCAAAGCCTCCTCGGATACATCTCACAGTGCTTCATAACTTTCATAATTTAATCTTTTCTAATATCTTACATATATCAACTTGCAACTTCACAGTCATTTAATCCAATTACTTTTTTACTTATTCCATCTGACATGGAGAATAATCTCAGTGTTTTCTTGATAAGAACTTCTTACATACAGCAAAAGTAACCAAACTGCCTCCTGAGCTCCATATATGGTACCCTCACAAACAAATACCAGAATAAGATGTCTTTTTTGCAACCACAAACCATACTCATCTGCAGTCTGAAAAGTTTTACATAATCCACACCCTTTCCTGCACTTCCACTAACATGCAGCAACCGTGCATTTCCTCAGTGTCACACCTGGCATTTGCCTTTACTGAATTTCAGTATCTTAAATACAGTTTAAAATATTTCTTCTATTCATCAGGAAGTTTGGAATCCCAGCATCATGCTAAAGGACACTGGCAGCCCTTCACAATTCACTCTTCTTTGCAAATCTCATAGGTCATCTTTCAATACATAATCAAAGATAGCAATAACAATGTTGACCACATGCGGGCCAAGCACAGGCAGCTACAAAACTACTCCTTTGATATACCCTCAAGGCTAACGTCACACCTTTTTGATTATTAAATCAATGCTCATCTCCATCCCCTTGCAGCCACCATGAACCTATTTTATGGCCACTTAATCCTGACCACATTTCCCTCCTTCCCCCACTCCAAGACACTCTGTCAAAGCCTCACTAAAATCAGGACCTATCATAGAACTGGTTATCCAAAAAAGAATAAAAAATTTGAGCCATTATTATTTCACCTGTAGAAAATCTGGCATTGAGCTGAAAGAGGAACCCAGACAAGTTCCATCTCTGAATTTACACTTTTCAACTGACTGGTCTTACCTGAGTAGTCCAGGACCTGCTCCTCAGTACCAAAGTACCAGAAACCCTGAGCATTCTGAACCAGGTATGAATAGCATCGTGTTTAGTGCAAAACAACAAGTACAGCTCTGTTCAATAAAAAACATGGTGTGGGAAGAATACACTGGTAAAAGCAAGAATATATTTCTGTGTAATTGTCTAGAGGCAAAAGCACTTCCCCCAGAGTTAGGAAACACAGACCGAAGGCCCCTTTTTCATCAAATGATTATAAACTCAGTGGCCAAGGACTACCTATTTAAAATAATCACCTGCAGCAGGAAAACAATGGGCTATTCAGACCAAGTGCCAAAGCAAAGGATGGAAGTTGCATTTCAAAGGTCAGAGGTGTCAGAAGACTAGTCTTACAGGAGAAGAAGGCAGGAGAAAGGAAGAGAGCAAGGAAAGGAAGAGAGCAAGGAAAGGAAGAGGAGGAAAGAAACTGCGCTGTAGTGAGATGCTTCTGTGTCCCATTTCAGTATCAAAATGCCTAAGAAGCTGTAACAAAATTTAATGTCCATTCCTGAAAGAGATCCGGAAGCTCAGTGTGTGAAGAGGCTGGGATAAAAGCATTCTGTTGGAAAGATTATTTTGCAGAGAGAAAGCTGTGTTAGACAACTTTCTCTAACAAAGAATACAGCTTCCACTCCTAATAGAAATCATAGGAATTGGGTTTGGTAGCACAAGACAGTTAAAACTATATATTTTGCCCTCAACATTTAGAAGGGCAGAACTATAATCTGGAGCAACCACACATACATTTGCCCTGGAGCAATGGTGTGTCAGTACAACAGCCTGGAAAACAGGAATTTATAGCAGTCTGCACTTAAACTTGAGGTTTTCAGTTCTTCAGTGGTTAGATGAGGTTCAGCCAAATAAATTCAGAAAACAAACAGCAAAATACATAATACTGCAGTAGCAGAGCGGTTAATGCACTCTATCTTATTGGATTTGTCACTATTTAAGTAAAAACCAGAACTCTGCTGGTACTCCAGTTTGAGAAGTGAGGTTTATACAATTGACTCCAACTGCCTATGACACTTCTGTAGAAAAAAAATGTTTTCAAAACAAAATCCACCCTCTGTGGAAAGGAGATACAAGGTCAGAGTCCTCCCAGAGGAGCCATAAACAACCCCAGATAAGGGCAGAGAATTTGCTGAACGTGTGCTCTTGCACTCGAGACCGACTTCTTGTCCTCTCCTGCAGATGTAACCTTGAAAGGCACGGTCATGTGCTGCTGACTCATGACAATGCTTATGAAAAACAAGCAGAGGGGTATTTTTCCTCTGCATCTTGCAGTTTATCAATCATCTGCTTTAAGTCATACAGAAACTCCTGAGCAGTTGATGGGAGCATACAAGGCCAAGCCAGGACTCTATTGGTCTACACAATGGATGTTGACCCTCACATCCTGAAGAGTTTTCCTGAATTTATAGGGAGATATTTGCACACTTTGGCATGAGATTAGCATTGTCCATGGGCAATGAAGTATCACAAGCAAGATTAGCGTATCACAAGAGATTAGTATTGTCCATGGGCACCTTCTGAAGTATCACAAGCAAATCCCTCATCTTGGTGGCAAACAAAATCTCCAACCTAGACATAGATCTGACATTTTAAAATGGGCAACCTGTCACCATGCGACTGGGGGAGCAGAAGAGATCAGCAAATCACTGCACATCACAATTTTGGAGTGAATGAAACCAGACTGCATGACAAAAACTAGATAGATAATCCAGCTACCCCCACATCGCTGCCCTCAATCGAAGTACCTCCCTGTGTCTTTGATGCCCAGGACCCTCAACTAACAGTTTTAGAGGAAAACTGCTTCCATACATTCAGTATCCTGAAAAAGCATGTAAATTCAGTATTTCAAAAATGAAGTGCCAATCTTGCCACAGATAATATTTGTTATTGGGATTCTATCAGTAAACTTTATTTTGCTCCACCTCAGTATCTTCCATTGAGGAGTATGAGCCTCAGATCTGGAAGATCAGGTCTAATGGCAAAGTAACATTGAACAGCTATGCTGAGATGCCCTAGAAAAAAAAAAAAACATCTTTTAACGGTTTATACATGTAAACCTTGACTTCAGTAGTTGACATTTTTTAAGGCAAAAATTAGGCACTTCTTAAAAACTGCACTTTTCAGAGATTTAAAAGCTGAAGCCAGACCAAGAAAATGACTACATGTTCAAGTTCTATTTTAAAATCAGATTTTGAACACCAATACCAGCAGAAGATCTTTCTGAGGAGCTGCATATAGGCCTTTAGATCATATTATCTCCAGAAACAGATTTTCCCTGCTGCTATCCTTCTTTTGTTAATCTGGGGGATTCCCCAGAGACCCTTACAAACTGCATACCAAGGCCTTCAGGAGACTTGAATGTACAGAGAATGCCAAGATTCAACTCAGAAGTATAATAGTTTCAAAAGACTTTTAATGGGGCCATAAACAAAGCATGCCACTATCTACAGAGACTCACCAGCACTAGTCCCCTGCCTGTTTTCCACCCACAGATTCACAGGAGCCTGTACAGGAGACAGTGGCTATTAGGCAACTGCTTAGCTTTTGTGCTGTGTTTATTTTGGGTGGAGAAGGTCATGTCATATAAGCAGTGACAAAATTACAATCTGGAAGCTTTGTCAGTACAACTACTCTTACACCAGTGCCTCTTGCTGGAGTAGTTAAGTTGGCCAAAAATCACAAACCAGCTAACTCTGCTCTCACGTCTCTGTTAGCAGATGTCAGTCCTGCAGCACAGGCTGTTGCCAGAACTATAAGCATAGGTTTTCTGTTACAGAACACAGCCCTGAAGCAAACCTGCAATCAACTCAGAACTCAAAGCTGTAGAATAAAAAGAGTAAAAATAAAACCCAAAGTGACAAGCTCTTTGTTTCTTCTAATTTCTCTAATGGTCCCAGATTAACTTTGGAAGTGGCCACATGGAAAAAAAGGTAGAGAATGAAAGCCTCCCAGTTTAAACTGTCAACATCTTGGTACCTTTGGCAGGGATATAACATTTGCAGGGTCCAAGAACTGGAGACCATTCAGTTGGACTTTTGCATGTAAGACTAAATTCCTTCCCACTTGTATTTGAGGAAAACCTGTGACTGTTTATTTGTTTAAGAGATGGGCCTAGTTTTATCTTCCAGACCAAGTACCAGTGCTCCTCATTAAGTTCTGCCTCTCAAAGTTCCCCCTGCAATTACAGTTGAATCAAGCCCTGTTCCCTCCCTGTCCTTACTGCTGAAAGCAAAACTCAAACTGCTTCAGGGCTCCATTCCTGCAATGGAGGGAAAGGATGCAATACCCATCTACTGAACAATAAAGAATTTGGCTATTAATATTTTCTCAATTTTTCATAAAGTTTGAGACTGGGCACAGTGGGAACAAAAAGATGCATAGAATAGTTAGGGTTGGAAAGGACCTTAAGATCATCTAGTTCAACCCCATGCCATGGGCAGGGACACCTCACTCTAGACCATGTCTAGAACAAAAAGACTTACAGGAACGCAGGTAAGCGGTTTGAAATATTCACTAACAGATAGGAGGGTGAGATGCCCACCATTGTGCAGATTCATGGCACACAGACATACATTCATTTAGCATAATGCTCAATAAACAAGGTTATGAAGTAGCATGACTGGATTTATTAGCTTTTTTACTTCATTCACTGATTTGAAGGCTAGCGACTCGTGTGCACTGGATTAAAGGAAAAAGCCATAAACATTAACTACAAAGCATACACAGTATTCTTCGTAAGTGTTTTAGGAAGACATTCTCCCCAGCAAATAGAATAGACTTTCTAAGTCTATTCTTTCCACAGCAAGAAGGGGCTTCTCAACAGCCAACATCTCTGTTCCTATTACAGCCTTCATCCTTCTGAGTTTCTGCTCAGCTGAGAAAGAAAATGCCTAATTTATTTCACAGGGAATTCAGTGTTTTATACCTTTTCCCAGAAGAGGAGGCCACCAAAGAGATACAGAAGAGGTAACACAACAAGCTCTACCTCAAGTACTTTCCTATATAAACAGATTTACAGAAGTCATTTTATCAAGGCTACATACTGGTCTTGCTACACCTCTCTGTGCTTCCACCCCAGGCTGTAAGAGAAACCTATCCATTAAAAACATTAAATTCAGGGCGCAAGGTAGAATTCAGGTCAGCTCACTATGGCCCCAGGACATGCTATGGAGACTTTTAGGTGCACTCACAAGACCTTGTTACTCTAATAAAACATTTGCAATCAATGCATTTATCCCACACTGAGACCAGCATACCTCAAAACAAAGCCAATGTGGTCTAGTTAAGATCATAGTGATGAAAATTCATTGTGTCAAATACCACCAGAATGAAGGACCATCAGCAGAGGGACCTCAGAGACACCTGGGATGTGAAAAGCCTTCTCATGGTGGCTTTTCACCTTTACTGACTGGAGAAGGAGAGGGACAAGGAGAATGAGCCTTCCAATACAGGTGAATTATTTAGAGCCTGAAGGTGTGGTTCTGCACAAAGATAACCCTCTCCTCATTGCCTGCCTTCTCCCCTGCTGTGTTTAGGATCCCTCATTTGTGCTGGTGTGAATTTGCAGTGAACCAGCTCAGGGAGCTCAACCAAAAGAAAACTAACTATACAAAAGAGTTTTGTGCCAGGTTCGCTCCCTGGAGGTACTCACCAAGCACTTGACTTGATGCAAGACAGGAGGGGACCTCAATCAGGTGGGGTGAACCCAGGCCATGAGCTTCTTCCAGAGATTATCCTAACATCAGACTGACTTTACAAGGTAAACTTAATGCTCTATAGACACCTGCGTGCAATTTTGACTGTGACTGGTACACAGAGCTTTACACATTCATCTGCATATCACGACATGCCTGTAAATCACTGGTTTACATAAACAATGTAAACTTTATTTGCCAAAGAGACTTCAGGTCACTTAAAGAGTTTAGGGAAAATACATTCCACGCATTGGGTTTTATTAAAAGCAAAACAAAAGCTTGTTTTCTTAAAAGAAGCTGTCTTTTGGAAAGGCTGCAGCCAAAAGAAATCTGGCCCCATTTTCTGGTGGCTTAAGCAGCATTTCCTTAAAAATATTCTTTTGAAGCATTTGAAAACACGAATTCAGGATCACAAGATCCAGACAGGATCCCCAGGACTGGAAGCTTATGGGAATTTGGCCAGGAAAAACGTAAATCAAACTTTTATAGCCAGAATAATGTAAAGAATAAGTAGGAGGAGATAATGAAAGATGGAAAAGAGCTTTGGGAGGAAGAATACTTAAAAAAATGAAAGGGTTAAACAAATACAGGACAACTTCAATACAGAAAAAAGTAGGTACAGACTGAACAAGAACATTTTGAAGATTAAATATATAAAGAAAACCATCAGAAACCACAGAACTAAAATTAAACCAATGGAAAGCAACCAATGGAAGTGTTAGAGGGAGTAGCTCAGATTGACTACAGGCAGAAACATGCTGCCGAGAGGCTCCCCTGTCCCTCTAAAGAGGGCAAATCCCTGCATTCCTTAAAAAAAAAGTCAGTTCCGAGTCCTCAGTTCAGTATTTAAATGAAAGCCCACACTGTCATCACTGAATCCCAGCCTGGTTTGTGTTGGAAGGGACCTTAAAGCTCATCCAGCTCCAACCCCTGCCACGGGCAGGGACCCCTTCCACTAGAGCAGCTTGCTCCAAGCCCCTGTGTCCAACCTGGCCTTGAACACTGCCAGGGATGGGGCAGCCACAGCTTCTCTGGGCACCCTACAGAAGTAATTTCTGTAAGTTTCCGTCAAGCATTCTTACTCTGAGCTCAGTTTACAACACCTTCACATTTACACAAATACCTTCTGTCCAATTCATTCCAGTACATCAAAATCAAACCTCCAACCCACTGCAAGAAGTCATCTGAAATCCAAAGAGGAAAAGCAGTTAAAGAGATGAAATTTGCAGGGGCAAGCCATTAATGGCTGCCAGTCCTAAATGATGTTTCACTTAGGGCCTCTACTGAGTAACGAGGCACAGGCAAAAGTCTATGGGTTGCTGAATTCAAATATTGCCAGCTTTAGCTTTTGAACGCTTGCTTAGCTCCTGTGTCTTTGAGGGACAATATCTGATAATGCCATTTCCGAAGTGCTCTCAGAGGCAGAGCATCCTTACTCCAGCAACCCTAACCTAACAGAAAGATGTTTAGTATCTCTTCTCATCTCCCATTCATTGGGAGTTTTAATATACACAAGCCCGGTCCAGTTACCAGGAAGGCAAAGAAAAGGTCAACAAACTCCTTTGCTGCAAGTTAGTTTGTCAAACTCTGTTTTCAGCAGCATGACTTTACATGATAATGTGAGTGTTTGCCTCTGTGTCAATAGCCCCTATTGTGTGCATTTGTAACACAAGTTTTATGGTAAAGCTTGCAACATTTTTCAGGCATAATAAGCGTTTATTCCCCATCCCAGGTCTATAAGCAGAGCCCTGACAAGTAATTATTGACACATTGTGCAGAAATAAAAGCAGTGGGCGAGCTGCTGTTACGAATGGCAGCGTGGGTAGGGAGAAGGAGGGGCTGTGTCAAAGGAGTGACAGCCTTGGTGCCCAACATTGTCAAAGCCGAGGCTGACTTGCTCTGTTCTGAGTGCCTGACTGTATTTGTGCTCCCTGTCACTTGGGTGTGACATGCCAAAACACAAGGAGCGCTCCTTTTCTCATGCTAATGCTTTGTAATGACAGCTTTGTGATCCCCGGGGCTGTGTTAGTTAGTGCTCAACAAGTCAAGGTGTGACAGGCAGCAGACCCTTTGTCAGCCAGTGCTGTACTGCCCACATCAAACACCATCTTGCTCCTGGACTAAAACGGACCTAATGCCCAGAGAGTACCAGCACCCTGTTGCTGGGCAGACATCTGGGAATATCAACTATACACGTACCTGTGTGCACAGCCCTGAGTGATGCCTGTTCCTGCCTGCTTGCCATGCCAAACCCACCTTACTGTGCCTATCACAGAGCCTTGCGCCACCATGAAATGGTAAGGGAATGAGTCTGACAATCTAATCCTAATTCACTTTTGATAAACTGCTTCCCTCTTCGGGGTTCAAAGCTGCTTTTCTCTGTTGCACGGGGAACAACTCGATCACTTCAAGCTAAGCCTAGGAAAGCTACGCAGTGGTGTTATGGTGCTTTTGCATAAATGGGAAACTCTGCTCAGCATTAATTCAGCCTCTGAACAGCATAAGGTATCACCAGACAAGATTAGGATGTATTAGCAAAGCAGAGGGAAGGAAAGTTGCAGGGCACCTACTTATACTTGGCTGTAAAACTGAAAGTCACATTAGCATCAAGTTCATTCAAAAAAACAAATTGGACCTAAAACTGTGCTTTATACATGAAAGAAAACTGGGCAGGAAGGGGCAGAGTTCAGGCTGCCTAAACTAAGCAATGAATTGGCTTCATGGGATTTGAGTTTGCAAATGGCTTGGAGAAGCACAGAGCTTGGCTACTTACATGGAGTTTATTCAAATGATCCAAAACTCAGTGATCAGCAAAGCTGGGCTAGGAAACACGCCAGAACAGGCTTTTCCACAAGATTGATGCTGCTTCCTGCTTCATGTTCCCAGGCACAATCAGGAAGTGAGCTGGGTAAAAATGGAAAAGAGTTTTTAGAAAAGTTATGAATCTTTTTCAAAGGTCAAAGAAGTTCACGGTAAAAATCCAGTGTCAACTTTCAGGTCTTTGTTTCTTTCCTACCCAAGTTTTACCCAGCAGCTGAGTCATGGGTTATTAATCTGAAACGTTCAAAGTATTGATGAGAAAGACAAAGAAGCTAACTACAATCCAAGCTCAAAGCCATCATATTAGCGAGTGAAGGTTACTTACTATAATTATTTCTTATCCCCAGCCATACCACTGGGAACGAAGGATCCCATTAAATTAGGCATCTGAAACACAGAATGACAATCTCCATCCAGCTTGGTCCAACATTTCAGCACATACACATGGGGGGTGGAGAGGGGGACCTGAATGAAAAATACTTCTGAACTGTAGCATCGCAGAGGTTGTGATTTTCAAAGCTGTCCGTGACATGTGGAGACCATGGCCCCGTACGGAGGTACCAGCTCAGGAATTCACAGAGCCACATCAGAATGTTTTCCTGCTCTATCATCCCACATGTCAGATGCAGCTGAGCTGTGATCTGCTGAGCAGCTGAGCCAGGGAGGGAAAGGCGATGGTGCTGCACAGCAGGAGTGGTGGTGCTCAAAGGACACTGCTTGAAGGTACTTCCCAGCTGCAACACAGAGATGAAGACCAAGCCTACCACAAAGCCCAGTGAGCCAGACAGCCATTCCTGCCATGTGATTTAACCCAGCACATTTAACCCAGACCCTGCATGTCTCCCTTACAGGAAGTTCAGGTGTCTGCACCCACATCAAGTGTAAGAGCAGCCTTAGGATATTGAAAAATATGGTGTTCGGCTTTAACAGTAAGGGAAGGGAACAGTTTTGCCCTCACACTTCAACATGCACATATATATAGCAAAGCCTATTCAACAGAACCTGTAGTTTTGCATTCCTGCTCCTTGCTTTAACCAATACCTGAAGACACCCACTTGGGGTCTGAACTTCCTGGATAACATGTCTCAAATGCCAGAGACTTCAGATGGGCCAGGCCACAGGCCTCGAATGCTGGGTAC
The DNA here is from genome assembly GCF_034315485.1 of Pezoporus occidentalis. Lineage (NCBI taxonomy): Eukaryota > Metazoa > Chordata > Aves > Psittaciformes > Psittacidae > Pezoporus > Pezoporus occidentalis. Next base: position 1,663,004 of record NW_026913252.1, read on the forward strand.
CTGTAGATTTGCTTGGAAAGGAAACGTGAGCAATAAAGAAACATTGGTGTAAAACCCAGCAGGAGTAATACCATCACTTCTGGCCAGGGCCCATCAGAAATACAGGATGCTGCAGCTCTCCAGCAGCAAATCGATGTGCTGATACCAGTCTGCTTTCAGCCACTTGGAACTGCTCTGGTAAACTGTCCTGGGTTAGACATCTATTTTACATTTCCAGTAAGACCCGACATTGCAGCTAAGGCTGCCTAAACTCTGCCTAGAAGCAGGCAGGTAGGGGAGGGAATGTGGGGCTGCCCTAGGGACACTTCAGCCTGGTCTCAAGGGCTCCAGCACAGCCTGTGCCTGCAGCTGGTTAGCGTGGGGCTAAACAGAAGCCAGCATTTTCTGTAAACAAGAAGGTATTTGCCACATAAATTGTGGTTTAATCAACAAAGAAAAAACTTTGATTTTTCTTAATCTATTTTAATTTCAGAAATGGAAAGGTTCCAGGACAAGAGTATTTTACTGGAAGTGTTACTGGGAGAACTACTTTTGGCGAGGCTTCACTGAAACAGGCTGGATGTAGCCAGGCTCCTGCACTGTCACAAACAGCCCTATGTCACCAGGCTCCTTGGGGCCAGTGGGAGACTCAGAATTGCCAGTTTCAATCAAAGACATCACACTCTCAGCGCAGCACACCCTGCCCATTGCTGCCCAGCATGGGAACCTGAAGCATGCACACAAGCACCACATGTGCCGCTTCCTTTCAGTGGGAAACCCTTTGGAACACCTCTGCTGTTTTTCTCCTTTTTCCTTCCCCACTCAGAAGTGATGATATTGATGAATGGGCAAGGTCCTGAATGTGGCAGCCATGAGATACACAAACACAGGGCTCAGCGAGGGTGAGCCTGTGATGTCTGTACAGTAGCACTCGTGTTGTAGGCCATTGTCAAGGGAGATTGTATTGCACCATGCTGACAGGGAGCAGCTGCTGAGCTCTTTGGAAGCTTTTCCTCTTGGCTATAATCTCCCTGGGGAGCAGCAGCATGGCGAGCCAACACCAGCAGCCATGCAGACTCCAGAGCAAGAAGCGCTATTTCCAATTAATAGATATTTGCATGGAATTTTGACATATGTGACCATCTCCTGGCTAATATATCAACAGAGTTGAGGTGGCACAAGGCGGGCAGACAGTGGCCTGTCATTGTTAGACCTCATGATGGAGAACCATGTCTGATGGGCTGCCCTGCACAACTGACGTGGGGAGAAGGGAACCAGGAGGGTGCGGTGGCTACAGTGGAAGATATCCCTGCTCGTGGGCAGGGGGTTGAAACTGGATGAGCTTTGAGGTCCCTTCCAACCCAAACCAGTCTGTAATTCTATGAAACTCAAAAGAGATGATCAAATGCAAGGCCCAGGGAATATTACACAGAATGCATATCTGCCTGGGCTTAGACACCAGTTTAAACCATACAGATGTTATTTTAAACTCCAGCGCTTACAAGCAGTATTTTCTTTGCTAATCATTAGCATAAGCCTGCAGCAGAATACTCCCTAGAGTTTCTTCCCTTCCCTGAATGTTAGTGGTGCCAGAAGTCACCATCTCTATCAACAGTGTATAAACACCAAAAAACTAACCTGGAAAAGCAAAGCACGGCAAGCTTTTCCTCAAAAGCTATGGCACCCATAAGCAAGACAGAAGTGCAAGTGGGGACGCAGAAGGCAAGAGCAAGCCACACTGTGGGAAGATAATAAAGAACAATGCCCAGGTCTTCCAAGTCTGATGTCACACCCCCATGCAGTCACCTCATACAAATGCACAAGCAGCAATGCACATATCCTGCAGGTACATTGACATGTATTCCTAGACAAAAGTGAAATTAGAAAGAAATTTGGATTAAAATTGGGTAATTATTGACATACTGAAATCATTTCAGAAATCAGTCTCAGGAAAATTCAATAGTTAGCTTCAGATAAAATGAAATCCAGGCAAATTACATTTCAATTATCCTCCTGAGTTCACCTCTGCCCCGGAGTGATGCAAATTGCTTTGATTAAGGCATTTTAGTGGTTTGGGCCCGGGGTCACCGACGTTTTAGTGGCACCATGCATTTGGGGTTTTGGTTCTTTTCCAATTTGCTGAATTTGCCTGGTCTGGTTCACACTCGCTGAACTGGGGTCACATCAGCCACAAACTTACAGTTTTCTAGAGGACTGAAGTCAGTTGTTAGCTCATATTTCACAGTTGGGAATGACAGTATCACCATGAAAACAGCTATCACGCACAGACTCATATTCTTTCCTGGGCACATTCTGGTCTAATCCAGCTCTCCGAGCCCTTTGTCCTGGGTGTGAGCTATTGCAGTGATTGCTCCATTGCTCAAGCCATTGGGAGCCCAAAGAACTCACATTACTAAATTTAACCAACCAAACACCAAATGAAACCAAAGAACACACATTACATAGCACTGGAAGTCATCTAATTCATAGGTAAGAGCCATTTGGGCCTCCACCCGGATCTCTACAAGGACAAGATCAGACCCTCTGCCAACTGCAATAACCCAACACCACCAGAGCCAGCAGAGCCTGGCTGGCCTCCCCATTTCTGAGGGTGCCTGGAGAATAACTTAAGCATGTAATCAATTAGTCCTAAGCCCTGCTTTATAATAGTAGATGCCCGTGACTGGAGCAGTCACAGTATACATAAGTAGAAGCAAGTATGTGTGTCAGGAGGAGGAGGATTAAGTGTCCAATCACAAATATCTAGCAGAGAAAGTGATACTCCATTTTTATATTTTTTTCACTAAAGCATTGCTTTCTCAAATGAAGAAATTCATTCTGTCAGCCCCATGAGCGCTTTTTGTAGCCCCACACTGTTGCCAGGTCTCCTTTCCCCATTCCTGTTTATTACCTTACCACAATTAAACAACAATCAGCAAGAGGCCTCAGAGAGGCAGCCATCCTTCAGGATAACTTTCAGGTTCTAAACTTGCAAAGACCAATTTTATCAACCCTGAATAAACACAGCTCAAGTTAGAGGCCTCCCAAGTCCTGCTGAGCTATTCTGTTTTCCAGAAAGCAAATGACTTTGAACTATGCTCTTCATCTGACACAGGTATCTGGCATCTATTTACATGCAAATACAAGTAGTATTTGCAGTTAAAGGCAAAATCATGCCAACCTAGCTGTCATGGAATTGGTTTCCTCCTAGCACAAATAAATAAATAAATAAATTACATTTAAACAAAATTCTAACAGAATTATTTAAATAAGAATAAATAAAGTTACTCTGGAAATGTTTTAGCAGTTAACAGGTCCTTGTTGAAGAGGCCAGTCCCCAGACAGGGAAAGGTACCTGACAAACCACTTTGGCTAAAGTAATCTGGACAGATGAATGGCTGATCTATCTTTAGGCTGATCTATTTTCCATCAAGTTCAAAATAAGGGAAGGCAAAACAAGGACATCCTTCCCCTCTCATTATTAGACATTTACTTTATTCAGCACAGCCCTCCCTTCATGACTCTGTGGAAATATATATTAAATAGCCTAAGTTTTCCAACCATAATAATTCACTTGTAAACTTCTAGGAAATTCCATTAGTACAAGCTCTCCTCTAATTTAGCTTCACAACATCTGGTGAACACAACAACCGTACCACTTGCAAGAAACCTTTCAAGTTGAACTTGTAGGAAGTTTTGAGAGGAGGCAGTGGGACATCATGGAGAGCAGAGCACTGCTCCACACAGAAAAAGCTGCAAATCCCCCCGGGAATGCCAGGATGATTAAAACCACTTTAGAACTTTTTGTCTCTGATTTATGACAGCTGATATAATTGGGAGCATGAGGGAACAACTTGATTGGTCAAAAGTAATACAAAGCCTTGGGTATAAAGGGCCTGGTTTGCTCCCATTGAAATCATTGACAAAACTCTACTTGTCTTCAGCAAGGCATAACTGAGATCCTAAGTCTCGCTGATGGCCTAGTTTCCAGAATGCCTTCCTTTACATCCTCATGCTCCTGAAAACACCCACCCACAGACCATATACATCATATACATGATGGGACTGGGCCAACTCCCACTCCACCCCCAGTAGCATTATACAATAGTCCTGTCCTGCTGCTAACTGCCAAACTCGCTGTTAAACCCTTTTTATCTACAAGAATAATTTACTCATTATTGCAAACTTAATGCCCACCAGTCTGAGAAATTCCAGGGCAGAAACACAATTCCTAACATCTGATCCAACCTCCCAGCTGCAAACAAGACAACAGCTTGGCATTCTACATACTTCCTTTCAGAACCACATTAAAATGGTACAGAAATATGAATTAATGTTTTTCTGCTTATCTATTCCTTCAGTGGCTGTTCAGTCTTCCTGGCTAGAACAGTTCCATATACATTTAAAATATCAATCTAATCTGCCAAAAGAGCTATTGATTTATCAGCTCCATCTCGGTGTCGCTATTGAATGTCTTCAGAAATCTGCCAAATACATCTATCCTTTCCACTACTTCTATCAGTCCTCCAGCCTCAATGTCAGCTCATCTATTGATCTGAAAGCAGTTCTGCTCTTCCAGTCTACTAGCTCTCTCTCCTTCCTTCCTATTGTAGATATACTTGTAACTGGCACATAAAATTTAAGGGCAATACTCACACTCCCTCCCCAATGACATTCATTTCATTAGTCCATTTCCTCTGAAGTAACATTTATTTTAGGGGGGAGCAATGAAGAGAGCATAATTTTTAAATTTTTAAAGTATATGTGAAATAAGGAAGGAGAAAGTGTTCCTCCTGCCCGTGCACCTTATTCGTGATTTCACAGAGTATCCTGAAGGTTAACCTAAATTTGCTGGAGATTCAGTTTCTACTCAAAATCGAAAGAAGTTTAGAATTCCTTGAGTCTACCTTGCACAGTTTCAGCAGTGTGGTAGAGCCCAGCCCATCCTTTCCCCATTACCCTGACCCAAGTCCCTTTGGGGGGAACCCATATCGAGACATACATAATCATAGAATCAACTAGGTTGGAAAAGACCTTTAAGATCATCAAATCAAACCGTTAACCCAGGACTGCCAAAGCCACCACTAACCCATATTCATCTTTTTGTCCACACATGACATTTGTAGCTCAATTCTGAAAAGACACTTCTGCCCCAATTCATGCAAAATATGCAAAAAATATCCTAAGTGACAACTTGAGGAATTAAGAGTCACACATCCCACCAGGTACTGGCTGTTATTTGAGAGCAAAATTAATCTCTAATAAATGATTATTCCCTCTTCGCCACTGTGTTCCCATCACCTACTGCTTATCTAACAAACTCCTGCAAGAGCAAAAGGCAGGAAGGGAAGCCCTCATTTGTTTCCATCTGTGCTGCCTTGAGAAGTCATTGACACCTGGAACTCAACAGAGCAGTACAACATGGCAATTCCAGCAGAAAGGAATGGCTCCCATTCACAGGATGTCTTTCACACATGGTTCTGCTGATAACAGAGAAGTGGCCCAAGGACCCAGCTGACAGGCAAACAGACTCAGCTTACCCTGCCATTCCAAATGCCATTTAAATGTTCAACTGATAGCTTCACTAGAAGTCCAAAAGCTTTTGAAACTGTAATTCATGTGACCAGATTTTTCAGTAGCAGGTTTTCCTATGCAGTAAATGCCATATGACAGTAGACTTCATTTCTAGGAAGGGTTTCACAAGCATACCAATTATTCTGTATGCGAACACGCAACAGCCACTTGGGCAAACAGAATCCCAGACTGGAATCCCAGATTGCATTGGAAGGGACCTTAAAGCTCATCCAGCTCCAACCCCTTCCACCAGAGCAGCTTGCTCCAAGCCCCTGTCTCCAACCTGCCCTTGAACACTGCCAGGGATGGGGCAGCCACAGCTTCTCTGGGCACCCTGTGCCAGCGCCTCAGCACCCTCCCAGGGAAGAGCTTCTGCCTAAGAGCTCATCTCAGTCTCCCCTCTGGCAGGTTCAAGCCATTCCCCTTGGCCTGGCCCTACAGGTCCTTGTCCCAAGCCCCTCTCCAGCTTTCTTTTTGGCCCCATTCATTTTCCTGTTCTCAGTCTGTCAGCTCCAAAAAGTGAACAGAGTTCTTGAGATACATGGCTAATTAAAGACGCAACTGCCCCTGAAAAAAAAAAACCTGAAGACATCTTTGCATAGGACAAACCCTTTTTTTTTTATCTTTGTGTGGATTCTAGGACTTGGTAAGAACATGCCCCAAGTGAATTACCCTGTTATTGTAAGGTAATGCAGCTAATGCTGCAAACTTGATTGGACACAAGTACAATCCATAGAGATAAGCAGAAGCAGCAGCGAGATTTGTTGAATAAATGAATTCTTGCAAGTTACTTGCTTAGCTGCTCTATCGACAACAAAACTGCCATTGATTTCAGAGGGAAGTGGGATCAGGCCCTGATTTCTGACACTGCTGATATCAGGAGTCTATCGTGTAACAGCTGGTATAGAACTAATTAGAGTTATAAACAAAAAAACCCAAACCCTTTCTCTGCCCATAAACTTCCCTGGACCCCTGCCCCACAATGCATCATCTCTATTAGTAATTTCCCACAAAACTGTAAAGCAACAAAACAAAACGGCAGTGCTAGCATTTCTCTTACGATCTCACAGCTCTCCTCAATAAACTTAAATAGTGGCACTGGAGTACTTTAGGAGTGTAGCAGGTTACAGACTAAGGGCTTTCCTTTGGGTGTAATTTTTTATTCCTGCTTCACACAAAAATAATCTATTTATTCCAGGGTCTTTGTCTTTTTGTTTGGCTTGGGTCGTTTAAGCACTCAGTTTAGAGATATCTGCAAACTAATAAACACATAGCTGCCCACTTTATCAGCCAAAAGAGAAAAAGAGAAATTAAACCCAGTATTAATCAACTTGTGTAGTTGATTACACCTTACAGTCCAAGCATCCCTGAGGCTTGGGGAGAAATCTTGACTTGTGCCCTGAAACTGCTCCTTCCACAAAAGCAGGAGGCCATGGGTTAAAGCCAGCAGACAGCCATTTACCTCTGCAGGCATAACTACGTATGTAGTTATATATAGGGAGTAAGTTATATCCCTGTTTCAATGGGTGCAAACCCAGAACAGTTAAAGTTTCTCTAGTTTTCTATCTATGCCAATGAAAACAAATCCAGACTATGAGTGCTTGCACATCTTGCTGTAAGTAAAATGGCACATTTAAATGAAAAAGAGTGTGAAAGAAGAGAGGTTATTTCTACCTGCCCAGCTGATCACTAACTGAATAAAGGGGATGAAGTAAAGCCACAAAATCTTCTACAGGGAAAGTTCCATGTCACAGTTCATAATACAGCTTCACAAAGAGAGTTTTGAAAGCACTCTCCTCCCACTTATAACCTCCCTCTTGCTGATGAAAAAGTATCTCTGTAGAAACAGTAGTAATTGACCCCCTGGGAGATCAAAGTGAGTGTACTTTTCATCTGTCTAACACAATGCAATGACCAGAACAAACCTGGAGTCAACGTGGAACCCCCAGGCCACAGGATGCAAGAGGATGCAGAACCACAACAGTAACAGAGCGCGGAAGGACCACCAGCGTGCTGGATGGACAAAACAAGACAGCTCTTTTATTGAAGAGTCTCGCATGATAAGAATAAACCTTCATCAAAATGCATTCAGTATTATTGCATCCAATGATGCAGCTGATGAAAAATACGCTTAGAGCAGACATTTCAAAATAGCTTTGCATCAGCCAAATGTTTCTAAGTCTGTGGCAGAATCCCCATCAAATTCCTTAGAAGCTGAGTTCAGCTGAAGGTGATCAGCTCTGAAAACCTTTTGACATTCATCAAAGGATTTTAAGAGATACCTAACACCAGATATCTACATCTTGGTTCTCATTGTAAAATCATTTGACACTTCCCTCATTCTTTTATTAATTTTTCTTTTTAAGGTGTAAGATCTTGCTAGGAAAAATCAACTGGAAGCAATATGAATGAGAAGTAAATGGTACAAAAATAAAGGCCAATAACCTACTTTGTACTATCCCTGGGGCACAAGGAGATGTGTCCAGCCATGTTTGGATTAAAAATAACATTTTGAAGCAATATGAATACCCCAAACCATCAAAATGCAGTTAATTTAATTCACAGTTTTAATGGCTTTATTTATTTCAATTAGACCATGATGGCTTTAGCCCATTACCTAGTTAATAAAGTGAAGTAGCTAATGTTAGAGCAGCAGTTAGCACGAGTGCTTTCTATTTTTTTGAGTGTCCAAGATCTATTTGTCAGGAAAGCAGTGCTGTTTGCATGGAGAGACTCAGTAACAGTCTGATATGCGTTTATAATGCTATGGGTCAGTTCTTGATTCTTTTCTTCCACACCCTAGAAAGGGACCAACTCTAAAAGCAATTCCAGCATTTCAGAGAAAGTAATTCCTGCAGGATTAAGCATGAACAGCTGGTACTTTTAAACAGTTTTGTCTACACAAAACAATATTCTATTTAAGACTTTGCTAAAGGCCTTTCTTCCAACATGGACTGTTTCTTACCATACAGAATCACAGAATCATTTACAGAGTGATGAGGTCCCCTTTGAGCCTTCCCTTCTCCAGATTGAACCCCCCTGGTCCCTCAGCTGTTCCCCATCACACTTGTGCTCCAGGCCCTGCACCAGCTCCATTGCCCTTCTCTGGCCCCACTCCAGCACCTCAATGTCTCTCTTGTACTGAGTGTGGCCTCACCAGTGACAGTGCAGGTGAACAGTCACTGCCCTGGCCCTGCTGGACTATGCTATATACAAAGATTGCAAAGGTTTTGAGCTAGAACGTGTTATCTGAGAGTTTGTAAATGGTCTTATCTACACTCTCATACTGGAGGGGAAAACCATCCAAAACCAGCAGGATCTGAGTAAAATCTAATGTTTTAGTAACGTGGGTTACCCGAAGTGGTATCAAAACAAAAACCACAGGGATGCATGGATTTCTACACAGATACACTTAATATACTGGTCTTTTGCCTAGCTTCTGGAACTCAGCACTTGGTTATACTAGAAAACACATACTGCCTTTTTGTTGTTGTTTCTAAATTAAAGGTTTGTTTTGAGAACCATTTTTACAGCAGGGAGATAGTTGAGGGTGTGGAAATTGATTTATATCTACTTTCTGTAATGACAAAACTAGTACTCACCACTAGGAATCAGAGGATATAGGAAAGGCTCTACATATCATAATCAGGTATATAGGAAACAGAATTTAGACAAGAGCTTTAAAGTGTTATGGCAATCTTTGCCAGGCTGAATTTGCACATTTTATAAATAAAGTTTATTTATTTAATTAATTAAGGTTTTTAATTAATTTATTTCTAAATTAAGTTCTTCAGACACCCTGTTTACATGCTGTTTCCTTCTTTTCAGTTATTACACAGTCAATGCACTGACAGTTCCTTTGCACTTTTTCTTGGGTGTGCAAGAACTTGAAATGGGCTCAGAGGTCCTTGATGGAAGTCACCCATCTTTTCTGTCTGTCTGTCCTTCTTGATGATCCTCCTCTTTTAGGCTGTGTAGGCACAGAGAAAACGGAGAAGGGTGAAAAAGGACAAACTCTCATTTATCTCCACCTATCAGATTATCCAGAACATGAAAACAACATTAAAAATGGATTTATAACCTGTAGATTACCAGGAACTACAGAGAGTGGATGGGAGTTTTCTATCATCCATTGTACAGCCTTGAGAGAGTTCATGCCATTTTTACCACTTGTGTGCCAGCTCATGAACATTCCCCTCCTCTGCTTCTTTCTCTATACACTGTCACAGCCACACAAACTCATTTTGCCCTCTGAACTGAAGCAATGACCCATTCCTTGTGATTAAATTAGCGTAAGTAATAAGATATCATAGAGCTGATTGATTTCCCCAGCAATAGTTATTAACCAGCTCAATTCAGAGGAAAGCAGAGCCATTATTCTAAAACATTGATTCCTGAACAGGACTGCAGGAGAGGAGTGTGATCAGACAGATGTAGCATGCATGCAAACAAATCTCAATCCAAAAAAAAATGGAGGATCCCAGCCTCAGAATCAGTTTCCCCTTAGAAAAGGGGAGCTTCATCTATTTCTTATGGCTGACTCTTCTAGTAATGAACACATCTGGCACAGCTGCACCTCTCCAAGATCCTCGGTTAGTCCAGTTCAGCACATCCAAACACAAAGACACTTGCCTTCTGAGAACACCCAACTAAACACCAGGATTACTGCTCACAGGCTTGCCCCTTATTCTTCTTCACCCATTCTTCCAGCTTCTTTTGTGATCCAAAAATGCCTGTTAGATCCCTCACACTGCCTTCAGCCTCACCTCTCAGCTGCTTTCATGCCACACGTCACCATCATGTCAGGTGGTCATAAGCACTTCTGCTTCCCACAGATGCTGCCTTGAGTCTCCTGCCATCCTGCTTCTTCCTGAGCTCAAGCACCCTTCCCATTATAGACGGGATAGAAACAACTTTTCCTTCTCAGGGCTATGCTTTACCTCTGAGAACCTGCCACCCATCCCTCAGTTCTCCACAAGAGAGTCCAGTCCAATTGGGCTGTAATTACCACTGTCTTCTCTAGGGGCCTCACCAAGATTTGGCATGCAAGTTGTACTCTGAAAGGTCCCAGGGCCCTGACAACCAGAAAAGACCTACCTTCTTACTGGAGAGATACCCAGATATCTCCTAGAGCTACACACTAAACTCTTTCAAAGACAACATTCAAGCAATTAATGGTATGGTTGGCATAAGGTAGAAGAAGACAGAAGAGTGAGACACACTAACGCACAGCACCAAACAGAACAAATTTCCCTTCTCACATCAGTCTTGCTGCAACCAACCCTAGAACAGAAGAGTCTCGCTATATGTTTAAAATAAAGACATAAAAACACTCACTGGGCCATGGGTCTGTCAGGAAGAGGTTCAGGGAAGAGCATGACAAGGGGGAGAAGGCATACAGAGAACTAAAGTACCCTCTAAACTCCTGAGTGTGACTGGAACACAGGCTTCCTGAGCCAGGAGGATTTTACTCTGTTTAACAGCCCTATCTAGACTTTTCTTCCACAAAACAACCCAGAAGCCCATGCGAACGTTTCAGGATGTGTGACAGGCTGTGGCAGAGCTGCAGAGCTTAAATCTTCCTTTTTGGAAAAGCAACTTGTACTTATTTTGAACTTTTCCAATGGCTTATCTCACTTGAAGCCCTCCTGGCTCTTGTAAGGCAGTTGTAACATAACATACTTGCTTTTCCCTTCCACATGGTAAAGTGACACAACATATACATGGTGTGGGTAACCTCAAGAAAGTAGGACTGTAGGGGCTACAGAAAAAAAACATGTCAGAACCCAAAGGAAGTTCACAGAGCCAGTGAATGAAGCAGTCATACACTGAAGCGATTAGAAACACTAAATAGCAACAAATAGCCCCACAGTACTTCAATTATACTGCCATCAGTTTCAGTTCTGGTCCAAATAGCTTTCTCCTCTCCTGGAATTCAAAATGAGATGTATTACACTTTAAAGAATCTGTGAGAGTGTATGTGTGCCTATGGGATTTTTTCAAGTCACTTATTTGTCTGAATGCCATTGATTTTTCTCCTAATTGTTATTCACTATGCTAATTTCCCTCACAAATCTCACATGCTATTGATCAAAAAGTAATAAACTCTCCAGCAAACAAAACAAGCATTATTGCAATGTTGGGAAAACATCATTTAATATCAATACCATATTTACAATTATCTTTAACCCAAATTTCACCCTCAATGCAATGCATAATCAAAATCAGAGAGATACAGGCAAAAGGGTAATATTAAAAGACTCTCACTAGACTAATTTCTAGTAGATTATAAGAAAAAAGGCTGAAATAGTACAATCTCAAGCAGTTTAAGATGTATACTTAATGCTATAAATAAATGCTGCTGAATAAAGTGTAGCCTGCCTAGTCTGTCTCCCATCTTCTGGTATTTAGAGATAGTCACCATGAAGATAAAGCAGAAGTAAAGGAGGCACCAGTACATGTGCCAAAATATTAACACAGGGAGGACCATTTAAATTGTGGTTTCTGCATTTCATTTTATTTTTTGATAAGGATACACTGGATTTGATCCAGTTTCCAGTTACATGTCTGCTGATTTTTCTCCTCTTCAGTGGTAATGGTAGTAGCAACTAAGTGGTAGCAATTTATAATCATCACAGCCCTGAACCTTGTTCCAAACATTAAGAAATCCCCCAAACTACCGGGCTTCGTTTTACACCCATAATTTTCTGGATTTTTGTCTTTAATTTATTTTCTCCACATTAGCTTGGAAATTGTTGCTCCTTTTCTTCTCTAACATATTTCAATGCAAACTCTAGGCAAGATGCTGAAAAACAGTGAACTCAATCTGGTATAAAGTAACTATAAAGAGAAGATCAGCTCCCGTAGGGGACCAAAGAACTATCCCATGTTTGGACAGTCAAGTCAGATTTTTAATAATCCAAACAGAACACATTCAGCTCTTCTTTTGTTTCCTCTATTCCCAGAGTATTTATTGTTAGAGAATCGACTGTTCATGCTTCAGCTTACTGTGTACATGTTTGCTGCATTCAGATGGGAACTTCACTGGATATGGTGAACTGGGTTTGATTGTGGACTGAAGACAAACAGGGATCACTGGCAGCAGATACATCCAACTTTAACAATTCTATGATTCTATATAAGAAACCTTAAATGTGGGAGGATAAGGCAGCCAGACAAGAATGAGTACACACAACTGGATGCCAGGACCAAGACACACAGCTGTAGGGAATTCAACAACTTATTGAAGTCCCAGCAGATATCTTTATTTGGCACCATGGCCCATCTTTATTTTCCACATGAGCATGGTCTCTCCTGTTTGGGTCTGTATCTTCATAATTGGTAGGGTTTGGATCAAATGTTCTCTTTCAGTCCTACTCTAAGGGAATCTAAGGTTCCAGTTATTTTTCTATAGTTTTTTCTTCCTGCCCTTTCTGGCCAGTTTAAAATCTCTCTTTGACGAGTTCAAGCACACTCAGATTCAAAGATATCATTTCCAAGTTGCACATTTCCAAGAGCTACATGTCACTGAACGTGAGGAACACAGAAATCCACAGTGTGGGTGGATTTGGGAAAGAAGAGCTTTTGAGCGTGACCCGTCATTCAACTCTGCACCTGGCAAAGAGGGAAAACAATCCCAGCACGCCAATGAAAACACAACAAAGAGCAGGAATGGACTCAGCAATCTCAGGGCAACTCTTGCCACAACCCTCCTCGAGTTTCACGAATCCCACATTGCCTCCAGCTGGAAAAGCAGCCAGGTTTCTGTCACTAACCCAAGCCACCAGCCCTTGTGTGACAGGCCAGTGAGGATTACTGAGGTACTCACTAGTGTAGAGTGGCTTCATGCCAATTGTGACATACCAGCTAAGGATCCAGTCCATGAGTTTTGCATCATAACAGGCAGAGACGGGATTATTTTGTCTCTGCAATTATTTTCTGACCAATTCCTACCATTCCACCTCTGCATCCAGCATGCCCCTGGGAAAAAGTAGATTAAATTCTCTGGTGATATCAAGAGAAGGTGCCAATCAAAGCAGAGGTGGTTAATATATAAATGAAACATGTCTGTAATTAATTTCAGAATATTTCAAACTCACATTCTGTCCCCACACACCCACTGCAGCAGAATTCTGAAAATAAGTCCATTTTTGGAACAATCTGCAAACAGTGATATTAATAACACTCAGTAAATTGATGGCACACCCTTCCTTGGATGCCTGTTTTCACTCACTCCATTTCAAAACCAGATGCAGCAGAAATAAGCAGCCCAAGAATGGACATGGAAAGGTTTTTGATTCAGGGGAAGACTTCCATATGATATTGGTGAGAAGACTTGATTTGGTGAGAAGACTTGATTTAGGGAGAAGATCAGGAAAAGTGAGCAGCAGAGAGCATGGCACTTGTGTTCTGGTTTATCTTTATAACACAGAAACAAGGGAACATCAGGTAAAGATGAATGAAAATAAATTCAAAACCAATTTAAACGAAAGGAAATTCTGTTTTCAAAGCAGCCAACAACCAAGTTATGGAGCTGGTGCTTCATATAAAATAGTATTTCTTAATACTTAATACTATAAATACTTAATAGCATTAAGCATTTGTAAAGATCCAAAGAGCAATAGTCATTGGCATTGATAATCAAAACAATAAGTTACAACAAAAAGATAAAAATACAGTTGGGAATGTGTCAGGTATTAACTACCCAAGATAAAAACACCTCATGTGCAAGATGTGATTCCACAGTTTATAGGGTATCGTGTCAGGTTTCTTCTGAAGTGTCTTGGCTGGCTACTGATGGAGGCGGGATATTGGACTAGAAGGCTTATGGACACGATGTGCTTAGTGCTTCACAGGGCAGTAGCTGAAGTACTGTGGATGTACCATAAACGGAGTTACTACAATGGGTACGAGGAGCATTTTGAGCAGAGATGTCAGTGGATAAGGATGAGAGACCTGAGAATAAAACATTCTTTCTGATGAAGAAAAAAGTCATGTAATGGAGGAAGCTGAGAAAGGTCTGTGCTCTGCTGCTGATGCTGCTCACATTGTGTGCAGCACCCAGACCGACACAGCACCTCTGCTTCCTGCACCTCTTGTGTACACTAGAATTTAAAGAGAATTTGCAGCTGTTCAGCTTCTGAGTGCATAAAGTCTAAACACACAAACCCCCTGCTCCTCCATAGCAAACGTATGCATCCGCTTCCCCATCTCATGTCCAGAAAAATGGTGTCAGGCTGCCAGAAGGAGGAAAAATTAAGAGACGGCCTGCAAGGTTTCCCTGTCCTACAGAAAACTCAAATTAAAAGAAATACATGCGTGTGTGCATATATATACACACATACATACATGTGTATATATACATATATACACACACATATATACACATGTATATATGTGTGCATATATATACATATATATATATACATACACACATATACATTATTTTAAAGGTAGTTATACAGTGTGGAAAAGGACACTTCACATATTTCCTCGAAAGCTACAAGCAAGAACAGTGTACATCTTGGTGGTCAGACCATTTTCCATAGATGCAGAAACTTAGGGTCACGTCTGTGTTCTGCCTGATTCAATATCTGATCAGGTGGGCTCTCATGCAAGTTAAATATCCCACTTTTCCCTAGAAATCTTTCCTGAGGAAAAAAAAAATCATCAAAACTGTTCAGCGCTTGGGAAAAGTTTGAAACTCAAGAACGTTACTTCAGTAGCAAGGCTTTCCTTCAGACACACAGCTTCAGCAAGGACAAAAGCTCTAAAACCAAATCCAGATTCACCAGAACACCCTAACTCTTCAGTGTGACAACCTTCATTTAGCTTAACAGGTTGTTCATCTTCACTGGTGCTCTCTCCAGATTACTATGGGCTATAGGACATGATCAACAACAACAGAACTAAGTAGCCAGTGCACCACCAACCACCAACCAAAAACACCTCACAGAACTCATTTGCAGATCTGTATTTAAGAAATGACAGAAGTCCTTTCCAGTTTTCAAGTTATGACGGCACCTCACAGTGTAGAATCATAGAATCACAGAGTGGTTGATTGGGTGCCCCACTGGCAGGGACACCTTCCACTAGACCAGGTTGCCCCCCAGGTCCCTCAGCCATTCCTCATCCCACTTGTGCTCCACCAAGCTGCCCTTCACCAGCTCTGTTGCCCCTCTCTGGACCCACTCCAGTACCTCGATATCTCTCTTGTAATTAGAGATGTTCCTCAGGGGACCCCAACCTTCCTTCTCTCCACCCCTATGAGAAGTGGTGAGGGTGTCCTCAGCAATGTTTCCAGGATGACTGCATTGACATTAGAACACTTTCATTTACTGCTGACATGAGAGAACACTTTCTAGAGTGTGTGAAGGATGAGGGGCAGGGATGCATCCATTTGTTTTCACTAAACAACAGCGAACTAGACTACACGGAACCAGTCAGAAACCACACTCCTTTGACTTCCCAAATTCTCTTGGCTTCCTTGCCCAGAACCTGTAACAGAATTGACTGTACAGTCACCACTACAGAGTAGTGTTTTTTCTTACTGAACCAGCATTTTTCCACTCCCAGTTCAGTCCTCCTTGGTCAAAAGTTATCTTCAACATAGCTGAAGAGCAAGAAACATTCCACAAAGGCTGCACAACATTATTTTGTTCTTAACATACTGGGAAATGAAGTGTGTGGGTTTTGGATTCTGAGATCCAGACCATCTGTTAAACCTATCAGAGGTCTGAATTCTAATTTGCTGTTGATTTAAAAATAGTCCCAGCAGTACCCTGTCATTTTCTGTAAATTATATATTATTTAGTTTGCCATTTTTAAATATTATAGCGTCCTCTTCTCTCTTCTCTTATGGTTTAATTTAGATTCCTTATCATCTGCACTAGTACCACTCTTCCCTCACAGTAACCGATCCTTGCCTCTATTCTATGCCAGGGAATGTACCAGACTACTCACAGGCTTGAAAGATGGCTCAAAACCCAACACTGATGTTATAAGCTGAACAGAACTTTATTCCTGATGCAAGATGTCACCTCTGAATAGAAAGCAAAAGCCAGCACAAGTTTATTCATTCTGTGGATTTCACCAGTTTACCTACAGTCACCATACTAACAATATATCTCACAGTAACTTGTATTCCTACATAAATGACCATCAATTAGGGTATCACTGACACTGTATTAAACTGACAACCTTCAGAAAAGTTTTCTTTGAGAGCCTCAATCTGTGTTTTTCAGAACTGAGATGGATCTCATGCTCACATTTTACCTTTTGCAACCGGCTGAGCATAGAGCATCATGGACTCTGCCATGGTATTGCCCTCTCAGTCCATCCCACAGTGTTAAATGTGACCTGCTTTCTCAGAACATAAACAAAAGGGCTTCAGCTCATTCATAATGGGCATGCAAGAACCTAGTTCTGCCCCAAACAACACAGACCTTTGCTGCTGAAATGGCTCTCAGCTAGAGCAACAGAAAACAGATGGTTTAGCTGTATGGCAGATCACCTGGATGCTTCTGTGTAAAGTCCTACAGAAGTTTATTCGTATTCATACACAACACAGAAATGAAAGCTGCTGTTTTCAAGCTCTGGTTGCAGCAGGAGACAGCACAAGCTCACCCAGCAAACAGGAACAGCAACTGGGACTGATTTAGGTTTAATCAAAACCTGACACTGCAGTTCCCCACTGACTCGGCTTACTAAGGAATGATACAGCTGAGCTTTGTGAGGATCAGGACTTTAACACTTGTTGTCTAATCTCAGCTAAGGAAAGGCAGACTCAAGGTCCATCTCCGATACTGCTTCTGAAAACAGTGGTGTATCTAGATATTTTATTTCCTGGCACACTCTGCTTCCTCACTTCACACACTTGAGAGCAGAACACTTGGCCTGAAAGGGGAGTATGTGCATGCTGCGTCTTATTAATTATTTGTAAAACACACACGTCTAAATCTAAAGCAGTGATTCTCGAACAGCCAGTGTAGAACAGATTTATTTCTCATTACTCACTTGTATTTTGGTTCAGTTACCACAACCACAGCTGCCATGAATCTGTGTGGCTGCAGATGCAGCCATGTTACAAATGAATTATACAGTGGGTTACAAACAAGCAGCTCCTGCCCTCATGAATTTACAGGCTAAGCAGGGTAGCGGACAGACAAGAGGAGAAAAAGAAGAAACAGGGAAATAAGAATCTGATGATTCTTGTGAGTTTATTTAATACTTAAGCTGATGTGGGTTTCCTATTAGTATCAATCCCAAACTCTGCTATCTTGGAGTTATCATCCTGGCATGTGCAGAGCAACAATACCTCTCTGGCACACTGAAACCAAACTCTGAAAAGCTACGTAGCATTCACTGTACATAACAGAGATACTGCCAGCTCTATAACCCCCAAGACAGTTTTTCCCCCAACATCTGAGTTTTCCTACTACAGATGATTACAAATTCAGAGATAATCACCAAAAATCAAAGTAAAGGGATGTTACAAGATGCAAAACCAGCACTACGCCCATCCACACACTGAAACCAATCGCTGCGCCAAGTGCTAAAGATTTGACCATCTGAGTTTACAATGGTTTATAGTGCAAAAAGCTTTTAATATCTCTAAAATTCTAGGTCTTAGTCCTTTGAAATTGTGAAGGTCAAATGTCACAGTGTTGCCCTCTTTTGTTCAGAAGCCATCAAAAAGACATGCTTATTATTACGTGTGTTGGAGATTACAACCAAGAACTACAACTACTGACCCCAGTACTGGAAATGCCAACAATTCCTGCCACTAAGCCAGTTTTCCAAGGAGTCTCTGGGTTGCAGATGGGATTGGTGCATCTCCAGAAGTTCAAATTACCATATTTCCCCACATGGTTTTAAATCTCCAGTTACAGATTTGAAGACACTTAACTCATTCTTCAGCCACTTTCTCCTTCCACATCAGTAAAACACAATGCAATCTGACAGAAGTTCTTGTCCACATTTAATCAAGGCGCATGCAGTCAGGACAAAGGCTTCTAGGAAATGTACCACAATGAGAAGTTCAACACGCTGGCTCCTACTGCCCTTCAATGAAGGTCATGGGACAAAATACATCTGTACTGACAAACAAACTAGTAGGGAGAAATCACCAATGAAACAGATGTTTCACCCTGCCAGTTCTTCCCTTACAGGGAATTAAAGACCAAGAAGATAAACAGAAAACACTAAACTGGAAAACCCCAAACAGGAACAAGTACAGATAATGAGACCAGAGAAAACAAGCATGTGGTAGTAAAACAGACAGCGGCAGACACTTTGTCAGAGAATCATGGAACAGTTTAGGTTGGAAGGGACCTTCAAAGCTCATCTTGTCCAATCCCCTGCAATGAGCAGGGACATCTTCAACTAGACCAGATTGCTCAGAACCACATCCAGCCAGGCCTGGAATGTCTCCAGGGATGGTGCATCCACCACCTCTTTGGGCAACCTGTGCCAGTGTTTTACCACCCTGATTGCACAACATTTCTTCCTCACATCCAGCCTGAATCTCCCTCTTTTAGTTTAAGCCCATGACCCCTCGTCCTATCACAACAGACCCTGTTGTAAAGTCTCTGTCCATCTTTTTTATGGACCCCTTGTAAGAACTGAAAGGTTGCAATAAGGTCTCCCTGAAGACTTCTCTTCTCCAGGCTGAACAAGCCCAGTTCTCTCATCCCCTCCCCAAAGGAATGTGCTCCATCCATCTGATCATTTCTGTGGCCCTTCTCTGGACCCTCCCCAACAAGTCCACATTTATCACTTTCTCAGAGGGGTTTTAATTCCCTTCATGGACCAACTCAGTGCTACAGCAGCTTCTCACTGTGCTAAACTTTGGCTGCACACAGAAGGCTGGACCCCTGAAAGCCACGGTGTTGGTGCTTGGCAGGCCTGCTCTGGTGACCGCCACACTCAGCCTGCTGGCATGCCCGCATCCTCATCTCTGGCCTGGCATTTGGTTCATGTCAGAGGCAGACAAAAGAGAGCTGTGGCAACACATGGTGGTGGCCTCCGGCAGACTCTTTAAACCATAAGTGTACATTAAAACTTTGTTTTGGCTAGACTCTCTTTTGGGTGGTTTATTTTTACTACTTTTTAATTACTCCGATTGAAGGGGGAATATTTCCCTTCATTTCTCCCATTCAGCCACTTCACCCCCTCCTACCCGCTGCTCCTTTTTGAGCCTCTGCCTGCAAACACCACTGTTAATCATATTTCTGGGTCACACTGAAGGGTGGTTGGGCTTTCCCCCTCCCTTCAATCCTGCTGGAAAATAGAGAACACATGAGTTTCATTAACTCCCTTGGCTTGCAGGCTGACACACCCCACTACTGGTAAACACAGGGATTAGCCAAACCCTTCTAATAAACAGAAGAGCGGAAAAAAAAGACCTGCCCGCTCTTTATGTACGGGGTTTGTGTTTACAAAGGAGAGTGAGCATATGTGAGCAAACCTTCTGTTTAGCCCTGATAGAAGGAGCGTGGCCCAGGATGAGGAGAGAAAAGCTCTCCTCGCAGCCACTTGAACTGCACTCAGCTCAGCAGCACAAAGCAGTGCTCCCCATTCTGGTAGACGAGAGAAGGACAAATGTTTGAGCTCTTGGGTGGTGTGGAAAGGAGCAGGCTCTTCCAGAAGATCTCAGGAAGCATTCAGCACCTGCTTCCCTAACACAGAACAGGCTTCCAAATGCCCTGCAGATTTTTTGCTCAACATTTGATACCCATTTTCCACATCAAATTATTAATTGGCATACACTGAACTCTGATTTCTGCGGATCTGCCTTATTATTTAAGACCTGAAATAAAGCAGAAAATGAGAGAGGAAAATGAAGATCTGATTCCAAGATGGATGCTAAAACTGGGAGGGAGGTGGGGGCACACAGACTAAGTCAGTGTAATTCAGGATTTATTTCTTGTACTGCAGCCTTACTAAACAAACGTTTGTATCAGAAGAGGCAGCATAGTTTGGGATTTAGTAGTGATTTCCATGAATTTTCTGGCTCGAGACCATCTTAAAAATCTGAACGTGCACAAGTCCATGGGTCCTGATGAAATCCATCCGCGGGTCCTGAAGGAGCTGTCAAATGAAGTTGCTAAGCCACTGTCCATCGTATTTGATAGATCATGGCAGTCAGGTGAAGTTCCCCATGACTGGAAAAAGGGAAATATAACCCCCATTTTCAAGAAGGGGAAAATGGATGACCCGGGGAATTACAGACCAGTCAGTCTCACCTCTGTGCCTGGCAAAATCTTGGAGCAGATTCTCCTGGAAGGCACATGAAAAGGCACATGAAAAACAACAAGGTGCTTGATGACAGCCAGCATGGCTTCACTAAGGGGAAATCCTGCCTGACCAACTTGGTGGCCTTCTATGATGGGGCTACAGAACTGATGGACGGGGGTAGAGCAGCTGATGTCATCTACCTGGACTTGTGTAAAGCGTTCGACACTGTCCCACACGACATCCTTGTCTCTAAATTGGAGAGACATCAATTTGATGGATGGACCACTCGGTGGATAAAGAACTGGCTGAATGGCCGCACACAAAGAGCTGTGGTCAATGGCTCAATGTCCGGCTGGAGACCAGTAACGAGTGGGGTCCCTCAGGCATCAGTGTTGGGACCGGTCTTGTTCAACATCCTTGTCGCTGACATGGACAGTGGGATTGAGCGCGCCCTCAGCAAGTTTGCCGATGACACCGAGCTGTGTGGTTCGGTTGATACCCTGGAGGGAAGGAATGCCATCCAGAGGGACCTAGACACGCTTGTGAGGTGGGCTGATGCCAACCTCATGGAGTTTAACCATGACAAGTGCAAGGTCCTACACCTGGGTCAGAGCAATCCCAGGCACAGCTTGTCGTGGGTTCAGCAGTAGCAGTCATTTTTCCCCTTCTTGGTAGCTGGTGCAGTGCAGTGTTTTGACTTTCAGCTCGGGAACACAGCTGATAACAAGGATGTTTTGGTTTGGTCAAGGACTTTGTGAGCCTCATGCTCTGCCAGGGAGGAGGGGGAGCCAGGAGGAAGCAGAGACAGGACACCTGACCCAAACTGACCAAAGAGGTATTCCATACCACAGCACGTCATGCCCAGGATGGAACTGGGAGTTAGCCGGAAGGGCTGTGGGACTGCAGGGTTGGAGGAGGTATCGGTCAGAGCTTGGTCGGGCTGGGGGGGGCGAGTTATTGATCGGCTGGTGGTGAGATGATGTATTCTCTTCCCTTGTTATTTCCTTTATCATTATTATCACTGGTGGTAGCAGCAGTGATTTGTGTTATACCTTAGTTACTAAACTGTTCTTATATCAACCCGTGGGAGTTGCATTCTTTTTGATTCTCCTCTCCGTCCCTCCGGGAGCAGGGGGAGGGCAAGAAAGGGGGGGGAAGTGAGTGAACGAGTTACCTGACTGGGTAACCACGACACAGCTACAGGTTGAGCAGGGAAGAGATTCAGAGCAGCCCAAGGAGAAGGACTTGGGGGTGCTGGTCAATGAGAAAATGAACATGAGCCAGCTTCAGTGTGCACTCTCAGCCCAGAAAGCAACCGTATCCTGGGCTGCATCAAAAGGAGCGTGACCAGCAGGGCGAAGGAGGTGATCCTGCCCCTCTACTCTGCTCTTGTGAGACCTCACCTGGAGCACTGTGTGCAGTTCTGGTGTCCTCAACATAAAAAGGACATGGAACTGTTGGAACAAGTCCAGATGAGGCCACGAGGATTATCAGGGGACTGGAGCACCTCTTGTATGGAGCACCTGAGAAAGTTGGGGCTGTTCAGCCTGGCGAAGAGAAGATTGCGTGGAGACCTCAGAGCAGCCTTCCGGTATCTGAAGGGGGCCTATAGGGATGCTGGGGAGGGACTCTTCATTAGAGACTGTAGTGAAAGGACAAGGGGTAACGGGTTAAAACTTAAACAGGGGAAGTTTAGATTGGATATAAGGAGGAAATTCTTTCCTGTTAGGGTGTTGAGGCACTGGAATGGGTTGCCCAGGGAGGTTGTGAATGCTCCATCCCTGGCAGTGTTCAAGACCAGGTTGGACGAGGCCTTGGGTGATATGGTTTAGCGTTAGGTGTCCCTGCCCATGGCAGGGGGGCTGGAACTAGATGATCTTGAGGTCCTTTCCAACCCTAACCATTCTATGATTCTATGAATGACCCTGATTTATTCCAAGTTCTCAACACCAAAACCTCACATTTCAGGGTCTTCCCCTTCCTCTGTTATTCAGGATCATTGGCATCGTTTTACATTTCAGTTCTCAGACAAAGAACCGCACTTTAACAAACCTATCACTACTGATACAATGGAATGCCTTCGGGATATGCGCTGTTATAGGCATTTCCAAAAACAGTGAAAGCGAGTAAGTTTACAAAATAATCTGAGAGCTCAAGGCACTTTACAGATAACATCAAGTTCTTCTGGTCAGGAGAATAAAGCTCTCATGCGAATTTTTGTGTAAATCTGCCTTCTCACCAATGCCTTTTGAATTTCCACCCCCCCCACCCCCCCCCAATAAACACATCCATTCCTCTTTTAAAAATGTTTTCATTTTCTGATGAAGGAATTGGATCCTGAAAAGGTCAGCAGTAGTACCAGCAGATTAGTAGGTGCTTCCATTAATTGCAACTGGGGTATGCAAAACATATCTCATTTCCTTTGAGCTCTCAAGCCAAGGTCTGAATACGGAGAGTGAGCAAATATAGAAGCACAGCTGCTTTACGCTTCCTCCAATCCTCAGTCACAATGCACAAGTGGTGCTCCTGCACCAAACTGTGCTGTGATCAAAACCAGCTGATCCCAAGTATATCAGAATGCTACTGCCTAAATTGCACTTGAGCCTTTACATTTTCCCCTAGTATGTTTTACAGGGGCCCTTGTAAATCTGGTAAAACACTGGAGTAGCTATAGCTGCTAAAGCGTTGCTAATGTTCCCCTTCACATCCTTTTATTGATGCTCTCCACTGCCTCGTGCAGTCATTAGGGTTGACTGCCTCCAGCCCTAAAGGAATCATTTATCTTGTCTTTTACCAGGTTTCAATGGAACAGACACCACCACAGGTAACACCCTTCACTTGAAAATCCCTTAGTGTATTAGTGCTTAGCACTAATTCAAATCAAATGAAATAAGAGAACAGATATTGCAAAGGAAGGCAAATTAAGTAATTAAAAAGACTTGACTTAAACACATTCAGCAACTCAAAACAAGGCGGGGCGGGGGGGGGAGGCCACTGTTAGAATAATTAAACTGCTTTATATTAGCAAAGAAATAAAGAAAAAGGGGGCAAAGCCCAGCCTAGCTAGAAAGAATATAAAGTAACACACTGAGTGACGTGGAATAGTTTCAAGCCATATGCCACCAGCTTAACTTGTCAACAAGATGACAATTTTTAGTCCTGAGCTTTAGGAACCATGTTAACAACTGCCTAGAAACTCTGAAGTGTGTGTCTAAGATCAGCTACCAACCTCCTAACCCTGGCTATGGACTGCACTTCTCTGCACAGGCTGTGAGCCTTTTCTGCAGAAAGAGCTCAGGAGGGATTTCCCACTGGCCTCGTGGTAAATCCTGACTTGACCATCATTGGCGTTCCACAGAGAATCACCTACCACACACAGTGTGTTTAAGATCAGGTCATTAACATGCAGTTCAAATAATGCTGCTTGGAAACTCCTTGGGAATCAGTTGGGAAAAACCTTCCTATGGTTAAAACTGCCTTTAGCTTACAGCAGACTTCAGAGATAAGGTCGCCACCCACAGAGTAGCCTGCAGGGTTTTCTGGTGGCAGCAACGTGAAGCGTGCGTCTTTTCAGGGCTACACTACATTCCAGCAGTGACTATCGGGTAATATTTACAGGAGCTGCTGCTCTAAGTGTGCAGGGATTGTGAACTCTCTTACTCCAGAGCACCAGAAGGATGTCTGATTCACCTGACATGGCAGACAACAAGCAAAGCTGTTCAGTTGTCCTCCTTGAACTGAAACTTTTCCAAAGCAACTTCTCTGCACATGAGGAGCTTTGCCCCAGCTGAGACAGCTCTGTTTATCCATGCTAAGCCTGCCATGCAGGAGACCATTTCCTCTTATTTCCCCCCCATAAAAAGTTAAATTATTAAAAAAAAAAAAAAAGAACCATTTTCTTGAGTGGTTGCAGGTCACTGTGGATCAGTGAGGTTTAACTTTAGTGTGTTGTGATGAAATATTAATACCAAGTCAGTGTGTTTATTTCTTCAAACGTCTGGAGCCACTGAGTGTTTATGCCTCAGGATTAGCAGGAAGTGTGCCCATGCATAGCAGCCCTGTGCTTAGAAAGTCTGAGATTTGAATATCTGAAGACTGTCCACGGCAAATCAGCTGCACTGGATAGTGTGTCAGCTCTACTGTGAGACACGGGGCTCTTCCCACAAGATTTCAATCCCATAATGAACCAACAGACTGTCAGTTTAGTAACGGTGTCAGCAAGGCAGGTCTCACTCCTTTTCCACTGCAAAGTATTTGTACTTACCTAGAGGGAGCAAAATTAGGCCATAAACTTACGCCCAACAGCCAAGACGGTAAGAGGGTCCCAAGTTACTCTTTGCGACCACAAATAACCTCTGATCCTGAGGTATAGCTTGCTTTACGTCTCAGCATCTAAGACATCACCTGTTAAGAAGATAGAAATTCAGTTCTCTGAGATTTGAAGAAAATATATGAAACCATTGTATGGTAAATGGAGACTGGTGGGTTACAAGAGACACAGCAAACACTTGGATTGTTTGCACAGAAGTCCAGGATACCAAGGGCCGAAGGAGTGCCAGGAAATCTACAGCCCCCCTCAAACCCAGCCTGCACCAGCTCACTCCATAAACATACAGGACAGGAAGCCACTTGCCTTTACCATTTGAAAGGTTACAAGGGTCCTAAAGGAAGGGCAAGCGTAGGAGCAGAGGCAACGTAGAGGAAAAAGGATACTGCAACGTCCTGCCCCAGTTTCACAGTCTGCCTAGGGGCAGATCCACTTCCCCTGTTCCTACAACAAGTGGAAACAGGATTTGTATTTTGGCTAAGAGTCATTTACATGGGGCCATCTCAGACTGAATCCTCTCAGGGCTGTGTTTCACGAAAGGGGTGAGTCACAAAACCAAGGTCCTGGCCCCACAGCAATGTTCACTCTAGATTTCCTTGCTATAGTTTTCAGTCTGGCTCTGACAATTAGTGCAAAGCAGTGAGAGCTGCTAGAAAGGAAGTGCAAGCTACTAGACCAATTTGGCTTTGCTGTACAGGAGGAAATACAGTACAATGCATTACAGCTCACTATGCAGAGCAATCTTCCTCCAAACAGTTCATGTCTAGTGAATCCTTGCTGCCATTACATAGCAGATTCTCCTACAACACTCTACCAACTGCAACCTAGTCTATATACACACTAGTGTAGAGGATTTATAATTCTAGTTATGTGAGAAAACCCCCAATGGATAGTATTTTAAAATGGATCATTTCTACTACTATTTACTATCTCAGTAAATATTTCTTTCTAAAGAATGGTCCCAGCTTCACTGACATTAAAACACCTCAATATATATTAATTTGTACCTGCAATATACAGCTGTGTAAACTGGAGAGCAAGCAGTGATGCTGCTGTGATTCTACAGACCCGTAATCATTAAAGTAGCAGCATGGTATGCAAAATGGGGGCTGGTTCTGCCCTTTTAATAATCCTATTACATACCTGAAAAAGAGGAGAAAAGGAAATATTCATGCCCCTTTAAGAGCCCCTCCACAAATAAAGATATGTATGGAGACAGAAACACAAAGAGATTATCTCCGCTTGACATCAACATTCAGTGTAAGTAGTAAGACACACATACAAAGAGGAAAAAATAAATTAGATAAGTCATAATAGTACTATAATAAAACTATAAAGCAGGAGACTGCTCCAGGCATTTGACATGCATCTTGGCACTTTTAATGACGGAAAACAAAAGACTCCAAGTGCATCCTCAAGAGCTGACGTGTGCATGTGAGCATGTGTGTAAGAGGGGAGAAGGCAGGGATGGCTCTCAAGGGGATGAGGGATGCTGCTGCTCACTGAGGCCCATCAGGTAGCAGTAAATCTCCACTGTCGGGTGCACCCCGCCTTGCTTCTCATGCTACATTAGGCATGTTGTACTCCCTTTGGTTTATGGAGGGTTGTGGTGCTAAATGAGCTAGAACAAGAGCTGCAGTACCAGGGGATCGAGTGACTGTCTCCACCAAGCAGCTCCACTAACTGAGGATTTCTCTGTTTCCCTCTTCCTTGCTTAGGATTGTGCCAGGAAAGGAGTCAAACACTCACACACACACACACACACCCCCAACTCCTGCCAGTGATTTATGCATACCCCAAGTTTCTTGTTCTGGATTCTGCATTCCAGGCTCTAGGAAAGGTGTCGCTTATCTCAGCCACCACTAACATGCAGTTTTGTCACTTCTCTCTTACTTTGTTAGCCTCTCCTTTGCAGGGAAGCAGAACATCTGCAGTTCCATACCAAATATTCCATAGCAAATATTCCATACCAAATATTTTTGGACGGACAGGCCATATGGCAGCTTTCCTTGAAAAAGCAGAAATACATGCACGCATCCTTTCAACACATGGGCTGGATTGTAACCCTAAGAGCTGCTGCTGCCCTCCGGCATTCTCAGCCCCTCCTGGAACCAACTTTCATCCCATCTCTCCCTCATTGTCCTTCAGTTGCCTCTTGACTTTTCAGTATTTTTAATAGATTTATTTTCATGTTGTATCACCTTTAACAGCCACAGCCCCAGTCCAGGCCACCACTGTACCATTTTCATGCTGTAGAAGATGAAGAGCCAGTTTAGCACATGCACGTGAGCCATGCAGGAATACAGGTGGGCAAAAATCCAAACCCCAATCATTTGCCAGACATTCATAACATTTCAAACCATGGCTGGAGAAAAAAATCAAAATGTTTTAATGGGAAGAAGAAATGAGATGGGATTTTAGAATAAAAACCAGCAGATGCTACATTTTAAATGTATTAAATGTGGACAAAAGTTCCTTTTGGAAGCTAAAGATGCAACTTCAACCTTTGGTTTTCAGAGCGCTCCATGAGGGTCTGATAGCTGCTGTGTTCTGACCAGTATTATGAAAATGTCACTTTAACAATCACACTGCTGTCTGCATTAGGAAACACAGGCACTGACAAAACCACATGCAAAAAGGAAACACAATCTGAACTAGACCTACAGGATGATCAGCTCAGTATTAACTCAGAGAATTCACTGTGGTTTTGTCAAGATCTAACCAGTGCTTAGCTATAGATGGAGAGCAATAGGAAGTTAGCAATTGAGAATGCCGAAAAATAAGCTTCACTTTACCACCGACTCCAAGATATTGACCATCACGTGTGGTTCTAGTTACCTCTGAGAAATCTAACACTAACATTACTAAAAGTACAACAGAAAAACCATCAAGGTTGAACAGAGATGTACAGGATGGACTATACAGACTAAACAGGCTTCTAAAAAGGAGGGATGGCAATAGAGGTCTGCAAAAACGGAGATCAGTACAGAGAACAACTACAAGACCACCAACCATATGAGAACAGTTATTAGGAAACATATTCACTGGTTCTAATCAAGCAAGAACTAGGGATTACTCAATGAAACAGGGCCTCAAGCTACAAAAGAAAGGATCTTTTCATGCTATATGTATTTAAACTGGCAGTTGTTGCTAAGGGGTGTTTTGATGTACAAAAAATAACAGCACTAAAAGAAAAAATAGTTTCATGAGGAGAGAGGTTGGCCCACACGGACAACAGCAAGTATTTGCTGGGGGCCGGGGTTACATCAAGATGTGCAATGGTGGTCTTGTTCCTGGACAGGGAGCACGTATCTTGGATGTCACACGCTTTTGCAGCAAAGTTTGGTGTAATTGCAGGGCCAAAGTAACCAAACAGACCACAAACTCCCCATCTGCCTTCCTGAACACGGGCAGGCACCCTGGGATGTGCAGGGGGAAGTCAGTCAACTGCAGGACACCCAAGCTGGAGCTGATCACAGGAGGTTTTAGCCTGTAACTTCCTGCACTTCCCCCTTCATCTGGGACTGCCAGAGCCTTCCCTTGCTCAGCATAAAGACTTTCTGGAGCTGTATATTTCTTGGACACGTATGACATGGTACCTCAAAAGCCAAACTGCGAACCAACACCACCACTATAGTAGACTTTTAACAGAAGCTTTTATATAAATCTATCCAAATTTGCTATTTCAGGAATGAAAATACAGTATAAATCTTTAAAATGTCTACCCTGACTCTGACGCGAACCCAATTTTGTTGGTATTTGGAAAGAAAAAGGACACGTATTTCATTATTACCTTAATACCTTGTAAAGTTTATGTTAAACTCCAATAATTGAAGGACCTGGGATGAAGAAAACAACCACAAAGGTATAGTTCTGGTTTCTGCCCTCTCTCATGATGCCATTTGTTCACACAGAAGAAACAATTCTCCCCAAATACTTGACTTCTTGCACATCCTGATGGCTACAACAGTCCATATGGAGGGCATTATCAGAGCCCACCAGGACAAAAATAAGAAGAATTATTTAAAGGCAATGCTGAGCAGCACATACACTATCCCACCCTCCTGCTTCCTGACCATCCTGGTAAGAAAGCATTTGCTTGATTGCTTTAAGAAGTTCTTGGCCACACCTCATTTAACTTATTTTCCAGATCAATCAGGTCAAGTCCCTGAAAAATCCCCTCAGGTTGCCTTTTTAAACATTGACTTGTTGCCTTTTAAGCAAACAAAACAGAAGTTTTCTTTTCAGTTGGCATGAGCTGGAGTCCAGATGCAGGGCTCCAACCCAAAAACAGCATTCAGAAAGGACCCACATACCAAGCAGGATGACTGATTTTGCCTGCACTTCCCCTCCCCTTCTTTTCCTGCCTTGGGAAATATTTGGGATGCACAAGCAGGCAGCCTTTTTTAGACGTTGCCTGCTTCTAGGAAGAAAAGAGTGGGAGAATGGATACAATAGGCCCAGAAAGTAAGAGCTGTTTAATCAAAAGCAGTCACGAACAAAAGCAAACCAAGGAGCCCAGGAGGATAATTATATTTCACACCTCAATTAACATTCTTTCGCTGCCATTTAAGAAATCCCATTTAATTGCCCTGCCTAAGTCCTGATTGTGTGAGATGTCGTACAGAAGGTGAATTGGCTACAGCGGAGGGTGCCATGTTACAGGCAGCACATAAAGCTGGATCAGTAGAAAGTCTGTCTTCCTGGGGCATTAACCCTGCCGGCTCACTTGCATGGATAGCACTGACGTGTATTTAGGCTTAACAGGATCACAGGCAGTGATCCAAACTCTAACCTCAGCCACCCTTACAGTACCTACAGCATCAGCTCTTCATGTTGCTACCACAATAGCAGCTAAAGGCTTCAACAGATCTATATAAACATAACAAGACACTTTCTCCCTGATAATGTTAAAGGAAGGAAAAAGAAGGGCAGGGAACTCAGGCTTGGATAGACTGAGCACTGAGTGATTTGGGAGTTTGGGAAAAGGCCAACATGGCCAGTGTTTGGCAAACATCTTTGTAGCGCACGGAAACATCAAAAAGGAAAAAGTTTGAAAGCTAAGCAAACCATTTCTACCGGAAAACCCATGGAAAGGCAACCCAAACTACTTTTATGGTTGTTTATTGGAACACATTTAAGCATCACATGGATGGTAACTCAAGGAGCATTCCCTGATGGCCTCCTGGGTCCCACCACAGGCATCCTCTGCAGCAATTCCCAGACCTTCCCACCCAGCACACAGCAAGCCCCTCCTTCCGGGGTGTGATTCTGTAGCGTTTGGAGGTTTAATTTTTACTAATTAGGATATGTTTTTCCAAGGCCATCCTGAAATCCTCAGTGTCGTCATTTCCATGAGAGCACAGACCTGCCTCCCACAGCAGGACCTCACAGCACCAGAGCTCAGCCAGGATGGCTCGTATGCGCCATTTCTTCTCCATTCCCCTCAATTCTGCCAAAAAGGACTTTGACGGTTGTCGTGGTTTAAACCCAGTCAGGTAATTCGTTCGCTCACTTCCCCCCCTTTTTCTTGCCCTCCCCCTGCTCTCGGAGGGACGGAGAGGAGAATCGAAAAGAATGCAACTCCCACGGGTTGAGATAAGAACAGTTTAGTAACTAAGGTATAACACAGATCACTACTGCTACCACCAATGATAATAATGATAAAGGAAATAACAAGGGAAGAGAATACATCATCTCACCACCAGCCGACCGATAACTCGCCCCCCCAGCCCGACCAAGCTCTGACCGATACCTCCTCCAACCCTGCAGTCTCCCAGCCCTTCCGGCTAACTCCCAGTTACATCCTGGGCATGACGTGCTGTGGTATGGAATACCTCTTTGGCTAACTTGGGTCAGGTGTCCTGTCTCTGCTTCCTCCTGGCTCCCCCTCCTCCCTGGCAGAGCATGAGGCTCACAAAGTCCTTGGCCAAACCAAAACATCGCTTGTTATCAGCTCTGTTCCCGAGCTGAAAGTCAAAACACTGCACTACACCAGCTACCAAGAAGGGGAAAAATGACTGCTACTGCTGAACCCAGGACATTATCCACCCCTTATTCCATACCATTCACGTCATGCTCAGATCCCCCATTTTCAATATACCATCACTCTTATCTCGGTGCACTCTTAACTTAGTGCATGGACCAGTCCCTATAAAGCTGCTGAGTCCATCTGGTCCATGTCAGGCTCCATCTCTTGTAACAGTCTTCCAGAGCAGGAGAGACTGTGTTCAGTGTTCACACTCGTGAATAACCTAGGCAATAGTGTCCATTGCTAACTCCACCCCTCGATCATGAGTCCATCTCTGTGTTGCATCTCTGCTCTGGTGGCCTGAAGTGCCATGGGCCCACCAGGCTTAAAATAATTCACTGTCCCCTTAAGCAGTTTCTGCAGCTTGTTGCCGGGGACTCCATACAGCTGCCTTCCATCTCCGATGCTTCCAAAGCACTGGAGGGGCCCAGTGGACTAGATACTTGCCCATACTGTCACACACACCCTGCCACTCATGACTGTCCAGCTTTGGGGAAAATCTCTTGGTCCCCCCATATCGTCGTCTAACCCCAGACACGACCCAAACCTGACTCTGCTTAACTTTTGAGATCAGACAAAATGGTTGTGGGTAGCACACAGTCTGTGTGTGTGCCAACATGCTGATCCCCATCACAATCAGCAGGCAGGTCTCAAGGATACCCAAAGGCCATTCAAAACCTTCAGAACTCTCAGTTGATGCTGCTGTACTTGTCACTGGGGCTGGTGTAGCTGCTGTGCTTGCCGGCTCTCCCACCGCCAGCTTCTCTTTTCCTGAGTCCAGCTCTTCCTCCTCTGCCTTGCTGGGAAATGCTGCGTGGTCTCCTGCATCCTCCTGGGGCTCGGCGGGCGGCTTCCAGGAAATGCTCTCGGCCGTCGCGGGGCTCGGCTCCTCCTCGGGGCTCGGCTCCTCCTCGGGGCTCGGCTCCTCCGCCGCCTTCTCCCGCTGCTCGGCAGCCCCTTCCTTCTGCTCCTCGACGGCCCCGACCTCCTCCACCGGCAGCCGTCCCCTCGCGGCCTCCGGCCCCGCTCCCGCCGCCGCTTGGTCCCCGGGGCCGCTCTCCCGGGCCGGTTCGGCTGCCGCCGGCTCCCGGGGCCGCTCCCCCTCGGCTCCCCGCAGCCTCACGAAGATGGACAGTAGGGCGAGGGCCAGGCCGGTGAGGAGCAGCCGGACGGCCAGGTACAAGTCCACGGCCACGTCCGTCCCGCCCTGCTGCTGGAGCCCGCCCGTATTACAAGCCATTGCCATAAAGCACAGTGAGACAAGAACCTTAGCCCAGGCCCCATACTTGATAAACACTAACACAGCAAATACCGGCTCTATGTAAGTTACAACATTCTGAAGCTGCGAGATCAAGCAAAACAACTCTGAGAGCCAATAAATCAGCATTGTGACGAGTGACTATTAATCCAGTCAAATCTGTCGTTATCTCAACCCTTCGGGCCCCACGTTGGGCGCCAAAAAGAACTGTCGTGGTTTAAACCCAGTCAGGTAATTCGTTCGCTCACTTCCCCCCCTTTTTCTTGCCCTCCCCCTGCTCTCGGAGGGACGGAGAGGAGAATCGAAAAGAATGCAACTCCCACGGGTTGAGATAAGAACAGTTTAGTAACTAAGGTATAACACAGATCACTACTGCTACCACCAATGATAATAATGATAAAGGAAATAACAAGGGAAGAGAATACATCATCTCACCACCAGCCGACCGATAACTCGCCCCCCCAGCCCGACCAAGCTCTGACCGATACCTCCTCCAACCCTGCAGTCTCCCAGCCCTTCCGGCTAACTCCCAGTTACATCCTGGGCATGACGTGCTGTGGTATGGAATACCTCTTTGGCTAACTTGGGTCAGGTGTCCTGTCTCTGCTTCCTCCTGGCTCCCCCTCCTCCCTGGCAGAGCATGAGGCTCACAAAGTCCTTGGCCAAACCAAAACATCCTTGTTATCAGCTCTGTTCCCGAGCTGAAAGTCAAAACACTGCACTACACCAGCTACCAAGAAGGGGAAAAATGACTGCTACTGCTGAACCCAGGACAACGGTGTACTTGCATCTGCAGGGGCACTTTTAC
The DNA here is from genome assembly GCF_034315485.1 of Pezoporus occidentalis. Lineage (NCBI taxonomy): Eukaryota > Metazoa > Chordata > Aves > Psittaciformes > Psittacidae > Pezoporus > Pezoporus occidentalis. Next base: position 1,696,218 of record NW_026913252.1, read on the forward strand.
TAGCATAAGTGTGTGGACAGAAGGATGGCAGAGAGGGTAGGTACCTCAACAGTACAAACAAGCACATCAAACACGTTACCTGAATAAGATCTAATCAATCTCTATCTCTGTGCTCATCTTAAAGACACTCAATGCCTGGACCCCGACAAATCTAACTATTTGAAAGGAAGGCTACAAATCCCAGCAGGAATCAAGGACACCACAATCCTTACTGCCTTCAGTCACACATCCATAGCACCTTCCCACCTTCCTTCTCAAATGTAAGCACAGAGTGGCACAAACACTTAAAAATTAAGCAAGAGAGGCTTTTGAGCAGCAGAGACTGCAGCGAGACACCAGGCCCTGCCAAGCAAAGGAGAAAATTAATAAAGCCACTACACATTAGTCACATCTCTCGCAGCACTGTAGTAAGACGCTTCGAACTATACTAATGTGGGATATATAAGGAACAGGACTGAAAGGAAAGAAGGTTTAATGGCTGAAGGACTTTACTGGGAATCGGAATGTTTTCTGTTTTCAGTTTTCCACAGACCTCCCAGATGGTGCCACAGACCAGCTAATTTGCTCATCAGTTCATTAAGCAGCAGAATGGCGATTACTCTGCTTTCCCATCCCTGCGTCTCTCCATCCAAAATACCTTTTTTTCTATTTTACGGATGGAACGGAAGCTCCCTGGGGCTGTCACACTGCACATCACAGACAAGACACCCTCTGTCAAAACACTGATGAAATGCAGTTTTGACTACGCTTTTTTTCAGCAAACAGGCTTAGACATCAGTGACAATCCCAACTCAATTTCTCCATTTGTTATTATCATTTGTTACTACAACCTGTTTTGTTAACACACTTGTTCATACAGAATAGGTTTCCAGACTGCTTAGTGAAGAAAACCACTATTTTTTGGTCATCCTTTTTTAAACCCGAAGGGCCTCTTACATGCAGCTCGTGTATGGGGATACATCACCCTCTGATCTGGAGAAAGACGTGGTTCTCCTCACTATGGGCTGATCAGAACAACAGCCATGACCTCCTGCAGTCAGTTCGAGGCTGGTGAAGCCTGACATCGCATGCCAGAAGCCTGGACCAAAGCCCAGTCATGTCTGAGCTATTAGAGATCTAAGAATGAGACAGAAGCAAACGAAAAGAAAAAAGAAATAAATAAAGGAAGGTGTTTAAAGGGAAAACTACAAGCCCTGCTGGAGATTAAAACTTTGTTCACTGTCCAAAGTCCAAAGGCAGCTCTTCTGTGGGTTGGCTACTGCTTCTCTACAAACAAGTTGGCCCTACTTATAACCTGCATTAATTTATAGAGCCACCACCAGCGCCAGAACCTGTACGAACTCCTGCCCCGCTGCTTGCTGAGCACTGAACTGACAACTCCTTCTGAGTGAGCTGCTGGTCAGTGATCCCCTTTCAGCTACCCAGGACACCTCTCGCCCCCCCTGCCACTGCTCCTTCCCTTGGCTGGGACAACCCCAGCTGAGTAACTCCAGAGGTATCCAGGCTCACCATGGAATGTGCCTGACGTGCGGATGGAGCTGGGACTCCTGGCCAGCTCCAACACAAGTCCTTGTATTGCTGCAAGACACTTGGAGGAGAAATGTGCACAGGGAAGAAAGGTGGGATCACCCTCTCTGCTCCCCTGCTCCCCACTCTTCACCTGTAAACCAGTGGAAAGCCATTTTCAAACACATCCTCACTCTGATAAACATGGTGTGATTGTAATTAGCCCCCAGCATTGTATATTAATTATGGCAGAAAAAGATAATCCTCTTTATGTGGCACCCCAAGTTCACTACTGTTTGAGTTACGTGCAGTGTGTGCTGCCTGCCTGGTGGGTTGCTGTTAGGGACCAAGCTCTGCTATTCAGAGCTTTCTCTCTTTCAAATGAAAGCAAAAAGAAATTACTGGTTTAGCAGGTAATTGCAAGCAAATTTACACCCCTTATAAACTACCCACCTAGTGTGGGCACGTGCGACTTGTGTGAATTACAGGACTATAATCACAGAGTTATGGAATGGTTTGGGCTGGAAGAGACTTTAAAGCTCCTCCAGTTCCAACCGCTGCCACGGGCAGGGACCCCTTCCACTAGAGCAGCTTGCTCCAAGCCCCTGTGTCCAACCTGCCCTTGAACACTGCCAGGGATGGGGCAGCCACAGCTTCTCTGGGCACCCTGTGCCAGCGCCTCAGCACCCTCACAGGGAAGAACTTCTTTCCCAATGTCTATGACACCAGTAGTCTTCCTGGTGAATTCAGAACACAGGCAATTATGCAGGGCATTCAAATTTTATACTGAAATTGTCAAACGTAAGTCTAACATACAATTTCAAGTGTCCTGTTGTTAACTAGATAAATACATTAAACTGTGCAAACACAAATGATGGCAGCACAACCAGATGCCAGTGAATCACCTACAGTTGCAAAACTGCTGAAAATATGCACTGAAAACTGAATGAATCAATAACATAATGAGCTTTTCTGCTCCATCATGTACCAATCAGGACACTAAAAGAATCAAATTGTTAAAAATATTTGGAACGAGGAACAGACTCATTTCTTGTGATCACAAGAGAACTGTTCACTCTAGCACAGGCAGTAGAATCTCCTGCATCTGGGCTCCAATTACTACACTGACAAAGTGAGGAAACCAATGTCATTCAAGAGTCAAATCAGGCTTCCAGATCACCACATCACATGTGGTCTTTACGGAAACCCAGCTATTACCTCAATTTGGGACATTATCAAAGATGCTGTGTAATAATACCTTTTGCTGATATAAAAACATTTGAATTGTAACAAAGCCATGAAAAAGCCTCAACATAAGCTACAGTACGTGGGAAGCAGGCGAAGGCAGCCAGTCAGTGAGCTCTCTCACAGCAGAGTGAGCCTGACGCAAGGGCTATGAAGTCAATCAGGGTATGAAGTAAAGGTGCACTGTGGCCCCAGGGTTGCACATCCATTTATGCAACCAACCTGTGCAATAGCAGCTCTGCTCAGCTCTAAATTCATATAAAATCATTAGGGAAAAAAGGAGAGCCACTACCCTATTTTGAAGGCTGATTTGCACCCATTGGAGCCATGAACCTAATTTGCATGAGAGGAGATAGCATCAAGGCATCGCTCAATGCCTGCTTGTCCAGGGATGGCTCATAACTCACCCCTCTGCTGAAGCACCTCAGAGAATATCCCAGGGGTTCCTGAAGCTCCAACGGGGATCAGAGCTGACACCAAGCATTTTCAGTCTGCTCTTCACAGACTGGGCCTGTAGGGCCAGGCCAAGGGGAATGGCTTGAACCTGCCAGAGGGGAGACTGAGATGAGCTCTTAGGCAGAAGCTCTTCCCTGGGAGGGTGCTGAGGCGCTGGCACAGGGTGCCCAGAGAAGCTGTGGCTGCCCCATCCCTGGCAGTGTTCAAGGCCAGGTTGGACACAGGGGCTTGGAGCAAGCTGCTCTAGTGGAAGGGGTCCCTGCCCGTGGCAGGGGTTGGAACTGGAGGAGCTTTAAGGTCCCTTCCAACACAAACCAGGCTGGGATTCTGTTATATTATATATAGTTCCCACAGGCAGGGACACCTTCCTGTAGACCAGGTGCAATTTTGAGCTTGAACACAGCATCCTGCAAAACTGGACTGACAGCACAAGAGTATATCTGCTTGTATGCTGGTAACTATCTTCACAAAAGCAATACTTTTTCCCTTTCAAAAGTAAAGCTTCATACTTAGAACATAATGCAAAATATAGCAAATATACCAAAAAAATATACCAAAAAACATGAGTAACACAGGTCTGCAATTAGCAGCTCCTTTGGAAATATCTTCCAGCATCAACTCGGAAAAAGTAATCCCCTAAGTAGCACAAACTGTGCAATGAGGTATTATTAAGGGCATAAATGGGGTATAACTTCAATACAGATCCCATCTCAAGTATCATCAATGTATTCATATCTTCAAAGAAATCAGGAAAAATTAGCCAGCCTTTTTTCACAAGCAGAAGCTGCAGTGCTCTGTGTGAACCTACGCTGGGCAGAATTTCAGAGTCTAGATTTGAAATCATTAGTGTTTGAAATGCTAGAAATGCTTTCTTGCCACTTGGAAAACACCGGACTGTCTGTGGCGGGGGGGGGGGGGGGGGTCATTCTACAACTTAAGGTTTTGGAGGGTTTTTTCTCTTCAGTAACGCAAAATAAATGCCTGGATTGACTTTGCTCACTATTTTGAAGAGAGCATAATTTTTGACAGTCACCAAGAAGCAAACCTTTCAGCCTAACAGGTAATTCCTCCCCAAAGGCCCCAGGCACTGAAAACAGTGTCGTAATGGAAGATGTATTCAACCTTAACTGCAGAGTGCTTGCTCCTGGCGCCTGCTCTATTACACACTGCTCTCTTCAGCAATGCACATAGTGAAGAGGGGCACTGTAGATTACAGATGATCTTTTTTCCCCTCTTTTTTAGTAAAATTATATGGTGCTGTCCATCAGATTACCTCCCTGGCTAGAGCTGTGTCTGAAGGAAACTTTGTCCTCATACTGGAAAAGGAAACCAAAAACAGAGGCCTTGGCAGTCTGGGGCTTTCCTAGCAGCCCACTTATGATGACCACAGGAAAGGACATGGTGGCCTACCTTTAAAAGGCTATTTCTGCCAAGTCACAAAATAATAAGAAAAAGAATTTATGGTATAACCAAAAAAAAACCCAAAACTTTAGGTTATGGAAATGATGATGGTGACATCTACTGCCCCTGTTGCCTGTGATCTATTTGAACATATACAAAACCTTAATTACAGACTTGCAGTAAATGATCAGGCCTAAAGCATGTTTCCAGCCCAAATGGAGGAGCAATGCAAGCCCAGGAATTGAGCTGTATTAAGCAGAAGTGTCAAGGTACTGGAGGGGATGATGAATGCAAGGAGGAGGTTGACTCAAAGGCACCAACATTTGTCTTGTTGCCTTTTAAAAGGGACAATGCATTCCCACGTATCGTTTTACTAATTCAAATTAATTTTATTAATTCAAAGCCAAAAAATAAAAATAAAAAACCACCCTCCCCAATCACATACTTGCAAAGCTGAAAATGCAGTAAAAGCAAAACAAACCAAGCTCTTCAATACAAGTATAAAATACTGAAGCCAGCAGAAGCATTCCACATGCTTGCCCTTTCCCAAGCAGAAAACAGCTTGTATCTTCCTCACTAGGTAAATGCTTTTTCCTTCAGTAAAACACAACAGAGAGACATGTCACTGCCAAATAAACAGGGGTCTCTCTTTCAAGTTATTTGGGGAACCTGACTTGAGACATCTTAGAATGACAGAATATCTCAAGCTGGAAGAGACCCATAAGGATCATGGAGTCCAATTCTCTGCTCCTCGCTGGACTTGAAGGAACACTAGTCTCTGAAATTACAGTGCTCCTGCTCTCTGGAAATCTGATTACTTGAAAGCATTAATTTGAACAACCCAAGACCAAGGTGCTTAAGCATGACACTTCTCTGAAGGTCTCAGGCCAGAAGGATAAGACATATCACTACTCTTCCATGCTGAAGAAAGCTCTTAACTCCTATAGCACATTATAGAATGAATCACAGAATGGTTTAGGTTGGAAAAGCTCATCCAGCTCCAACCCCTGCCACGGGCAGGGACACTATCCCCTAGAGCAGCTTGCTCCAAGCCCCTGTGTCCAACCTGGCCTTGAACACTGCCAGGGATGGGGCAGCCACAGCTTCTCTGGCCAACCTATTACTTCCGTAAGTTTCTATTATCATTGCAAACGAAGAACTTTGATGTGAAACAAACACACGCTTTCTCCACAGACCAAACACACGTGACTATAATTAGTGGTTCTAATGAGTGGAGATACAGCAAATGCTGGCTACTACTTCCCAGGTGAGAAAACTTATCTTCTTCCTTATATATGCATGCCTCTCACTGAAAAAATGTAAAGTGGTTCATCTTTCATGCTGGGTTTGACTGCAGTAACAGTCCTGACTGACTGTCTTGTAGTTCTAGGGACAAAATGAATGCTTTGTTGTAAAATCAGCTCACAAAACTAGAGATCTGCAGAAACAGACTTCTCAAAAATGATTCAGCTGTGATACAATAGCATCTGTCAGCAAAAGCATTCCAGAAAGCTGTACCTGGCACAATGACTTATTAACATTATTTTACCTTAAAAGGGGTGTAAAGCTCTATTCTTACCAAAACAAGGAAGCAGAGAAGGGAGAATATTCAGCACGATGATGAGAACGACCAACTTTAGACCTTTCTTAGAAATCCTGAAAGCAAACAATATAATCTTACTTTATAAATTACTATCTCGCATTCCTGACCCATGGTTTGAAACCCTCAGGCTTTGAAATGAAAGTCTAAGCCTGCCTTTTGTAGGGTAGGGTAAGAGTAAAGGGAGGTTGGGGAGGAAAGCAAAACGCCTTACCTCCCCTATGGACCAAGGAAAGGTTCCAACCCCACGCTGTCAAACAACTGCACAAACAACAGGCCCAGGTCTGTTTCACCAAAGATCACCAAATTCAGGCTCACACAAGAAGATACTCAGATGCCATTAAGCTTAATTTGAGCCTTCCTGAAACATCTCTTTAAGATGGTCCTTCATTATCACTTCAATGGTACCAAATAGACTTACCAGGTATTTAGCTTTGCAGCCTAGTACAGAAGGTCAGAAGTAGCAATGGATTTTTGCAAGAACGGTTGAAAATGCACAGGAAACATCAAAGTCCATGCTCAGTTCAACTGGGACTGAGAAAATGGTGCAGAATAGTGACTAAAATTTATAAGATGGTGTCAGAAACGTCTCTCAATGGCCCAGACCAAAAGATCACTGTAAGGAAATAAAACACAAGGAAGAGCTGTCTTCACCCCATGGGCAGCCAAGCTCTGCCATTCATGGCTGTACAAATTTTGAGTTAAATATTGTAGCTGAACCGCCAGAAAATCAACCTAATGCTGTGAGCAGTAATAGGATGTGTATCTATAGAAGTTAAAGCTGACTGGATTTCACCATACACAAAGTAATCACTGGAGGGCCCCTCTCCCACGTTTACTGTTACGGGAAATCACCCTGAGGAAACTCTCCATACAGAAGGCTTTCACTTCCCTCTGAAACATCAAATATTGGTCAGTGCTAACATCAGCATGCACACCAGACTGGTGTGGTGAGTCTAAAAGCAAAACCATGTAGGTGCCTAGTGCAGCACATACACAGAAATCAGTCCTCACACGGAGTATTTCTGTTTTCCATTTTGCTACCAAAGTGACCTCTTTAAGACTGGAAGCAGGGGAGAAATAAGTTTCAAGACCAAAGGAGCACTAAGAACACCTATTACAACCACACGTAAAACAGGTTACAGAATCCACCCCCAGTGCAGGAAGGTTGTGCGTCCCTCCAACACAACTAATAAGGTTTTTTTACCTTGAGGCTGACCTGCAGCCTTTCTTAAAAGACTGAATCTCAAGCTAGAACCCAAATGATGATGGATTTATCACTTCCCTGGGTAAACCAGTCCTATAGTTAATTATCCTTACTATTTAAGTCACGTCTCATTTCCAGTTTAAAAATAACTGCTGAAGGCCTCATAATATCTTTTCTACAGCGTATATCAATATGCATGTGTTTGTGTGCGTGCACCCACACGAATACTTGTTTAAAATAATCCCACTTTAATTCCTAAAGACGGGTTCTTTTTCTAGAGATGCAAGGGTGTATCATCTCCAGAAACTGGATTTCAATGCAGAACTGCTGCTAGACTGATATCTAGCTGCATGACAAAAGATTCCAGTTCAATACCCAAAGTCAGGCTTCTTAAGGCAGGGGACATTTAAACAAAAGCAAACTGACAGCCAACACTTGGATTTCCCTTAGAAAATTAGGAGTTACAAAAGGTGAATATATTCTCTACATTTTTATGCACAGAATTACATACCTATGTGCCATTCATCAGTTATTGCTGCATATTTCACATTATAACTATTAGAAGGCTGGCCACTGCTTATAACAGTTAAATGTATGCTTATGTACAAGTTTACATCTAGGCTGTGACATGTCTTGATTAGAGACTCTTCAGCCAACTTACTGTCAACAGGATTTTTTCTTGGTTTTCTTATAGATCATAGAGGTTTTTATAGGGGTTTGTGATCCTGACAAGCTTGATATTCTGAATTTTATGAACACTTTTGAAAAGGCTAAAGTTAGGGAGAAGCATCAAGGAGAATATCTAAAAAGAGAGAACCCTTCATCCCCATTTCTGCAGTTCCTACTGTCCAGCTGCAGTCCCTCTCGCAGACGATGAATCATATGCCTAGAAAGAAACTACATATCTGAGTAAACCACATGCAGTTACTGTCTCTGTTTGGGTATATATTAGGTAAACCTAACTGACCAAAGCACATCAGCTGACACAGAAAGCAGTGGAATTAAAACACAGACATACAAAAATTCTTGTAAATTATTAGTAGGGTCATACAAGGCCTTAAATATTAAGAAAGGCAAAATAATTCATTAATAACTGAAATGCTGATGAAGTTTCTACATAGCCTAAAAAAGAAGAGAACCAGGAGGTACAGTTTCCAAGCTTTTTGTGGTCAGTGAGGTTTGAATCTGATATGACAATGCTTGCATGCCTCCACGTCTGGGACAACCAGGATTCAGGGGCTGAGAGACAGTTCAACTGGGGAGAAACGTATTAAGGAATTATGGATAAGGGGGGCGAACAAAGGTAAGCAAAACACTGCAAATCATTCTAGTTGTATGAGAAGCGTGTGTTTATGCAACATGTGTTTATGTAACATCAGAAGCAGATGAGGTGGTAACAGTTAGACTGTGACCTGACTAGTACAGCCTCTATCATTTCAACATGCCCTACCCTCTTCATCGGACCCCTTTGTTTTTTTGCTATCAGGAAATCAGAAATACACTTTGCAAGTTCAAGCAGACTGTCTGGAGAGATGCAATCACTGGGAGGGCTCTCATGAAAGAATAACCAGGGCATACAAAGCAAAAAGAAAAGGGCTCGTCCCGCTAAGCCTCCGGCCTCAGTGGTGCAGAGGTACCACTGCTGCCATGCTGCCAGAGCCATGATCAAAACCATCATCAACAATGATCAGAGGGCTGGAACACCTCCTATGGGGAAAGGCTGAGAGGGCTGGGGGTGTTCAGCCTGGAGAAGAGACGAATCCAGGGAGACCTCATTGTGGCCTTCCAGCTCTTACAAGGGACCTTTAAGAAAGGTGGGGAGAGACTTTTTAGCAGGGCCTGTTGTGACAGGACGAGGGGTGATGGATTAAGCTAATAGAGGGAGATTCAGGAGGGATCTGAGGGAAAAATATTACAATGAGGGTGGTAAAACCCTGGCACAGGTTGCCCAAAGATGTGGTGGATGCCCCATCCCTGGAGACATTCCAGGCCAGGCTGGATGTGGTTCTGGGCAATTCTAATTTCAAGGCCAGATTGGACAGGACTTTGAGCAACCTGGTCTAGTTGAAGATTGCTCACTGCAGGGGGCTGGACTAGATGAGCTTTGAAGGTCCCTTCCAACCCAAACTGTTCTATGATGATGATTCTATGATGCCTCCTAGAGCATGCCAGTGTGCCAGAGCCCACAGCCAGCACAGTTACATGAGCTCAGTCTGCTGGCATTTAAACAGCATCTTTGGGAAAACTATGGCATTATGTGCAGCAGGATGCTGTGTAACCTGATCCAGGCAGAGCTCATGTCATCTCAGGTCAGAAATCATAGGGAAAGAAGAAACTGTGGGGTTTGTTTGTTTATTTGGTTTAAATACGCAGCCAGCGCACAGATCAGTTGTCAAATGGAAAACATCATTGAGAAGTACTGAAGAAAGAAAACAGTCCCAAGAGATGAGCCCTCTGTACCACAGTACAAAATCCACAGGTCCCCAGTCTTCTTTAAGGGTTTATCTACACAGGTTTAAACAGATTCCATACAGATCCTATAAAAACTGCTTTGTATGATGTCCAAATCCCAGCATTAGGATGTAGCGCTGCAAGGCATAAGCCAGTCTGCATTGGAAAATAAAGAATTCTCCCTTAACATCAAGTTACCTGGTAACTGTCCTTTCCAAGAACACTTACACTTCCTGCTGAAGTAGCATCTGGTTTTGGCCACTGGCTCAAACAAGACACTGGGCTGAATGAACTAGCATCCCGAGCTGGTGACACCAATTCCCATGGCTCTGGCGAGCGCCCAGCACAGATACCAGTTGAAGCAAGGCACTTCCCCATTCAAGTGCAAGCCATATGTTGGGAATGAAAAATCAAATTAAAAAAATCATGCAGCATGCCGCTGTGATTTCTGAATAATGGCCTGGCCAGCAAGTACACACAATAGCCATCAGCCTTGTTTCTTTTTCTCATCTAGAACTGTATTTCAGAATTATTTTAAAGACACAAATGTGCTATCCACAGCTTTTAAAATACTTCAGCATCTTTTGGAAAAATGCTTTGTTGATAATCATAGAATCATAGAACAGCTTGGGTTGGAAGGGACCTTCAAAGCTCATCTAATCCAACCCTCCTGCAATGAGCATTTTCACCTAGATCAGGTTGCCCAGAACCACATCCAGCCTGGCCTTGAATGTCTCCAGGGATGAGTCAACTCTGCAGTGTCTGACCTGCTTCAGAACCAGGCTCCCAATCCAGTTCACTGCCCAGCTACATACTTTACCTTACCACTGCATTCTCTGGAAGCAACTACACAGCCCTTTCCACAGCCAAACTCTGCTCAAACTTTCAGCACACTCACAAGTACATGAAGCCCTGCCACAGCAACTGGTCTTGGAGGTGTGTGCCTAGTGCAGTAAAACTGATCTCTCATCAGCCTTTGAGATGTTGCTACAAAACAAGCACTGGGTGGATAACATGGTCAGGGATTTCCCTAAGACAGCAGTGGCATTAAATACCCTTTAAAGACAGTCTGAAGCCAGGCTGGATCACAAGAAAGGAAAAGGGAATGCACCATGTAGGGACACAGTAGCACACGTTAAGTTCAAACCAGCCCTTGAGATCACCCAGCACAACCACTGAGCCTCAGCCTCCCAAGTGATAATCCATCTCCCCACCACTCTAATGGGAACCTGCATACAAGCCCACTTCTCGTATGAATCTCAACCTCGTTACAGCTATCATTCAGCCTATACTACCAAAGTGTCGTGTCACTCAGGTAGAAAGCAACATAAAACAGCTGAAGAGGGATTAGAAGATATAAGAGGAGTGTGCTCACCTCTCCTTGACAGATCTACCAAATGGGATAATTTAAATCAGTGTTTTGCCAGGCACAAAAAGCTGGTAAGTGCTGCACAGCAGCGATGGCCTTCCAGCCTGGCCAAAGAGCCACAGGGATGCTGAGCCAATGCCTCAGATGGCTCCTGAAGCTACATACACACTAAAAGCAAACATCGCACACTTAAAACACAGCAGCTTAATCTGTGCTGCTAGTCTTGATGCACTGCTGCCATCACCCCTATGCAAAATACAATGTAATTCATGGCAGCAATTCTCAGGGACACTGAAAGCAGAGGACATGTTGAAATGTAATCCTTTTTTCCCCCGTTTGGAAACCTCACAGGCAATGACAGGGTGCTTGATTACTCTGAAAATTAGGCCCCCAGTTTGCATTCAATTACCTTGTCAATAACTAAACCAAAGATGCAGTTTCCTGTTTTCCAACTGCAAATCAACTGTTGTTGAAAAATACCATGTTTTTCAGGTTCCTCTGATGGTCATTTCGCATACAAAGCAGCCCGTTACTTACCCCTTTTGCCCTATGACATGTATAAAGCACACAGAGAATCATCTACCATGGCCAGTTTCAGAAGAAGCAGAGACAGTCTCAGTTTGGCCTCATTAACACTTTGTCCTGCCCAGTCATAGGTGCTCTGTTGTTTGACAGGAGTTTGGTTCTAGGCTGGGCAGACAAGGTGGGGGAGGAATTGAAATAAACAAGAACAAATCTGGTAATGTTTTTAGAATGGGATATTCCCCAAATTGAAATAATTCTGTGTCAGTGATGGACTCATCTCTGTCCCTACTTTCTTGAGGCACAAATTATGGCCAGCATTTTATCTTCAACTGCTATAAACTCACAGATCCATGCTGACTTATGCTGGCAAAGACTGGTCCGTTATACATATGCCTGTGACTAATACACTTGAACGGACTGCTGAAGTCCAAGCAAGCCGAGGGAAAAAAACAAGTTATTACTGCACAGGCACCCAGTCCACAGGCCAGCTGAACAACCCTTGAATGAAATCCAGAAGAAAAAAGTTTGGATTTAGTCCATTCACAGCTCCCACGGGACTAGAGAACAAGCAGCAAAAGCCAGATTGCGGCTCAACGTTGCTTTTATCTCTCCCACCTTGTTCCCATTCTCGGAACGGCACCAACAAGATGATGAATGTTATTCTGCAGTGACCCCCTGCTCCACAGACACAGCAAGGCAATCCCTCCCACTCCTTTCATTCCCAGCCCCTTTTCTTCTCAAGAATCACTTTGAAGGTTCATAACATTCAGCCCTGAAGGCAAGAGGGTTTTTCCAATGTAAATTTCTTTTGGTCACTGCAATATGAACAGAAACCTTGGGCAGCTCTGTTCCGCAACAGGGTTTTCATATTTCCTTTGCCTGCCCAGCTATTTATCATTTTCCAATAATCCTATGCCCTGGAGACAATAACACTCAGCAAACGGCCTTACCTCCCCTCCCCCTATCCCACACACACAATAATGTTTCCATGCCTGAAAGTCTGTCCATCAATGCTGATTGGAAAGGAAGATGTTTATCTCTACATATGGCAAGCCACAAAAGTTAGGGATGGAAAAAGATCTATTAGATCATTGAGTCTGAAACACTGCTGGTGAAGGACAGAGCCCCCAGAGAATACAGAACTGTTGTTAAACAGACACAATAAATTGTCCTTCATGATGTGGTGGCCAACTGAGATATTTCACATCCTTGACTTTGAGGTAGGAGATGCTGCAACGTGGAAGTTTTTCTCCTTTCCCAGGGGATTCATGCTACTAAATTTGTTGTTGGTTTCTGCTAATATGCTCTAGTTTCCAAAAGACAGAGCAACCACAACCAGAATCTTCCGTCACTGCCTGATCCTAATTTATTTAAGATACTTGCTGAAGTCATCACTTGGACTGCTCTCAAATGACCCCAAGCTAGGATCACATATGGAAATATGGAAAAGCAATATGTTGCAACAATCCAACAATATCCTTCCAATTAAATCTTAAACTTTGGTAGGTTCAGTCAAACACCATTTTTTTGCCCTCATATGTGTCTCCTGTTTGGTTTCAGGCTCACACTCAAACTCCGTGCTCTGAAAATGCCCTGGATGCACTGAGAGCAAAACAAAAAGGAGGCTTCACCGCCGGTGTCGGTTGGCATTTGAGGGATGGGGAGGACACAGCCAGAACTGCGCTTATGAAAAACACAGGAGGACAAACGTCTCTCAGAGTAATCCAGGTGCCCAAGAAAGCCACTGAAACACATCCCGAGAGGCACTTATTCTGTGAACATCCATGTCCAGGCACAGTGGCCAGGTGTACCTAACAGATCACAGCTGAAAATGACCTTTGGGAAAGGAACAATAGCACAAAAAGTAGCTCCAAGGTCAGAGGTATGGCTCTATGTTTGGATACAGTTCCAAATACGTACTTAAATGACAGAGCACATGGACAAGACACCATTATTACCAGACTCATTAACATATTTCAGAAACCAGGAAGTTCACTTCAATGTTAAATCTTGAGCTATAAACAGCTTTATAGAAGTGAGACACCTCGTGGAAATCAATCCCAAGTTCCAGGCTCATCTAAGACTGAATCAATTTATCCCAGATGGAGACCAAAGCAGGGACCAGGCATGCACATGCACCAAACTGCCCCTCTGCAGGCTCTAAGTGTGAGCTATTTCAATAGCCCACTGGACACAGCAGCACTGCAACAAGACACCACATTCTGGAAATGCCTGAAGTATTTTAATCAACACTTTTTGGGTTTGGTGGGTTTTTTTTAGCAGTAATTAACAGATCGGTGGGAATGATCAGAATAACCTGAGGCAGTTGCACATCCATATATGCTACATAACATAGAAACTGGGGGTGTAACTCCTTTCACTCTCTATAAAAATCCCAGCTCTAATGTAAAAACAAAACAAAAAACAAGCCTTAATTAAAAGCATTTAAGACTATTAATTTTTTAAATACAGCCATGTAGATCCAGATTACCTCGAATATAAGAAGAGTTGCTAATGACTATTCCTCTCTCAAGAGGACGCATTTGGTTAGTGCTGGACTCACCTTTCCCAGCATCCAGAGAATAAATGCAACAGTTATGGACCGCTGCAGCCTGCCTGCCTCCCACACCAACAGCAGAAAAGCATGGCCCAACTTTCGCTACTATAGGCACCAGCAGAATGTATGCATTTGAAAATCAACATAGTGCTCCACTGGAAGAGAAGTGATGGACACATTCCAGGCCAGGCTGGATGTGTTCTGGATGACCTGGTCTAGTTGAAGGTGTCCCTGCTCATTGCAGGGGGTCAGACTAGATGAGCTTTGAAGGTCCCTTCCAGCCCAAACTACTCTATGATTCTATAAAATGTGTGGGACAGATGCAAGTCATGTCAGTTATCAGTGTCAGCTCTGATAGCAATGAGGGCCACAGAAAACAGGGAATTTCTGTGCCAGCTAATGTTTCACACAAAAAATATCTTCAGACCATTTTCCATTTTGTATACAATCCTCAATACAAAATTTTACTTCATGTATTGACACACTGGCTCCCAGAAATCTGGTCCAAAACTGCTCTCTCATCTCCCAACCACCTCCACCCAAACACTTGAAGGTAATATTGACACAAGTGCAAGTAGTAGCATTTCTAAATTAAAACTTCTGTATACAGCCTGGGCATACAGTGCAGAGCTTACAAGGCTCTGTTAGGGACATCAAATACATTCTGAAAGACTGTGGTTATAGTGTTTGTGGTATTAGTCAAGTAACATATTGCCTGTCTGGAACTTGTGTAACAAGCACTAGGAAATAAAGTGCTCCAGTTGTGTCACATCTTGCAGTCAAGTCTTCCTGGGTTAGATTCCCAAACAGAGGAAATCCTTCAGACTAGACCCCAGCTTCTGTCTCGAGGGCAGAGCTTGGGCAAATCACACAGTTTGCTGTTTATCAGAACATGGATTGCAAACCCTGGCTTTGCAGTTCACTCTTGAAAACCCAGGACAATGTTGAACCACTCTGTCTGTGCTGGCACTGAAATCCCTTGGGATTTGCACATTAGGAACAGGTTTTCTGCAAAGCTGGAGGACTAAGACGACATGAAATAACCAAAATTGAGGTCTAAATATTCAGTAGCAGATCCACTCATCCCTCACAAGATTATTCAAGAAGAGCAATGAAATCTCCGTGGCCCATTCACATTTGGCGCTGCCTGATTCCAGCCAGAAGCAGAGCTGCAGGGTTACCACAAGTTAACGTCTTGCACTCAGAACAGGGCCACGGAAAGTCTCATTAACTTCTCCTAAAAAAGCACATGGGTGGCCTTCTGGGCTGCGAGCATGCACTGGAGCCGGCTCATGTTCAGTTTCTCATCAACCAACACCCCCAAGTCCTTCTCGGGCTGCTCTGCCCAACATGTGGCTGTGCCTGGGATTGCCCTGACCCAGGTGTAGGACCTTGCACTTGGCTTGGTTGATCTTCAGGAGGTTGGCACGGGACAACTCTCAAGCGTGTCAAGGTCCCTCTGCATCTCACCCCTTCCCTTCAGCGTATCAACTGAACCACACAGCTTGGTGTCATCGGCAACCTTGCCGAGGGTGCTCAATCCCACTGTCCATGTCGCCAACAAAGATGTTGAACAGGATCAGTCCCAACACTGACCCCTGAGGGACACCACTCTTGTTACCCATCTCCAGCTGGACATTGAGCCACTAAAGCTCAAGCCCTGAAAGACTGAAAAGTTTCACATTTTGAAAAAAACTATCAAAAATTGAAGAAACACTGGGTAACAGCTGCAGTCAAAAGCAGGTTATTTTCCCTTATAAGATGTGCAAAAGCATCTCAGAGTCACAGAGTGCTGAAAAACAAACAAAACATCAACAAAAAAATGGAACCACATCTATTTCTTGTATTTCAGCCTGGCCCAAAAAGCAAAAATAAATACCCTCTGAGATTTCCAATCTAGCTTTACAGTCTCCAAAGACTTGAATCATTAAAATATCACGTAAGCTTTTATTCAGACCAACTACTTTGAAGTCCGTTTATACCAGAGTTGGCCTCAGCTAAAACCTGAGAACAAAACACACACACTGTGTGATACTGAAAACAGATCCAAGTCTTCTTGGTTGGCCCCCTCTCTACCATTTGCCTTGGGTCCATTAGTCAAAGCCCCTCTCCATAGGTGATGGGGGGAGATCCTCTTGCAGGGCAACAGCTTCAGACCTCTGAAATGACAACAGGCCTTTAAAATTCATCTCTCATCTTGACAGCAGAAAAGCATCACAAGCAGTGCTCATGCCTACGTTTCTCTTCCCTTCCTGCTGCACCCTAGTACATCAATCTGCTTCTCTAGCAAGCATCCCACCAGCAGCCAAATGAATGCATTGTGAGAGCCGACTGTTCTGTGCAGCACTGCCTGTGCTCAGAGTTATCCCCCCCTTGGAGCTGATGGGGTAAGGGTGCAGTGACCCACCCCAGGCTGGAGCCAGGCAGTGGGCCACTCTATTCTTTCGTGTAGGCTTTTAGGGATATTTTTTCTCTATTTAGCTTAACCATGCCACAATAAAGAGCCTTACAGCTGCCTCCTTCTCTAATTGCATTGGGCACGAACAGCAAATGCTGCTTTTCCAGTAATTTTCCCCTTTTCCCAAGTACAGCTCTACATGTGTATACACTCACACACGTTTGCCTTCAGTCACACACACACACATTTGCCTTCAGAGAACATTTCAAACCTACCCAACCTAAGTAAGGAGAACTTTGAACTGTATTTTCTCTCCCCCTTGATGTGGTGAGATTCACAGGCTGTGGAAAAAGAGGCTGGGAGAAGACACGGGTGCATCTGGAGCGGGGGAGGCATTCTTTTTTGTGGTCGTCTGATGAATTATCAAAGCCGACTTGTAAGGAGTTTGGGGCCCAGAACTTGAAGCAGATAGAGATTTTCCCCTCTCCTTCCCATTCTGTCTCCAACTGTCCTGGGGATTTGACTGAGTCATGTTACACTCACTGTGACTTCAGATCAGTCATATCTGGCTTTAATAACGTCTTTATTTTTATTACTGTTATTTTTGGCTGCCCGGGTATTCTTACGAGCTTTGTTGTTGCACTTCCAGCAGAGGTAGCAGCAGGGGCTCGGTGATGGGAGCGATGCAGGGACAGGACTGAGCTAGAGACAGTCTCTCTGGGCTCCGCTTAGGGCCAGCTCAGAGCTCACATGGAAGCCCAGAGAGGAATGCCTGGCATTCCCATCCCTTCACACAGGAAGACTTACGGCTCTCCACCTCAAACGTCTACCCACCTGGGCTGCACAAAGATTTGTTTTAGCAGACATCAAGACACTGGGAGGAGGGAAGGAGGGAGGGGTGAAGGTGAAGAGCTCCTGGGACACGTGAACTGCATGTCCAAATGGTGCGGCTCTGATCCAAGGCAAAGCAAACCCAGCCAACAACCAAGGTCAACCTCAAAGGCTGCAGCTGACGGGAAATTCCCCTGGGGAGGTCCAGGTGTTAGGCAAGGAAGAAAAAACCACCAAAAACGTCCCCCACCCACCTTCTTCCTCTTTTCTGGTCACCATTTTTAGAGCCTGAAGTTACACGAGTGTGCCCAACAGAGACAAGGAAAAGGGAAGGAAGGGCAGAAGGAAGGATCTTCACAGGTCAAGTCCATTCCATTGAATGGTTTTATTTATTAATTTCTAATAAAAGAGACAGTACATCTCTGTTTTATAGGAGTGCAAATATGACAGCAAAGAGCATCCTGACCAATGCAGGAGGCAGAAAGAAATGGAATGGCTTATTAGCGGCTGTATTTCATCTTTCAAAGGAACATCTTGGAGGCCATCCCAGAAAGATCCTGCTGTGTTTCTATGAAGTGGCTACAGGGATTGAAATCCTAGTCAAAGCTCCTGAAGAACTGAGCCAAGAAGGCAACCTATACCATTAGGGATTTATTTTATTCATGCACAGAAGGGACCAAGGGAAGACTGCAGAAACACATCTTGGAGGCACAACATGCTGGAATACCACAGAGGGCTTTAGAAACTGAGGGGGTTTGCCCATTTCACTGGTAGAATATACAAAATATAGAAATGATTCCTAAACTTCCTCATGCAAACCAGTTCCACTACTAAAATCCTTAAATCTTAGTGCTAGGAATCTCCAAGAACAGGCCTTGGAAGAAATAAAAGTGGCTTTTAGCTACAAACGTAACGTCATTTCAACTACTTCCCAAAAAGATTCTGCTAGCATTCATAATACTTTTTCTTCTTTGTGTGAGCCATGCAAAGCACAAAGCCTCCAACACAATGGCCCTAGAAGCCAAACTATCACACATTTATAGAAAAGAGAAGGGGAATTTCAAGAGAGAAAGGAAAATATACACATCAAACATTTTATTGGAGAGCAGAAACAGTAACATGCAACTTATGCAGCCATTGCTGTACCACATCTAAAGAAAAACCAAACACCAGAACTAAATACATAAAAGAGACATTGGGTGGAAAAGCCAAAAGTCTGAAAATCCTGAACAAAGATTTTTCATTAGAATCAGTAGTGGTTTATGAACCTGAAAATGGACGTGAGTGACATCAGCTCAGTCACCCATATGTAGCTGCTCACTCCACCTTTGAGTTGGACGCAAGCATTACTTTAAGCAGCCTGAATAAAAGCCCATCATCCTCTCACTCAGTCATCCCTCATCAATAAATTAATGCCACTATAGAGTCGCCCTGAATGAATGAGATTCCTGAAAAGCCTCCGATACTTTTACTCCCCCTTCCTTCTTGAACCTCATTTCTTTTCCTCATCCTACTCCCACCCAACTCCCTCTGTCTCCCTCAGCTAGATACTACCCAAAGGCAGGGGATGGGGACTTTGCCTAAATACACAGATGAGGAAGGAATTAGCAAAGATTTTATTGTGACTCCCTCCCCAAACCTATCTGAAAGCGCAGGTTTGGATTGCAAAGGGAACACGGATCAAGCTCTTCCCTGCTCTTTCACATGCTCTAAGAGGCAACTACTCCTGTGGAAAGAACAGGAATCTACTGAAGACCATCATATACAGCAGAAACCCAGATGTTCTCTCAGCCTACCTAGCAATACATACATTCCAAAAAGGAAGAGCTTGCTTTTACTTTACTCTGAATATGAACTTTTATACCCACAGAAACTGTATTCTTACATGCTTTTAGTTTAAAGTAAATGGTCATAGCCAGAAATTCATTTCAGCGTACCCCAGCAGCCTATTTCCAATTTGCATAACTTCCGGAGCACCTTCAATGAAAGAAAAACAAATAAAAACTGTGACAACAAGAAGGGTAATTCCCACCTACTTGTTGAGACACTACAGGATTTGGAAATCGGCAGGAAAAATTACATTTTCCTTAATTTCTCCTCCTTATACAGACCGGTGTTAAGTCAGGACTTAAACATCTCTAAGCAATTAAAGGATTTTTCCCATTCATAATGAGGAAAGCTCTGGTTTGTCTTCAGACACAAAGCAGCTGAAAACCTGTTAAAAGCTGGTCAGAAGAGGGGGCTATTTCAGCCTATGGCTCTGATTCAGGGAGTGATACTGAAGACCACATCCAGCAAAGATTATCTGTTAAGAAATTCTGCTTTGCTGGGTTTGACCTTTTAGACCAAGCTGCAGTACTAACAGTATAAGAAAGTTACTCAAATGGATGTCGTGGTTTAAACCCAGTCAGGTAATTCGTTCGCTCACTTCCCCCCCTTTCTTGCCCTCCCCCTGCTCTCGGAGGGACGGAGAGGAGAATCGAAAAGAATGCAACTCCCACGGGTTGAGATAAGAACAGTTTAGTAACTAAGGTATAACACAAATCACTACTGCTACCACCAGTGATAACAATGATAAAGGAAATAACAAGGGAAGAGAATACAACACCTCAGCACCAGCTGACCGATAACTTGC
Source organism: Pezoporus occidentalis (assembly GCF_034315485.1). Classification (NCBI taxonomy): domain Eukaryota; kingdom Metazoa; phylum Chordata; class Aves; order Psittaciformes; family Psittacidae; genus Pezoporus; species Pezoporus occidentalis. The sequence goes on from NW_026913252.1 coordinate 1,716,399, forward strand.
CCCTCCTCAGCCCGACCAAGCACCGACCGATGCCTCCTCCAACCCTGCAGTCTCCCAGCCCTTCTGCCTAACTCCCAGTTACATCCTGGGCATGACGTGCTGTGGTATGGAATACCCCTTTGGTCAGTTTGGGTCAGGTGTCCTGTCTCTGCTTCCTCCTGGCTTCCCCTCCTCCCTGGCAGAGCATGAGGCTCACAAAGTCCTTGGCCAAACCAAAACATCCTTGTTATCAGTTCTGTTCCCAGGCCGAAAGTCAAAACACTGCACTGCACCAGCTACCAAGAAGGAGAAACATGACTGCTACTGCTGAACCCAGGACAATGGATTAAGTTAATGCAGACATTTAACTTCTGTTTTTCAGGACTCATCATCACTTTGTCTGTATCTTTACTGCAAAAAAAAAAAAAAGTACATTTTACAAATGTATAAGCTGGCTCGAGGGAGGGGGGAAAGTCTACCTGAAGATCAAGTTTATCCTGATTTAGCTCAACAAGGTGAACACTAAGTCTTGACCTTCCCACAGTTTAATTCAAGTAAAACCCTCTCCTGTTGAAACCATTAGGTTTTACATCACAGTACCTGTGCAAAGTTGATTATTCCAGAGTTTAGAAGATGTCACACCTCTTACTAAGGCCCTCTTGATTACAGAACTGTTTAAGCAGGTATTCAGACACATCAGAAACAATTTCCCCCAGGTAAGGAGACAATTTTTTTACCACTGCACAGAAAAATACCATTTACTATCTACCAGACAGAACTTTCATCCTCAAGAAGCCTGACCTACTTCACCAACTATCCACAGGAGCTGGGGAGGCCCGGGCAGACAAAACTCATATTTTACAGAGAAACCCTGCATGGCTAAAGGCAGGACAGGAAGTGTTACCTTGTCAGAAGTTAATACCGAAAGCATACTGAAAGCCAAGGAAGTCTGAAAATTGAAACCCAGACAAGGTCCCAGAATGGTTCAGCTATAGCTGACAATGCTGGTAAAATGGCTTTGCCATTCCTGTGTGCCAAGTCTTGTCTCAAAATCACTGGTCAAAGAAAGAAACAGCCCTGAGCCACAGTGGCATGCACTGTGGCAGGCAGAACATGCATTTTGGACAGGGAATAATGCCAGGGGAGTTATGTGAATTTGGATCTCTCAAAGCAAGAACTGTACCTCATAACGACAAGATCTTGATAGCACGATAATACACATATGATACATTTGTTCAGCCTGCAAAAGAGAAGGCTTCTTAAGGGGAGACCTTAGAGCAGCTCCAGTGCCTAAAGGGGCTGCAGGAAAGCTGGAGAGGGGCTTTGGACAAGGGCCTGTAGGGACAGGCCAAGGGGAATGGCTTGAACCTGCCAGAGGGGAGACTGAGATGAGCTCTTAGGCAGAAGCTCTTCCCTGGGAGGGTGCTGAGGCGCTGGCACAGGGTGCCCAGAGAAGCTGTGGCTGCCCCATCCCTGGCAGTGTTCAAGGCCAGGTTGGACACAGGGGCTTGGAGCAAGCTGCTCTGGTGGAAGGGGTCCCTGCCCGTGGCAGGGGTTGGGGCTGGTTGAGCTTTAAGGTCCCTTCCAACCCAAACAGTTCTAGGATTCTATGAATATATATTTCTTTATAATTCCATAATGTTTTATGGGGTCGTAACTTGTCCTGCCAACCTCTACCCAGTGCTTTTTGCTAGCAGTGCTCCAACATCCTCCTAGATCAGACACAGATGCTGCAATGACTCTGAGAAGTCTATTTACTGAATTAGTAATTACCACATCCTACAGCACCTGAGTTTTCCTTGGAAGTCTCCCAGCCCAGCACTGTCCATACCCCACATTGCTTAGCTAGTGAAATCTGACATGTTCTTGGCCAGCAGCAGAGCAGCGTTGGCCGCGTGTCCAGAAATACTCAACCTGCAAAGAGATCAGAGCCAGAAAAGATTTCTAAATAATTTGGCAATTTCACTCCACCCGTTCCTGGTTCCTTCTCATGTTGCTCTTACAGAAAGAGAAACTACACCAGCCTGGTTCAGTTATTTCTGTGTGGCAGCTGGGTGGGTAGGGAGGGAATTCAGCCCGCTCAGTACAGAACACTTCCAAAACCTGGCTCTCAGTTGTTAACATACACAGGTTTGTGAGGCTCCCGTATCACATTTCCCCTTTCAAGCTCCTCTCTGTAGAAAACACTAGTATTTAACTGGCAGAAAACAGAAACTATGCAAAAGAAATAAAACAACAATAAATAGAAGAAAGCCCCACCCCTGAGGAGCAGCTCAGCACTGGGTGGAAGGATTGCAAGCTGGTTTACATGCTTTGCTTTCCTTCCTTCACTCTGTTGCCATTGGTTGTTTTGTTGTTTGCAAGGCTGGAACAGAGGGGGAAAAGCTGCATGTCAAGTATTGAAATTTGCCTTTGAAAGCCCCTTTTCCAAGACTGAAAAAGGATCTTCAGACAGCATCTGACCTCCAAAGTTTGACTAGTGCTTTGTCAGAGTGGCATTTGCCACTTCAAGCATAAAGCCCTTTTTAAACACTCAGATCAGGAGCCCTGTTTTCATAAGTCCTCTTAAAAGCACATCCACAGCAGCCTTCCATTCATCATGAAAGTGTGGGACGGGGTTGTTTTGTTCCTGCTTTCATTTGCCAGCTAGGAGGCTTGGAATTCAGCTTGGTGTCCTAGCAAAGACACAAAACTTGCAAAGCAGTACCTAATGCCCCAGTGCTTCGGCAGGCACCAGAGAGCATTTAAGGTCAAAGAATACATGCACTGGTGTGAAGGCAAGTGAGTCTGCAATCACCACCCACTAAAGGCTTGTCATTGTGCAATCGGTGCTAAAACTGTGGCTAGTACAGGAGCAGAACACTGGTGCACAATTTACAACCTTCACATTTTAGTATCTCATCAACCCATCAAAATAAGAACACACATTTACACATGATAGAAATAAGAATGCAAATGATCTTATTCCTAAGGTTTCTGATCCTGGAGGTAGCTGAAAAACCGATAAATACATATTACAGAAGAAAAACTTCAAACAACAGTGAAACATGCCAATGATTGGGAACCATGAGGGAACCATACAGGGAACTCCAAGGGAGCCATCTGGAAGGCACAAACACTTAGGCACAGGGATATTTAAAAGAAAATACAAAATCTTCAGGTTCTATTTCCCACAGACCTCAGACAGACACAACACCAGAACACTCGCCCCAGTCACAACTTGCCAATCACTGGATTTCATCCTATTAATGTTGCACAAATTGGTGCAAGATCTTTTCTTCCAAGGCTGCCATGCGTGGCATATTGGCAAGGAACACCAAGAGGACATCAGCCTTGCCTGCAGCAACAGCTTCTGCAGCCCAAAAAGCGTGGTACAGACGGCACTTCCAAGCCACCATAACTGCTGTCAAGTGAGCATAGCCTTTAACTGAAGTTCAGACCAAGATTCAGACTTGCAAAAACAAGATCAATAAAGGCGTGTCTCAACCACGTTGACACGAGGTTTGCATCCTCCACAACACAGAACTTGTGTCCAAACAGCAGTGCAGCAATGCAACTCTGAATGCTGCAAGAACCCCCAGTTCAGTTCAACAGGTATCCCAGAATTACACTGAATACTGACGGGGTTAGGATGCAGGGACAAGGAAAGTTTCAGGGCTTAGATTCCCTCTTAGATACCTATAAAAGCCATAGATATCTAGAAAACAATACCTGCTGCAATACCAAATCAAATATGAGTCATTCCTTATCCGAAAGAATAAGATAGTACTGCTATGCCTGTAAATTTGTAACATTCACAGACGCAAACTGCAAGAGACATCGGGCATAGCAGGATTCTGGAGCGAATACAGGAGAAATGTTTCAGGTAAGTATTCCTCTGAAAGAGAAAATTTCATACACCTTTTTGGCATTCCAAGTGCATGCTGGAACAGCCTGTTCCTACCCCACCAAGCTGAAATCTATGCAAAAAGTGAGGAAGAGTTTTACAAATGGAAAACAAAAGCAAGGAAGATGTAGTGGATCCCAAAGGATTTCCTTCAGGTCAGGAGTCAAACTCTAAAGCATGGACCACAACATATTTTTGGATGAAAACAACAAATCTGAATCTTTACCCAGAGCTGAAATCAAACCTGGAATCAATCTTTAATGAAGCTTAGAAATTAGAGGTATTCAATCCATGCACCATCAAATATCAGAAGCAAGACGCCACAGTGAGCATCAGTGAACTTACCATTAGAAAGAGAGATTTGGTTATTGTCTGCCTGCCCTCTTGCAGCTTCAGGTAGCACCTATGCTTTTCTATACCTCTGGCTGCAGCTGCCACCTCCATTTACATGGCCAGTGAAACAAGTAAGCAGAATCTCTGCAGGAATCAGATCTCAAATATGATTTCTGTAGCTAAGAAAAATCCGTATCTTTTGATAAAAGATCCATATAAAAATCAATTTTAAATGACACCACCACACTCTCTTCCTCAGCTACCAACCTGGAAGCTGCAAACAGAAAACTTCGGGAAAAGATCAGAGTAGACAAAGCCTCTTTACCTTGCAATCAGTGGCTAGAGGTGGCAGCCTTAATGATCAATGGACTAAGGCTGTGCGAATAACACCAATACCCCCTAAAAACAGAAGTTGGTTGCTTGTTGTGCTGGCTTTTTTCCTGAGGTAAAATTGTTTTCTAAGATGAAACCGCTTTGTGTTCCGTGGAGCTCAGTGGAGTCTGCACCGACACCATGGAACAGCTTCCCTGTTTAGAGCATTGACACATGCTCCAAAATCTAAGGCAGCAAACGGAGGGTTCCCACCCCTTTTCTTTGCATTTTAAACCTCCACTTATGCAGTAACAGAAGGAACTGAGTGCTGATCTATCACACCCACACGGGAACAGAAGTTTTGCAAGAGGCCAGTGGCTGAACATCAGAGAAGCCCAAGATAAGATTATCTGAGCCATTCAAAACTCACCTACCATGAACACCCACCCTCTGATGAAGGTACTTCAAATTTTCCCACTGCCTGCATGGAACATGAGAACCAAAGTGACTAAAGAAAGTTGGGAAGGAGCAACCCAACACCCAGCAGTGACTACTGCCTTCAGTAAGCATGACACAAAAAGAGCGAGCCTCATCAGAGCACACTGCAAGGCAAGATCAAAGTACGCAGTTTTCACCAACTCAGTCACAAGATCTTTTGTAATACATCAGAGGGAGATGAGAAACGTGCACAGGTAGATGTGGTGCAGCCTATTTTGTGAATAAACTTACTTATGGGCAAAATTAGAACCATCTTAATAAAATTCTTGGGGGGAGAGGGGGGGAATAATGAAGTTTTCAAGGCAACCTTTCCAACGGTTTCCGAAAGTAGTTTACAATAAGTAAATTAATGCTATTAATGACCCCAATTTTACACTTAATCCCATTTTCTCTGTCATCTGATATTCTTTTTTTCAGATTATGAAAAAAACTAAGCCAGGATTTAAATGGAGGAGTTTTATACACCTAAAAATAACAACCTAACACCCCATTAAATTATTACAAGAACAAGTTACATTTGATACTCCGACAGTGGTCTTCAAACCACATCTCTGTAATGCTCCTGATGTTTCTGAATGGCTGTTCTGTGATTCTGCTTTGGGGCTAATTGGTCTTCACTGTCCAGCTGGTGCTGTTTGCTGACTTGTGATCATAAGCTCAGAGGACTGAGGCACAGAGCGCAAGTGTTTTCAAGTCAGACTGTAAGCTTCAGAGCCTAAGAAGAACAATTATGGTCAAGAGGATCCATTCTCTTTGGTCTATATTCTTTGCTGGATTCAAATAGTAACTTCTGAAGCCATCCCCTGGCTCAAATCCTTTCACTGGATGTCACAGGGATCATTCATTAGTATTAGCCTCCTGAAGACCATGCCGCAGAGCTGCCATTCATTAGCTCTGAAGCCTTACTGATTTTCCCTTCATGATGAGAAGTTCTCAGGACATCTCTTAAGGAAAATGTCCGAGTCATTTAGTCCATCTATTTACTGAGCTCTCCTTCTATGAGAATAAAGAATCTCACCATCAGACAGGTTGAAAACCCTTTTCAGGATTTCAGCCCAGATTTCTGGTAGTGTGTGGCTCCTGAGACCTACAGATCCTGGTGTGCCCCATATGGAAAAGAGTCAGCCCCAGAGAAAAACTGATTCTTTTTCTGACTCCTGAAAGATGAGCACTCATCCCTGTGGTTACTGCTGCAGAGGCACATCCCTATCTTCTTGGGATATTTTTAAAGTACATCCAGTCAGCTGGAGCATTGTTAAAGGGTCCCAACATCCCATTTTATAGGTCTGCCTTTCTGTTGAGTGAGAAATGATTTGCTGTTCACTCCATCTCAAAAACATCCTGAACTAAAGCCATATTAGGATAAAGACATGTAGTGTTTACAGATATTTATTTACAGCATCCAAAAATGTTTATCTTTGAACGACATTATGAGGAAAGAAAATGAAAATAACATATTCCTTTACGTGAGGTCAAAATGTGAAACATTTCATCCACTTACACGCAGGTTTGGAGCTTCTCCTGCTCCCTCTTTCTCAGGCTTTCTTCCTCAAGGTAAACCTTTTCTAGGACAAACCCATCAGTTTCTGTAGCTATGGAGTCCTCTGGAGGACATGGAAGAAGTTCAGTCTTTCCCCTAAAGCTTTTTACTTTTCCCCAGTTCCCTCCATCCCTCCTTCCCTAGATCAGTGGCTTTTTCTTGTGAGGATTTTCTGCGTTTTAGGGGCACGCTGCTGCACACATACAAGAATGAGAAACAGAAGCAGGCAAGTACCAATCAATAACTGAACATCTTCCTTGGTCCATTTCTTCAAAGAAAATGATTCCTGCACAAAAGCCCATATACGCACTTAGACAATCACAGATGTAAATGACCACATACACCTGCAGAAAACCCACTCAGAACTCAGTTCAATCCAAACTGCAAGCACACCAGAAAAAAACAAAGGCAGGAATAAGTCAAGAGAAGGGAAAAGGCAGATTCCTCAGTTACTTTTGCAATCTCAGTCTAAGAAAGCTCCATCAGCAATTACTAGGAATCCAAATTAGTATTACACAAATATCACTGAGGGATGAAACACAAGATAAACAGCAGGGCAAAGAGTCTCCAAACCACTCAGACAGTTTTTGTGCCCTGTTGCAAAAGGTTAATCCAACCTAAGGCTTCGTGGTAACTTTGCAAACCTCAGCCAGAAAGATAGCACAATTTATTTTACTTTAAGCCATCATGAATACATTTAATGATCAATGAAATCTAATCTTCCAAGCCTTACAGAGACAAGTATATTATGAAGACATCCAGGTAGAAGGGAGGCAGATATACATTTATGAAACAGAGTAATTCAACTAACGGCAAGCCAAAGAGTCACAGCATAAAGGGGCTGAGCCATAAAATTCTCATAGCAGTGAGACAGATCCTCATGCCACCTCTGACAGTGAGAATACCCTCCAGTTCATGATGAGGACTGAGTACCAGGCACAACAGAGAGATCCTGCAGTCTTGTGGATTCGTTGGGAGAAACTGGCTTGAAAACTACAGAAAAAATAGAGCAGGAGGCCTGACTCATGTTAGCCAATCCCACCTGTGGGAAACTGACACCTGGTCTAATTCTGCGAGAATTAGGAGAATGTCCTACAGTAAGTTGCTGCACCCTCTTTTTACCTAAAATGTCTCATTTCTCTGTTCTGCACAGAAATACAGAAGGAGAAGCATATCACAATAGGGCTCGTTTGAACCAACCTGCAGCATGCAGCAGCAAAAGCACAGAGGACAGCTGAAGTGTTACTGCTCACACTTGAACCTGAGGGACACAGCTTTGAAGTGAGTTCAGTGGCTTCACTTTCACCTCCACAGGGATTTACCCACCTCACTAGAACCAGCCCAGTCTGACTCCTTCGTCTCAGCAGTGGAACAGTAGCACTGCTCCTGCCAGGTGCTGTGGCTGAGACGAGTACAAAAGCTGTAAGATGGCCTTTGAAACGCTTGAGCTGGTGCTTTCTGTTTCAAAGAGACTGAAGTAAATGAGTCGTAAAACAGGCCAAGCCTGGAATAGCAGGGAAGCTGCAAAGAAAGCATCAAGAAGTGTAACCTGGAACTGTTACTGAGACATGAAGCAAAACAGTAGCACAAGCAGCTCTGTAGATTACACGTATTTTCATGTCAGAGCATCAGATGGATGAAGGAAGAATTTAGAAGCAAATATTAAAGGCAGGAACAGCAAAGGTACCAGAAGAACTGCAAACATCCCCATCTGGGGTTGTGAGGGCCTAAGACAGTCTGTGATGAGATAGAGGGAAACTTTCCAGAAGACAGGTTCCCTCAAACTCCTCTGAAGTACACGGTACCATCACCACCAGACACACAGTATCTGCAGTGTCTACACACCATGCAGACAAGCAGTGTTCCAGCAATGGTCCAGCTGAGCAAAGCCTCTTAAAGAGAGGCACCTACAGGGACAGCCACACAGGGACTCAAGTGCCTCAGTAGGGTCTGAATTCTCACTCCCTACAAGAAAACCATTTACAAGACATCATTTAGTGTTACAGAGAATCAAGACTAAAAATAATTCTATTTGCTTTCAGGGAGTGGATAAAAATCTCAAAGCAACCCATCAATTCCAAGACAGAGGAAAAACTCTCTTAACTTTGCATTTACAAACTATGCATAATTTGGATGTGAAGAAATGACCAGGAATTCTTTTGCCTGTAGCACAGTTAGTTTCCCCCATACAGGCATAAATGATGCTCATCAATAGAAATGTGATATTTCTGAATATAAAAAAAAACATAAACCAAGCTTACTAGGTCTCCTCTGGTTCCCATTTAATTTCTTTTGTCTAATGTAAACTCACTGGGCTATGACTAACAGCTAACATATAATTTCTAATTGTATGGCATTATGTTATGTTAGTACAAAAACATTATCAGAGCCAAGAAAGAGACAGAAGCATACCGTCAGTCTTACTGGGAGTAGATAGGAATGGAAAAATACCATCAGCATCAAGTACATTTGTCAAGGAAGCAGATTAAAAGGCAGCTTTAATGGGAAAAAATTCTCCCCACATTTTGTCTTGCTACTTTTTAAATGACAGAGCTGCTCTACAAACAAAGCAGAACACATTCACCTTTACAAGGGCTTATGGAAAAGCAGTTGGATAGCATAGGACATCGCTATTTTATTCTTTGGGAGATGTTCTGTGTATTTCAACAGAAATAGCCTGAAGCTTTACAGACATATAAAGCTTGAGCCTGAAGCCACATGATTAGCCACAGAATCTATTGTCATCACAGAATTATGTTCAGATTTACATTTGAAAGAATCGTGAGCCAGTCTCTGAAAGAAAAAAAAAGGAAGGGAAAAAAAAATTGGATTAACACCCTGTAGAGATTTCCCTCCCTGGGGAATAAACCAGAGGAGCATAAATCCAGCGTAAGGCCATGCAGAAGTATATTCTGAGCCTGCAGACAGTCCGTAACAATAGCTGCAAGAACTGTGATTACCCACAGCCCCTCCATGGGCTAACCATGACACTTAAAACCTGACAAGCTAAATGTCGATGTGATGGACAGCGTTAGTGTTGTTTGTGTACAGCTGGCTCTACCTGATGTTTCTCTGACAGAGCTGGGGCTGGGCAGCCAGCAAGGGGGTTCCCCCCATGTTCCCTCCTCACATATGTGTCAGTCCCATTCATTACAGTTTCAAACTCTCCAGGACAACATTTGTGTCTTGTTATGTATTTGTTCAGAGCTTAGCAGAAGGCAGCTCTTAGCTGGGTGATCCTTACCTTAGCAGAAGGCAAACACTGGTCTTGTGCTCTCCCCCTGCACAGGCTGAACATCATCCCCAAACCTGTACAGTTCTATTGCATGAAAAGAGATCATGGCTGTCCATGATTTTTTCAGCCAGGAATCCCAGGATTAACTAAAAAGAAATCCTAAAACTTCATTCAACTGACCTTCAATATCATTGTCACCCAGGATGGGCCTGGTAGCACCCAATCAAAACCTTCCAGGGCACCACAACCTTGATACTATTGACCAGCATTGCTCTGATTTAAATTTCAAACAGCCTGCGATTTTGATTCCTTTTTCCCCCAGCTCTGAAAGCAAACATTATGGATTTTATAGGGAAGAATGCCCTGGCCACACACTTGATTTGCACAAACTGTGCATACGTGAAAAGGCAGTCAATACAAACAGAATTAATTTTAATTAACCTTAATATGCTGATGGAAATGGCGGGGAGTTTTCCTGAACAAATAAGTAAAGCCACAAACACAAAAATACCTGCTTTGTTAATTACACATGCACAGATCCAGTAACACAGTCACAGTTAATTATAGCACTTGTTTCTGAACTTACATGGTTACGATCAAGCTGAGTCAATAAGCACATGTCCTATTTTTGGCGGAGGAGAACCCGGCACTAAGATTTTGATTAGCAGCCTTGTCAAAGATCTTCAGTTCTCCATCTCATCGTCAGGTCTCTGGTGTCTGTTGGGGATGGGAAGAAACTTATACTTTCCCAGCCTGGAAAATCCCCTGGAAAAATTGCTCCTGGAACACAAACAGGCTCAACTTCAAAAAGTCCTTGGAGTCAACTCATACATGCAAAATCAGGACCAGCTACTCAAAACCATGGTTACACTGATGTAAAACCAGTGATAAAAGGCAGTCAAGAAACCAGTCTATAAAATTCCTACATGTAAATAGAAGACAAATACCACCAAGTGAATTGAGATCCCTATTACTCAATTTAAACCTAAGCAGGTATCTAGATTTAGTGAGTATCTGGTCCACATTCTTTCAACAGAAGGGCTCTAAGAGGAGAAGAGGGCATTTCCAAAGACAGCTTCGTAACAGGGTATTTTCCCTGTCTGTTGCTGCAAAAACTTCAAGGCAAAGGAGACCTCTAAATATGAAAGGGTCTGAGGTTCCTCACTCTCTGAAGAAACAAAGCCAGGTCATTTCAACTGGTTGCTTATAAAATGTGTCTCTGCACTCATTAACATCACCTTTCCATGCTGCCCCTAAGGTTTACCTGGGCCCAGCTGAGAGAACCTAAAATAAAACTTCTACGGAAAGGCTGAAGGAGCCTTGGAAGAGTAAAGCCCTTTTGCAACTGTTTTTGGAAGCATTTGATTCTGAAAACTAGCTATGAAAAAAATTGGTTTATTAGCCAAATTTCCAGCTCAGGATGAGAGTTTTGGTTATTTCCCAAAGACAAAATACAGGAAAGGGAGAAAAAAAACAAACCAAACAAAGTTTCTTGGCTTTTCACAGCACTCATCTTCTTATCAGCACAGAGAACACGTGCTGCACAAAGAAAGCAATGCAAGACACAAAGCCAGGTATTTAATGTTTGTTCAGATAGAAGAAAAATATTGCCAAACCAATGGATTCAACAATAACAGAGTTATGCCTTGGAAATCATGAGATTTGGGACTCCCGCTCTTTGCTTTCTATATTTTAATCTTCCAGGGTGCTTTTGAGTTACATTTCTACATTTCAGAGCCTGCGGGCTAGGAATTTATTTATTTAAGATGCAGCTAAGAATCTCATTAGTAACATGAATGCAGGAACTGGGTTTTAAAGGAAATATACAGGTAATGCTAAATTTAAAGTCATGACAACTGGCAACAGGGCGTACAATATCAATATCTAGCTAATAGACCCGGAATGATTACTGGTTAATGAGCTGAAGCAGACAACAATAATGGGAAAAAAAGAGATCAGAAGAAATGTTTCTTTTATAACATGGCTGCTAAGAATTATACCAAGTTACTCAGAATTACATTGCTTCCTTAAGTGATGGTAGACTGCAACTAATTCTAATGTCACAAGCAGCTCTTTTAAAGTAGGCAAATGCTTGGCGATATACATTGATTTGCATCCATATAACCAGGGAAAAAGGAGTGCAAACAGAATAGTTCTGTAGATAAGGAAATTATGATTTGGCCTTAAGATTGTAAACCTTAACACCTTCAACTGTTTATTAGGATAATTCTAAATAATGCTACTGATAATTATGGTTTCATCACATACAAGATCTTAGTGGTGTTAGAGCTCCAGCTGCACCAGGGAGGTTTAGAATGAAGATTAGGGACAATTCCTTCCCCAGAGGGTGCTCAGGCATTGGAACAGGCTGCCCAGGGCAGGGCTGCAGTCACCTCTCCTGCAAGTGTTCACACAGCGTGGAGACAAGGCCCAGGGTGCCATGGGTTAGTGGTGCCCTTGGCAGTGCTGGGGAACGGTTCGACTGGGTGAACTTAAAGGGCTTTTCCAACCTCACTGATTCTATGAGGAAGTTCGCCCCTGTGAAGAACCCCAGTGAGGGTGCTGAGGTGCTGGCACAGGGTGCCCAGAGAAGCTGTGGCTGCCCCATCCCTGGCAGTGTTCAAGGCCAGGTTGGACACAGGGCTTGGAGCAAGCTGCTCTAGTGGAAGGTGTCCCTGCCCGTGGCAGGGGTTGGAACTGGATGAGCTTTAAGGTCCCTTCCAACACAAACCAGGCTGGGATTCCATGATTAGACTTGGAAAGTGTAGGAAACAGCACTGCCAAAATTCAGGCTTCAGACTATAAGATGCAAGTAATTGTGCCTTCAGTAGCCTGCTTGATGATGAAAACCAGTACTACAAATAATCTGACTTTTCTGCAAAAGCTTCAATGCAGAAGTTCATGGACACAGATATGGAAAGTACATTCCAGTCCTTGCAGCAGTGTTTCCCTCTCTTTTACACCTTAATAAATGCATTACGAAAACCAACGTTTACCTGGCAGCTGTCCTTAGAGGAGGTTCTCTCTTTTTAAACCGACTGAGAGCTTTAGAGTAAAAGAAAAAAAAAAAAACAAACACAGGGGGATGTATACCAGTGGAAGTCTGGAGTTTAATGAACAAAGACACTTATTCCCTCTCAAAGGCAGAGTGATACAGAGAGGGAGATGAAAGCTCCTGTTCATTTTATGTGCAAAACAGAACAGACATCTCCCATAGACATGCTAATGAAACATTGATCTGCTGGGGTGACGTCTGTTACCACAGGGCTCTCCCCCTTCGACTTCCAGGAGCAATGATTCACAAGTAATTAACTCTTTTCACAAATTATCTGAAACCTGACTTGGGCTCAACCCCCCTTCCTGGTGATGTTCATTTTGTTTGTAATATACAGACCCATCAATATATATGTGTACATATAAACAAACGTCATGTATGTATAAAACCATTCATTCCCAACTTTTATATACATGTATACACATGAAAACATAGAATGCATTACACAGAATATATATAAATAAACTATATATATAATGGATGTGTTCACAGCCATATAATTGCTGTAAGTACTCAGTTTTCTGCAACCAGCTCAGTGCTTCCATGGGAGAACTCAAGAAGCTCCCAACACTTGAGGACAAACCCTAACCCACCCATCTCCTCCTCACCAGAAGTTAATACAAACCAATACCAGCTGCCACCAGCTCAGTGCTTCCATGGGAGAACTCAAGAAGCTCCCAACACTTGAGGACAAACCCTAACCCACCCATCTCCTCCCCACCAGAAGTTAATACAAACCAATATCCCGGCATTTGTCACTAGGCATTGCTCCCCGCTGCCCTGACCACCACTTCAACGGGTATTCTCAGGCACAGAAAGGAGAATGGCACTGCTGTCTCTCCATTAGAACAGTAATTAAATAAGGCAGCTCCTCATCTATGGGAATGGGGATCTAAAGCACACGTGAAACAAGCAGCATTTGGGGTTTCCAGAAGATAGGGGAACAAGCAACTGCAAAGTTGTTCAAAAGAACAACAGGCACACGCAGCCTCTCTATACATGCGCGCCCTACGGCAGAGGCACACGGACCCTCAGGCCTCCCATCACCACATGGGTTTATTTTCACCTCTCCTACGCCCAGGAGCACCTCCACCCAGCACGGCAGCCCGTCCATCGCAGGAGGTTAAATCCCACCGCAGGGACAGTCACTTGCTGCGGCGAGCGGCTCCGGACAGGCCGCTCCAGCACCGGAGCGAGGGGAAACGCAGCCCCCGTGAGCCCCGGCCCTGAACAGGGAGAGCAACCCGAGCTTCCCGAGCGTTCGACGGCACTTGCGCAGGCGCCCCTGACTTACAGGGGCGGTGTCAGGAGGGGCAGCACCGCCCGGGGCGGGTGAAACACGGCCCAGGGATCGCAGCGACCAGGGCGTATCGCGACAGTGGGTGCCTGCAGGGCTGAGCGTGCAGGCGAGGGGGGGTGAGCGCTTTCCCCGGCGGTGGCACCAGACGGAGCCGAGGAGAGGAGAGGCTGCAGCGCAGAGGTCGCGGTGTAGAGAGCGCCTGCACGGGTCCCTTCAGGCGAGGGTGCGCGATGGGCAGGGCTGCACTCGGTGGAGGTCCTGCAGCAGGGGCTGAGCTGTCATTCATGTGAAGGATGTCGGGGAGCAGGGAGCGAGCTGCACTGCTTGCTCCATGCCTGGAGTGTTCAACCTGCCGTTCTGTAGAGTCTTCAGTTTCAGAATGTGAAATAAATCTCTAACTACTTCCACACGTTCCCCCGCTCCTTCCTCCGTGAATAGTATTAACGTGAATTTCAAGCAGGGCTCACCTTCACAACGGCGATTATTGACATGGGGTAGATGATCAATACGGAACAGACTGGAAGCTCATTTTCAGAAATTGATAAAAGTTCAAACCCCAGCGGGGTTAGATGATTTACGGCAAAGGTTAAAACTGCATTCTGCTTCTCTCAAAAGCAAGGGGTTTCCAGATGTTTCCAAACTTCTTTTTTTTTCTTTAAATTTTAAAACAAATTCGTTTTCTTTCATAGAAATCATAGTTAGAGTAGAAATCAAGTCTGCTGAGGGCTAGCATCTACCAGCACCAAGCTGTACTATTCCACTTGTTGCTGTCTGGCACCATCATGCACTGGCACTCTGGTGAGTGGTGGAAGGGACCTTAAAGCTCATCCAGTTCCAACCCCTGCCACAGGCAGGGACCCCTTCCACCAGAGCAGCTTGCTCCAAGCCCCTGTGTCCAACCTGGCCTTGAACACTGCCAGGGATGGGGCAGCCACAGCTTCTCTGGGCGCCCTGTGCCAGCGCCTCAGCACCCTCATTGTACAAAATTTCTTCCTCACATCCATCCTGAATCTCCCTCTTTTACCTTAAACCCATCACCCCTTGTCCTATTAGAACAGGCCCTGCTAAAAAGTCTCTGCCCATCTTTCTTATGGGCCCCTTTTAAGTACTGAAAGGCTGCAATAAGGTCTCCCTGGAGTTTCCTCCAAGCTGAACAAGCCCAACTTTCTCAGCCTTTCCTCACAGGAGAGGTGCTCCATTCCTCTGATCATTTTTGCTGTGCTCCTATGGTCCCTCTCCAACAGGCCCATGTCTTTCCTGCATTGAGGACTCCAGAGCTGGACGCAGGACTGCAGGGAGCGTCTCACAGACCATGAAGCGTACAAAAATAACAAGGAAAACAGTAGCCATCAACTTCACATAGGGTTGGGGATGTGCACTACTGCCAGTCCAGCCAAGTGGAAGAGGTGGTCTCATGAAAACAAATGGAAACTGCAGGCAGTAACAGCCCTCCCTGTGATCAATGGGTTTGTCCCTTTACAATTGCACCTTCCCACCCACCCTCATCTCCTTTTTCCAAGGCATCTCTCCTCTGATTAGGAGGTGGCAGCAGCAGCAAGTTCCACACTGCTTTCCTTCCCAGGTCTCACTAAATGAAGTGCTCTGGCTAAAGTAACAAAACAAGGGCCAGTGTAGAGTTCCTGCTAGTCCTGGCTCAGTCCAAACCCTAATGTTGATGTTATTATATGAAAATACCACAGAGTATGTAGGGCAACCCTATGTCTGTCGCAGCAGCCAGAGCCATTTCATACTGTGTGCTTTTAATTATTTCACTGACACCCTTGGACTTGATAACTGCCTGAGTTTTCCTGTCAACACTCTGGTTCCTGATTGTCTTAATTAAATCACAGTTTCAAATGACTCTCTTTATTCCACCCCCATCCCTCTTTTTTCCTTTTGGCTTCTAATGCTCTGAATACCCCACGCTGTTTTAAATTACATCCTCGGCTCAGAATATGCAGACTATTTATTTAGGAGGCAAATTTCACAGTCATCTGAAATTAATTTCCCAAACCCAAAGTTCCTGGGTACCAGCTTCCAATCCAGCCATGGAATTTCCTGGTGGCGCTGCGTGGCTCAGGTTTCTCCGCACCTCCAGTGGGCCGCCCCACCACTCCCTCTTGCTTCTGTTACTCCTGACTGACCTTTTCAACAGAAAAATCAAACCCGCATTAATTCATTTGTAGGTATTGGTAATAAAGCAGACTGTGCCACTCTTAACGTCAAACCACGTCCTGGGGTGGGGAGGCGTTTTCAACAGCTGAAGGGAGCACAGCACTTCACAAAAGACTCAGCCTGGAAAGTTGTTATTAATTATTGTGCCAAGTACAGTAACAGACAATCCTGCCCTCTATGTACAGCAACATATTTTTTAGCAGTATGAGTTACCCTTGGTGACTGAAAAGGGGCTTGGGACAAGGGCCTGTAGGGACAGGCCAAGGGGAATGACTTGAACCTGCCAGAGGGGAGACTGAGATGAGCTCTTAGGCAGAAGCTCTTCCCTGTGAGGGTGCTGAGGCGCTGGCACAGGGTGCCCAGAGAAGCTGTGGCTGCCCCATCCCTGGCAGTGTTCAAGGCCAGGTTGGACACAGGGCTTGGAGCAAGCTGCTCTGGTGGAAGGGGTCCCTGCCCGTGGCAGGGGTTGGAACTGGATGAGCTTTAAGGTCCCTTCCAACACAAACCAGGCTGGGATTCTATGACTTCACCTGGGCTTTGGGTACCATCTCTAACATCAGTACTGTGGGCAAATAAAAATTGTTTCACAGATTTCAAATGTAAAATTAAATCCTTCTGCTGCAAAAAAAAAAAATCTTGAATTTTATTTTGTGCATCTGTAGAGAGTCATCTGATCGGAGAAGTCTGGAATTCCCTTGTTGTTTTGTTAAGTGTATCAAAACAAGTTTCAACTGTAAGAGAGGTTATAGCTTGTTTCAGGAGTCCAATTTTTTTTCAGGCAAAATCATCTTTTCTTAAAATTATTTGTTCATGTTAAATCAATTGTGACATTAACTTGAACGTGTTTCTCATTTGCAGATGGATGCTTTTCCAAAATGCCATAATTGGCTTTTTGGAAAAAAAACTCACTGATACAGTTTCCCTCAAAAGCTTGTAAGAGCTTTGGAAAATTTTCCACCTATAAATTGATGGAGAACAAACTGTTATTTTAAAAGTGAGGGAATACAAAGGTTTTGCAAGATCAGACCAATATTTAAAATTTTATTTCCTGGTATTTTGCAGTGACTGAAAACCGTTTTTGTGTTTGTAACCGGAAAGTGAAGATTTCCCATGAACTTCTCAATTACTGTGATTTCAGTATTCCCTGTGAGTAAATTACTGCGATCTGCTCCTGGAGTACTTTGGTTCTATGGTTACACTATAGCCCTTAAACAAGGGGCTGTCATACACCTAAGACTGAAGCACCTCTTACATAAAAACTCTCAAGAGTCATCTCATCGCAGACAGTTGAAATCGATCATTTCATGTGACAGCGCATTTATCAGAGATCTCATGAGAGACGATTCCCACCTCCCACTCCATCCCATACATAGTTTAAAGGGAACCTCTGGAGCCTGGAAACCCTCCACGGGTGGGAACTGGGGGAAATCTAATAACCTTGGGGATTGGGTTTTGGATTTACCTTACTCCACTGCTACAGAGGCATCCAAGGACTCACTACAGGGTGGGCAGGTGAGATCCCTCCCATGCCACAGAAACCTACTGAACAGCCCCTGTGCCCCCAGATCCCACACCACTCACTTTCCTTCTTCTCACTCTTCACATACGGACTTAGGGAAGAGGAGACTTCTACACCTCATAGTTTCTTTTCTTCCTTTCTCTCTCTCACTTTCTTCCAAGCCACCGCCCCCAGAGCAGCACTTACCACAGTGACAAATGAAGCAATAATAAGGTTAGTCATTTAACTCCTTGCATCCTTCTTAAAAATCACCCTAATTACTGTGTAATGGGTCCACAGAGGCAGAAGAGTCTGGGTGAAATCTACCTGGAGGGCACCAGTATAGTTCATCTGTCCATTTCCTAATAGCATTCTAAAGTTCACCCTTATAAACATGTCACCTAGTCTATAATTAAGTGACTGGTCATTAGGTAACAGATGTGGTACCTGTGGGTCACATATCAGTCAGCTGGTGATGGATCTTTACCCAGAAGCAGCTCCATAGCTCTCTGTCACTACAGCATTACTCCACATGCAGCACACAGAAGAGTTTGTATTGGGTTTTTGTTAAGCAATGAACTCTGTGGTTGTGAAGGGTGACAAACTGAGGGGAGAAGGGAGCAGAAGGACTGTTACAGTTCAGTCTTCATCCCAGAAGCATGATAAAAAGCTGAGTTTTTTCCTATGTATTCTGCAAGTGTATTGGCTCCTAAAGCAGTCTTCATACTTGGCTGACAGGTGAATTCCCCATCCACAGTCAACACGAGTCAGGATTGCTAATCACTAGTTTTTTTTTAAAACTGCTGAAGGACATCCTCTTTCCTGGTCTGATTTTTTAAGACTAAGTAAATAAATAAAATATCAACTCATTCTTTTTAACTCCATCAGCTTCCAGCGATGTGCAAGGCCGTGATGGCAGAGGGGAAAGACATCAGCAGAATTTACCCCCAGTTTTACCAAGAAAACTGGAAGTCTACAAAGTAAATCTGGACAGACTCCAAGTAACGGGATAAACTTCACACCCAGGCTGACCTGGCCACTCATCAGTATGGGCACATGTGCAGAGAAGTAGAACCAGTCTCACTGCAGCTCCCTTCCTCCCCTCACTGCGCAACCTGTGGAGTTTCACAGGAGCAGGCAGGCCATTCAACTCCAGCTTTTTCCCAGGAAAGCAATGGTTTCCAGCATGTTTTGTTGTCCCCAGGGGACAGAAAAGGACAGGTTGTGAGAATTCTTGAAGTTCAGACTAGAGTTATGAGGCCCATACTTACTTCTTCACAGAAACACAGAATCCCAGCCTGGTTTGTGTTGGAAGGAGCCTTAAAGCTCCTCCAGTTCCAACCCCTGCCACGGGCAGGGACCCCTTCCACCAGAGCAGCTTGCTCCAAGCCCCTGTGTCCAACCTGGCCTTGAACACTGCCAGGGATGGGGCAGCCACAGCTTCTCTGGGCACCCTGTGCCAGCGCCTCAGCACCCTCCCAGGGAAGAGCTTCTGCCTAAGAGCTCATCTCAGTCTCCCCTCTGGCAGGTTCAAGCCATTCCCCTTGGCCTGTCCCTACAGGCCCTTGTCCCAAGCCCCTCTCCAGCTTTCCTGCAGCCCCTTCAGGCACTGGAGCTGCTCTCAGGTCTCCCCTTCAGGAGCCTTCTCTTGTCCAGGCTGACCCAGCCCAGCTCTCTCAGCCTGGCTCCAGAGCAGAGCTGCTCCAGCCCTCGAATGCATCAAAATTCTTACAAAATTATTCTATTATTTTACAATTTAGAATTCTCTGAACTGTCAAGAGATAGAAAATTAATTTCTTTGAGGTGGGACCACAGAGATGTTGCCACATCACCCAGACAAAATTTTGCAACCCATTTTATATGGGTACAAGCAGACTGTAACCCTGCCTGCATGTTGTCTATACCATTTTCAAGGAAATTATATTTTTACCATCAGCGTTCTTGGATACAATAATGCAGTTAAGAGCTGGACCACACAGATTCCAGATGGTCAGTAAGATTTGAGCTAAGCTTTTCTGGGTAGGTAAATTATAAAAGAAAGGAAAAAGAAGACAAATGTCTCATGACCACAGTGTTTAAAGGTTTATAATTGCTAGTTATTATCTCCAAGGAGAGTGCCCAAAGCCATGATATTGTGGCCAACAAAACAAGACCAGACCTTGAAATCAGCCCTCTGACCCCAGCTGTTGAAATGTGCCTTAACTACCACACCTAGTAACCTCCCATGATGTCTTTTCTGGCAATGCACCTCTCTGAGGTTCACAGTAAATCTCTTGGGCCGCCCACAGCTTTGGTCACACAGGACATGGAATATTTGGCAAAAGCATTACACTGGCCAAATAATTCCAAGAAGAAAATCACAAGATCAAGAAGAGGTCTTGGAATGGTCAAGAGCCATTGAGGTACGTAAGCCTCTTCTAGGTCCTGGAATTTTGTAGTTACTGTATAATTGTATTTAGAGATACAATGCACCATGAAGCAAAACAATGCAATATTGACTCAAATCCCACTGGAAAGATAGCAGAGCTGCTCAAATTTTGCCCCCCAGAGAATGTGATTTTGTTAAAATCTGCAATCCAGGAAAGGATAAAGTCTAAAGAAATGCATTATTTTGTGTGTTTTGTAGAGAAAATGCCTGTCTGTCTGGCCAAGAGAAGAAATGCTAGACTGGGACATGCACTCCTGAAAAGGAGATTCATCCCTCATGTTCTTACTGGATTTCAGTTAGTTTCTTCATAACCAATCACATCAGTTTCTGCTTTCCTCATAACAAGAAAACATTGTGCTGCTTTTGGACTTGCATGATTTGCATATTTTACCAAATTCTCATTAGTCAAAGACAATTTTAAAATAAAAGTCGAGAAATACCTGGCTTAAAGCTGCTGTCCAAGAAGGCTTGTACGGGGATTCCTCCTGCCTGGCTCGTTCTTCTATCATACGTCAATACCATAATTTGAAATACTGTTTGAGACAGCAGAGACAGCTCCTACCTTTCAGACTATCCAATAAAGAATTCAGACCTTTTTACCTGGGGGTCTTTTACTCTACAAGGCACCTCTGGGTCTAGTATCAATCACCCTGTGATGGACAGACATCGCATACCAGGGTCATTCATACCTCCATTGCTTATTGAACTGCAACACCTCATCCTCATTGAATACTGACAGATGATCTATATGATTCAGGTCCAATCAGAACAGTGATTTTTCAGTGTTAAGGACTGAAAGGACTTCCACCTGACATGTTTGCACTAAGAATATAAAGGATCAAAACGGAGCACAGGAGAACAGCCCTCAAATCGGAGGATTAGTAAACTATTTCTGCGTGTCTGCACCATAACTCTGCATCATAGAAAAAAAAGAAGCAAAAAAAAAGAGAGAGGAAAGCAGGAACAAGGCTGTAATGAAGAGTCAGTGCTGCTTATTCATGAGCATGTGACTTTATCTGAACACTTAGTTGAAACATATCATTAGCACAATTCTGCTTTGGGAGTTTGATCACTAATTGGCACACACAGGAGCCCAGCACAAATTAAACTTACCCTTTGGCATAACCAAATATAAGAAGTCAAGTTTAGGGAGGATGTGAAAATGCAGAACAGTAGAGAGGGTGGATATAACACTGGGAGAAGCACTGTGAAGGTGGTGAGGTGCTGGAACAGGCTGCTCAGAGAAGTGGTAAATGCTCCATCCCTGGCAGTGTTCCAGACCAGCTTGGACAGAGCCTTGAGCAGCACAGTCTAGTGTGAGGCATCCCTGCCTATGGCAGGGGAGTTGGAACTTGATGATCTTAAGATCCTTTCCAACCCAAAGTATTCTGTGATTCTATGATGCTAAGTTTTCAGACAAAAAAAAAGAGAATAGACTAGTTAGAGTGGAGCCTGCATTGAGAAAGACTGCTCAGAAACCTGTAAATGGGGAGAGATATGAGCCTACTTAAGGGAGGAAATGTGGCTCTTTTTTTTCTATGCACTTGATAGGTGCATCATACACAAGCAAAGGATTAAGATAATCTCAAGCAATTTTGTATCTAAACAGAATTGAAACAGATTCCAAAGAAAGAAATAAATACATGGGTTTAAGATAATTTGCGTTTGTTTTTATCCCTGATTAGATGCATCCATAACAGTGTCTTTTCAAAGTCAATAAGAGAAACCATTACTCAAACTGCAATTACTTTTTGTGCCAGTGAGGTGGTCTAACTGCCTTTTTCTTTTGGCATTGTCTGCTGCATTCAATGCAGCATGTGCTCTTCCCATGCAATTGCCATGCCTTGAGCAACATCTTAATGCTGACCCTAAATCTCCATTTAAGCTTAAGCTTGGTTTCCTCACATACCTGTGAAAGTGATGTGGTAAGATCTGAGTTTTCAGCTGACCCGTAAGAGCTGGCTTTATACTCTCTTGTGCTTACAGCTGCTCACACTGGTTTACTGCAGTGTGAAGAAAAGGGAGAAACACAAGAGACTGACATAAGGAAATGCAAACAAAGGAAAACATTGCCCTTGTTTAGTGAACATGGCCAGAAAGACACTGGAATTTTCCCGGAACAGGACATAGAGGGACCAATTGTTTACTGCGTGCATCCTGTCCATTTTTTTCTCTGCAAAGGCGATGCAGTTCATTGCTCTATTTACACAAGTATAGGTGACCACACAGAGACAAGGCAAGATATAATACAGCCTTTAGAAATTAAACTTCTGCAACTCATTCCCCATTTAATAGCTCACTGGGTGGTCTTGAGCCATAAATGAAAGGCATAGCAAATACTCCTTTACACAGTAATTCGAGGGCCCAGCCTCTCCATAGCAAAATATTTGCACTTTCTTAGTTAACAATACCTTAAAAGTGTTATACGTTTGGTCTCATTAAAGTTTAAGATTATTTTGACTTTCTTTTGCTCCATGTAGTGAGAATTTATGTGTCCTTAAATACTTGTAAGGGTCTCAAAAATAACTACCATGATGTGGAACAGGAACATTGTTCCCACTTCACAGAATTGAAGACAATATCTGCAGGTCCGCAGGGTTGCGGGTCTGTATTTTCAACTTCATAGAATGCCCTTTGCAAGTTTGCATCCAGATGAAAAGCTGCCAAATACTTCGAGAACCCAGTGCTTCCCAAAAAGAACTCAAGTTTCATAACAGAAACCCTGTCAAAGATGACCATACAGACACGTTTCTGCTTTTTGTCTTAAACATGCACATCTGACACAAAGAGCATTTTGATAGGTTTTTTCCCCTCGTTTTCTGTGGTACCTATCACAGAACCAATCTGAGGGCCGGTGTTTGTTTTATTTTTATTATTCTGCTAAGCACAGCATTCTCTGCAACCTTCAGGGAAGGGGAATGTGGAAGAAGAGCATCAACTTCCAAGAAAACAGCAAAAGCTAATAACCACCTGAATTTTAATCCATAGCCAACCCCAAAATAGCTCACTTCATATAGACTTCATACTCCTGATGAGGAGAAAAAGAGGTGCTTAATTAAAGAATCACCTTTAAAGGGGAAACATATTAATAATTGTGAATTAACACTGATTCTTAAGGATTGCACTTTTATTCTTTTGCAGGAATTCAGGCTCAAACCACAAATAACAGTTCTCATGCGAATGCATGTTTTAGAGAATTTTCCTATTTAGCTTGCACTCTAGACTCAAATCATGGGCAAAACAAGTCTCTAGAACAACCTATGATAAAACCCTTTACATTAATGGGCTGATTTTAGGATCACATCCAAGGGGCGGCATTTGCCCTGAAGGGTGTGTGAAGCTGGTCATTGCACGCACAGAGCCAACAAGTCAAGAGCATTCGGGCACAGTCCTCTGGCGCCTGATGTGGCCACTCCTAGTTGACATCAGGCACTGATAAGCTACTCCAGTACCTTAGCAAAGTGGCCATGCAATCCTCCCAATATCATACCCATGCAAAGAAATTAGGCTTATAAATTCCATCAGCACCTTGACATTCATCCTGTTGAAAATCTCTTCTCTAATTTGTCTTTTCAGTCCTCCAGCTGTATTAATTTAATAGGGGTGAAAGATGAGTGTATTTATGCAGCAGAAAATACCAAATAATAAAGATCACTACAACACTTCCAGATTTTTGGAAGCCCATTGGCACAGATTCAAGAAGCAGCACAGCTCAGGAGTAAAAATAGGAACTGCAGCACAGAATTACTTCATCTTGACAGGAAAAACTAGCATACTTTTAAATAATGTTACTGCTTTCAAAACTGCTACAGAATTTATAGACTCTGCATACCTGAGTTTAGGTAAATTGCAGAGAGCTACTCTGCCAATCTACTGTTACCTTCTGGTTCTTTGTATAAGCTTAATACAACAGGTTGAAAAATGAATAAGCATAAGAGTTTCACTGAGATAAATTTTGAGATTCTCTTTACTGCTTTACCTTCCAGTTTTGATTTTCTATACTATTTATTTTGTATTACTATCACCTTTCACAGACAAAGAAAGATGCTGAAAATCATCTGAAGGGTAGTTTGGCACAGATTACAGTCATTATCCAACACACCAACAACTTTGCCATCACAGCTGTGTAATTACAGAATATTATTTATGTCTTCTGCAAAGAAACTGAAGAAAGCTCTGTCAGGATGGTCCTCAGAAAAGTATGTATGAAGAAGACACAGGTATTGTCATAGGTGACAGCACACTACTTGATGTGCTCACATTGCTCCACCTACTGATGACTATTTATTGCCCCCGTTCCAGTTGTAACAAGCATGTGAGCCCTGTAGCTCTGACCAGTTTAGCAGTGTCAGTAAGCACTTTAAGATGCCCCTGAAACAGTTAAACTTCAGTAATCTCCTGAAGTGTTTAAGTGGCTTAGGCCACCGATAAGCGGATCTTCTGAATTAATCAGTAAGGCTAGCTAATTAGGACAACAAGCTATTCACCAGTACATCCCAATGAAGAAAGACAATTACACTCTTAGAAGTTACATACTTCTGTGATCCCCTGGAAGTCAAACCACTTGTTTAAGCATTCCCTAAATAAAACGCACACGTACACAAAGCAGCACAAATCTGATGTAGCTTGTGTTTAACTGTTCATAGCTCTGTGTTTTACATGCAAGTATTGATCTTATTTTGCGTGGTGGTTGCATGACTTCATCAGCTATATTTTGCAAAATGCACTTTCTGCACCACCACCCTGGCCAGTTTCCTGCTGAGGGGTGCCCAGCCTGAGTGTTTCCTCTTACGAAAAAATCACCAGCAAAAGAGTTTTCAACATTTCCTCAAAACTTCAAAATGTGGAGAGAAAAGAGCAAAGAGCACCTGAAGTGGCTGAGCTCCATTATTTTCTGAAGCTGCTCTCTTTACATATAAAAAAATACCTAATAAAATAGACATTTCAAGTTACTTGCTCTTCTACTCTAACGAACACAGCGGTCTTAAGAGTTATTACTGACACCACAAGAGTCCTATTAAGTATATATTGTTCAAATGTAATGGAAATTCCACTTTTTCATTCAGAATGATGTTCATATTTAGTTTCTGTTATTTGTTCAGTCAGACAACAAGAAAAGGCTAGCCAATAGATCAGAATTCAAGCACCATAACAGGCTGCCCAGGGCAGTGGTGGAGTCACCATGCCTGGAGGAATTTAAAGACATGCAGATGTGGTGCTTTGGGACGTGTCTTAGTGGTGGACTTGGCAGTGCTGGGTTAACAGTTGGACTTGATGAACACAGAGATCTTTCCAACCTAAATGAATCTCTGACTCTATAAATTCAGCTCCTACTTACTTAAAATCTTGCAAAACCAAACACCCTCTATTGTCATCATTCAATAATAAATTAAGTACAAATTCAGGGTTAAACATAAGCTTGTCAAAACACGTGGTCCTATGTAACATCACAAAATCGTGCAAGTGAATCAACAGGCTTCATATTTAGTTGTGTCAGACTATTGGAAAGCCATTTCCAAGCTTGCAGGTTGAACTGCACATGTGATTAGGGGATCAGACCACACATCTACTACAGAAGTCTGGTCCTAATTTTCTATTATGAATTGCCAGTATACCTCAAGGAGAGTCTTAACTTATTGGAAGACTCATTATAAAAATGTTAAAATAGTTTCAATGTGTTACTTGTGTTCAAAAGCACCATTCAGGGGGAAAAAAAGTATCTAAAACATGTCATCTTTCAAGTCTTTGCCCAACAAATGTTGATAGGGACAGGCCAAAATTTTAGGCAAACAAACAAATACGTTATTTGGGTAGGGTTGGCAGAACTACCCTTGCTGACCCAGAGCATAAGGAATTCATCAGCCTCATGACAAGTATGCAAGTACAGATTTAATAGAAGGGAAGCAGCCATTTGTTGAGTCTGCTGAACTTAGGCTGTGTACAAGTTCTGTCAATGGGCGCACAAGCATTTTCTGGTTTTCTTTGTTTTTTACAGTCTCCTTCCTTGCTCCTAAATGGAGAATTAAAATTAACAACCCCAAAACCTGCATGGGTTGCCAAGCGTCTCGCCTGGCCTGACTGAGTCTGGGACAGAAAAGATTTAACCTGAAAAAATTCAGGTTGGGAGTGACCTTCTGCACTGATTGACTTTAGTGGAATGTAAATGATGGGCAGTAAATCAGACGACATGCACGCTGCGCAGTGAATCATACCATTCCCTTCAATCCCATCTAGAGGGAGAGACATAAATCCTCCCAGTTCAAGCCAGGCCATGAGCAGTCCTTTATATTTCCAATTAAAGATGTACTGTCCTTTGCCCAGCATTCAGCTGGGATGCTGCACATTAATATGGCAGTCAGCAGCACAGCAGCAGGCCATGAGGCTTCATTGTCTCTGCCACATTCATCCCCAGGCTTCTTCCCAGCTAGGGAAAGGAGGGTTTGGTGCGACAGGCAAATCACTAGAGATGACAGAGAACCCTTCATTAGAACTGATTTTAATGCCACACTGCCATTATGCAACATGTTTTGATCATCAAGGCTTTCACACAGATCCTCTGGGACTGGAGGCCAGGTACAGATGCTTCCCAGCACTATACAAACAAGTGCATGGATGGCTTGAATATCCATCAATCACCCTAACATCACCCCACAAGAACTGTAACTTTGAGACTCTATCTTATGGGAACATCTTTACTCCTTGTGTGTGAAATCATGGGAGGTTACAGCAGAGAGAGCAACCCCATGGCTGGGAAGCAGTAAGGGACACAACCTGCATCACAGTCCTGCAACCACCACCAGCACTTCTCTATTGGTGAAGGCGATGTTAGGTTGGCACAGGGTGCCCAGAGAAGCTGTGGCTGCCCCATCCCTGGCAGTGTTCAAGGGCAGGTTGGACACAGGGGCTTGGAGCAAGCTGCTCTGGTGGAAGGTGTCCCTGCCCATGGCAGGGGCTGGAGCTGGAGGAGCTTTAAGGTCCCTTCAACACAAACCAGGCTGGGATTCTGTGATCTTGGGGCCTGGAAAGGACTGCCTCTGTACAAGCATCTGACAGCAATGACCAACCCTCCTCTTGAGCACTTTATGTTCCTGATGATGCTGCTGCATAACCCAGAAAAGAAGGAAAGGAGCTGTGCGGGTGCAGGTGTTGGCCACTTACTGCACCGGTGTTTGAGATTGCCCAAATGAAGATGGCTTTCAGCACATGACCAGAAGACAGTAAATTTTGGACCCTCACAGGCAACTGCAGTAAAACTTATTAATGAGAGACTCAAGTTAACAGACCTGGGATTTCAGGCAATGGAAATGAGGGCTGGATGGGCACAACAAGTGCAATATCAGGGACAGATTGCCAATAAACATGAGCTGGGGAACGGGTATTTGTTGTTTTCACTGCTTTGGCTTCAAGCTGTTTATGGAATGACTGACCCATCCACCCAAACACAGGTGAATGAACTTTAGGCCTTTCAGTAGAAGCTGAACATGAATTCACAACTGAAAACCTCCAGGATCTCCACAAAATTTCTTCTAGAAGGATGCCATTATTTACACCACTTCATCACTCCTTTTGCCCAGAGCTTTTGTAAAGAGTAGATAGACAGAGTGTAAACAAACCCTAAGATCAGGGGTTAATATAGTTTGGAGCTGACTTTGTACTCCAGCCCCTCCAAGCTACACTGCATGCGGTTCAGCCACAGTGCCAGTGGTAGTCCCAGGACTCTCAAGACCTGACACTGCTAACAGTGGGCAAAATGTAGGTACCTAGCAGCTAAATCATCACCTCCTGCATGGGTCAGATTGGGATGGCTAACTTCGCACTTAGATCATAAGGTTAAATTAAATGGATGCTAGTTGCTTCTCTAGAAAGCGGATTCAGTTCTGCTGGGGGTAGCCTTGAATTCCCATGTCCAGACCTGCAGGCAAGAGGTGTTTGTATAAATGTGAGTGTTTTACCTGCTTACTGGTTCACCTGTAGAAGGCAGTGCCTTCAGATTTCTTCGGGTGCTTGACTTCAGGGAGGGATTTATCTCCCTAAAAAGATAGAGAAATTGTGGCTCTAAGAGCACCTCCTCCCACCCTGGCCACCTTATCCCATTCCACTCTCTCTTCAGTACTCTACAGCTATTTTTAACATCTAATTTCCTCACATTATGGCAATTTACATACTTAAACACATCACATTAGTGTCCAAAATATAAACAAAGTGAGATAATGTGCTGTAAAGAGAGCATTTAAAAAACCCTGCAGATACACATGCAGGGGCTTTTGGAAATCAGGCAGTTCTTTGAAGCAAAGCAGTTGTCCTGTATCAGTAATAGGAGGATTTCTCAGCAACACTTTACAATAAAGCAGAGTTAATGAGAGCTGAGCAGTGGTGTAATTCCTATGGAATTGCATATTGAAAGCTACATTCATACCCAAGGAGCCCATCAGAACCGGTATTGTTAGCATGAATGCTGAAGGAATTGCAAAATGAATTGCCATTTTGTTATCAAGTGCTTCCAATTGGCTCTATCCTGCCATCTGTGTCATTTGGAGGATGTGAAGTAGCACAGGTCCGAACTTGGGCATCTGAAAGGTGGGTCAAGGGGAAATTCTATGCTGCAGCATCCTCTGGTTCTTCACTGAACAAGTCCAGTGCACCTGCCTTCCTGCTGCCTTTGGAGCAAGAAGGACCAGGATGGAAAGCAGTTTGCCAGGGAGTGGGGAAGGGAACTTTTCTCCTGAGACAAACAGGGAATGCCATTTATTGATCAGCTATACAAAACCTGGTGATAGATCCTAGCAAAACACTGCTTCCAAACAAGCGACTGCAAATTACCTGGCTCTTCTGAAGCCCCTGCAGCCTTCTATCTTTCTTCATGATGCCACAGTAAATGTTGTAAGATGCAAAAAGCCTCTAAAGGCCCCAGAAGAAGAGGACTGTGCAGGTGATGTCTCATTTAGCTCTACAGAGAAGAAGATATCAAAACCGTTTTGGTGATCTAGAAGCTAAGTTACTGTGCCAAAACATCCAGATCACATCTAAGGTCACATGCCAGTGTTCACAGTTCAGTCAGGGTTTGCTTATCTGCTGCTTTTGAATTAAATAGACAGATGCACAAAACAATTCTTTTTAACATTTAAAAGAAACCTTTCATTCCTTAACTTCTGATGGAATAGTCATTGATTAAAAAAAACTATTGCCTGTAAAGAATGTCTTTGTTTCACCACCTTGTTCTACAGTTGAGATACTGACACTCCAGTAAGTTAGATTTGGTATCTCTTTATGAATTCCCATTTTGGTCTTCTTTTACAATTCCCTTTAAGCCTTCAAGATAAAGAATTACTATATTGTTCCTCTCCTTATGATGGTATTGCCACAGGTTGGGATGTTTTGCAAGCAGGAAAACGCATTTCGACTCTTGGCAAAGCCCTTCACCACTAATAATCTGTAAGCTACAGAGCACTGCATGTCCTCAAAATCCAAGAGACATACCAAGACCGATCCATGTATATACACATGCTGGAGCGAACCACAATACCTTTCATTTCCACTTCTTTTCATGTTCTTCCAGCCTGACACCTCCCATCCTGTATGGCTGCTCTGTGGTTCATACAAGGAGAGAGCAGGCACAGCTGCGTGCTCCTACAGGGGAAACGTCCGTACCAGTCAGGCATCTCTGAGTGCAGAGTGTGGGTCTCCACCATGCGCAGCACCAAGCTGCTCCCTGCCCCAGGGCCACAGGCACAGCAGGGTTGCAGAGAGCAGATGCACTGAACTGATGCTGCTGGCACGGAAGTCCAATAGCATGGGGAGACGGGGTTGTTTCCTTGCATTACAGACTGGTTTGTGTTGGGAGGGACCTTAAAGCTCCTCCAGTTCCAACCCCTGCCACGGGCAGGGACCCCTTCCACCAGAGCAGCTTGCTCCAAGCCCCTGTGTCCAACCTGGCCTTGAACACTGCCAGGGATGGGGCAGCCACAGCTTCTCTGGGCACCCTGTGCCAGCGCCTCAGCACCCTCACAGGGAAGAGCTTCTGCCTAAGAGCTCATCTCAGTCTCCCCTCTGGCAGGTTCAAGCCATTCCCCTTGGCCTGTCCCTACAGGTCCTTGTCCCAAGCCCCTCTCCAGCTTTCCTGCAGCCCCTTTAGGCACTGGAGCTGCTCTAAGGTCTCCCCTTCAGGAGCCTTCTCTTGTCCAGGCTGACCCAGCCCAGCTCTCTCAGCCTGGCTCCAGAGCAGAGCTGCTCCAGCTCTCAGAGCTGGATGGAGCCAAATGAAAGCCACCACTTGCCTCTTATCCTCCTGCAGTTTCTCTGTGGGTTGATGCAGACATAGGATCCACACCAATCTGATGTATTTCAGACGGTGACAAATGCTGTGCAAACACTTACCTATGTTATAAATGTTACAGCGGTGCTTATGAGTTCATTCTGCAAGTCAGTTGATATGACAGAGCAGAAGAAACAAGTTTTTAGAAAATTAAATTCTGTAAATTTACAGTACTATAAAAAATGAATGAGCTTAAATATTTCCAGATCTACTAGAAGAATTATTCAAACTAAGAAAGTTTATAGGTCTGACTTTCCCATACATCACTGACTCAGGAGGGATTTCACTAGACCTGTATGCAAGTAATTTATGATCTAATGGGAAATGTTCTTCACGTACCGAGAGCTGAGTTCCCTGTGCAGAGTCAAGGTCCCAGTTCAGCAAAGCACACTCTTAACATTACAATCCAAGTATCACGTATTAAAGAAAAAAGATTAGCCACCTCTAGAAAGGCTTGGTTCTAGTTCCAGCGATGGCAGTAAATAACCTTCCTCTAGTGCAAGTATTACTCCCAGATCTGTGCCTACATTCACCATCACCTTGCCAGAGATACACACAAGAGAAGATGTCTGTCTTCCTTTCAGCATTATGACACCCAAGAACAACCTGATTCTGCAACACTGGCTCACAAGGCCACCTGCACCAGCATCAGTGAAATGAGAGAGGCACTAATGAACATCTTCAGAATGAAGCTCAAACTTACTAGAAAGATACTTGCTTGATAGTATTTCCTTTCAAGCAGTTTCCCCCTCTTAGCAAGTAATTGAGCACCATCTCTAGTTTGCAACCAGGAAGAGATTAACCCTTGTATTTAAACTGTTAATACTTTGAGCACAGTGTCTCTATCTGTGGAATTGGTTGGACTGTACTTTCGTGTGCCCTATAAAACGGCAATGAGTGAACAACAAGGGGCAACTCAGAAAAAGCCTGACTGCTCCCCCCTTTTGTCCTTTGAAAGGAGAAGGGGAGACATGCATCTCAAACTCTGCATTTCAAAGTTATCCCTTTTCTTTTTGTTGGGGAGTTGCAAAATCAGGCTGTTTAAAGAGTTGTCTAATGATATTTTAAAAGGCTTTGGTTGCACTGCCTGGGGGAGTTGGATAAAACAAAGGTAATTCAAAGATAGTGCACAGGTTTGTGATCTGTCTCGGCTTGGCTGCTCTTTCCCTTAATTGCATGCGTCCTTCCTGCAGGGATTTCAAAGGAAACTTCAGCACCTGAAATACTGATCCCTGCCTCTGCACTGGGGGCAAGTCCTAAACCACAGTTTATGCACATACAGCTCAAATAAGTGAGCAGTCTTAGGTACAAGTTACAGGTCAAATGCATTTAGGCACTCCCTTCT
Source organism: Pezoporus occidentalis (assembly GCF_034315485.1). NCBI lineage: Eukaryota > Metazoa > Chordata > Aves > Psittaciformes > Psittacidae > Pezoporus > Pezoporus occidentalis. Next base: position 1,748,295 of record NW_026913252.1, read on the forward strand.
TTATGGCAGCACATAGGCTACCGTAGGCTTTATTCTGTATTACTCCTTATAAACAGTATACACATAAAATGCATGAAAGAAGCTAGGAGATACACATGCAACCTGGTTCCCAGTCCACAGGGATCTCTAGGCTCTTTGCTATGCCCCACTCCTGCTTGCTATTGAAATCTTGGACCAGTTGCTGAGTGTAGGATTCATCTTACCTGAGACAAATAAAATAGGGACATCGACAGGCAGGTGCATCACTGAGATTCCCATCATGATCAACAAGGGAAAATGGTGTTTCCAGAACAGTTATTTCCTTCTAAAGGGGACAGGTAATAACAAATCCTGTTCCAGGAGTGCCTATTTCACAGTGCTCCAGTGCTTCACATGGATTGCTCATGGGGGTCAGAGAAGAGCTTCAAAGCACATGCATTGAAATGAATCCCATTCCTGCAGGCTTGGGCTGGGCCTAACAAAGGCAAGTTGGAAATTCACATTCATTGCAGTAGGCACCAGAACAGGCATCCAGCATACCTGGTAACGGGGGGGTATTGGTGTTTGGTTTGCAGTTTTGGTGTTGGTTTGTCATTGCTTTTAGCAGTTTAATGATTCCCCCAGCCAAGGCAGTTCAGAGTCAGGAGGCCAGTTCCATGCTGCAGGCTTGGGAAGCTCTGAGCCAGGCTGACTTTAAAAGATGTTACGGCTCCCATCTCACATCAGTACAGAACAGAACCTGCTATGTTTTGCTTTTCTAGGGTTTGCTCCTACTGTCACCTCTTACCTCCTCAGGTATTACAACTCATTTAAGCACAGTGTTACAGATTAGCACTAAAAGAAGAGGGTTTTTTATTTAGAGAATTTTTATTCCTGTTTGGAGTAACTTTGGGAGATACAACATATTTTCACTTAGAGAATGCACAGTTTGAATTCAGATAAATGTGACAGAGCTATTCAGATAAATGAGACAGAACTTATCTATGCCTGTTTCACTTGTGAAAAAAAAATCAAACCCCCTCACTTTTTAGAGCAAGAGAAAACCAATGTTCCCAAAATAACAAAGATAAACCCAGCTTTGAATTGAGCAGGCACATTTCTACAGCTGCTCAGTACACGTGTGTGGGCCAGAGATTTAGACACAGGTCCAGTTACAAGTGAGTGCCAAACTTCGGCTTAGTCTCAAATACGTATAATAGCGAGACACAGCCAGCTGTAGCTGTAGCTGTCTGGGCTCCAAGCTAATGACATGCAAACCCGTCCTGCTCTGAAGCCAGAACAGGGAGGATTTGGCTTGTTTGCACCCTCTTTAATGTACCTGAACAGTTTTGAGACAATACTGGGTTCCAACCAACCATCTCAGGTGTTGACTGGCCATGAAGACATGTAGAATGTTAATGGCTTTGCCCTGCTGGGGCAATGGATTTGCATCTTCCTGCTATTTATTTTTACTACCGTAAGTGGAATTTCCTTATTTATCTAGGCTTAGAGGTCTGTTGTGGATAATTAGGAACTGATCCTGCAATGTACACATGCACAATTTGAGTCCTAATAGTTAGAGCTGAGAAGTTCTGAACTCAGAAAGTTTTTATCAAAGATCATTCTGCACACAGATACTAAGTCTAGCAATTAACAGCATAAGCCATATTCTGGGTTAATTATAGTTTAAGAAACCAAATATAATCCTTTTCATGGCTATGAAAACACACTTTTTTCCATGTATGTCATGAAATTTTTCACTTTTGATTCACCTTTAGCTTCTCTCTGGCTTGTATCAGTTTGCTGACAAAATCTTTATTATTTAGGGTTTTCCTTTCGGAACAGGACTGCTTTCCTGCATTTGAAATATGGCCAGAGAATGTTCAGCATGGAGACCTTTCAAAAAAGGTGGGTTTTTTTCAGCTAGAAGGGTAGAGATGGCTACTTCTGACAGGTTTCGTGCTTCCTGAAATGCCTTTTCACCCACAGTGTGAATGAGTGATGACCTTATGTTCTGATCCAAAGGTCTGGAGCAGAATGGTCCTGCACATTCTTACAATTTCCGGAGGATCTGGTGTGATGCCAAGTTCGTTTCAGTTGCTGAAGGAAACTGCTGTACCTCAAGTTCAGCAGCAGTAATAGCCTTGAGCCCATAGCAGAATAGCATTATTCTGTATGTTAGATGGTGCAGAAAATGCATTACACCAATATTTAAACTATCATGGAACTGACCAACTCAACAATTGTTATTTAAACTATCATGGAACTGACCAACTCAACAACTGTATCAAACAAAAGGAAGCTCAATTTTGAAATACCCAATCCTGGCTTTGTTCCAGTTAGAGAATAGCTAAAATAGATAAATGCAATGACAGACAGTTATCTGTGTATTTAAAACAAACCCAAGCCCTAGCTGATTGTGATCTCAATGCATTTGATTTTAATAGTTAAAGAAAATGGTGAAGGTAAAACCAGGATGAAATTTCCAAAGAAAAATCAAGACGGTTTCACTCAAAACCAAAATCACAAACAAGTCTTTGTGCTTTTCTTTCAAACTGAGATATCATCAGAATAAAGAAATTTAGCAATTTATCCTGATTTCACTGAACTGAATTCAGATGGAGATCTACCAAAGTTTGCAACAAGTCTGTATTTTATCTTGAGCTTTAAAGCATCGTCTGGATCTTTAAACCACTGAAAACCACAGGAGTTATTCTCAGCAGTTACAGTTAAGATAGGAATCAAACCATGCATCTCCTTATTCTGTTCAATAAAAATGCCTCTGATTTTAGATGCTTGCCAGTCTGCTGTAGTATCATCTCAATAATTCCTTTGCCTTGTCTAAGGAGTCTCAATAAAGTCATGAAGTCCCACTATTTTGATCTTATACAGAGATATCGATATCTAGATATATTTGTTTCTACAAATACTGAATAATCTTCAGGCAAGTATTAGATATTTGCTACCAGTCTTACTGTTTTTTTAGCTTTTAAGTGATTATTGTATATTGTGAAAAAGCATTTCAGCCTTTAAAATGTCCTGATGCTATTCGAGTGCTCTTAACTCATGTGCATTTGAAATGAAGACACTGTTCGTACACTCACACTGCATTAACAGTGTTAAGGAGACACATAACTCTGCACAGGCAATAGCAGTCCAGCATTTTTTCTTATTAACACCCACTGAATTAAGGTAAAATATCTATCAAGTTCCTTCTAAGATGCTTATCTGTGTAACGTCAAGGTACCTTTCCAAACTAAGGAACATTCATGATTAAGGGTCTGCTAACCAGCAGCAATAACTGGATGATGTTTAGCTTATTTGATGGAAGAGTTGTCTTTTTGATTGCCCTGTCTACCAGGCAGAATTAGGGAAAGGGGTTTCCACTTCCAGAATAAGCTATTTTGTTACTTCCTGCAATTCAGTCTACGGAAAACCCTCCTGTTCAACCTGCCATCAACCCAAACCCACAGCTGCTCCCCAGCCTCTCTTCCCCCAGTCTGTGCGCGTAACCGTGTTGATATGGCCAGAATTAGACTAGGTATATTCATAGTATCTCCCTTTCAGCTTTCGCATGTTTTAGTATGAAGAGCTTCAGGTGTCTGATCCTGGACAAAGTAGAAAGAAAAGAAAACAAAAGATTTCCAGGTACTACTGAAAACACCATTCTTTTCTTGAAAAAGTTGGGTCTTATCCCCCCTTACACTAATCAATATTTAATAAATAATATGCTTGTTTATTTCATTACCAATGATAAACAGATCAATAAAAGGTTATGATTATGAAGCATGATAGCTTCCCATTGATATTGTAATACTGCTCAGTTAATAAGCATTGCTTCTTTGCGGACCACTGTTGGCACTGCAAACAATTTTGCAAAAGAGATAGTAAAACAGAAATTGATGCAAGGAAGAACACATGCACATGCCCACCCCAACCTGCTTTCCCCCAAGAAATCAGAAAAGCCTGGGTTTTAATACACAACAATTTCCAAAAGTGCATTTTCATTGAAATATTTTCTTCCTACTGCTGCAAATTGTGCTCAAAAAACCCATGAGAAATGCTTGTAATATTTACAAGATGTCAATGCAGTAAAATATTAACAGATTTCTCTCCTTGAAGAGCAACAGTGTATGCCTATTTCCACACAAATATGCAATGGGTTTATTAGAGCAATTCAACATGCACTGTACAAGCCTTTTCAGCACACACATTGCGCCCAACACTAACTAGGCCTAATGCCAATACAATTTGTACTGTGGTAATCTATTAGATTCAGACAGACTTGCTGAAGCCTGAGGGGACGAGACAGAGCAGCTATACTGGGAAAGATTTGCACCACCCAGACCTCCAGATTTGCACCTGCAGGAGAAGGAGGAGGGATGATCCCAGCACTTCAATGGGTTCCACTAGCACTGAGCATTGCTCACCCTGCATCACAGAGGGGACAGCATCTCCCCCTCAGTGCTATGTCCATCAGAGCCTCCTTGCTTACCCAGTGCTGCATCAGCTCCTTTCAGCCTCCAATTACTCACTACTTATTTGACCAAAGCCTACACAATATTGCCACCATTTACAAGTTATCAGAAATTCCAAATAACTGCTGGCTAGGAACACAAAAATTCACCATTTCACAAGTTCTACATCTTCAGTGTCTCCTTACCTAATCCTTCGCCCTTCTGCAGTTCCATAGGAGTGCTGACAAAGCGAGTATTTTGGTCACAGATGGCCTCAGGCAAGCTGAGGTTGGTTGAGGTCAGCCAGATTGGGCAGCTGCTTCTTCCCAGCCCAGCCTCCCTGCTCAGAGAACAGGCAGCATCTTACTTCTTTTACTGGCCCCTTCCCAGGCCACGTGCCCACAGAGGGAACCGAAGGTCCCCTTCTCATCTCAATCATCCTCAACTCAATGGAGGTCTCCTGTTGGAGTTCTTCCCCAAGGTTTGACATTGCCCCAGGTGCTGGGGATAGAGTTGGTTAATTTTCCAGAAGCTTTTGGACCCTTCCTTGGCTCACACAGGGGTTGTGGGCTCCACCACACAACCTGTCCGTGCCAAGGCTCCCAACTCCCTAAGCTAAAACACGCAATGCCCAGTTTCTGGGGACTAGGGAAGAAGCAGCACAAACTCAGTCCGCTCTGTCTGGAACAACAGTAAATGTGCATGCTCTCTGTTTCTTTTAACATCAAAGAAGAACAGAATAGGACAGCTGGGGCTGTTTCAAACACTTTCAAATGCTTCACAGGCCAGCACTTGCTTATGTTGTTATTCTTATGCTTCTGAAATAAACAGCATGGAAAGAAACAATGCTAATTGACAACAGCTTACAATATGGCAGCCAAGTAAACAGAGCTCAGGATCAGAGTGGAAAGGTTTTAATTATCCACCCTTCCAAATCTAAGGACAAGGCTAAGAGTAAGTATACCCTGGGCCCTATCTACTAGCTTCTCTCCCAGCACCCTAAAGTTAATTATCACTAATAATTCTAACATCATCCCAGCCTTTACAGCTAACATTAGAAACTAAAGAGATTCACTTAAGATAAATCTGCCTTATCTGAGATGTCTTCATTTTGCAGGTTTGGGCTTTCTAATAGCTTCTGTCATTGCTTGTCTGTTGTTTTCATTAGCTGATACTATTGGAAGTTAAAATACACTCAAGCTTACAACATTCATTTTACAAGTCTTCTTAAGTAAGGCTTGGGTGTGTAACCTGCAAGTAGACAAGAAAATGCACTATAAATTGAGTTTATTAGCATTTGTAAAGAGGAAGTCAAAATGATCTGAGAACTTTTTCCTCTGAACTTCCAGAAGTGAGAATTTATTAAAAATGGTGTGAGGTAGGGAAAGACCTGAAAGGAACATGAAAAGAGAAAGGAAAAAGGAACAATGGGAACACATAAATGTTTTAAGTTCGTATTCATATACCATGTACTCCACAGAAGTGACACGTATTACAACAGGTTTACAAAACGAATGTCGTGAGGAAAAGGTTTCTGACTAGAAAGACATCTGGCCATGCTTCCTTTTATCCCAGAAGGAACCTGCTCAAGTAGTACAGAACTTATAAAGGGCCATGAGTGAGCACAAATACAGTCCAGTGACCTCCAGTGTCCTTGTCACCCGCATATGTTATTTATGCATGTGAGGCTAATTTGAAGCCTCTCTGAGGCTCCCATTCATCATTAGCCCATCAGATGCTGTCTAGACCATATATCTCTACCTGAATGCTTGCTAATCTTTGACTATTAAATGGATAAACCAGAGATTTTATACTGGGGGCCTGTCGCTCAACTATTTGGATCTACTTTTTGGCCAGCTCCTTCTGTAAGAGAGCTGAGTATAACCTTCATGTAGGACTTGTCCTGTGCCCATAACACGCAAGAGCATTCACAAGCCAAGTTTCCAGGTTATAATCATCAGTGTGGGTCTGCTCAGTTCAATGGAGTCATGCCACATTACACCAGCTGAGGAACTGGCCATACATTTTCAAGGTACTCTATAAATTAATTAAGCTTTATAGCAACCTTGCAAGGTTCAGCAGCACAGCAGTGGGAAAAGCACAAGAACTCCAAGCCAATGGCACACAGGAAATGCTACTTCCCAAAGGACAAATATCCTGACTGCTTTTCTTTTTAAATGTATGTTTTGTCCTTCCTTAGATGAAAACCCTCTGAAACTCCAAAGGGAGGGGAGTCCCCTGGACTGCCAGGGATGGGGCAGCCACAGCTTCTCTGGCAGCCAGGTATCACCACCCTCATAGGTGAAGAACTTCTACCTAAGAGCTCATCTCAATCTCCCCTCTGGCAGGTTAAAGTCATTCCTCTTGTCCTATCCCTACAGGCCCTTGTCAAAGGCCCTGTCAAAATGCAGAACAGAGTTTATTCAGGGCATCTTCCTAAGCCACAGGCCAGAGTCCTGCCTGATGAAGGTGACTGAAGAGCAGCTAGAACAGGCCCCATCACCAAAACAGCTCCTTCACTTCAGCCCCTCTGATCCCGCAGCACAGCGTGCGGAGCAGGAGCAAGTCTTCAAAGGCATACCCTGAGCATCAGCTTGACCTTCGGCATCCAGAGCAGCCTCGAGCCTTTATCTGAAAGAGCACAAACATCCCACCAAATTTAAATCACAGCCTTTCAAAGACACAAGTGTTCACAGTTACAAAACAAACTCCGGTGCAGCTCCAAGACTCTGCTGTGCCACATGCTGCATGGAAGGTTTCCGGCTGTCGGTCGGAGTGTATAATAGGCCTGATTTATAGTTATCAGCATGGGACTTGATTCGAAAGCTCAATCACCGTGACTCCTCACAGTGGGGTTTGCATGCTGCAACGGGCCTCAAAATTGGAGAGGAATTTACCTCCCGCTGCCGAACATTACATAACAATCAACAGAAAACAAGCGGAGAGCAGCAGGAGGTCCCGTCATTAGCCTGCACAGTCATGTTAATGGAGATGTACACACACTCATCTATCTGCACTTATTATGGAGCTTGCCAGACTTGGATTACATGGCAAGGAAGACTCTGGGATGGAGAGAGACACAAGATATACAGGGAAAGAGCTTCCAAATTCACACCTATCCACTGAGATTTCCATATTACCATGAGAGACGGGGGTCTGGGAGGGCTGAACCTCACACATAGCAGGAATGCTCACAAAGGCTGGGAGATGTGTGCCACCTTAGGTGTTGCAAAATACTGCTTTTCTTCTACAGACAAAAGAGCTCTACCTTCACCTTCCTGCCTCTTTCCAACCTGCTGCCAGGGTGACAGTTCCACCTCCACAGAAGGATGTGATGTGCCCACAAACTTTTCCGGAGTTGCAAACTTCTATCAGCATGCCTGCATTGGTCTGCATCTCAGAGCAGTCACAGACTTCAATGCCAATTAGATGGTTCAGATTAGACAAACAGTAGTCCCTGTAGGTACTTCTGCTGGCTTGGCAAACAGACAAAAGAAAGTGAAAATGTAGCATCATTAAACAAGCCATTTAGACCAAAAAACGTTAAACCTTAACATTTTGGATAGAGGTAGCTTTGTTTTCACATAATATCTTCAATGCTACAAAACATACCTAAATCTCACAAGAATGAGGGACGAAACAGTTCCGTCTGTGGGCTTTTTAATGAAATAGTGTTTGAACACGTGATATGACTTAGCAAAGGTGAACCGAGCCATCAGCAGCAGACAGCCACATCACACCTCATTCGCCAGCCACCACTTTGGCTATTATAAATATTCCCTTTCCCCTCCCAAGCCAGCCATTTATTGTTCCCCCACACAGAGTAAAACCAGCAAACTCGTTCTAAAACTTGAGCATACAAGGTTAAGAAAAGGTCAAGACACTCTGAGTCCCTTTATGCTAATTTAGCATGAAGGAGGCAATCCATTTCCCTTTCCCAAACATCCACTAAGCATGGAACATATCTAATGGCCCGGGAGTTTTCCCCTTGACGTTTCAAATATTCTTCCTCAATCACTAAGCTATGGATCTAATTCATGTTATTTCTTTTAACAAAATTAGAAATGACAGTTTTAAACAATCATTATGTTCTAATCAAATCAACTGGAATGTCATTAGCTTCCTAGATTGCCATTTTTGTTTTCTGATTAATACTGTAGTTCCTGTAAGAAACACTCTTTTCTTAGCCCCCATAAACAAGTAGTGCATTAACCCACTCAGATGGACTATTTTTCCCTTGGACCAATTACTAGCCAAAGGATAGGTCTCACCATTTCTCCCTCTCAAAAAGCTTTTTACCTGTTTCTTCCCATCAATAAATTGACACAGAAATATCTGACAACTATTGGTCATTTTATATTTTTAACTGAACAGCCCCCTACAGAATTCAGCCACGAATTGATCTGTTTGCACAAAGGTCCAGAATGTAATGTTGCAAAGATGAGACATGACAAGACAAACCAGAAGCAACGGAAGAACCCCTTGCTTGCTTCTGATTATTTTTCTTTTATACATCCCTTATACAGAGTAAGCCACCCTACTTATCCATTTCACACCCCTTTAACCGAAATACTCATATCAACTTTGTATGAAGAAATAAATTGGTAGCACCAAGAGCTAAAGAGCAAGGAACTAATATCTAACTGAATTAAGAAAGTGGTTAAACACCTTTAGATTCTGCTTCAGCTATGTTACAGAGCTGCCTGTTCAGCAAATGTTAAGAGAATTCTGAAAATCAGGAGTCTCTCCATAACATCACTGAATTGTTCTTACTCAGTATTTCTTTCCCTGCGAATCACCTCCTTGTTCTTACCCTACTCTTAAACTGCTTGTACTTGGAGCAGGATGGACTTCTTGTTTTGTTTCTGAGCAAGCCCAGCAGGAACCATGACTAGCAACTACCAGCAGACTGATAAAGTAAACTAAGAAGCACTAGAGAACTAAGACATACAAATTACTAATTTTCAAATATTTAATTTCTTAGTTTAATGTCGGGGGGAGAAATTAAGCAATAAAATGCTTCTCTGTTGATTGTGCTTTGTTTTCACGGACAAATCCTCTTTGCTACAATATAGTTTGGGTCAGAAGCCCATCTCTATGTTAACTAACCTTAACTCAAAACAGCCAGGCGATGTTACACTGGTAAGCCAAAGCCCTGCTGCTTCCATTTCAATTGCTTTTTCTCTGGGAGATCATCTTAAGTAATCCAGAAATACATGTCAAAATGCTTCTTGCCGTAAGCCACCAGTGGCAAGTCTTCACTGTCCTGCCCTCGGTGTCAGTGCATTACTACAGTGTTTTAAAAAACCAAACTCATTATGAATTTTGAAACAAAACATAATTTCTTGAGGAAGACTGAGAAAAACAGTTCCGTAAAAGCACAGAAATTAGAATGTTTCTGTTATCATCTGCAGTTAAAAAGTTCTCTGTGTTTGCTGTAACACTGCCATGTCTTATCTTCAATTAAAAATTCCTCACTGGCTTACTTCACCCAGGTTTCATTCTTAGGCATTAAAGTCCACTTAGGCCAAGTTGGTGATATTAAGCTGGTGAACAGAAAACCATGAGCATTGAAGAGCATCCTTTACCCTTGCTGCTTACTGCTGGGTCAGCGTAGTTGCAGTAACAGGCAGGGAGATCAGGGCTAAACAAGGAAGTGTGGGTCTTGTCCTGTATGAGAAGCACAGAGGAGGGACCATCTCGGTTGTCACATCGGCATCTTTCCCCCTCCCACAGGACATTGGCACCTGCTTGCTAAGTGCAGGATTCCTCACTGGAGATGCTGCAGCTCTGCTCTAACAGCCTCGCAGAGCAGCGTTTGCCAGAACAGAGCCTGGTCCTGCTCTCTGCACAAACACAGAAATTCAGGGGTTGAATTAGAGCTCCGTGGTTCAGTGGAGATGCTGCCCTTTTGCCACACAAAGCAGCCACTCTGGAAATCAAGACCTCCAGTTCTGCAAGACAATCCTAACTCCCACATCTCCATCAACAGCAAAGGCAATTCAAAAGAGCACAAGACTTTGCTTTTAACATATCCAGAGCATACCCTGGGCAGGGCCAGGACATACATCAGTTGGGAGAAAAATATTTTAGCTGCTTTTTACTCTTGTTTTTACCCTATTTTATGTTGTGCGACTGTGCCGAACACATACAACTTAAAGAAGCAATATGAATCCTGCCTAATATTGCTTTTAGATTAGGAGCACGCATGGCAACAACCAATCAGAAACTAGGGACATCACAAGATGTTACACTGCAGCACAAGCTATTTTGGGACCAGCTCTAAACCCTGTGCCTTGTTATCCATAGTCACACCACAGGATGGTAACATCAATGGATGGTAAATCCCCATCCTGCAGTGCACTGGAGTGCAAGTGATTTAAGAAGGCATTGTGGAAGACATTGTCGTCTGTTTTAAAATCGAAAGTTAGCACCTAGAGTACAACTGAACTACTCTGTATATTCTCACATGCCACCTACTGGTGCCTTGTTTATCTACCAACTGTATCTCATAGAAAGACACAGACATGGTGCCTTTATGAATAATGTTCAAACTCAGTTTTTAATGGACTCTAATGGAAAGGCATGAGGGTCAGCTCAAGAGACAGGAGGTCCCTGTTCAGGTGCCTTAAAAGGTGATTAACTATTATTGCTGACAGCTTCAGTCATTACCCGAGACCTCACCAAGATGGCGAGAAGCAACACAAAGGGATTCAGGACAGAAAAAGCTTCTCAGTACTGATGCAGATTTCCTGCGGGAAGGGCAGGAAAACCAAACAACCCCACATACACACACCAAGAGATGGCATGAAAGCAAACCCCTGCTCACTGCTCTGCAGAACGTTGCTCCCACTGCAATCCCAGTGCAGGGATCGCTGTCCACAATGCCACTGGCAACACTGCTATTTCCTCAGCTGTGCATTGGGGGGGGGAAGTCTTGTTTAATCAACCAAAACTACTTTTATTTTTTATTATTAAAGAGGAAAAATAAGAAAAATAAGAGTCTGTCCTCCTCTATTAAACAGGAGAGCTGTCAGGTTCTGACCTAAGTCTAACCAACAGGAGGGATGGGGAGGGGAAGGGGGGACTTGAGGAAAATCAATGAATCTACTCTAATAAAGGTTATAGGAGTAAAATTTACGTTGGATGCAAGTATGATCCTGTAGTCTTTTTATTTTTTTGGCATGCTGCCCCAGCATGATTTACGTCGAGATAACATGATGGAGCCTCCACCATTGAAAGGAATTAAATAAAAATGCAATAAAGGAGTACAAAATCAATCCGCTTACAGTTTTGTTTAATAAAAATTCATGAAGGATGGGCGGGCAGGCCCATAAGAAATACACCAGTTCAATGAGGGGGCTCTATCAAGCCCACAGCCATTAGAGTGTAGCAGCAGGATAGGATTATTGAACATTAGCATGAGTTAGCTGTGTGCCAGTGTGTTGAATATGCCTCAGTTCCCCCATCATTCCAAGCTCTGTCATTGCTGCCAGTCAATAGCGCATCTATCACCTGAAGTAATGGCCAAGAAAAGTACAAAAGATGGGGATTTGACCTTGGCTGAGCTGATCCATGGGGATTTTCCAACAGGGGGGCTATTTATTCACCCAGGATTCTGGGGAAAAAGAATAACAGATCTCCTGCCCACCGTCTATGCCTGGGTGTTACATGTGCTTTCCCAGGCTGAATTTGGGCCCTGAGTTATCACTTTTCAGAGATGAGTAATCCTCTGCCCTCCAGAGACAGTTTCTTTGAAGGCAAGTTTGCATTTTTGCATTCATTTTCCTAACTCGAGACTGAATCCCGAACACACTCAGGCAGGCAGGTGGGCTGGGTGGCACAGTGAACGATCATTCCGAAATCCCATAGCAATGAGTTCATAAAAAGAGCTGCAAGGCTTGGCTTCACGCTTGCCCTCCAATGGGCATTGGAAATGCTGACAGCCATCCTGACAGAGGATTTTAGTTGTCACGGGTTACACAGGATAGCATCTGGGAACAGAACATTGCCAAATCCATGCAGCATTTCTGAGTTTTTCCATCAAATGAAGGGTCTGACTGATACTGGAACAGAACTGATTCAGTTTCTACCAGAGCAAGACCTCATTTTCAGAAAATTCATTTGCTCTGTGCTAAAATCCACATTCTTTAGTTCTTTTACCATCGCATGGTGTTCAAGTACAAACATGGCTGAAGAGCGGACTTGTGCACTGCATGAGCAAATCAGGTTTGCAGGTCGGGTGTGAAACATTCCCCCTGGAAGTGCTCACAAGATAGGCTGAGTGTGTGATGGCACCTAGTGGTCAGGACACACGGGACTGACAGTCAATTCATGTTTCAGCTAATTCCTCACGAGCTGAAGGTACGTGCTGAAGCTTCCCGGGACCTGTATCAAATTGAGACCACTACAATTAGGATGAGACAGATTTAGGTTTACACACACACCTGTGATGGTATACACAAGGAACAAACAGTGGGATGCAATTCATTTCCTCCAACACCGGTAACTAATAATGCTAATACCAGACTCCTTATTCCCTGTTCTCAAGTCAAGCCAAAAAAAGTTAAATCAAGCCTTTTCAACAACACCAGTGATATCATCATGTTGCAAGTCTGCAAACACCCAACAGTAGATAATAAAAGCACAGAATTCATCAGTCACTGTAAATTATCCCTGTGTCTGCTTTGTGGATGGATTTCCTCTCCAAGCTTGCCTGAGCCCAACATGGTACCCTCAGACATGTCCCTGCTTGTGCCAGCCACATGCTGGACTTACAAGAGTGGGTGATGTGTCCATATTCCTCTCCCAACACAGGGAAGGAATGCCTAGGAAAGAACTTCAGTTTACACTTCCCATACACCAATCTAGAGGCAGCTCAGCTTACTGACCTCGCAGTTGCTTTCCAGATCTCTCTGCTCTAAGCACTTAACACATATTAACAAAGACAAAAGGCAAAACGCCACATCAGCCCACTCCTGAGCATCTCTGAAAGAAGCCTTAGGCCAAGGAAAACTGCCTTACCAGTGATTCCCTGGTAGGCTTTTCTCTGTTCCAGTAGGTTGACTTGAAGGACAATAACCTCTAGCTTGTTTAACAACTTGTCCCTGCTGTGTAATTACACTGCTTTTAATTGGCTCTAGGGGTTTAACCATCTCTTGGGACCCAGCTTCCAGCGTTTCTCATTAACTGCCATCACACATCCCTCTTCTGAGGCAGGGGATGTGCTCCAGGACAATGCGCTGGGGAGGGGCTCAGGCTCAGACGTTGAAGGCTAATAACAGAGCTTACAGCCATGCCTGGCCAGCCTTACAGCCACTACATCCCATCCTGCAAGTCAGCTGCATCCCATCCGTAAGGCACATAGCCTTACTATTATAAAATACTATGAGCCTTTGCTCATCCTTCACTTCCTCTAGACTTCAGGCAGAAAACTATTCTCAATCATGCTCAGGCTTTTAGAGACCTCAGACTAACAGTTCCAGAGGAGAGATGAGGTTGCAGTGGGCAATTTTTTTTACACCGAACAGCTTAGCTCCCTCACAGTTTTGTCCTTATACCAGCTTTGTACCCACATGATCTCCTGAAATAGTGGATTTGTTCTGGTACAGCTTAAATTGCCTCTGATGGGTGAAAGGAAGACCACCAAGGAACAAGTAACTATTTCCAAGGGGTCTCTGTGTTTTTCATTGAATTTCTTTCCACCAAAGTCAAATCTTATTCCCTCATACTTTTTCAGTGTAAAAAGGGAGAGGGATAGAATGAGAGAAAATTATGCTTCTTCTCAGTATTACATGACATAGAAATCATTGCCAAAATCCATCAAGAATCCCGACACTTCTTAAAGTAGAAGTTAGTTTTTCTTAATAATGATCCACAAGTAACCATTTCCAAACAGGTATTTGTCACACACACCAGAACACGCATGTTCTCCGTTCTGGTCCGCACAAGCCATAACGCAAATCACCTGCTGGTGGCACATGTAACTTACCTTTTATTATCCCTGTATTATGGCTTTCTGCATGGAAAGCCCCAACTACAGCAGCCACTCACAGTGAGTGTATTACAACTGGCTGAAATATATTACATGGGAGATGCAAACTGCCTTCCACTAAAGCAAGCTAATGTCAAATCGCAATCAACCACAGTACAGCCAAGGTTTCCATAGAAGAAACCATGGTTATTTCTTTCCTTTTGTTACCGTTTCCTTCACTATAACTGAGAAATTGTAGTTTGAGCACAGGCTACGTTTGTGTCTTCTGTATTGTAAGATATGCCATAAAAATGCATGCTGGGCAGCCCAGTGGGCTGTACAGAGGGTTAGGAAGCCTTCGCAAAGAGCTAGCTGCTGCATCCCAAGCATCCAGCACCAAAGACTGTTCACAGGAGGATGAGCCAAGGACACAATACATGGCAGAAAATGGAAAAGGATATTTGACATCTGGTAAAGGAACAACACTGTGTTAAACTTATACTGGCAGGGCCTTGAGAGCCACGTAGTTTTCTATTACTTCTCAGCCACGCTCGGCAGGTTTGTTTGATTTTTCCATCAGAACCCTGCAGCTCAGTTCGCTTTACCAGAGGGGGAAGTTGCTAGGAACGGGACTGAGAAACAAGAATCTGTCAGAGAGTTGTTTTATTTCCTACAGCACTGGCTGACTGACCAAAATCCTATCAAAAAAAAAGAAGTCAAATTTGGGAAAAAGCCCTGAGTGTGTCAAGGCTTTTGGAACAAATGGCACAAAAGGTTCTTCCTGTAGCTATAGGCATGTATTTCTTCTTATTTTTTATTTATTTATTTAAGCCCCTGTAACACACCATTTCCCCCAAAGGGCCGTAAAGGTTCAAAGGCATTGAGAGCATCAATAAATCATGGCCACATAAATGTCCTGTAGTGAAGTTTGATTCTTATTTACCCGGGGTCTTTGGGCCAGTGCTCAGACTGTGTTGGAAAAGGCAGATTTACTTCTCCTGAGATGCCCTCAATTCACAGAGTGCTCATCTTTCAAGCAGCACCACTCCAGGCCTCAGCTGCCAAAACACTTCTAGCTGCAAGTTTCCATCATGTGCTTTATCACACTTCCCCTTCCCTTCCCAGATACCGGTCTAAACTAAGTTATGTTTAGAAACACCTTGTGAGTAGCCAGACTGTGAGTCAATGAATCTCTGTAAATCACTGCCATATGCAGAAGAATTTCTGGGTTTACAGAGCTTTCTCCTTACGCCATCTCTAACTATGATTCCCTCTCTAAAATAATGCTTAGGACTACGGCATATTGTACAGCATGGTAGGATTGCTCAGCACATGTATAACGAGATTACAAAAATGGGGCATAAGAAACAGAATGATAAAAACTGGAGAAACCCACTGTTTTAGATGAATTGGGTGGCCAGTTCTGTCCCACAGGTGGTAAAGCAGTGTAACAGTCTCTACTCCACAGCAGCAATGATCTATCCATCCAACTCCACTAAGAGGAAAACAACATCAGCAGCAGAAGTCCCAACAGTTTGACTAATGTAAGCACCTGATATTGTAGCTGTGTCTCCAAGTTCTTCTTAGTTAGGATACTTAATGATTCATTCTTTAACATCAATTAATATTTACATGAAATTCACTGTGAAGCACCCTTTTTAATTATTCAGTGATAAGCCAGGTATATATTCACCAGCTATTTGTGAACAGAGTTAATTGACAAACCCATGTTAGTCAATTTAATAGGAAGTGATTCAGACTGGGAATGGAAACAGTACCTACTGAAGTAAATCAACCACATTTCTGACATAAAACTGACACACTACAGATTTCAGATTATTTTCAGATATGTAAATGGAAAAATTAGAATTAATAACTAATTACACTGAGCCATTTGGCTATAAAACCCTGAAGTTATTGAGAGAGAGACAGAGTGTTCAAGCACTTCAGAAACTTCCCAGTTCATTCATTCATTAAAGAGAGATAAACTTGCCAGACCTATTAACTAAAATCATCTCCTGGATTCAGTAGAATGTGACTGGGATATACATCGGTACAGGTTCAGTTGCACACAGAGAATCTCATCCTTAGACATAAAAAGCCTTGACTCCTGCCTTTTAGGAAAGGCCTTTTGTCATTAATAGAACCACAGAGTCGTTTAGGTTGGAAAGGTCGTTTAAGATCATCGAATCCAACTGTTAACCCAAGTCCCTCACTTAACTTCATAAATAAAGAAGACTTGAAGTGACCGGGTGAGATGGGCCAGAAGTAAAATGGTTTATAAAGAGATCTCTCTTCTGCTCATTGTACCCTCACCTTCTGGAGAGATTTCAGCCAATAGTTCAAAGTGTGGCAGGGAAGAGTTGGCAAAATCCCAGCAGCAGATTTGAATTAATTAACTGTAGCCCAGAAAACAGGTGGCCATATTAATCTGCAATGAAGACCACTTCTTTCCATCCCAAAAAGCAAAGTCTAAATGAGGATCTAACACACTCCAAATTATATCTTTTTGAATTTTATTGAATCTGCGTTAGCTTTCCCCTGGGCTCAGCAAGATTAAAACAAATAAATCCTGTATATACTAAGCTAACCAAAAGGGCTGCAAAATGATGGATCTATGGAGGATACAGTGTTGGGCCCAGGAAGGAGGCTCTGTGACAAAAGGCTCAGAGGACTCGCACTGGTAGTAACCAAAAGTCAGCAGTCAGTCTGCTTATGTTGAGAGAGAATATTCCAGACCGATGGAACACAGCTCAGCAGCGTAAGACAACGCAACGAAGCTTGGCATCTACCTGCCTTGTACATAGACGGAAGCCTCCAGGCTCTGGGCTTTTTTGTAACAGTTACAAACTTGCTTAGAACTATTTCAAAGGAACAACATTATTACTAATGAG
This sequence comes from Pezoporus occidentalis, assembly GCF_034315485.1. Lineage (NCBI taxonomy): Eukaryota > Metazoa > Chordata > Aves > Psittaciformes > Psittacidae > Pezoporus > Pezoporus occidentalis. Next base: position 1,765,577 of record NW_026913252.1, read on the forward strand.
AGCTCAGTAAATTTAAGTAATAATCACATTCAGCTTTGTATTTTTTCCTGTCTCTGAGCAAACTCAAGAAGTTGGTCTGTAAAACTTAAACACTAACAGGGAAAACCAGCAAGTGCAGTTGGAGAGGGACAAACACAAACAAGTCATCAGCAAACCAAGCTTTGCCCATTTTTTTCCATATAACTCAGGTAAGCGTTTAATTTCTGGATTTCCATTTTCCCAGCTGTAAAATGGACAGGAGGCTCAATCTATTAATGCAGTAAAATAAGAACCATGAAAGTGCTACCTGTTAGCAGAACTTCTGAATTCCTACTCTCTTGTGTCTAATAAGTTTTGTCTTGAAATTGCAAAAATTCCTGACCAGAGGACATGCTCTTTAGCTGAATTACAAAGCCACATAAATTTAAGGTAATGCAATGCAAATACATTGGAGGCTTTTTTTAGTTCTGCCATCCTATCTTTTTTTAATGAATAAATGAAGGCAGCCAAACTATTTGCCATACAGTCAAATCTCTTAAGCTTTCTGGTCAATGTGGTGACCGTGTTATGCTGTAGTGTTTGCATTGTGTGCACTGGGTGATGAGTTCGTTGGAAAATGAACAAGAGCCCATCTCCCAGTCACCGACAGCAAAAATCCATCTTTAACATAATGGACAGATATAATTGTTGTGCACCCTGTTAGACACACCAAGTGATTGATACAATGGAAAAAGGAGCGGGGTGAAATTATGATGATCTATAAAGATCTTGCTGGAACAGAGAAAGAGGAAGAAAATCATTTTTAATATGATTAATACTGCAGCAGAGAGGGGGAGAAAGGAAAGAGATGGGATTTGTTCCCTCTTATAACACTCTACTCCCATGCAATACTGCTTAGCAGGAAAGCCTTCCAGCTGAGGGCTATGAAACAGTTATCACTGTTAGGTGATTAAGTTACTAATTCTTCGGGGAGAAGACATTTAGAGGCCCATATTAAAGGAGAGCGAGGCAAAATTACATTCCATTTCAATTTAGTTTAGCAATTCTAGTGATTTAGTTAAATGAAAAGCAATTGTTCCAATTAATAGTATTGAATGTTATTCATCAAAAGTGTCAAAACAGCTGTGTTGGTGCATTAGTAGCCTATTCTCTTGTCAGAGATATGGATAATTCCCCCGAATTGCACCAGGGAAATGGCAGAGCAGTCAGGAGCCTTCAGAGGGAACCGCACATCCTGCAGCAGTAATGACTGCGGGTTCATGGTGCTGCTGTCAGGCTCAGAGCAGCATTGCACCAGGGTGGAAAGGACAGTCAGCTATGGGGGGGGGGGGGTTGGTTCTAGAGTAAGGGGATGTTCCCAACGCATGACTTAAATCTGGCTTTCACCCTCTGCAGTGCCGTCCCACGGATGTCCTTCGGGACAGCCTCACAGGGTAGAGCAGCCTCACACTGCTCACAAGAGCAGAACAAACACAGCTGCTGCCCTCCCTCTATCCCACTCCTTCCTACTCCTTCCTCCATATTTAGTGCAGGGAAGGGTAAGACACCGCCCATCCTTGCTTTGCTTAGAGCTGGTGCAAGAACAATTCAGAAACCAAGCCTCAGCAAGTGCCAAGCGACCATTTTGATCTATACTGAGTCCTCCACAGCACTGGCCAAAGCAGCTTTTCTCATGCAGCTCATCCATCAAAACAGTGATTTAAGAGCTAAGAGGAAAAGTTTGAACTTAACAGTGAATACAATGGGGTAATAAAACACAATGGTGCTGCTGGCCTGGGAATATGACACTCTGGCACAAGACAGCACCTTCTATTTTGGGATAAACAGACCCTGGTCTGAACATGGCTGGGGGCATCCTGAAGCTCATTAATCTGTATGGGAATGTCAGAGACAGGATAACAGGTCTGATAAGGGTTTCCTCCAGCCTTTTCCTCACACCATGCAGGCCCCTGCAGCTATCCCTGCTATCTCCACTCAATAAGGCTTTATACACTTCCTCCCAGGACTCATAATTGCCATCTCAGTGCAGGCGATACTATCATCTTCCTTTCCTTTCAAATTTCCATAGCCTTTTTATGGGAGATTAGAAAATCCTGTCTTTCTTGGACACCACTCATTGTTTTCTCCAGGAGCCAAAGAAAAATAAATGCATGCTGTATACCTCAGCTGGTGGGCAAGGGAAGAAAAGGATACTAAGGGCCAAGAAGAAACCTGCTGCAACGAGTGCTGCTTACCCAGGATGGTGTCTTTGCACTCCTCAGGAGCAAGGCCAGTCCCACTCCCCAGTACAGCATGGAGCAGCTGTGGGATACTCCAGGTCACACCACAAGCCAAGAGCTACAACAGTCTGATGTGTCTGCTTTTTTAAATGATAACAGACAAAAGCAACAAAAACATGGGGGACATTCAAGGAGAAACAGGGCCTGAGACAACTCACGAGTGAGTCAAAGAATCGTAGAATGGGTTGGGTTGGATAGGACCTTAAAGCCCTTTTAGTTCCAACCCCCTGCCACGGGCAGGGAGACCTTCCACTGGAGCGGGTTGTTCAAAGGACAGCTCTTGCTTTTCGTCCCTGTCTCTGAGGGTACCCTTCAGCCAACACTCGCAGTCCAGCCTCCCTCACAAAGGTAATAAGATTTTACAGTGTGATCTTACTTCCACTTCCTCACTCCAATTATGGCCACAAATTACACCCAGCCCTTACCCTGCTCTAACACACACTGAAATAGCCAGAGCCAGATAGCTCACGTTGAACATGAGCTTGAGTGAAAAATGCAGGGTACCACACCTTAGTGGCCGTGCTGTAATTGAAATGCTATTTAATGGAGGGAGGGAAATAATATCCCTTATCTATGCATTCTGTAACAGTTTGGCATCACCTGCTCACGGGCAGAGGAGGGATACTCCAGAAACCTGTAACTGTAAAAGCCTTCCCCCTCAAAATAAATAAATCAAGTATCCTTACTAGGTTTGGCATTCCACAACATTCCCTCTAAGCCCTGCCTTGGAACTGTACCTACATCTGCTTTTATCATAAGAGCTTGAATGCTCAAAGAAAATACCACCTTAACTTACTTGCTCTGCATTTCGTTATGACCTCAGGTGCTTTGCTGCTTCAGTAATGAGGCTGCTGAAACAACTTGAAACGAGAGCGATTAACAGAATCCCTACATGCTAGTTTCAGCACAGGCAAACGCACATAGGTGCATGCTTAACTTTTGAAGAAGTTGGAAAAACAAGCACGTTAACTGAGGACCAGTGAGTGTAAGAACAGAGAGGTACTGTGAAGAGGCTTCCCGATATTACAACTCAGGCTTTTGGCCTGAAGGAGGCTCCTGTTTGACAACTCTTATTTTCTCATTCCTGCTCAGGATAGTAGGATTTTAAATGCCTGCAGGGGATAGAACGTTACTGATAATAAAACTGTGCATTTTAATGTACCACAGTTACTGTGAGTAGATATGCCTATTTTGGTGCACATGGCTCCATCTTAGCTGTATTTCAAACATGCCACATAACATTTATTATGAAGGAGAATTAAAGAGCCCTTCATTAATTATTTGTATTACCATAGCACCTAAGGGCATTAATCACACATCAAGGCATGGTTCAGCAAACGCTGCCAGAACATGGGCTGCCGAAAGTCAAATTCAGGGGGAGAGAAAAAAAAGGGCAAGAAACTGCACAGAAATAAAGGAATGCAGCAGTGTGGGAAGCACGGTGACAGCTTCCATCAGCAGGAGAGGCAGCAGACACAGCATGACCCCCACCATGAAATTACCTGTACACATCCCAGGGGAGGAAATGATTTAAGAGGTTGGGTGAAGACTGGCACCACCCCCCAAGTGTTCTGCATATTGGAAACCAAACCTGAGGAGGAGCTGTGGAACAAAGAAGGCAACTATTGTAGAAAAGAGGCCGTGGAGACAACACTGAGCAGTCAGGCACAGTTTGAGTCAAGTTATGGATCCAGAGAACTCTGGGAAGATCCTTTCCAAGTTCATTCCTTTGATTTGTGATATTTAAAAATGATTTCAAGATAGGTAGGGAAGTTCTTCAGTCATGCTTGTTAAACTGGCCCAAGCTTTACACGTTTCATTAAAAGCTATACCGACACTATTCCCTTGCTCTGAGAAACCAAGGCATAGATGTGTTGAGAACTGCACCTTCAGCCGTAACAAACCCTACACAGCAAATCCAAGATCCAGCATACTCTCAAGATCATTATCTTCTGCCAAAGTTAAACAGCAGGGATAAACAAATATCAGCTTCTGGTATTAAATGAACCTGAAACAGAAAATTAAGACTCAGACTCTGTCTAGATGGAGACTAGTGATTAGTATACCAGATAAATTCCTTCCACCTTCTCAGTTCAAACACCTGCAAGTCCCCCAGACCCCAGCACTCACCCAGCACAGCCTGGGAGCATCCATTCATTCTTAATCATCGTTTTGATTCTTACTACCCTGTCACTTGCAAAATGGATGGTTCCTAATGGAACAGGCAGCAATTATGTAAAACAGAAGTATGTTGTGAAGTGCGCTGGTCAACAAAAAAAGTTGATTCCTCCTACCTGCACAAGCCTTTGAGGCTTTGTGGTATTAAATAAAGGCAAATTTAAATCTGAAAAGCCACTGTTGTATTTCATATGCCCATTTTCCTCTCAAAAGACAGCTCCTACATTACTCCACATCTCTCAACCATGCACTGCTGTCCATAACCAAGGGTAAAATGGAACAAGAAGGTGGCACGCACAGAGGTAACAGTGAAACATCAAATTATTGTAACATAGCAAACTGGAACATAGGAATTAAAGGACTTCGTTTCCCAGCTGAAACTTTTTTAAATTTCCATTTCACCTTTTTCTAGTTGTTGGGTTTTGTTTTAAAATAAAATCTGGGTTATGGAGAGGAGTAATTAAAAGTGTTCTTTTGAGTTAGAAACACAAACAAACAAAAAAATACCACAATTTTCCACCCAGAACTCAGAACTGCTCTTCCAAACCTGACTGGGGGGAATTTAGTTAACAGAAAAGATTGTTTTTTATTATTTAGGTGCATTCTCAGAAGTTATTAACTAATCTTCTTCTCGATTTCCTAAACCAAGAAAAGGCCAGATACAGTAATCTGTTACAGGCATGATATAATTGTACTGTAATCATAACAGAACAATATCTGCACATATGCTTTTGTTAAGCATAGGGCACAGCCTGACACTACTCATTAAGAAACAAATGGAACATTCAACTACAGCTTTCATTTGATCTTACACAGATAAGCCTTGGTATTGTTACTCCAGATTTGGTGTGTGAAGGGTACAAAACCAATCCAGATTGGTTTACATGGGGCAATTGATAAGGGGAACAGTATATTCTGCTGTTATCACTCTGGAATAACTTAAAAGTCACTCTTTGAGCACTGCATTAGCACCAAAAAAAGCAAGCCTAAAATGGTTATTTGTCTCCTCCTGCTATAAACATAGTGGTCATTTTTCTCAGACAGAAAATTGTTCACTTTCAGATCCAATTGGTATTGTAATTTGTATTGTATTATATGTAGTATGATACTAGTATTGTAATTTAAACCTTGTTGATGCTTTCTGTATGAAAAATTCCCAGCATAGCTAGTAGTTATACCAGAGAGGGGAAAAATCAGAGATGCAGCTAATGGTACTTCAGAACTCATGGAAGGGTGCGCCTGGCAGGAAAGCAGTTAAAACAGGCAATGTGAAATTGCATATGATATAGCACAAGGATGCTGCTGCATTATAAATAATGCTGAAGGATACATTATTTATATGTTTAATATTGGGCTCACTTATGAAGTAAGTTTCTTTCTCCAGTTTGTCTCCAATGGTATTAGTCAGGCAGGATCACACATCAGAGCTTGGAAAGGATCGTGATAATTCAGGGAAGTTTGGGACACAAGACACTGAAAAACATTGAGTGGTGAGCTCTATTGCATTTATTTCCTCAGGTTAATAAGAATGTGGAAATCTCAGAAGGGTAGAAGCTCAACTTTCATTCATTTAAACATTCAACAGAAGAAACCCTTGGATGTTTATTTGAGCCTTATCCCATGTCTGTGTCCTTTAACAGCTGCAGAGCTGGCACGGAAATACTCAGAGATTTCTGGCACCTCCACATCTGATCACTGTTATAAACCGAAGCTGGAGAAATACTCTCTACCCTATAAAAGTGTTTATATTGGCTCTTGCAGAAGGGTGGAGCCTACAGCCCCACAGAGAGCTCGATCTTTTAACACACTCATTTTCTATCCCTGTGGTAAGTGCAGCACTTGCATAGATCCAGTAGAAATCCTATTGCTGCAAACATCTTTCTGTTGCTGCATTAAAGGCTACAGCAGCAATTTTTAACCAAACAAATCTGACTGTAATCCCCAGTCAGAGCACTAACAAGGGCAAAAGCAGTTTTTGCTACCACCAGCCAAAAACCCTGCCCTTCAGACAGAAGGTACCAACTTTGTAGAAAGATGCCTGTAACCAGGATTTCACCTGCCCCTTGTCCCATACAGTTTTGGTGTGAGTGCGAGGTATGAACCACAGCCATCTTTTATTTGCATCAACATAGGAAGTTGTAAAAAGTGGCAGCTGAGGAATGAAGATAGAACTTGTTCATGCGTTGCTACTAGAGAGCAGTCAGGGTTAGCTGGAGCTTGGGTGCACAATCAAATTTGTTTGCAAAAATATCAGTCAGTTCCAGTAGGTTAGAAACTGCTCTCCACAATGAGCAGAGAGATGGTGTAGAAGGTAACAAGGAATAACACTGCCTAATCCAGCCTACACAAGCCAGGGCCTCAGGGGGGAATAAAAGTGTTCTCGCACTTTGTTTTTGTTGTTCCTTCATTCCAGCTTTCCTCATAAAAGCAAAATAGGCCTGTGCCTGTGCCTGCGCCTGTGCCTGCGCCTGCGCCTGTGCCTGCGCCTGTGCCTGCGCCTGTGCCTGTGCCTGCGCCTGTGCCTGCGCCTGTGCCTGTGCCTGCGCCTGTGCCTGCGCCTGTGCCTGTGCCTGCGCCTGTGCCTGCGCCTGTGCCTGTGCCTGCGCCTGTGCCTGTGCCTGTGCCTGCGCCTGTGCCTCTGCCTGTGCCTGTGCCTCTGCCTGTGCCTGCACCTGTGCCTGTGCCTGTGCCTCTGCCTGTGCCTCTGCCTGTGCCTGTGCCTCTGCCTGTGCCTGCACCTGTGCCTGTGCCTGTGCCTCTGCCTGTGCCTGTGCCTCTGCCTGTGCCTCTGCCTCTGCCTGTGCCTCTGCCTGTGCCTCTGCCTGTGCCTGTGCCTCTGCCTCTGCCTGTGCCTCTGCCTCTGCCTGTGCCTCTGCCTGTGCCTGCACCTGTGCCTGCGCCTGTGCCTCTGCCTCTGCCTGTGCCTCTGCCTGTGCCTGTGCCTGTGCCTCTGCCTCTGCCTGTGCCTCTGCCTGTGCCTCTGCCTCTGCCTGTGCCTCTGCCTGTACCTCTGCCTGTGCCTCTGCCTCTGCCTGTGCCTGCGCCTGTGCCTGTGCCTCTGCCTCTGCCTGTGCCTGCGCCTGTGCCTGTGCCTGCGCCTGTGCCTGTGCTGCTGACAGTCACAGAGCTCAGCGTTCCCGCTTCAAGTTTTCCAATTCTTGCTGTTGAAGATGGTAAAAGATAAAAAAAAATAAACGCCCTGAGGACTGGAACGGGGCAATGAGCTGGGCCTGGTTAGTCTGGGTTCCAAACAGAATGAATGATACTCAGATTGCATTACACTTCTGTCAGTGCCACGATACTTGGTTTACACTTCCACACAAATAATTCCTTAAGCTTGGCATGAACAATCAGTGCCATTTCCACTTCGGGTTTCGAAGAAGGATGCAGAGCTGACACTGACTTCTCCCAAGACGTGAGACCTGACAATAATTCATTTTGCACCCTCAGACTCAGTTTGTGTGGTCACTCCACTCGTGATCATCCTCAAGATGAGGAACTCCACCTGGCCCAAAAAACTCCAAGACAATTCATACAAAGGAACTTCGTTTATGCTAAACAGCCATTTCCAGATAAACCTTTGCAGTCAAATCCACCCAGCACTGTTGATCCCAGTTCTCCACTTAGCTATGCAATATTAGACATAGCTTAAAGCAAAGAAGCCAAAAGAACCCAAAAAATTAAAAACCGCTTACCCCATATTCCACTCAGCAGCTGTCATAAAGGAAATGCAAGGCGAGTGATTAATTTTTCCACTTACATTTCTGATGCAGGAGTACCAGCCTCTCAGATTTGGGCTTTATTACTATGCTCTGCCACCCCAGGCCAACTGTAAGAGTCAACTTTTGACAAATTTCATACTGTGAGGCTTTTAAACAGTCAAATATTGCTTTATTATTTAGAACATCCTTTTTTGGTTTTGTTTCCAGCTGTATGTAGCACTGAAGTTTGAGTTAATGCACTGCATTATATCATCCTTATCAGACAAGTTTCCAAGGTACAGCTGATTCTCCTTTTTGATTTTCTACAAGAGCTATTAAAAATGCTGACCAAAGAATATAGATTTTCATTAATATTTCCTCTTCTTTTGATCTGTTCCTTTGATTTACCTGACTCTACGATCCAAATAATCAGAGGAGTTCCTGTCTCTCATGAAACAAATGTAATGCCAAAAGTTAATCAAACCAAGGTTTTTCAGAAGGAAAAGTACATTTAAAGTGCTTTTCCTCACCCTATCTCACTGGATGACTTTGGGAAAAGCAGGCCTCAAGAAGATCTACCAGCTAAGTATTCAACATCATCAGCGTCTTCAGAGGACATTCTCTACTTTGCAGGCATGAAATACACTGCTGCAAACAGCAAAGCTGCTAAGGATTAGAAACTTCAGATTGAGGAGACAACCTTTTCCTTTTGGCAAGACAAAACAAGGTGTTGCTCCAATGTTTCTCCATGCCGCCTCTTCTTTTAGTTCAGTTTTCTCTGCTAGGTTAAGTAGCTGATACGTTCTCAGGACATCCAGTTGATTGTACGCTTGTTTTTCAACCCTGCTTTGGCATAAGGTTGCTGTTCTTATTCCTTTTGGTATTGTTCCTGCACAGGAAGGCAGGAAAATATGTTTCCAGGCTCCTAATATATGTTTGTTTTCCCTTATTGTTGTTCACTCTGTTTACACAGTGGTTGTTTTTCTTCATCTTTGATGATGAAATTTAAACTCTCTTCTAATAGAAGGAGAGAGATTGCATGGAGTGGAAAATACAAGGTCAGACAGAGTAATGAAGCAAAACACAGACTTGGTTTCCAGTGGTGTTTTCTTGCAGAGTCAACCTTGACCCCAAGATGTCCAAACAAATTGTAGGTGTAACGTGCACTTTTGGGCTACAATCAAATGTTTTGGTTTTATACTATTTTTATAGTAGTGAATGAGGGAACAGATGTGGTTCAGAGGAGTCAGTCATTAAATCACCATCAGAATAGCTTTGTTCAGGAGTTATTCAGTTGGTTTCACGTGACTGCTGCTTAGGCCTAGCTCAAATGTGTACCTCAAACCTGAGAAGAATCAGGGAATTCCTAATTCATCACCTTCTGAGAGTCAAAATTACTTAAAAAACAGATTCCTGCAGATTGTTGAAAGCAGCTATTTGCAAGGGATAGACCTACCTGTGCATGAAAATAGCTGCTTGTGTACGTGTTTGTATGTCTGTATATACACAGCCATCTTTTTTCCCACATTTCAAGTATTTACTTGTTGACACAATAATCTCTATATGCAAATGCTGGGGGATATTTGCATAAGGCAAAGGATGAACAGTCTGAGAAGAGGGGTATGCTAACTAACACGAGTTTGGATGAGGTATACGAGCAAATAAAAGAATTTTGCAGCTTCCAGCCAGCAAAACACAGAGCAAATCAGCTTTTCTGGATAACCTGGGAGAAGTCTTTCCCTCTTGTTTCTTTTTTTTCAGCAAACAAGAAAGTTTGGATGCACATAAATATGGGAATAAAATAAATAATCTAAAGCCTTTTACCCCTCACAAATGGTTGCCCCCCACATCACCCCTTTCTAGTGTAAGGCTTGAAGCTTCACCCTTCAAGCAAATGCACTCTAGATTCTTCACAGAGAAGGACAAGAGGCCTTTACTCTCCCAGTTTCCCTCAAGGAGAGGGTTGGCCTCGTTCGTCATCTCCCTTTGCCCCTTTCACGGAACTGCTTGATGTCCCAGTTGCGTTAGTGGTCCACCTGGGGTTCTCCTCATAGGACCAGCACACCCCAACACAGTCATTTCACTCACTATCATCCATTTTCTTTGCTCTTACAAGGGATGACCTCATCTTAGACCAGTTCTGTTTTCTGCAGTGATACAATTTCCATACCTAATGCTGTATGGTCAGGGTCAGGTTTGAGCATGAGTAACCTCAAGCCTAAGACCCAAGGTAATGCATACGGCTGATAGCCTATATTGGTCTGGGGCCTTCCCCTCCTCTTCCTCCTCCCTCCCCCCCTCCCATCTAACACAGCTTTACAGCTAAAAACAGAAACAGCTTTTCGTGTCCCATTGAAACTAAGTTAGAATGAGCCCACAGGATATTTTGGAGACATCCCTGGACTGTCAGTAAAGTGCCAGGAATCAATGGCCAGCTCAGGAAAGCAGAGGAGGATGCATAAAAAAAAAAATACTCCCCTCTGCATACCATTATTGTTAATATCACCATTCCAAACCTAAGAGATAAATTTTCAAGTGTTACAGAAGGTCTCAGAACCCTATTAATAGAAATTAGAGTGAAGTCTAATAGAAAAAGACAGAGAGGAAGACATTCTCTCCACTGCTCCCTGGGGAAGGTGAGAAGAGACTGAAAGATGACACTTTATCTCTTCTAATTCCAATGGGATCCATAATCACAGCATTCTTTCAGCAAATAATAATAATAAATATGGTCTGAAGTGACTCCAGCTATTTCAGCTTTAATAAATGGGCTGAAATAGGGGCAAATTCAGATACAGAGAGCATCTTTTCAATAAAATCTGATAGGGTTATTAATAACATTAATGGAGTGCCATGCCGTCTCCATTTTGTTAATAGTTGTTTTATTCTCCCCCAGTCCATTCCCCACTCCCATGCACAGACACAGAGAAATACACATATTTTTCCCTCCAGTGATGACAAATTCAGACTGTCAGCTTTCTGCTGGCAATGCATCCCAAGAATTAGTCAAATTTGACATGATTTTATTGTTTTATGGGAACTGCCAACAGGGATTTTTCTGCCTGAAGTACATTTATATCCCTGTTCAAATCAGATCCTGGCTTAGCTCATGGACACAAAGAGGTTAAGCCAGGAAACCTGCAGCTCCAAGGACAAAAAATGTTATGACAGTGATGGGATGCTCAGAGCCTCACTGCAGGTACTTGTGCCTTTGTTTGACTTGTCCCTTATTCCCAGGACAGCTTTGTCTTTCAGCTGAGGATTTTCCTATCTGGGAACCAATCCCAGTGCATGGCCAAAATATTTGGGCTGCTGGTCCAAAAGCAGACTTATTAAACACCAGTCAAAGTCCTCACACACAGTTTTAGAAGAGCCAAAACTTTGTCTGCAGAAGAACAAATTCAAGCAGGTAGGCACACCTGGTCTCTCCACTTCTATTCTAAATGCACAGCCTAGAAAGACTCCCTCCTTCCCCCTTTTTTTCAAGTAAAGTGTACTCCCTGAAAACACAATTATTGTCTCCAGTTGTACAGGACCAAATTTTAACTGAAGGCTCCTGGTAATTTGGAATTCACCCTTGATTATCCCATTTCACATCAGCCTTCAGCAGTGTTTTCCAAATGTCACGTTTTTACAGACTTAATGAGATTAAAAAAACATGATCTTTTCCCTTTGCATTAGATGCTTTCAGCTGTGACTTCCATAAGATTATTTTGGTTAGCAAACAAGATGGCTAGATGATTAAAGAAAAAAATGCATCTCATTTTCCCAGTCCCATATATAGATGCAGAGAAGGAGCAACCAGACCCAAAGTGGTTTATATCACAGCACTTCCCTTGCAAGGAGACAAAAAAAAAGATAAGAAGAGAAAGAGAATTATTGAGTTGCAGGGAAATGAAATGTTTGAACAGAAAATAATTTCCCTAACTTGTAGCCTCCAGGCATAACCTGTCATAACTCTGCATGAATTGAACAGTCAGAGAGTTCAAGTTTTCTGCAGCTTACCATAAACTAATCTGCTTCGTCATATCATCCTCAGGAGACAAGGATTTGAAGGAGCCACTGTATTTAGAACAAAAGAAAGTAATTCTGTGGTTTAATAGAATTAGAGGGGACTATAAGAAGCCCAACACAACCCAGTGCAGAATGGAGACTATATATGGATGGTGACAAAAATCCCAACCCACACCCCACAGCAAAGACAGAGGAGTTAAGTGGCAATCCTATTTTAAGCTTTTCTAGAAACAATGGACTTATCAGTTCATATTATACAAGAATTACACTGCCTTACATACATACACCCAGAATGACTGACAAATTGCCACTTGAAACAGAGAGCATCCTACTGTGAGTCTTACAATGCAGAGGGTCAGCCTCAGAGGCTGCTGTAGACCAGAGCACAAAGTACTGCCCCAGAGCACAAAGTACTTTCTGAAAGCTAGACTAACAGTGCTAAGAAAAAGCAAAACACTCGAGGAAGAATTTAACTACTTTTAAATCAGCATTGAGAAGAACAAGCAAGATTTTCTTCTAACCTTTACATCTGCAGTCTCTTCTCCCTTGATCTTTACAGGTTTACTCAGGTCTAAAATCAATGCACGAAGCACACTGTGGTGCAGGTCCTAGAGGCTACTCCACAAACAAGACACAGATGAAAAAATAAGTGTTTTTCCAAAGATATTCTCTGCAGTCCAGCCTCTTCAGGACCATACATATACTGTGAATAGCTACAATCCTAAATACTGCAGTCCAGCCCAACACTAAAAAAGAAGAGAACTACTTGTTCTCTGAACTGCTCGTAGGTCAGAACCAAAACATAAGCTCTGCCAGGGACACAGTCTAGATTATGAATTGGCCACTCTTGCCTGGTTTTCCAGGCTAAGAAGAAAACACTGAAGCCCCTCTAAATGGTGGGAGGAGGCATGTTACATACTCTCAGTCCAAAAATACTCCTCTGTAGTTTCTCCACTATACTACACTATGAAAAGTTCTCACACACAGAAAGAAGGTCTTTACTGAGGAACCCCTAGAAAGTCATAGCTGACCTGATGCCAGATCTTCTCATTGCCCAATTGACTCATTTTGCTCTTCCCATGCTTCCAGGAGACAAATACCCCTTCTCAGGATGTGTTCCAAGCTATCACAATTTAAGCCTCAAATCACTACAGATATTCCAGGCCCTTGAGAGATCCAAGAAGCCCAAATATGTATCCTTCTTTATGGTGCTTGCCCAAGCACCCTTCCCAGTTAAGTTCCTGGCAATGTCCCTCACTGCAGTTAAGAACAGTCAAGCCTTTGGATACCTCCTTCAGAGAAGCTGAAAGCGGTCCTCTTCCCTGTCCAGATCTCCATCCTCTTCAGTTCATCTCCTGAAGGTTTCTCTTCACTTCCTTTGTACCAGGTTTTTGTGACCTTACACTCTTTCTGCTCCATGAACAACAAATCTCTGCTGTCCCTACCCTTCACCGCATCTTTCTCAGAGAAAAGTAAAGTCTTCTCCCATGCGAGATCCCATTCTGACAGTAGGCTACCTTTAAAGGAAGCCCATACTGCTACCCTCCTGGCCCAAGCATGGCAGATCCCTCAGACACTTCACTCTTTCATATATTGTGATGTCCATAAGTGCCCAGCCCTAAACACTGTATAAGATACAGACTGTAATATATAGCAAGGCCTCTGGCACACCTGAATGAATCTTATTTGCATGGGAGAATGGGTACACAGCTCTAAGTTACCTGTAACTCACAAGTGCTTTCATCACTCATCTCCACAGGTAAGGTAGCTAACTTCATTGCTTTCATGTGAGGTAATGTTCAAGTGGGACAATTTGTTGAAGGTCAGAAGGGAGTCTTAAGTAGATCTACAAGCTGCACCCAGACCTCCTAATGCTCCATCTAGCATTGTACCTCTGGACCTCTTTCTCTCCAGGAAGACTGTTTCCTCAATAGAGGAAAATATCAGGAAAATGGCTTTCAAAGGAGAGACCAGCAGAAAGCAAGAGAGAACGAGGAAAAGCAGAACATACATCCCTGGTGGCGCTCAAGGCCAGGTTGGACAGAGTCTTGGCTGACATGATCTAGTGTGTGGTGACCCTGCCCATGGCAGGGGGGTTGGAACCAGGTGATCTTAAGGTCCTTTCCCACCCAAACCATTCTGTGATTCTATGAACCTCATGCACTCACACAGAGCAAGATGCTGTACCAACAACTGCCCCACAACTTCAGTGCTTGCTTTACTCATTCACCCCTTTGAACAAAGGGATGACACACATGACGTGACCTGCTCAGCAGCAGGGGCTTCTCCAAAGCACTCCATCTGACCTCAGTGTAATGAATAGAATTAATATGGCAAAGCCTCTAACACGGCACCGCTTCCCAGCAGCACCGCCACAGCCTCTAATTGATTAGTCCATAAAAATCTGTGCACTAAATTGAAAGGAGCTGCACTAATTCTCTTTTATGTTAAATTTCTGTCTTTCTCCTTTATCGAATCCTTCGTCGAATGTCCCTTCTGCTGCCTATTTTGGGCTTGCTCTGGGCCTGTTTTCCTCTTGCCCAGATTAAGTACCTAATCAAAATCTTGTCTCCCTTAATGGCATAAAATTGAAAGATAGATATTGCACTTTACACAGCTGATTAAACACTAGAATGTGGCTAAATGTTTTACAGGGCTTGTTACATTAACTAACTCTGTCATCTGCCAGCTATCTTATAATTGCATATGCTCATGTTGCCACTGGTGAAGCCAAGGTAAGATTTCTTTTCCCTCCGTTACCTCTTTCCACTCTCCCTCCCTCCACATTGCTACCCAACAGCTGCATGTCAGTTAGGAGCTAAGAACTCCCCTGCAACAACCACCTAAAGAAAAACTGATGCCTGTAACATTTTCTTCTATGCTCACCTGTCAGTCACTGGTTTGTGACCATCTGAAGTGGCTGATGCGATGGAAAGGGGCAGTAAGTGCACACAGCGTTTTTTTCAGAAGGAAGTAGGGATAATCCTGCTTACAGCCATTTCTTCACAGCTTTGGTGCTGGACACCTTGTTCCAGAAATCTGAAGAAAGCAAGGATTGGGATGTGTGTGTGTGTGTGTGTGTGTGTGTACATGTGTGTGTGTGAAACACACCAAAAAAAACCACAAGTACTTACATTAGCTTTTATAAGAATGCACATGAAATAGCCTGAAATTCCCATTGGCTTGTCAAAGCATGATCTGACGTAGGTATCTGATGTTGCACATCTTGGCTTTTTCTTACATTGTAAAAGTGATGCAGATGGACTCTGGAAGACTTACAAGTCTATCCCACTTGATTTGCTTTCAAAGGAAAGTTTCATCTTATCAGATGATTCCTAGATACACTCAATTGGATTGCTTCAAGGAAGAGACAAACCAACCAACCCAAAAAGGCTTTACCAGAAAATACTTTGGAAGAAAGAAAAGCAGGAGAGATTTTTTTTAAATGATCCTAGGAATTATTAACAAATTTGTTTAAAGATACAAACCATGTTGCCAAATATTCTGCAGGTCAGATTGGTCTTCTTCGTCATCCACAGCACTTTTAGAAACAGATTTGCTCTTTGGAAAATACTTGTATATAAATTGCTTCAAAATAATTGCCAAAACCTTATTCTCTTTTAATACAGAAAATAGGCTACACATTACACGCAGGCTGCAAAATGTGGATAGCTGGTTCAGTTCAAGCGTATCCCTTCCTGACCCCAAGCTTTTACAAAGAATCTGTTTGTTAAGCAAGAAAATAATGTCATCCATTTTGGGGCCTATATTACCCTGACAGTTTTTTTTCCTTCTCTGCAGAAGGTGTTAAAGTCACTTTTTGCCACCTTATTTCCTATTCTGTACCTTACTGTACAAAAGCAGGACTCCAGCCAGGCAAGGAGGATCTGTCTGTGCAGGAGTCAGCACACCTCCATGGGCATGCCTTCACAGCCAACTAATAACACTAACACTAAGCTTTCCCCTAAAAATACCCAAAGGTCCAATTGTCTTCCCATGGGTTAAGGGGCAAGGGTTTGCCGTGTGGGTCCTCCCTCCCCTGTTTCCACGCTGGCTAAATCAAGTAGAGCTGAAGAAGACAATTCTGCCAGCAATTAATAATTGATTGTTTTCTTATCCCACAAGGATTCTGCACCCTCCCATCTTCCATTCTTTGGCTCTGCATAGAAACCACACAAATTAGTTCATCATACCATTGTTAATGGTTCATAAAAGCTTACTACATGCTATTATGAAATCTTTACTAAGCGCTTGCTTTTAAATATTTATAAAAACAGAACATATATTTTAATAAGACATGTTGCAAGTTACAAAATTGAACCCTGCTCTAAGCATTAAGATCCCAGGAAAGACTCACCTGAAAGCACAAGACTGGATATCCTCAGAAGAAGGGCACCCCAGTGCTCTCCTTATTCTTAAGAACCTGCCTTGTTCTTAACTCAGGAAGTAATCTTGTCAATTCTTTTCATCTGCAGTTTCATATTTGCTAAAAGTCCTTTATTTAACCTAGCACACAGATGCTGAATTTCCTTCTCCCATTCCAGCAGATCCCCTTGATACCAGAACTGGCATGCAATACCGGATAGAAAAACTGATTTGACAGGCTTCAAGGAAAAGAAATAATTTAGTTAAAGATCAACACACAGGTAACAAAAGTAAGTGGAAGTTTGCCCAAGTATCAGACAGCACAAAGGCCTTCTCAATCTGGTCATTCAATGCAGACTCTTCTAAACCAATAAAAGCTTTCTAAAGAGAAAAATGAGTGGCTCTGTGACCTGCCACACTATTTTTTACTGCTGAGTTTTGAGTTAGCCCCACAAACTTGTACAGATCATAAAAGCAAGACCAAGATTAGCAATTTTGTCCTAATGTTTAGTGGACATTTGGCCAAAGCCACATTCACTTGGCAGTCATGCAATTCAGCATAACTGTCAAACCCCTTCTTGCAGAGGTATAACATAGGAGCTACTACAGCAAGGCATTAAGTAGACTTACAGAAAAGTAAGAATGGAGAAACAAAGCTTTTACCAGGCCTAGTTATAACCAGTGCCATCAATTCCTCACTTTCAGGATCAGATTCACAAAGTTATATATTAAATCCTTTTATATGCATAAATCCCAACGCTGTGATCCCTGCCAAGCACCTATTTCTGCACTGAAGCATATTTGGGAACCATGAAATTCCCATAATGTACTCTCCAGCATGAGAACACCACCTGTACCAGTGTGCAACCAGAAATGTTAGCTTTCACAAGCCTGATCTGATGAGGTGCTAAACATTACTGATGGGGTGACTTAACCAGCACCGCAGCAGCAGCATGATTCTAAACAATACCCCTGCTACCAGCCAGCCAGAATAGTGCCATTGTGCCCTGCTCTGTGCTGGCCTGGGTGGTCCAACCTAGCCCTGCTCCACACCTCCCAGCCTGAAGCTTGTTCATCTTCCCAGAGCCTGAGCAGTGTTACCCACATAACTCTGCTACTTTTGCAGGAGAAGAAAAAGGATGGGCTGAAAACTTGATGAACTTCACACCCACCTTCTCTCCTCCCCACCCCAAAAGGGTCACAGCAGGTTAGGGATGTACTGCTTGGGGGTTCAAAGGGGTTGGGGTGGGGGTGAGCAGTGCAGGGGTAAGGGATGGGACAGAGAGAGAAGAAAGTGGTTGAGAAAGTCCCACTCCTATTCAGTCACCCACTTTTTCTTTTTTGCAAATGGTTTTCCAGTGCAGGAATATTTGGAGATCCAAACAGCACTACTTTTTAGTGTTGAACAATATGTGGAAAGCTGCTCTTACCTAAATGAGAGAGCAGTTAGCAGGCGTATCTATCAGCTTCCATGCTCAGATCTGTCTTCTTCAAAAGACCTTCCTGGCAATGGGTGGCTTAGGGCACACTGGTCACAAATACCACAATGGAGGAGTCACAATGAAAAGCCATGGAAGAAAAGTCAAAGCACTCACAGCTCAAGTCGTACTTCAAGGTGATGTCTTCGAGCTGAAAGAGGGTAGATTTAGATCAGACATTAGGCAGAAGCTCTTCCCTGTGAGGGTGCTGAGGCACTGGCACAGGGTGCCCAGAGAAGCTGTGGCTGCCCCATCCCTGGTAGTGTTCAAGGCCAGGTTGGACACAGGGGCTTGGAGCAAGCTGCTGTGGTGGAAGGGGTCCCTGCCCGTGGCAGGGGCTGGAGCTGGATGAGCTTTAAGTTTCCTTCAATCCAAACCAGTCTGGGATTCTATGATACAGTCCCATCTCTGGAAGCCAGGGAAGGAGACACTGTTCTACACAATTTAGCTGGTATGTAATTATAGTTTGTTCCATATATTAAAACAAAGATTGGCAAAGCTATAGAATACTGAAGACTTTCAAATTGTCATCATTTTAGGTTAAAGGCAGATGTTTTCTAAACTTCAGTTTTATGAAAGCCTTTAAATTTAAACTGATTTGAACATAACACTGTTTGCTCCATTGATAAATGCAAGATAGCCATCACCCCCAAAAGAGCATAAACAAGTAAATAACTGATAAAACCAGAATCTACCATAATGAATTCAATCCCTTTTACTGTAAAGGGAAAGTTATGCTTGCAGGCATAGTTTGGGCCTTGTTTTTAAATGCAGAGAATAGTAAAATAGACGCAACACTTATGAATTATTAAAACCTGCACAAGGATTTCTTTTCCTCTTCCACAGCTTCTTGTTTAATCCTAGTTCATTGTTGGAGGCTCTGGGGATGACTGACATTTAACACACCTCTGTCATGCTTCCTTGTGCACTGAATGCCTGGCATGGGGAGAAAGAAAACCCACATGTACACACGAGCATATGCAGATTACAAATGCTCTAACCAATTTTATTTCCCCTCACCTCTCACGTTCCTTGAACCAAGTTTCTTTCAAAGAGGAGAAAGAAACATTGCCATCTGGAAGAGTGTCCCAATATCATCGCTTCATCTGTTATGTGAATAAGAACCTTTTCACACCTTGTAACTAACAGATATTAGGAATTAACAAAGTTTTGGTGTTGTTTTTTTTTAAGTAGTATCCGTGTTTTGTATAGGCTTTGGTGGTAAAGCAATGTGTTTTCATGCATGATATTGTTTTATTTTTGAAAAAAAAAAAGATGCAGGGGGATATATTTAGGAATAGAGCTTTATAGATATGCAACCTGGAACTCTTTGGGCATCACATCACATACTAGTCTTTAGCTCACAAACTAAGTGATCCCCACAGAGCACAGGCTGTCAGGGTCAGCTACTCCATTATTACACAGGCATCTACAACATCAGCTGCAATTTAAAACCTATTTCATCTTTTCCCAAGAAACAAGAACAATAAAGTTCTGGTGAGAATTAACCACACTCATATGTAGAATTTTGAACCAATTCACTACCAGCAGCAGTATTATGGCAATAATGGTCTGAGCATAAACACTACACCTGCTTCCAGGTGAAGCAACTGATGTAAGCAAAAACGGAAATCAGTCAAGTTTGGGATTCAAAACTACAGCTCTTTATACCCAACACCCACTACATCAGACACTCTAGGAATAAGATATCGCCTTCCCCGATGGAGCCTGCTTTCTCTAAATGCCACAGAGAAGAAGATAAGGAACCCACAACAGCAGCACTTCTAGCATCAATATAATTTTCCAAAAAAGTGATTTAACAGGTTTAAGATTTTGAAACTAATTCGGAGTATTTGAGTCATTGAGGAGTTACAAGCAACAAAAAATAACCTGCAAAAAGCTGTACGACATTGGACTACTCTTGTACATTAGCACATGTGCCAGTGATGCAAAGCTGATAAGCCTTCATGTCAACCATTTTGCTGTACACTCAGTGTGCACATGCAGTCTGACTGCTTCCTAGTGCACAAGTTACGACCAGAGCCTGTAAAAGTCAGTGGAAACATTGAGTGAGTCCAGAGGAGGCCATGGAGATGCTGCGAGGGCTGGAGCAGCTCTGCTCTGGAGCCAGGCTGAGAGAGCTGGGCTGGGTCAGCCTGGACAAGAGAAGGCTCCTGAAGGGGAGACCTTAGAGCAGCTCCAGTGCCTGAAGGGGCTGCAGGAAACCTGGAGAGGGGCTTGGGACAAGGGCCTGTAGGGACAGGCCAAGGGGAATGGCTTGAACCAGCCAGAGGGGAGACTGAGATGAGCTCTTAGGCAGAAGCTCTTCCCTGTGAGGGTGCTGAGGCGCTGGCACAGGGTGCCCAGAGAAGCTGTGGCTGCCCCATCCCTTCATCAACGAACCCATTTCTGTATGCAAACATACTCTATCACCAAATTATCTGTGGCAAACGACACTAGAATAAAACACATACGCATTGCAAGTAACAAATGGGGAAACGTCTGCCGTGGTTTTAATGAAATCGTGTACGTGTGAACGTATGTGTATATGTTCATTGTTTAACTGCAACTTTTTAATTGTTCACAAGAGAGGTTTAACATGGAACATGCTTGTATGAAAAAGATAAGCTCCATGTTTGAGATAACCGGGTATTCCTATGTGAACTTCTTTCCAGTGTCCCCCAGAAATATTACATTTAAGTGTTCTTTTAATTTGGTTCATTTTACCCCCTATTAAGAGCATTGTTTTTGAGAAAACAACATCCACTACTATTCTTATGCAAGTTTAAACTGCTGACAGAAAGCTTTTATTTTCCTATGTTTATTAATAAGCTACCTCTTTAAATCTACTCTGCTGTGCTCTACGAATTGTAAAGAGCATACAAATGAGAAACAAAGCAGCTGCCAAACATGTAAGTAAAGCTTGGCCAGGCCAGTAAGAAGGAAGAACTATTTAATCATCCTCAACTTTACAATCTATGCAAAATGTATTTCTGGGAGCAGCACAGACCCCCAAATGAATCAGGTAAAGTTTCAATAGTTCCAGAAGAGAGGTGCAGAAGAGATAAATATTTTTTCTTATCCAGCATAGCTTGTAAATTGATATTGTCGATCAAGAATTTTCAATCCCAATTTTTTCCATCACAAAACAAAATTTGGAAGAACCAACTGTATTTACAATAACAATTATTTTCAGAGTAGCCACTTTGTTACTACTGAATGTCAACAACTCCCTGAAGAGTCCTTTCATAATTCCTACTTATAAAAGAACAGAACAAGCTGAAAACAAACTAACAAAGCACTGCATTATAGCTTAAAGTGGATGTCACTTTATAAAAGCAAGGGTTTTAATTCTGAAGTGCACATAAAGCTGCATCTTTCAACTTTATCAAGACAAACTGACCTGATCAGCTGATTGAACTTCTGCTTTCAAAACTAAACCAAACCTAAACAAAACCATCTTTTCCAATCTGACTGCTCATTCAGATGCAGAAAGGGAAAGAAAACCTAAAGTATTCTGAATTATTAGTGTAAGCAAATTATTTTCTCTTTACCTCAAATCATATAGCTTGGAAAGCAAAGAGCAGTTACAAGTAAATGGAGTAAATAACTGAGAAGTGATCTGAAGTTCCTTAAAAACAGGGGATTGGGTCACATACAGGCTTTCTGTAATGAAATAAATCTCACCAAAAGTTAGGCACATCAATTTACACGCTTAAAACATGTAACAAAAAAGAAACATCAGCCAGTTGGGTTTGGCTAAAATCAGTTTCTTGTGTAACCGTACCCTGGCCACCTCGTGCAAATAGTCAGCACGGAAGTGTGGTGACAGGCCAGATCCTCATCCGAGATGAGGTGCTGTGTCATTTACTGCGCTTTTTGTCTTCTCTTGAAGAGAGCTCATACATGAGAATGCACAAGCTACTTGCAAAAACCTGAACACAGGGTAAAAAGCAAACTGGCATCATTCTATCTGTAAGGACACAAGCAATTTCCATCAGACACAGCACGCAAGGCTTGGAAAAGAATTCACCAACAAAGGAGTGGGGTCTGATGCCTGTCTCTCCTCCAGGCATCTTCTATCATCTCTCATAAATGCTAGACACAGCTCACAAACCCAGAATGCTTCAGCAGACAGAGTGTGTTATTTTTCCCAGCCAGCTCAAGTAAAGTGCTTTCATTACAGACCAATTCCCTGCCACAGTTTCTGTTCTAAAACACAGCGAAATCTTCCCAGGGCTATTGCTTTCAATGGGGAGGGAAAAAATGAACAGTCTCCGAAACAGAATACACCAAAGGTTCATTCATGGTAGCACAATAGCAAAAAAAAAAGGGGAAAGAAAACACCACAACAATGTGGCATGCCTGCTGCCTCCACAGATTCCCCCCCTTTATTTGCATAAAACCACCCGTATGTGGTGTTGTGCATTACTGTGTTATTTATCTAGCTACTAAGCAGTCCAGTTTTAGTTTGGTTGATATTTGCAGTGGTCTATGGTATTTCACTGGTTTGAATTCTGCAGCAAGTACTGCACCATCAGAAATTATTACTTTGATGTAATTTCCATGAAAGGGAAGTATTTGTATTAATCTGTGGATGAACTTGAGCAACTGGAGGGGCACAAATCCAAATGTGGACCTACCTTCTGTTGACAAGTAACCTGCAGACATCTCCTCCTGCTCCTCAGCTCTCATTTTACAATTCACAGGTGTCTGGAGCAATCTTTGTCAGGTCATTTCTTGTTTGGGAACAGTTTTTGTTATCTGTTCCTAGTGTTACACGTGGCACACAGCTTCCATCCTCCCTCCCTCAACTGGAACCTGGTCAGCAGGACAATTACAATTGGGTCTGTTGAGCAAAAACACATACAACACAAATTGATTGATTTGTACATCAATAGCCACTGCTGGCACGCATGAACAAGTATTTGTGTGTTACAGAGCCACCTAAGAAGCAGCATCAACAAAATTCTATTTTAATTTTTAGCAGAAGATTAAATGGCATTAAAGCAAGCAGTTTTGCATTTTGGATGCTTCTTTTCTGGCGAAAAGAGAAGGGGGGGAAGAGGAGGATATGGGAATGTCCAGCCTCAGATTTTCTCCAGAGTCCAGCTGTCAGACACCACCATGCATCTTCTGTCCATCAAAACCCCCACCCTTGGTCATCCTCAAAGCTGAAGAAGTTAGATGTTAAAAATCACCCATCAAGTATTTGGTTGCAATTTGGTGTCTGTGATTGGATCTGTCTTCACACAATAATTTTCATCCTAATTATGACTTCTGGGTGAATCCCCAATACAAATAAAATTAATTTGCAAAGAGTAAATACAGAGCAACAAATCACAGTCCAACTGCACAGTCTCCTGGAGCCTGCGAGACTGTCTGCAGAATTCTTCTTGCAGATCCTCTCAGCCAGCTCTAATCATTTATTTAAAAAGAGACTAACAGAAGAGTCTGTCCTGGAGGATGAAAGCATATGTTAGTGTCGGCGTGGATTCCTTTAGGAGGGAAGCATAATTATCACATTCAACATTACCGTAACTCAGGCCTACTCTTTCATTTTCTCTCTTTAAATACTAAGTGTAGTGTGTATAAATAATACGACTGCACAAAATGCAGCTTTCCCCACTGAACTGTCATCAAGTCAAGTCAAAGTCAACTGGACAAAGAGCGGTCCGTATGGCCCCATCACGGGTTGCTGGTTACAGCTGCTCTACCCTCATGTCTTTGGCTTTTGGGGTTGTTTGGGGGTTTTTATGGTTTGTTTTGCTTTGATGGTTTGTTGTGGTAGTGGTTTGTTTTGTTTTTAAACCTAAAAGGCTGCATCATACCACAGAATATGTGAGAGTACCGTCCTCTACCAACTGATAGTAGTTCTGAGAACTCCAGGGAACATGTTCTACCTGTCAAGTCCAGTGAAAGCACATCTGTCCAGAAGCTTTTGGTTTCTTCTGAGTCCAAGATGGGGGTAGACAAGTCAGGATGGTGCAAACTTTGTATATGGGCATGTAGAGCCTCATGCACTCCTAATGCAACCAAGAAGTGGAAACTTTGTAAAACGAAAAAGAAAGAAATGCCATCCTTCCATGCTAACAGAGGACCTCTACCCTGCAAATAAATTACTTTGAGAAAGATTTACTCAATAAGCAACTCAACATAAGCGCCAGCACAATGTTGTGACAGAAATGGCTGATGTTGGGTTTAGAGGATTAAACGAGAGGAGTAGTAAGCAGGATTGATGAAGTGATTATACTTTAATTTATGACACTGGTGAGACCAGTAAGAGGCATAAAAAGCTCAGCTGCAGTGTGGCAACTTTTTAAAGGGTGTTGAGAAAAAAAGAAGATCTGAGCAACTGGGGGAAAAATAGCTGAGATCTCAGTGAGAGCTGAAAGAGCTCAATCTATTTAGCCTATCAACAAAGATCGAGAGGTAACTTTATTAGTGTGTAAGTACCTTCATGGGGAGAAAACAAAGGGTATTAAATGGCTCATTAATCTATCAGAGAAAGGCATAACAAAAACTAATGGCTGGAAACTGAAGCCAGGCTGATTTCAATTAAAAACCAGGCACTTATTCTTCTCTTTTGGTGTGTGGTGTGTTTTGTTTGGTTGGTTTTTTACATTGTGAGGTATTCTCCAGCTTTTGATGTATTTAAATCAACAAATGGATGCTTCTGGAATACACATTTTAGATGGACACAAATTAAACTGTAGTTAAGCACAAAAGTTACCGGAGTCAATACTGTGGTAGCCAGGTGAAGTGCAATGGCCTATGATACACAGTAAGTCAGAGGGACAATCTAGGCGTTCCTCTTAGCCTCAAACTCCATGAGTCTACGAACTCCCGAAAAAGCCATCTCTCTGCCCTCCTAATAAACTCAATCATTCTGATCTTCTACCGACATTAATCACTGCTCAAACTCCCGTATTTTATAACAGGAATGTACAAAAGATTGGAGTAAAATCTGAGGCTGCGCTGAACCGTAACATGAGTTAATTTATTTTTCTTGCTTTTTAAAAATGGGGTTTGCACTCATGAGCAGTATTCGATTGATAACACTGGTAAACTGTAGAGGAGGCAGGGGGGTACGACTTGAGAAAGTAGGGCTTTAAAATGGTTCAAGCACACAAAGCACCTCATCCAACAAGATGACAGAAGGACTGTTCTGTAAATTAAAAAGTCCATTTCACCATACACCTTTGTTCAGTCCCCCAGAATGTGTATTAGTGAGGAACTGTGCATTTACCAGAGTAGATTCATAGAACTCTCTGAAATATTCAACACTTTTCATATGTTCAATACAAAGGGGAGAGGAGGTATGGGGCATAACTTTTAAAACTTTTTAGATACATTACACAACAGAAGTAACTCACTTGAACTAAATTAAAATTTACATAGTTATATTAAAACTTCATAAAACAGGTATTTTCTTTGGCTCAACATTTAAAATACTGTAATAACCTGTTTTGTCATTAAACCATCTTGTTTGTAATCTTAACATTTGGCTGCCACACTGAAAATTCGCTCACACCTCTGTGTGGTACTGAGGTTGTCCACACCAAGGATGTAACACTGCAGACAGGATATCAAATGACACACAAGTCTCCTGTTCAGAGCATGACAAGAACAGCATAGACTATTTGCACAGCCCATCAATACTCCTTGTGATTAGGGATTCTGAGCAGCGCTGATGTGAAGACGTCTCAGTTTTCTCCAAGCCTCAGCCCTTGCTCCCCAGGCCACAAACCATCAGTGCCTGGTTTGTTTGCACCCAAACAGCAGCAATAGGTGCTTCCTATCTTCCATCATTCTTCACTGCTTCCTTCTGGGATTATGAAGTGTTTGCTTTCAAAGAAGAGGGCTCAGTTCACCCACAGTATCAGTGGAGATGTGAATTTTCCCTTCCTGTACATGTATGCCTTTGTGAATGAAAATCAGCATGAATGAAGCCAGCTTTGTCCGCACTTGCACGGTAGATACACACAAACTCCAGGAAGCCAAGACTTAATTTGATCTGAAAACCCCCACAGCCAATGCTTTCTAAAGGCAGAACCACAAAGCCAATCAATAGGGACCATTCAGATACTTGCTGTCAGCGGCTGGAAGAAAATGGATACCGAGAAAGCCATAACTATGATAAATTTAGGCGCTGCTTCTCTCTGACTAATGTAGGCACTAAAACACTCCATGAATATCCTGCTTTGAAACGTGTCATATTTCTGAGAGGCCAATCAATCTCTGGTTCTCTGTGGACCACATTAAAATACATTTGTCACTGTAAGTTTATGAAATATTGATGGTGTTTTTTAGAGGGGTGTTCAGAGGTGGAGAGGTGGATCAAAAAAAGGGGGAGGAAGGGAAGAGCTACTTTAATGAATTGTCTTTAGGCTAGAAGAAACAGAAGAAACAAATGTAGGTGCTTATTGTGGACGAGGGTGAAAAACAGGAAACAGAATTGCTTACTGAAGAAAGACATTTGCTGGATTAATAGAAAAGATCATGTGGATGAATGCATTAGAGGCACTTCAGTATTTCAAGCTCAATTTGACCTAGATTTATGATTTTATTAAATCTTTAATATTCAAAATTTGGTAATTAATAAAAAAAAAAACAACACTAGAATTCCATTAATGACAGGGAGGGAATTAAATGCGTATCTGTGTTCCAGAGGGACGCAGGATTCCATTGCACCAGGCACTGCATCAAAGTTATATCTGAAAGAGAGAAGCCCATCAAGCCATCAGCTCTTCAAAGCAGAGACACATACATTCCACATGGAAAAGAAATAGAATAAACCCGGGATACACACCACTGGTGCACCTACATACACTCAATACCTGAAGTGTCAAACCATAGTCACCAAGAAAATTCCCATATCAAAGAATTTATGATGACAATAGCTGAAAGACCAGAAATTGGCAAGAAGAAACTGAGAACCAAGGTGGAAATGGAACAAAGTCACAAAGTAATTAACTTAAGATTATAAAGGAAGCCTGTCGCAGATCCAGACTGCGACTTTGCAGCTAGTCCAGGGCTTTCCAGGCAAGAACACTCTACGTTTCGTAACCCAATCTGCTGAACATGTAGTGATATACATGAGTAGCTCCACTGAAGTCAATAAAGCTATTCACAAGTGTAAAGTTAAGGCTGAGCTTAAATACTGTGGGTCTGTGATCTATGTTTGGAATTGAACTGTGGAACTAAAGCTGGTTCATGTAAATAATCTGAAATTGGGTCATTTTTCATCATTTCTGTCAATGCAAAAAGCAGTTTTTCAGGTAAGAACAGCGATAGCATTCACCGAAGGAACAAAAAGTAAATCGTCATATGCATTTTTAACTCACAGATGCTAAAGTTTTTGGTAAAGGCATTTTGCCATTTTGGTGGAAAAACCACTCTTAGGCAATAAATAGCACATTTTGCTTTAGTGATGAATAGCAACAAAAATAGACTGAGGCAGAAGCATAAAATTTTTCATTTTTCACAAATCTGGAAAAAAAACCCTTTTTTACTATTTTTGGCCAGTGGCCCAAACATCTTCCCTTCAGCCTTCAAAACAAAACCCGCTCTTCTTACTGAGATTAGCCAAGCAGATATGCAGATCTAGCCTCTATTTCCTTTGCCATCGTTGGCATATTTGGCTAGAATAGTTTAGGCCTTAGGAATCGTGCATTAAGAAGAAAGTTTTCCACACCCTTCCAGCAATTTCAGCCAAATTGAAGATTTTCCTGTGCATGGACGGCAGAGGAGGCATTTTGTTTCCCCCTCAGTTTGATGCAAGTTTAAACATTTCAGTAGGTTCTAATGGAGCAGAGTCAATTGCTATGGAGTCAGTTCACTACTGAACTACACCTCCTCCAATGCTACATGGCTTCCCAAGAACAGTAGTTCAGGTGCCCACATCCCCTCTTTTTTCCCCTAAAGTCTTAAGTCCTCAATGAATCTACTTTTCCCGCCATGTATTGCAGTGCCTCTCTCTACTATGCACAATTCATGTGTGCCTTAACATTACTAAACTGATTTTCTTTTCCCCATCCTGAATCTTATCTCAAAAGTTAGAGAGTTTATTTCCCTCCACACACCTGTAGCACACACAGATCTTACACACAGGCTACGGATGGTTTGGTGCTGATTTTTCACACTTGACATGAACAAGTGTTGGGCTCAAATCCAGTGTCAGTGTGTGTTAGTGACAATCTGCTTGGCCACAGCAGCACACACCTCTGAGCTGTGCTGCCATCGTTCAGTTAATCACAAATATCACCAAGTACCATATTTTCAAAGACATAAAACACTTTGGGATGAACATGGGTGCAAACCACAGGTGCTGCAGTCAAGGCAAGCACACAGGGAGGTGGATGGATCCTTCCTCTTGGGGAGCTGCCAGCTCCTGGGGCCATGCCAACTGACAGCTCCTTCCTCTCAAGAGAAGTCCCCAGTACATCCAGTCTCCACATTTCCATCTCCCTACTGCTCCCCAGGGGCAGGTTAGCACTGACAAACCCAAGCTTCTCTGGGCACCCTGTGCCAGCGCCTCAGCACCCTCCCAGGGAAGAGCTTCTGCCTAAGAGCTCATCTCAGTCTCCCCTCTGGCAGGTTCAAGCCATTCCCCTTGACCTGTCCCTGCAGGCCCTTGTCCCAAGCCCCTCTCCAGCTTTCCTGCAGCCTCTTTAGGCACTGGAGCTGCTCTCAGGTCTCCCCTTGAGGAGCCTTCTCTTGTCCAGGCTGACGCAGCCCAGCTCTCTCAGCCTGGCTCGGCTTGTCTACTCTGCTTATCAATATCTCACGAAATAGGGACTCTGTGGCTTCCTCATGGAGACTTTTTGCCCAGATAGTAAGGCACAGTGCCAGCAGCTTCCCTGACTGGGTTTTCCCCTTGATTTAAATCTATTATTTGTGTTATCACCCTTTTGCTATCACTCTGAATAAAATCTTTCAAAGTCATCCCTTACCAGTAAGAGCCAGAAGAGAAACCTAATAATAAATTGTATAATTGTGCTTGACATTTTGTATGCTGGGACAAAGCCAGACCCCATCCCTCTGAGCCATGTAGGGAAGGGCAGGGTGATCCTGACATCTAAGTTTCAAACCTCTCTATCTTTTCAAAATGAAGGAATTAGATGCTTTTATGTTCTCCCAGTTACACAGGAATCAGATAATACAGTTTAATGACCCCTCTGAGCCTGAAAGTCAGGGATGCCTTTGTGTATGTTTCTAAATAAAATGCAAAACCCATGAAAAACCCAATCTCTCACCTCCAAACCCTCTTGTGCTTCTGGTCTGCATCAGCCCAGATGTGTCACAATAGCTTGAGGCAATATTTTGTGTTTCTTCCCAGTTATTAGAGATCTGTGCATATGATGAAGTACGCTTTAGAATAGAGTTGCAAAGCTGGTTGCTTAGATTCATTAAGCACCGGGATCCATGTCATCTTCGGTAATGTTTTATACTCAGCATTTTCGTATGCCCTCTATTTACATTTCTAAGCACTCTATAAATATCTGCTGTAAGTATACAGAGGGCTGGCAGGCCAGCTTCCACCCCCAGGCCTCTTGCCTCTGTGGAAGTCATTCTTCGCAAAGGACAGCCTAACATTCTGGGCAATGCACAAGACATTTTTATTTGATTTATCATCACTTCATGTTGGGTTTGGCTTTTACTTCGCCTTATTTTGGATTTCAGCTTGTAATCGTGGCAGCAATTTTTGCATGTTGCTTAATAGCTTTCACAAAGGGGTCTGTTCATGCTGCCCCACTGAAGTTGTGCCTACCCAAAACCAGTGATCTGTGCTTTTGGAAAGGTGCTTACCTTAATCTCTAAAAGGATTATCATCTGGTGGTCAGAAATAGTCACCTAAAGCCAGTAGCTGCTTACAAAGATTTTACATTGCTATGGCCACGCGACATCCAGCTATAGAAGTTCCAGCATGAGAAAAGGAGTTTCCTTTCCGTATGGCCAGTTACAGGCCAAGAAGAAAAACGTGGTCATGGTAAACGTTTCCCCTCAAAATTTCACTTTCCTGTGTGTTGTGTTGGTGGTGTTGTATTGGTGGTGTTGTATTGGTGGTGTTGTATTGGTGGTGTTGTATTGGTGGGCTACTTCACACAGCCCATGTCACAGATGTCAGGCACACAGAGAATATCACAGAAATGCGACCTGACACTAGCTGCAGGTGAACCACCAGCACAGGTGAGTTAGAAAAAACAGTTAAGAACTAATAAAAGTGTCAAATTCCCACAAAGCGGTCTGTAAAGGCTGGATGAAAAAAAGTAAGACATTTTAGTAACCATTAATCAGGTGACATCCTGGCAATTCAAATCATGAGAGTTACTGAGGCCGTCACTATTTAGAAGCGATTTTTCCTTTCAGGAAAAAGAAGATCAAAGTATACGAAAAACAAAATTCACACTCAGGAGTTCCAGATCTTCCAAAACCACATACTATTTAAAATACTAAGCTACTAACTAACAGTTTGTTAGAAAACTTAAACAGGAGAAGTTTAGATTGTACATAAGGAAGACTTTCTTTACTGTGAGTGTGGTGAGGCACTGGAATGGGTTGCCCAGGGAAGCTGTGAATGCTCCATCCCTGGCAGTGTTCAAGGCCGGGCTGGACAGAGCCTTGGGTGATATGGTTTAGTGTGAGATGTCCCTGCCCATGGCAGGGGGGTTGGAACTGGATGAGCTTTAAGGTCCTTTCCAACCCTGACTATTCTATGATGCTGTGATTCTATGAAATTAATTTAGATGGTTTACATTACTCCTTTTATTACACATGTTGAAACTACATGTTTTATAATGATAGCAAAACCAGGTCTTTCTATGGACAACTTAAAAACCTTACAGTTGCAATCTAACTCTTTTTTTTTTTTTTTTCCAATCATCAACAGTGACATTTCTAAATTATCCATTTTTCTTATCTTAGGAAGGTGTCAAATAAAACCGGCTTTCCTGTACCTTTGTGTGCTCCATGTTTAATACTACGAACGCAGATTTCATAAATGTATGTCAAAGTTATGTTAGGAGGTTAACCCACGCTACAGAAACACAGAATGGTTGAGGTTGGAAGGGATGACTGGAGGTCATCTAGTTCAACCACCCTGCTTAAGCAGGGCCACCTAGAGAATACTCAAGGAATGTGTCCAGGGGCCCTTGACTATCTCCAGGGAAGGAGGCTCCACAACACATAACAATTATCTCACTTGAAGTGCAAATAAAGTTTGGGTTTGATAAAGAGTTACCCATGCAGCTACGCCTCTGTCTTTTCCCACTCACAAGGTTGCATTTATCCTCAACTTCATCACAAGAAACAACACAATTGTCCCCCACATATTCAGAATTTCTAGATCTTGCGATCTAGAGACCTCAGTCTGTAATTGGGGGTTGGACTGGATGATCTCCAGAGGCCCCGTCCAATCCTAACAATTCTGTGACTCTGTGATCTTTTGCCTATCACCAGATTCTGAAGACAGTGGTTT
The DNA here is from genome assembly GCF_034315485.1 of Pezoporus occidentalis. Lineage (NCBI taxonomy): Eukaryota > Metazoa > Chordata > Aves > Psittaciformes > Psittacidae > Pezoporus > Pezoporus occidentalis. Next base: position 1,797,051 of record NW_026913252.1, read on the forward strand.
TTATTTCAGAGGTTTAGAAATTTAAAAATCCTGGATGTTTCAGCTTCTCAAGCTACTCAGTTTCTCATGAGACTCAGGCTCTACTACAAAAGCAATTTACAACACTTCCCAGTCATGGTTTAATGATAATAGCTAGAAGTAAATCTCACCTTACCTATCAGTTTAGTCAGCCTCATATAGTCAATGCCTATTGTGTAGGCACCTTAAAAAATCACCAAAAGTCACATAGATGCTAGTAGCAAGCTTAGTTTTCCAAATAATTAATTTACCCAGCAGGCACAAAGCGTGCTCATGCTTTCTGATAGGAAGACTACTAATGAACCAACAACTAGAGTATTAGATAGAGCATCCAAAGCTAAGACTCTGGCCGTAGTTAGGTTTGCCTTGATCATCATATTTCTGAAATAAGGATAAAAGGGCTCACCTCCTGCACAACATTGATAGAAACTTAAGCATTTCCCTGTAAGTTTCTGGAGTGAGATATCCGAACAAATCACATCCTGAAAGATGTTTAGTATTTATTCTTATATTTCTTTGGAATTTTTATTCTTTCTGGGCAAGATATCCCTACAAACCTCTTAAGATGTGAGATAAGCTGTGCACTTAGCCTAGCAAGAAAAGAGAATACAGAGAAAAACTAAGGAAGTGTCAACAAATTAGTGACTATTTAGATATTGAATAAAATTCTTCCTTTGTTCAGGAAGTCTGTCTAACAGAAACTCTCCTGTTCAGAATTGGTGTCATCTTGAATGCCAAAAAGGGAAGAAAAAGTCATTTATAAAACAATTAGAAATAAGATTTCAGCCCTGGGGATCTTCCTCAGGGCATGGTGAAACTAGGACACAGCGGAACTAAACAACATCCTGTTCTTCTTTACCCTAAGGAAGGCCCCATGGCCAAAATGCTTTCTCTAATCTAATTTTGTGCTTTTGACGAACAGGTTGACCCTTCCCCTGCTAATTACTGTTCCGCAACTTGTGACATTGCACCAAATGTGTCCCTTCACTTTTAGAGGTCATACACAATGTAAAGCATTTATCCAAGCCATCTGCATATCCCATACCTTCATTTATGTCTGCAATGAACAACTTTGAAATGCTCACTTTGGGAGAAGAGGAAAGCTCAATTATCCACTGCCTTTCATTTCTGACAACATTAACTCTCCCGAGCAGGAGGATTAAATGCTCCTGTTCCAATCTGGTAGGAGTCTGCATAACTGGATAAGACCAGCTAAGGTGCAAAGCAATGGAGAACAGCACCCAGCAATTTGAGGATGTCACCTGTAAAAAGAAGGAATGGTTTCTGTCACACAAGTTTATTGCAGCCCAGAAATATCTACAGTAACTGTGGACATATAATATGATGTGCAAGGCTTTTATGAATGAGACCCTTGTGGCTTCTTGTCAGAACTGAATCTGAAGTGATGACAGGACATTTGTAAGAAGTCTTTCCTGGGATGCTGAAGGACTTCCATAAGGAATCATCTTGAAGATTGGGCTCCTGAGGCCTTCAGTCAAGAGGAGTCCTTCCAAAAAATTCTGAAGGTTTTTGGTAAGGAGCAACAGAGACAGACACCCTCAGACATACTGAAAGTGATGAACTGCTGGGATTGAACTCCTGCATATCCCAGAGTTACAGGAGAGAAGCATACATGGTGGGTGACTGGCCAGTCTGTAGGCTGGGGTCACACTGCCCCAAAGCGCTGGTAAGCATCTGTAATGTGTCTGTAGAAGAACTTTGCTACCAACTTAGGACATAAAAAGAGCCTGAAATTCCAGTTTACCAGAAATACAGTCATGGGTAGAAACATTGTCAAATCAAAAAGTATAAGAGCATGAAAAAGTATGAAAAGCATTCACTTTGCCCTGGGTCTGGGAGTTGGAACAGAGCACCTGGCAACAGCAGCTTCCCCAAAACAGGGAATTTATCCTTGCAGAGGCTTCGGCTCAGATTAGCCAGCTCCAGCCTACCCAGTGACACCAACTGCTATTCACCTCTCAGTCTGTTGTCTCCAAAAGTCGCTTGAGGATTTTTTGCTTAACTAAGGATTTTGTTACATTTTTTATTAAACTATGATTGAGCTTTTGTGGCTCCCAGGGAGCCGAACAGACACCATCCCTAGTGCCAGATTTGCCTATCACTGATCTTGTTGGAAGAAGCACAGTTGGAGCTGTGCTTGCTGTGCAGCACCCCCTTTTCTTGAAAATGGGTTTGTTATAAAAATAAGTCAAGTAGCACCCTGTAAGAAAGGCCCTGTTTAAAACAAACAAAATAGCAAAAATGAAAGTTGTTCCTGGTTCCACTGATGAGATCCATGTGAGGCCACTCAGATCTATTCCCTGTCTAGACAATGAATGTAACATTTGCTACTACCACAGGGAGGTCTGATGACATGCTCATTAGTGTTCCTAGAGCAATTACAGTTTGGGTGAGAGACTACAGTGGGAAAACAAAGAGACATCTCGAATGGATATATTTCCACTGTGCCCCAGAGCAGCTGAAGCAGAGCAACACTCACAGGGGACTCAGACCTGAGCAGTGGGAGGGAGGCAATGAGAGAATGCCTCTGAAGGGGAAGAATGCAGCATGGAAAGCAAGGCAGCTCTCTGCCCTTACAGGGAACAAAACCCCCTCATCTTTACGATAACAGTAGGTGCCTCAATATTAGCCCTGGGAATGACAGTAAAACCGAGGGCTGTCATTTTCTGAGCTTCCAGAACATTCTGTAATTAACACACTCCCTTTTCCCTCTCACTCTGACAGAAACACTGGGGCTTCAGGCAGAAACACTTTGTCTCAAGCACTGAAGGCAGGCACTGTGAAGGCAGGCATCACTCAGCCTTGCTCAGTGCCATTCAAACCCACCCTGGACCTTTTGCTCCATTAGCATGGTTTTGACCAGGATCCTGCCACTGGTCCTTTCTAATGGGCCTCAACAGAGGCAGAATGC